>NC_082661.1:50302500-50907500 GCF_025265405.1 Mesoplodon densirostris | reverse complement strand
GGTTACAATATCCATGTAATAATGGATCAGGGTGATGACATCTATATAAATTCATCTTTAGTTTAACATGGATACAGACAGTTCCAGATAGAAATCTTTATAATTAGGTGTATATGCACAGGTTGGAATACATGCATATATTTTAGTGCATTATCAGCTGAGTACATTTAGCTTTCAAATGTAAGTTTTTAATACCATCCTCTAATTAAAGGAATCAGGGCTCTTTGAAAAAAATGTCTGCTACTAGAACTCAGTAAATATATGAGCCAGGATAACCTTAAAGTATCAAAGTAAAGAAGTACCAGCAGGGGGTTGGGGGTGGGGGGGACGGACGACTCACAAGATGTTTTCATTTGACATAATTCCATGAGACAATGGAAAAAGCTCTCAACAGTCAAAGCAAGAATGAACTAAGCACTGTACTGCTGAATTATAACCACAAGTATAAAATAACTATTCAGGTGTCCACACTAGTAAAATAAATGACTACACTTTTTATGAACTGTGTTGAACAGAAATGTCCTATGGAGAAGAATTCCAAATAACTGATGTAGACACACAGCCATCCATCCATCGAGGAGGGTAACCCTAACCCTCCTCTGAAGTGTGGGTTCTTCCTAAATAAGACACATAGTATGGACATGGGAAAAATAACTTCACAGCAGGGAAAATTGACAAACAGGACCTCAGCCACATGACCAAAGTTAACATGAATGGTGATAAGTTGCCTTGAGAGCCTGTTCCTTTGACATATAATGATAAGAACGCACTTGACCTCTGTGATCTGCTTCCTCAAAACCCATAAACCGGGCCTCCCTGGTGGCGCAGTGGTTGAGAGTCCGCCTGCCGATGCAGGGGATACGGGTTCGTGCCCTGGTCTGGGAGGATCCCATATGCCGCGGAGCGGCTGGGCCCGTGAGCCATGGCCTCTGGGCCTGCGCATCCGGAGCCTGTGCTCCGCAACGGGAGAGGCCACAACAGTGAGAGGCCCGCATACCGCAAAAAGAAAAAAAAAAAAAACCCATAAACCCAGTCTAATCAGACAGAAAAACACCACGTAAATCCCAACATGGGACAGTCTACAAAATACCTGACCAGTCCTCCACAAAGAGAAACAAGTAGAGTCCGAGAAACTGTCAAAGGCCAGAAGAACCTAGACAGACATGATGACTACATATCATGTGGTGCCCTGGATGGGATCTGGGACAGAAAAAGGAAAAACAAAGGGAACCAGAATAAAATATGGACTTCAGTTAATATATAAAAAGGTATCAATATGTGTTCATTCATTGTGACAATTCTGTAGGAAGCTAGAAGAAAGGAAAAATTAAAAGTCAAATAAGAAAGCTACTGTATCAAACTGTAACTGTAGAGGAAATGGGTGATTTTGTAATAAAAACACATTAACAAAATGCCCTTAAAATAAGGCAAATACAAACAGACTGATTAGCCACCCAGGGACCCCTTTCCCCTGCTGGTTCTCCTCTCACTACTCTGGGGTTTCCCTCTTCTGGACAGGGAAGGAACAAGAACAGAGATGCCCAGCGGCTCCCCTAAGATCTGACCCCACCCAGTGTTTCCACCTCTGCCCACCATGACCCCCCGAATGAGGACACCCTGCCAAAGGGAGTCTCAGGGATTATTGGTTCTGATGTGTCAGCAAGGAATTTTTTGACTCCAAGGGACTGGACACACTTACTGATAGAAAATAAGTTAATTTCTTAATGATAGAAAGAAAATTACATACTTGCAAGAAGCAGTTATAGGAGTGGTTTTGAGCCTGGTAAGACAAGCTCACACTCTCACAGTGTGACCTGGTCCCTTTCTCCTACTAAGTGACTTTGTGGTGGCACCATCCACAGGCACAGTCTCTCTCTCTGCATCAGGGGCCTTCAGCAACTCCAGGCTAACACCCACTCATGTCCATCCTACTGGGAAGGGTCTCTCCTTCTTTAGGTTCCATGAAAAGTCATGGCTTTAAATACCTTTGCTCTGGCTTGGGTCATGGTCTCATGCTTGAACACACCAGAGCACCAAGAGGATGGAACATGGGATTGGCTAGAGGTGGATCATATGCCCATCTTCGAGGGGGGTGGAACATGGGATCAATCCTCTGCAAATGTGTGGACCAGAAGCAGGTAAGATGTAATTCCCAAAAGCTGAGATGTTGAGAATAGATGGTGGGTTGGGGAAAGCAGCAGATACCACATTACTGACAGCCTACTGCATAGCTGTGTAGGAAGCCCAAGAAAGGAAGGGATTCACTTAGGGTCAGGGGCTGTGGCCACCCATCCAGTGCTGTCCTCCCAGTTTGGCAAGAAGCTCTTCCACTTGCTGAAAAAGCAACTTTGTTGATGGTGATAAACTCAGGGATCCTGGTTTGGGCATCGGGTCCTCACATTTTAAAGACTGGCCAAGAATAGCCTGTGTGCCCTCAAAAGGCCCACAGACCTCATTCCTGGCCCTGGGAGGTGGGAGCCACGCCTACCCCTTGGCCACATTACTCACTCACCCACAAGGAACAAATGTGCCCATTTTCCAGTCTCTTCTCTCTATGAAGAGCGGAGACCAAATACTAGAGTTGCAGATAAATTCTTATTCAACGAAACAGATGGAGTCTCATGGACTATTTTATACTATGATAACACAGTTGGTGGCTTTCCAGAGACCACAGGGTATGGGCCAGGGATGCACATATCTCCCCAAGGCCATATAGCCACAACATGAAACTGCCTGTTAGGAGGCCCAGATCCTTCCATACCTTTGATTCTCAATGAATATGAAGGTCAATCTTTGTTACAACCAGAAGGTCAGAATTGCAGGGCCACAGTCTGTTCATTATTGTCATGACCAGGGCCATGCTCAACATTTGGAGGGTTATTACTTGTCTTGGCAGGCTAAGAGGCTGTAAAGGAAGAGACATTTGTCTCAATGACATGGATGTTGGGAACTGAAACATCCCAAGGAGCTGTCTAGGCTTCCCAGGTAGTTGTTCAATTACCCAGCAGCACAATCAGTAATTGGCCACAGGGGCTTGAGGGGCCAAGGCTGACCTGAGCTGGAAGACCATGGATATCTGCCTGGATGCTGAGAGGCCAAGGGCTGTTCTGAGACCTGTTTCTACACACATGCAGATGGAACAAAGGATACATCCAGTCCCAGGAGGGCCCCACCAGACCTCAAGAAGGCAGCACCTGGGGGCTGGCAGCTCAATGCACCCACTCCTGTATAAAATCCACACATGTTGGGGCTTCCCTGGTGGCACAGTGGTTGGGAATCTGCCCGGCAATGCAGGGGACATGGGTTCAAGCCCTGGTCTGGGAAGATCCCACATGCTGCAGAGCAACTGAGCCTGTGCGCCACAACTACCAAGCCTGCGTTCTAGAGCCCGTGTGCCACAACTACTGAGCCCACGTGCCACAACTACTGAGCCTGCGTGCCACAACTACTGAAGCCCATGTGCCTAGAGCCCATGCTCCACAACAAGAGAAGCCACCACAATGAGAAGCCCGCACACTGCAACGAAGAGTAGCTCCCGCTCGCTGCAACTAGAGAAAGCCCGCGTGCAGCAACAAAGACATAACACAGCCAAAAAAAAAAAAAAATCCAGACATGTCTACTGAGTACCCTGCATGTCAGGGCTCTGGTGGACGTGGGGCTGCCCTGACAGAGTGGGGCGTGCATCACCCTTCCCAGGTGGGAGCATGGAGGGAAACCCTGAGACCCTAAGAACACTTGGCTGAGGTTGGGTTCAATTTGGAACAGTGAGTGGCCAGAGCAGACATTTCATTCATCATCTATCAGAGCCCAGGACAGGAGAAGGAGAAAAACAATGACCTAGCTCAACCTTGACCCCTAATACTGACAATGATCCTAACCCTTAACTCTGACCCTGACCCTAAACCCTGACCTAACCTTACCTCTAGCCTATACCCTAAACCTGTACCTTACCCTAACCCATATTCATACCCATATCCTACCTGTACCCTAATTCTAACCCATACCCTAACACCCATACTCCAACACAGAACCCTAAGACCAAAGACCCTGAGACCAAAACCATAAACCTTAACCAATAAAACCATAACCATAATCAAACTGTAATGCATATTAATTAACCATATGCATAAATAGGTCATAACGATAAAAGTTAGATCGCAACAGCAAACATAAACCATAACCCACCCAGCCCCCACACCAGTCTCAGCCCTAGTGATAACCCTCCAAACCACTAACACCAAGCCAAATGAATAAAAATCACACAAATACATCATAAAAAAGAAAACGACATCAGTACACCTTATAAATAGGAATGTAAGAATCCTCCACAAAATAAGAGCAACATGAAACCAACTGAACATTAAACGGATGATGCCGCAAGCAAATGTCTCTACACCAGAAATGTCAGGTTGTTCAACATTAAAACTAAGCAATGTATTAAACCACAATAAAGGTGTGAAGTAAAAACACACGATCATATCAATTATTACAGAAAAAGCTATAATCAAAATCCAATGCTATTTCATGATACAAACACTCAAGAAAGTAGGAATAAAAGGAAATTTGTTCAATATGGAAAAGAGTAGTATACAAAGCCACAGGAAACATCATGCTCAAGTTAAAGATTTATTCTTGAAATCAGGAACAAGGCCAGGAAGCTGGCCTTCACCACTGTTACTCAATAGTGTACTAGAGGTTCTACCCAGTCTTGAGGAAACAAAAGGCACCCATGTGTCAAAGGAAAAATTAAAACTGTGTCTATGCACGGAACACAGACCACATCATCTTATAAATAAAACTTCCTTTATCAACAAAAAATTATTTGAGCTAGTCAACTAATTCAGCAAAATTATAGGAAAACTATCAGGCTCGGAGTCTGACGTGGCCGACTGTAGGGAGCTCCACAACCCATTGGTACCGAACCACTCCCCTCGAAAATGATCCAATTAATGTTCCAATTGACAGGCTCCTGGATTAGAAATAACCTTTAAATTGTAGCAATAAAAAAAGCTTGGTGGGGAGTTGACCTAAACCCAATCCTAACTTGCAAAAGAAGGGAAGCTGAAGTTGAAGGTTTGAGGCCATCAATCTTGTGGCATATCTTAGATGAAAAACATCAGCAAACCAGACAAGAAAAGGATTACTGACCAAAACTGAAGGAAAACAGCTAACAGGACTTATGTGAGATTGATTCATTATAAGGAATTGGCTGACTGGCTCATGCAACTGCAGAGGCTAACAAAGCTGAAGATCTGTAAGAACGGGCAATCTAGGATTGGTTCAAGATGGCAGAGTAGAAGGATGTGCTCTCACTCCCTCTTGCGAGAGCACCGGAATCACAACTAACTGCTGAACAATCATCAAAAGGAAGACACTGGAACTCACCAAAAAAGATACCCCACATCCAAAGACAAAGGAGAAGCCACAATGAGATGGCAGGAGGGGCGCAATCACAATAAAATCAAATCCCATAACTGCTGGGTGGGTGACTCACAAACTGGAAAACACTTATACCACAGAAGTCCACCCACTGGAGTGAAGATTCTGAGCCCCATGTCACACTTCCCAACCTGGGGGTCCAGCAACAGGAGGAGGAATTCCTAGAGAATCAGACTTTGAAGGCTAGAGGGATTTGATTGCAGGGCTTCAACAGGACTGGGGGAAACAGAGACTCCACTCTTGGAGGGCAAACACAAACTAGTGTGCGCACTGGGACCCAGGGGAAGGAGCAGTGACCCCATAGGAGACTGAACCACCCCTACCTGCTAGTGTTGGAGGGTCTCCTGCAGAGGCAGGGGGTGGCTGCGGCTGACCGTGAGGACAAGGACACTGGCAGCAGAAGTTCTGGGAAGTACTGCTTGGCGTGAGTCTGCCGTTAGCCCCACCAAAGACCCCGGGTAGGCTCCAGTGTTGGGTCACCTCAGGCCAACCCATCAGCAGATAAGCGGATTAAAGTTATACTGAGCTCTGCCCACCAGAGCAACACTCAGCTCTACCTACCACCAGTCCCACCCATCAGGAAACTTGCACAAGCCCCTTAGATAGCCTCATCCACGAGAGAGCAGACAGCAGAAGCAAGAAGAACTACAATCCTGCAGCCTGTGGAACAAAAACCACATTCACAGAAAGATAGACAAGATGAAAAGGCAGAGGGCTATGCACCAGATAAAGAAACAAGATAAACCCCCAGAAAAACAACTAAATGAAGTGGAGATAGGCAACCTTCCAGAAAAAGAATTCAGAATAATGAGAGTGAAGATGATCCAGGACCTCGGAAAAAGAATGGAGGCAAAGATCGAGAAGATGCAAGAACTGTTTAACAAAGACCTAGAAGAATTAAAGAACAAACAAACAGAGAGGAACAACACAGTAACTGAAATGAAAAATACACTAGAAGAAATCAATAGCAGAATAACTGAGGCAGAAGAACAGATAAGTGACCTGGAAGACAGAATGGTGGAATTCACTGCCACAGAAAAAAGAAAAAAGAATGGGGGAAATCGGGAAGATGGCGGAAGAGTAAGACGCGGAGATCACCTTCCTCCCCACAGATACACCAGAAATACATCTACATGTGGAACAACTCCTACAAAACACCTACTGAACACTGGCAGAAGACCTCAGTCCTCCCAAAAGGCAAAAAACTCCCCACGTACCTGGGTAGGGCAAAAGAAAAAAGAATAAACAGAGACAAAAGAATAGGGACGGGACCTGCACCAGTGGGAGGGAGCAGTGAAGGAGGAAAGGTTTCCACACACTAGGAAGCCCCTTCACGAGCGGAGACTGTGGGGGGTGGAGGGGGGAAGCTTCGGAGCCGCAGAGGAGAGCACAGCAACGGGTGCGGAGGGCAAAGCAGAGAGATTCCCGCACAGAGGATCCATGCCGACCAGCACTCACCAGCCTGAGAGGCTTGTCTGCTCACCTGCGGGGGCGGGCGGGGCTGGGAGCTGAGGCTTGGGATTCGGTCGGAGAGCAGGGAGAGGACTGGCGGCGTGAACACAGCCTGCAGGGGGTTAGTGCACCACGGCTAGCCGGGAGGGAGTCCAGGGAAAGGTCTGGACCTGCCGAAGAGGCAAGAGACTTTTTCTTCCCTCTGTTTCCTGGTGCACGAGGAGAGGAGATTAAGAGCGCTGCTTAAAGGAGCTCAAGAGACGGGCGCGAGCGGCGGCTAACAGAGCGGACTCCAGAGACGGGCATGAGATGCTAAGGCTGCTGCTGCCGCCACCAAGAAGCCTGTGTGCGAGCACAGCTCACTATCCACACCTCCCCTCCCGGGAGCCTGTGCAGCTTGCCACTGCCAGGGTCCCGGGATCCAGGGACAACTTCCCCGGGAGAACGCATGGCACACCTCAGGCTGGTGCAACGTCATGTTGGCCTCTGCCGCCGCAGGCTCGCCCCGCATCCGCACCCCTCCCTCCCGCCGGCCTGAGTGAGCCAGAGTCCCAGAAGCAGCTGCTCCTTTAACCCCGTCCTGTCTGAGCAAAGAATAGATGCCCTCCGGCGACCTACACGCAGAGGCAGGGCCAAATCCAACACTGAGCCCCGGGAGCTGTGCGACCAAAGAAGAGAAAGGGAAATCTCTCCCAACAGCATCAGAAGCAGCGGATTAAAGCTCCACAATCAGCTTGATGTACCCTGCATCTGTAGAATACATGAATAGACAATGAATCATCCCAAATTGAGGAGGTGGACTTTGAGAACAAGATTTATTATTTTTCCCCTTTTCCTCTTTTTGTGAGTGTGTATGTGTACGCCTCTGTATGAGATTTTGTCTGTATAGCTTTGCTTTCACCATTTGTCCTAGGGTTCTACCTGTTCGTTTTTTTTCCTTTAAAAAATATTTTTTCTTAATAATAATTTTTTATTTTATTTTATCTTACTTTATTTTATTTTCTTTCCTTCCTTCCTCTTTTCCCCTTCCCTCCCCCTCCCTCCCTCCCTCCCTCTCTCTCTTTTTCTCTTTCTCTCTCTCTTTCTTTCTTTCTTTCTTTCCTTTCTTTCTACTTTTCCTCCCTTTTAGTCTGAGCTGTGTGGATGAAAGGATCCTGGTGCTGCAGCCAGAAGTCAGTGCTGTGCCTCTGAGGTGGGAGAGCCAACTTCAGGACACTGGTCCACAAGAGACCTCCCAGCTCCACATAGTATCAAACAGCGAATATCTCCCAGAGATATCCAATCTCAACACGAGCACCCAGCTTCACTAAACGACCAGCAAGCTACAGTGCTGGACACCCTATGCCAAACAACTAGCAAGACAGGAACACAGCCCCACCCATTAGCAGAGAGGCTGCCTAAAATCATAATAAGGCCACAGACACCTCAAATCACACCATGAGATGTGGACCTGGCCACCAGAAAGACAAGATCAGGCCTCATCCGCCAGAACACAGGCACTAGTCCCTCCACCAGGAAGCCTACACAACCCACTGAACCAACCTTACCCACCGGGTACAGACACCAAAAACAACGGGAACTATGAACCTGCAGCCTGCAAAAAGGAGACCCCAAACACAGTAAGATAAGCAAAATGACAAGACAGAAAAACACACAGCAGATGAAGGAGCAAGGTAAAAACTCAACAGACCTAACAAATGAAGGGGAAATAGGCAGTCTACCTGAAAAAGAATTCAAAAAAATGATATTAAAGATGATCCAAAATCTTGGAAATAGAATAGAGAAAATGCAAGAAACATTTAACAAGGACATAGAAGAACAAAAGAGGAAACAAGCAATGATGAACAACACAATAAATGAAATTAAGAATACTCCAGAAGGGATTAATAGCAGAATAACTGAGGCAGAAGAATAGATAAGTGACCTGGAAGATAAAATAGTGGAAATAATTACTACAGAGCAGAAAAAAGAAAAAAGAATGAAAAAAATTGAGGACAGTCTCAGAGACCTCTGGGACAATATTAAATGCACCAACATTCGAATTATAGGGGTCCCAGAAGAAGAAGAGAAAAAGGGACTGAGAAAATATCTGAAGAAATTATAGTTGAAAACTTCCTTAATATGGGAAAGGAAATAGTTAATCAACTCCAGGAAGCACAGAGAGTCCCATACAGGACACGCCAAGACACATATTAATCAACTGTCAAAAGTTAAATACAAAGAAAACATATTAAAAGCAGCAAGAGAAAAACAACAAATAACACACAAGGGAATCCCCATGAGGTTAACAGCTGATCTTTCAGCAGAAACACGGCAAGCCAGAAGGGAGTGGCAGGACATATTTAAAGTGATGAAGGAGAAAAAGCTACAACCAAGATTACTCTGCCCAGCAAGGATCTCATTCAGATTTGAAGGAGAAATTAAAACCTTTACAGACAAGCAAAAGCTGAGAGTTCAGCACCACCAAACCAGCTTTACAACAAATGCTAAAGGAACTTCTCTAGGCAAGAAATACAACAGAAGGAAAAGACCTACCAAAACAATCCCAAACAATTAAGAAAATGGGAATAGGAACATACATATCAATAATTACCTTAAATGTAAATGGATTAAATGCTCCAACCAAAAGACACAGACTGGCTAAATGGATACAAAAACAGGACCCATATATATGCTGTCTACAAGAGACCCACTTCAGACCTAGAGACACATTCAGACTGAAAGTGAGGGGATGGAAAAAGATATTCCATGCAAATGGAAATCAAAAGAAAGCTGGAGTAGCAATTCTCATATCAGACAAAACAGACTTTAAAATAAAGAGTATTAGAAGAGACAAAGAAGGACACTACATAATGATCAAGAGATCGATCCAAGAAGAAGATATAATAATTGTAAATATTTATGCACCCAACATAGGAGCACCTCAATACACAATGCAAATACTAACAGCCATAAAAGGGGAAGTCAACAGTAACACAGTCATAGTAGGGGACTTTAACACCCCACTTTCACCAATGGACAGATCATCCAAAATGAAAATCAATAAGGAAACACAAGCTTTAAATGATACATTAAACAAGAAGGACTTAATTGATATTTATAGGACATTCCATCCAAAAACAACAGAATACACATTTTTCTCAAGTGTTCATGGAACATTCTCCAGGATAGATCACACCTTCGGTCACAAATCAAGCCTTGGTAAATTTAAGAAAATTGAAATTGTATCAAGTATCTTTTCCGACCACAACGCTATGAGACTAGATATCAATTACAGGAAACGATCTGTAAAAAATACAAACACATGGAGGCTAAACAATACACTACTTAATAACGAAGTGATCACTGAAGAAATCAAAGAGGAAATCAAAAAATACCTAGAAACAAATGACAATGGAGACATGACGAACCAAAACCTATGGGATGCAGCAAAAGCAGTTCTAAGAGGGAAGTTTATAGCAATACAGTCCTACATTAAGAAACAGGAAACATCTCAAATAAACAAGCTAACCTTGCACCTAAAGCAATTAGAGAAAGAAGAACAAAACAACCCCAAAGTTAGCAGAAGGAAAGAAATCATAAAGATCAGATCAGAAATAAATGAAAAAGAAATGAAGGAAACGATAGCAAAGATCAATAAAACTAAAAGCTGGTTCTATGTTTTTTTTTTTTTTTTTTTTTTTTTTCTTTGCAGTACGCAGGCCTCTCACTGCTATGGCCTCTCCTGTTGTGGAGCACAGTCTCCGGACGCACAGTCTCAGTGGCCATGGCTCACGGGCCCAGCCGCTCCGCAGCATGTGGGATCTTCCCGGACCGGGGCACAAACCCATGTCCCCTGCATCGGCAGGCGGACTCTCAACCACTGCGCCACCAGGCAAGCTCTAAAAGCAGGTTCTTTGAGAAGCTAAACAAAACTGATAAACCATTAGCCAGACTCATCAAGAAAAAAAGGGAGAAGACTCAAATCAATAGAATTAGAAATGAAAAAGGAGAAGTAACAACTGACACTGCAGAAATACAAAAGATCATGAGAGATTACTACAAGCAACTCTATGCCAATAAAATGGACAACCTGGAAGAAATGGGCAAATTCTTAGAAATGCACAACCTGCCAACACTGAATCAGGAAGAAATAGAAAATATGAACAGACCAATCACAAGCACTGAAATTGAAACTGTGATTAAAAATCTTCCAACAAACAAAAGCACAGGACCACATGGCTTCAAAGGTGAATTCTATCAAACATTTAGAGAAGAGCTAACACCTATCCTTCTCAAACTCTTCCAAACTATAGCAGAGGGAGGAACACTCCCAAACTCATTCTATGAGGCCATCATCACCCTGATACTAAAACCAGACAAAGATGTCACAAAAAAAGAAAACTACAGGCCAGTATCACTGATGAACATAGATGCAAAAATCCTCAACAAAATACTAGCAAACAGAATCCAACAGCACATTAAAAGGATCATACACCATGATCGAGTGGGGTTTATTCCAGGAATGAAAGGATTCTTTAATATACGAAAATCAATCAACGTGATACACCATATTAACAACAAGTTGAAGGAGAAAAACCATATAATCATCTCAATAGATGCAGAGAAAGCTTTTGACAAAATTCAACACCCATTTATGATAAAAACGCTGCAGAAAGTAGGCATAGAGGGAACTTTGCTCAACGTAATAAAGGCCATATACAACAAACCCACAGCCAACATCGTCCTCAATGGTGAAAAACTGAAACCATTTCCACTAAGACAAGGTTGCCCACTCTCACCACTCTTATTCAACATAGTTTTGGAAGTTTTAGCCACAGCAATCAGAGAAGAAAAGGAAATAAAAGGAATCCAAATCGGCAAAGAAGAAGTAAAGCTGTCACTGTTTGCAGATGACATGATACTATACATAGAGAATCCTAAAGATGCTACCAGAAAACTACTAGAGCTAATCAATGAATTTGGTAAAGTAGCAGGATACAAACTTAATGCACAAATCTCTGGCATTCCTATACACTAATGATGAAAAATCTGAAAGTGAAATCAAGAAAACACTCCCATTTACCACTGCAACAAAAAGAATAAAATACCTAGGAATAAACCTACCGAAGGAGACAAAAGAGCAGTATGCAGAAAATTATAAGACACTGATGAAAGAAATTAAAGATGATACAAATAGATGGAGAGATATACCATGTTCTTGGGTTGGAAGAATTAACATTGTGAAAATGACTCTACTACCCAAAGCAATCTACAGATTCAATGCAATCCCTATCAAACTACCACTGGCATTTTTCACAGAACTAGATCAAAAATTTCACAATTTGTATGGAAACACAAAAGACCCCGAATAGCCAAAGCAATCTTGAGAACGAAAAACGGAGCTGGAGGAATCAGGCTCCCTGACTTCAGACTATACTATAAAGCGACAGTAATCAAGACAGTATGGTACTGGCACAAAAACAGAAATACAGATCAATGGAAGAGCATAGAAAGCCCAGAGATAAACCCACGCACATATGGTCACCTTATCTTTGATAAAGGAGGCAGGATTGTACAGTGGAGAAAGAAAAGACTCTTCAACAAGTGGTGTTGGGAAAACTGGACAGGAACATGAAAAAGTATGAGATTACATCACTCCCTAACACCACAGACAGAAATAAGCTCAAAATGGATTAAAGACCTAAATGTAAGGCCAGAAACTATCAAACTCTTAGAGGAAAACATAGGCAGAACACTCTATGACATAAATCACAGCAAGATCCTTTCTGACCCACCTCCTAGAGAAATGGAAATAAAACCAAAAATAAACAAATGGGACGTAACGAAACTTCAAAGCTTTTGCACAGCAAAGGAAACCATAAACAAGACCAAAAGACAACCCTCAGAATGGGAGAAAATATTTGCAAAGGAAGCAACTGACAAAGGATTAATCTCTAAAATTTACAGGCAGCTCATGCAGCTCAATAACAAAAAACCAAACAACCCAATCCAAAAATGGGCAGAAGACCTAAATAGACATTTCTCTGAAGAAGATACACAGACTGGCAACAAACACATGAAAGAATGCTCAACATCATTAATCATTAGAGAAATGCAAATAAAAACTACAATGAGATATCATCTCACACCGGTCAGAATGGCCATCATCAAAAAATCTAGAAACAATAAATTCTGGAGAGGGTGTGGAGAAAAGGGAACCCTCTTGCACTGCTGTTGGGAATGTGAATTGGTACAGCCACTATGGAGAACAGTATGGAGGTTCCTTAAAAAACTACAAATAGAACTACCACATGACACAGAAATCCCACTACTGGGCATATACACTGAGAAAACCATAATTCAAAAAGAGTCATGTAGCAAAATGTTCATTGCAGCTCTACTGACAATAGCCAGGAGATGGAAACAACCTAAGTGTCCATCATCAGATGACTGGATAAAGAAGATGTGGCACATATATGCAATGGAATATTTCTCAGCCATAAAAAGAAACGAAATTGAGCTATCTGTAATGAGGTGGATGGACCTAGAGTCTGTCATACGGAGTGAAGTAAGTCAGAAAGAGAAAGACAAATACCATATGCTAACAGATATATATGGAATCTAAGGAAAAAAATGTCATGAAGAACCTAGGGGTAAGACAGGAATAAAGACACAGACCTACTAGCGAATGGACTTGAGGATATGGGGAGGGGGAAGGGTAAGCTGTGACAAAGCGAGAGAGTGGCATGGACATACGTACACTACCAAACGTAAAATAGATAGCTAGTGGGAAGCAGCCGCAGAGCACAGGGAGATCAGATTGGTGCTTTGTGACCACCTAGAGGGGTGGGATAGGGAGAGTGGGAGGGAGGGAAATGCAAGAGGGAAGAGATATGGGAGCATATGTATATGTATAACTGATTCACTTTGTTATAAAGCATAAACTAACACACCATTGTAAAGCAATTATACTCCAATAAAGATGTAAAAAAAACCCCAAAACAATTAAAATGGGAATAGGAATATTCATATCGATAATTACCTTAAATGTGAATGGATTAAATGCTCCAACCAAAAGACACAGGCTTGCTGAATGGAAACAAAAAGAAGACCCATATATATGCTGTCTACAAGAGACCCACTTCAGACCTACGGGCACATACAAACTGAAAGTGAGGGGATGGAAAAAGATATTCCATGCAAATGGAAATCAAAAGAAAGGTGGAGTAGCAATACTCATAACAGATAAAATAGACTAAAATAAAGAATGTTACAAGAGACAAGGAAAGACACTACATAATCATCAACGGATCAATCCAAGAAGATATAACAGTTATAAATATATATGCACCCAACATAGGAGCACCTCAATAAATAAGGCAATAGCTAACAGCTATAAAAGGGGAAATTGACAGTAACATAATAACAGTGAGGGACTTTTAACACCTCACTTACACCAATGGACAAATCATCCAAACAGAAAATTAATAAGGAAACACAAGATTTGAATGACACAATAGACCAGATAGATTTAATTGATATTTATAGAACATTCCATCCAAAAACAGCTGATTACACTATCTTCTCAAGTGCTCATGGAACATTCTCCAGGATAGACCACATCTTAGGTCACAAATCAAGCCTCAGTAAATTTAAGAAAATTGAAATCATATCCAGCATCTTTTCTGACCACAATGCTATGAGATTAGAAATCAATTACAGGGAAAAAAACATAAAAACCCCAAACACATGGAGGCTAAACAATACGTTACTAAATAACCAAGAGATGACTGAAGAAATCAAAGAGGAAATCAAAAGGTACCTAGAGAGAAATGACAATGAAAACATGATGATCCAAAACCTATGGGATGCAGCAAAAGCAGTTGTAAGAGGGAAGTTTATAGCAATACAAGCCTACCTTAAGAAATAAGAAAAATCTCAAAAAAACAATCTAAACTTACACCTAAAGGAACTAGAGAAAGAAGAACAAACAAAACCCAAAGTTAGTAGAAGGAAAGAAATCATAAAAATCAGAGCATAAATAAATGAAATAGAAAAAAGAAAACAATAGCAAAGATGAATAAAACTAAAAGCTGGTTCTTTGAGAAGATAAACAAAATCGATAACCATTAGCCAGCCTCATCAAGAAAAAGAGGGAGAGGACTCAAATCAATAAAATTAGAAATGAAAAAGGAGAAGTTACAACAGACAATGCAGAAATACAAAGCATCCTAAGAGACTACTACAAGCTACTTTGCCAATAAAATGGACAACCTGGAAGAAATGGACAAATTCTTAGAAAGGTATAACCTTCCAAGACTGAAGCAGGAATAGGAAATATGAACAGACACATCACAAGTAATGAAATTGAAACTGTGATTAAAAATCTTCCAACAAACAAAAGTACAGGACCAGATGGCTTCACAGGTGAATTCTATCAAACATTTAGAGAAGAGCTAAAACCCATCCTTCTCAAACTCTTTCAAAAAAATTGCGGAGGAAGGAACAGTCCCACACTCATTCTACGAGGCCACCATCACCCTGGTACCAAAACCAGACAAAGATACTACAAAAAAAGAAAATTAAAGACCAATATCACTGGTGACTACAGATGCAAAAATCCTCAACAAAATACTAGCAAACAGAATCCAGCAACACATTAAAAGGATCATACACCATGATCAAGTGGGATTTATCCCAGGGATGCAAGGATTCTTCAATATACGCAAATCAATCAATGTGATACACTATACTAACAAATTAAGAAGAAAAACCATATGATCCTCTCAATAGATGCAGAAAAAGCTTTTGACAAAATTCAACACCCATTTACAATAAAAATGCTCCAGAAAGTGGGCACCGAGGGAACCTACCTCAACATAATAAAGGCCATATACGACAAACCCACAGCAAACATCATTCTCAATGGTGAAAAACTGAAAGCATTTTCTCTAAGATCAGGAAGAAGACAAGGAGGTCCACTCTCACCACTGTTATTCAACATAGTTTTGAAAGTCCTAGCAATGGCAATCAGAGAGGAAAAAGAAATACAAACTGGAAAAGAAGAAGTAACACTGTCACTGTTTTCAGATGACATGATACTATACATAGAGAATCCTAAAGATGCCACCAGAAAACTACTAGAGCTAATCAATGAATTTGGTAAAGTTGCAGGATACAAAATTAATGCACATAAATCTCTTGCATTCCTGTACACTAATGATGAAAAATCTGAAAGAGAAATTAAGGAAACACTCCCATTTACCACTGCAACAAAAAGAATAAAATACCTAGGAATAAACCTACAAGGGAGACAAAAGACCTCCTGTATGCAGAAAACTATGACACTGATGAAAGAAATTAAAGATGATACCAACAGATGGAGAGATATACCATGTTCTTGGATTGGAAGAATCAATACTGTGAAAATGACTATACTACCCAAAGCAATCTACAGATTCAATGCAATCCCTATCAAATTACCAATGGCATTTTTTACAGAAGTAGAACAAAAAATAGTAAAATCTGTATGGAGACACAAAAGAACCTGAATAGCCAAAGCGGTCTTGAGGGAAAAAAACAGAGCTGGAGGAATCAGACTCCCTGACTTCAGACTATACTACAAAGCTACAGTAATCAAGACAACATGGTACTGGCACAAAAACAGAAATATAGATCAGTGGAACAGGATAGAAAGCCCAGAGGTAAACCCATGCACCTATGGTCAACTAATCTATGACAAAGGAGGCAAGAATATACAATGGAGAAAACACAGTCTCTTCAATAAGTGTTGCTGGGAAAACTGTACAGCTACATGTAAAAGAATAAAAGTAGAACACCCCCCAACACCATACACAAAAATAAACTCAAAATGGATTAGAGACCTAAATGTAAGACCGGATATTATAAAACTCTTGGAGGAAAACATAGAAAGAACACTCTCTGACATAAATCACAGCAAGATATTCTTTGATCCACCTCTTAGAGGAATGGAAATAAAAACAAAAACAAACAAATGGGACCTAATGAAACTTAAAAGCTTCTGCAATGCAAAGGAAAGTACAAACAAGATGAAAAGACAACCCTCAGAATGGGAGAAAATATTTGCAAATGAATCATCGGACAAAGGATTAATCTCCAAAATATATAAACAGCTCATGCAGCTCAATATTAAAAAAAACAGGGCTTCCCTGGTGGCACAGTGGTTAAGAATCTGCCTGCCAATGCAGGGGACACAGGTTCGGGCCCTGGTCTGGGAAGATCCCACATGCCGCGGAGCAACTAAGCCTGTGAGCCACAACTACTGAGCCTGCGCGTCTGGAGCCTGTGCTGCACAACGGGAGAGGCCGTGACAGTGAGAGGCCCGCGCACCGCGATGAAGAGTGGCCTCTGCTCGCTGCAACTGAAGAAAGCCCTCGCACAGAAACGAAGACCCAACACAGCCAAAAATAAATAAATTAATTTAAAACAAAAACAAAAACAAAAACAAATAACCCAATCTAAAAATGGGCAGAAGACCTAAATAGACATTTCTCCAAAGAGGACATTCAGATGGCCAAGAAGCACATGAAAAGCTGCTCAACATCACTAATTATTAGAGAAATGCAAATCAAAACTACAATGAGGTATCACCTCACACCAGTTAGAATGGGCATCATCAGAAAATCTACAAACAACAAATGCTGGAGAGGGTGTGGAGAAAAGGGAACCCTCTTGCACTGTTGGTGGGAATGTAAATTGATAAAGCCACTATGAAGAATAGCATGGAGGTTCCTTAAAAAACTGAAAATAGAATTACCATATGACCCAGCAATCCCACTACTGGGCATGTACCCAGAGAAAACCATAGTTCAAAAAGACACATGCACCCCAATGTTCATTACAGCACTGTTTACAATAGCAGGTCATGGAAGCAACCCAAACGCCCATCGACAGACGAATGGATAAAGAAGATGTGGTACATATATACAATGGAATATTACTCAGCCATAAAAAGGACCAAAATTGGGTCATTTGTAGAGACGTGAATGAATCTAGAGACTGTCATACAGAGTGAAGTAAGTCAGAAAGAGAAAAACAAATATTGCATATTAACGCATATATGTGGAACCTAGAAAAATGGTACGGATGAACCGGTTTGCAGGGCAGAAATTGAGAAAAAGATGTAGAGAACAATCGTATGGACACCAAGGGGGGAAAGCAGCAGTGGTTGGGGGTGGTGGTGTGATGAATTGGGAGATTGGGATTGACATTTTTACACTAGTGTGTATAAAATGGATGACTAATAAGAACCTACTGTATAAAAAAATAAAATTTAAAAAAGAGAAACATATCAACTCATGAAAATCTATCTTATATGTATACACTAGCAATAAATAATCTGAAAAAAATTATGAAAACAATTCTATTTTAAATGTCAACATTAATATTTAAGAATATATTTAATCAAGATACAAGACTTGTTTTTATGTATGTAGAGTTGTCTGTATGTTCAAAATTACTGGAAAGTAAATTACTTTTCAAAACACCATGTCAATACCATGCCGGAATAGCAGAGAAAACATCAAACTTCATATAGAGGCCAGCCTTACCCAGATCCAGTTCATCCAAAGTACACACGTAATTTAGAAGCACTGTGGGAAGATTATATTAGGGGCCACTTTCTTCCGTATTGTGGATGACCTGGATGTGGTAGAAAGAGTTGGATTTTTTTTTTTTTTTTTTTTTTTGCGGTATGCGGGCCTCTCACTGTTGTGGCCTCTCCCGTTGCGGAGCACAGGCTCCGGACGCGCAGGCTCAGCGGCCATGGCTCACGGTCCCAGCCGCTCCGCGGCATATGGGATCCTCCCAGACCGGGGCACGAACCCGCATCCCCTGCATCGGCAGGCGGACTCTCAACCACTTGCGCCACCAGGGAGGCCCTGGATTTTTGAATTCCAATTTTACACATCATTCCACCAACAAATTACTAGAAATAATGCATTCAGTAAAGTAACAAAATCAATACACAAAAATCAGTTGCAGTTCTAAACACTAACAACGAAGCATCAGAAAGAGAAAAAAAAACCCTATTTACAATTCCATCAAAAAGAATGAAATGGTATTCATTTAAATTTATGAATAAATTTAACCAAGGACGTGAAAGACCTGCACATGGAAAACTTTAAGACATTGATGAAGAAATTGAAAAAAAACAAATAAAGGGAAAGATATCCTGTTCTCATGGAATGGAAGACTTAACGTTGTTAAGATTTCCATTCTACCCAAAGCAATGTACATAGTGAATGCAATCCCTACCAAATTCCAATGTACTTTTTACAGAAACAGAGCAAATCATCCTAATATTTGTATGGAACCACAAAGGACCCCAGTTAGCCAAAGCGATCCTCAGAAAGGAGAACAGGCATCTCGCTCCTTGACTTCACACTACAGCACGAAGCCACAGTCACCAGAAGTGTGGACTTGGCACAAAAACAGGCACGTGGGCAGCAGGAACAGAGGGCCCAGAATTAAACCCACGTGGATGGGGTCAGTTAATTTATGACAAACGGGCCAAGGACACACCAAGGGGAAGGACAGTCCCCACAATAAGCAGTGCTGAGAAAAATGGACACCACATAAGTCATGCCGGTTACACTGCCCACAAAACGGACGAAAGCCCAGTTTTCAACATGAAGCCCTTCCTGGGTTGTATGAAGACGGACCGCCCCTCAGCAGTCAGTTGCACACAGGAAGCTTCTCCCCACTTTTCTTCACTGTTTTCTCACATTTTCCTTCCGGTCGTCAGGAAACTCAGCTCCAGTCTACATGGACGCAGTCCTGTGTTGTTCTGAAGCTGAACCCCAGCGAGCCCTAAGGAGACTGAGCTCCTGTTGGCAGAGATGCTGACCCGAGGCATCCCAGGCCCAAGCGGTGCCTGAGGCAACAGAATTCCTTTCAGGCGTGCAGAGCCAAGTCCCAGGTGGAATGCGCATGCGCTGTGGTTCAGCGAGGTTGGCTTGGCCCCCCTGTGACAGTCCCGGAACTGCAGGCCGCGCCTCACTCACAGTTCACTGGTAACAGCGCTCCCTGCAGGCAGAACTGCTGAATCCATTAAACTGTGGAAATTCAAACTGAAATGGAGATAACACTCCACAACTTTCTTAAAAATAGTTAAGGAACAATTAATTGGAAACCGCACGGAATGAAATGAATGTAGATGCAAACTTACACAAAATTCACTCAAAATTATTCATAGAAAAATTTTAAATACAAAACTATTCAAAATTATAGAAGAAAACACAGAAGAAAATTGACAGGAGCTTGGGTTTGGTCATGTAGATCCTGAGCTCCAAGTTTTAACAAAAAACACAAAAAGCCAATCCACAAAGAAAAACAAGGAATATCATGGACTCTGTAAAATTAGATTTCTACTCTGTGAAAGGCCTTATTCAGAAAATCAGAAGACAAGCCACAGACTGAGAAAAATATTTGTAAACACATATCTAACAAAGGATTTGTTTCAAAATATACAAAGAACTCTAACACAAACAACCCCATTAAAAATACAGAAAGCTCTGGGGCCTCCCTGGTGGCGCAAGTGGTTGAGAGTCCGCCTGCCGATGCAGGGGATACGGGTTCGTGCCCCGGTCTGGGAGGATCCCATATGCCGCGGAGCGGCTGGGCCCGTGAGCCATGGCCGCTGAGCCTGCACGTCCGGAGCCTGCGCGTCCGGAGCCTGTGCTCCGCAACGGGGGAGGCCACAACAGTGAGAGGCCCGCATACCGCAAAAAAAAAAAAAAAAAAAAAAAAAAAAAAAAAAAAAAAAAATACAGAAAGCTCTGAATAAACACCTGATCAAAGAATTATACAGATAGTACACAAAACCATGCCCATGACCAGGGGCAGAGAAACAATGGTCCAGCTCAAGTCCCTAAGTCATGTGTGACCCTAGACTAATCCTGTCCTTCCTGGAGGCCTCAGAGAGATGGAGAGGGAGGAAGGGAAAGAGGGCCAGTTATGCTTAAACCTAACTCTAACCCTGAACACTCTCACCACTTTCGTTCCAAGGTCTAGGAAGTCCTAGCCATACTAATTAGATGAGAAAAAGAAATAAAAGGAATCTAATGGCAGAGGAAAAAGTAAAACTGTCACTGTTTGTAGATGACATGGTACTGTATAGAACAGCCTGAAGAAGACACCCCAAAACAGAGAGGACCCATTGGAAAATTCAGTTAAGTTGCAGGATAGAAAATTAATCTACAGAAATCGGTTGCATTTCTATACACTCACAGCAAGCTATCAGAATGAGAAATTAAGAAAACAACTCCACTGACAATAACATTAATACAAATAAAATACCTAAGGGTTACATCTAAACCAGGCAGTAAAAGACGTGTACTCAGGAAACTGGAAGACCTTGATGAAAGAAATTGAAGACCACACAAACAAATGGAAAAATATGCTGTGCTAATGGATTTGAACAATTCGTATTGTTAAAATGATTCCACACCTCACGACAATCTAGAGATTCAATACCATTCCTATCCTATCAAAATACCAATGGGATTATTTGGAGGACTAAAACAAAGAATTCTAAAATGTGTATGGAAACACAAAAGAACCTGAAAAGTCAATACCATCTTAAGAGAAGCACAAACCTGGACATGTTACGCTCCCTGATTTCAAACTATACTACAAACCTAGAATCATCAGAACAATATGGTATTGGCACCAAAGAAACCCAATAGATCCATGGAACAGAACTAAGAGCACAGAAATAAACCCACAGTTTATGGTCAGTTCATCTATGACAGAGGAGGTGAGAATATACAATGGGGAAAAGATAGCCTCTTTGATAACTATGTTGGGAAAACTGGACAGCTACATGCCCGAGAATCAAACTGGAATCCTTTCTCACACCATCTATAAAAACCTCAAAATGAATCAAATACTTCAATGTAAGACCTGAAGCCATAAAACTCCTAGAAGAAAACATATGCAGTATGCTCTCTGACATCAGTCTTAGCAATATTTTGGGGATCTGTCTCCTTAAGCAAGGGAAACAAAAGCAAAAGAAGCCAACGGGACTCCATCCAACTGAAAAGCTTTTCAATGGCAAAGGAAACCATCCACAAAATGAAAAGGCAGCTTACTGAATGTGAGAAAATATTTGCAAATAATATATGTGGTAAGGGGTTCATATCCAAAATAGACCAAAAACTCACACAACTCAACCTCCAAAAAACAAACCAATTAAAAAATTGGCAGAAGATCAAGCATTTTTCCAAAGAATATATACAGATGGGCAACAGACACATGAAAGGATAAACAATATCACTTATCATCACCGAAATGCACACCCAAACCACAATGAGGTTATCACCTCACACCTGAAAGAATGGCTATCAACCAAAAGACAACAAATAACAAGTACTGGCAAATGTGTGGAGAAAAGGGAACCCTCATGCATTTTGTTGGGAATGTTCATTGGTACAGCCACTATGGAAAACAGTATGGAGGTTCCTCAAAAAATTAAAAGTAGCCCTACCATATGATGCAGGAATTATACCAGGCCACCACTCTGATTCCACCCAGGTAACCCTATGTCCCCTCCTTGTATGTGTGGACGTAGGGGGTTTATGTGGAGTGGGTCTACTTCAAGCAAGAGCAGGTCAGAAGCCTGGTGGGCTGGTCATATCCACACTCCAGGTCAAAGCTGGCTGGGTCGGATGTGGAGAGCTGGGGCAGTGCCCTTTTGCCCGAGGTTTATCCCAAGCCCTCTAGAGGCATCTCTTTCCTCCCGGGTGGATATCTGAGCTGTGCCTGATCTGGAAGCAGAAGGTCTAGTAGGCAGAAGAAGCAGCGATAAGATAAAGGCCTGGCAGGGCTCTGATACATCCGGGCCAGGCTGGCTGCTGGTCACTGTCATTGCAGAGCCCCACCCCACAGAGCCATGAGGAGCTTGTTGATGGCAACACTCAATCCATCTCCCCAAGTGAGGGGCCACTGCACCACACTGCCAACGAGGGCCAATGCAGCATCCTGGTGAGTGTGTCCACAGAGGGTTCTCCAGAACCAGGGCCCAGAGATGAATGGGAAAGGCCTCCTGCCTGCATACCACCCAAGCCATTCTCCAGGGTCCCGTCCTGGGCTTACGTGCAGCTCAGCACATCCAGCTCTGACATGAAACACTATGTCAACCTTCCCCTGAGTCAGCTGGAGGACCTGGAGCCCACCAAGGCAGAGACCAAAGGTGGGAAGGGCGAGGGTGGGTGCATGTGAGTGTGTGGGAGGGCTGAGTTCTGGGCCACACAGGGAGGAGTGCTCAGAGGCTGGTGTTGGGCCAGGAGCAAAGACTGGCTCCAGACCACCCATCTGGTGGACTGCAGTCTGAGAAGTTCCTGGGCTGGGACTTCTCTGGAAGGCTCTGGGAAGATTTCTGTCCTTGGAAAAGAACATGGAAAGGCAGGCATGTGGGTAATCCTTTCTTCTCTCACAGCTCCAGCCAGAGACCCAGAGCCAGGTCAAACTTCACCACCCCTGCAGGGAGAGCCTGCACCAGCTCTTGCAGGAGGCCCAAAGCCATTTCAGAAACCACCACACACCCAGGCAGAGCCGGCTCGGCTTCCACCACTGCTGTTGACTCCCGACCTACACCATCAACCCACTCCCCCACCCAAATTTACTTTCCTTCCCCTGTAGTTGTTTGCATTTGTGTGGTTTGTAATATTATTTTCTCCCCCACATTATTTACGGCACCCCGTCCTTTACGTTTTACGTGTGAAATAATAAAATTTAAACTTTTTCTATTTTAAATTGTGCAATTAAGTATTCACAACGCTGTGCAAATATCACCACTGAATAGTTTCAGACTATTTAATTCCCCCCAAATAAAACCCTGTCTCCAAAGCACACACTCCCCATTCCTCCCTCCCCCAGCCTCTCACAACCCCTAATCCTCTTCCTTTACCTGTTTCTTTACCTATTCTGGATGTTTCCTATAAACGAAACTATACAAAAGGTGACTTTTTGTGTCTGCCCACATATTTTAAGAGGGGACTGGTGAATTTTTATTTTTTTAAAATTTGAAATAGCATTTTTGTTATTTAAAAGGGAAATCCAGATGGATTAAAGATGAGAGGTATAAAACGAAACACTTTTAGTAAATATATGCAGAATCTCGGGGTAGACACTGTTCTAAATGTGACACCTAAGCCAGAAGACAGAAGGGAAATGCTTAGCTCCTCCTGTGGCATTAGTCTAAAACCATGGATTTTTACGACCCAACATGTAAATCATAACATATTCAAATATAGTTATTTACGATATGGGAGTGTCATAGGGTGGAAGAGAGAATGTGCCAAATAATCTGATTTAGAAATGTATGAAAAAAACTCACTGTTATTGGTGGGGCAAAAGGTACTTGCTTGACCTAGTTAACTATGGAAAAGAATGTAATCTGTAGAACAAAGGCAAACTGTGCCATACGTAAATACTGGACTCTATAAGTTCTTTCCATGGTGTTAGTAGCTAACAATACTGAAACTACTATATCTGTACTAAGCTGGAATGGAGCAAGCAATAAATTCAATGAATGACAAATGTTGGAAGCCAGGTTTCTTACCGTTGGAGTTGGAAGTTACAGATAAGCAAAGGCAGATGGTTACAATACTCATGTAATAACGGACAGATTACATTTCCTCAACTTGAAAAAATTTTGTGCATCAAAAGGTGCTATCAGAAAGTGAAAACACAGCCCACAGAACTGAAGAAAATATGTGCACATGATATATCTGACAGGAGTCTGTCCTTCAGAATACATCAAGAACTTTTACAAATCATCCACAAAAAGACAACCCAAATTTTAAAATGGAAAAGGACTTGAACACACCTTTCTCCAGACAAGAAACATAGATGGTCAATAAGCACATAAAAAGATGTGTACGAAGATAAAAAGAAACCCACAAGATGGAATTATGTCAGAGGAAAGCAGGAGCAAATAGAAAGAGCTCTCAATAGCCAAAGCAGGAATGAATTGAGCAGCCAATACTGCTGGATTATGACCAAAAGCTTAAAATAACGTTCTGGGTGGGGTGTCCACGCTGGTAAAAAGAAATGATTAGATAGTGTTTTGTTGTTTTTTAATGAGTACTGTTCAACAGAAGTCTCCTACGTTTTAAGTATTCCAAACAGCTGATGTAGATATTCAGCCACTCATTAAGGAGGTGGGGCTAACTCCCCTCTCCTGAAGTGTGAGTGCCGCACAGTGACTTCATCTTGAAGAAGACACAAAGTATGGACTTGGGGAAAAAGTAACTTCACAGTGGGGAAAATATGACAAAAACTACCTCAGCCAGGAAGGCACAGTTAACATGAACAGTGTTGCTTTGATGTATGTTCCTATGATATAAAGTAATGAGAAAGCACTTTACCTCTGTGATATGCTTCCTTAAAACCCATGACACCATTCTAATCGCAAGAAAAACATCAAGTAAATCCCAATGCAGGACAGTCTACAAAATACCTGACTAGTCCTCCTCAACACTACCAAGGTCATTGAGAGAAGGATAGTGGGAGAAAATGTCAAAGCCAGAAAGATCCTAAAGTGACATGATGACTCAATGCCATGTGATACCCTGGATGAGATCCTAGGACAGAAAAAAGGGAGAATGAAGGGAACCCGAATAAAATATGGATTTTAGTTAGTAGTAAGGTATCCATATTTGTCGAGTAACTGTGACAATTCTGTAGAAAACGAATGAAAGGTGAAATTAAAGGTCACAAACGACAAGCTATTGCATCAAACTATAAATCTAGGATAAAACAGTGATTTCCTAACAATATACAAACAAAATAAACCATAAAATACGGAAAATACAAGCAGACCAATTTACCATGCTATGACCCTTTCTCCCTGCTAGCTCTCCTCTCGTTGTTCTGGGGTCTTCCTCTCCTGGAACATTGAAGAACAGGGATAGAGTTGTTTGGCAGCTCCCCTTAGATCTGACCCCACCCAGTGTCTTCATCCACTGAAAGCAAACTGTTCCAGGGCAGATGGACTCACAAGCTTGACCTACCCAGGCACTTTAAAAAGATCCAGTCCACCCACCCAAATACGTATTAGGAGTGCGTAAATCCCATGGGCTCAGATTCCATGTAGGAGATGATACTCAATCCACCATCTCATTCTATTTCTCAATCTTAAAAGACTGGTTATCCAATCTTTTGGAATTCACCTTTTCATTGCCTGATGAACCATTTGGATGGCTTACTCTTCCCCTCCCCCACCTTTCCACTCAAACACTCAATAACTTTATTTGCCTATGGCTGGTTTCTTGGGATGTGAAGGACGGGGCTGGCAGCAACCTGGGCTTCATGCGCCCTCTGGTGGGCTTCAGAGGCAAGGAGCAGAATTGTGACCAACCCGAAAGGACTTGCCAGTCTGGAGGCCACAGTCAATACAGTCTAGGGGAGGGTTGCAGTGTTCCTCATGACTGTTGGATGACCACATGTTCTGCCGAGACTTCATCTGCTTCAAACAGTCCTTGTCCACTTGCCACTTGGTGAGGATAAAGAGGAGGATACCACAGGGGAAGCTGATGGCCCAGGCTAGTCCCACAGCTTTCATGGGGTTCTTGCCGCTCTTTCTGGGAATGTATTCCAGCTCAGGGGATGGGGCTTGGGCTCCTGCTCACACTCTATGGAGCTGTGGCTTTGCAGTGCCCAGGTCCTGTTCTGGGAACCCTTGTTAGCTGTGGCTCCTGACAGAATCCCTTTGAAAGCCACTTCCACATCACTGAGGGCTCATCACCCTGGTGCCAGGGGAGTGAGCTTCACTGTTATCCCCTCAGACACAGGACATGAAGGACTGCAGTAGGGCTCATGTGAGACACGTGAAGGAAATCTGAGAAACGGTTTTCAAATCTGGAGGGCATGGGCATTTCTTGCTCCCTGGCCCTTCAGTGCCACAGCAGCTACCACCGCCGCCATGTTCAGATCCCACCCCCCTTCCTGGATGGCTTACTCTTGGCACTGACCATTGGGCATGACATGGATGCTTGTGTTCTGGACACATGAACACAACCAAGATGTCTGCAGTGGTGCAGTGGGACATCCTAGCACAGTTCACTTCCTTCCAATCCTTCTCACCAGGTGATGGGATCTGGCAGCCTGCCCACTGCTCATGTCTCATGCAGTTACTGAAAGAACGGAAAGCACCAGGCTGCTTCCCCAAACCACCTGAGGTTGAATGGCATGAATTTCCTGATATGATGTGGAAAACCATATTCACTGGGGAAAACAGAGGTATGAACTCATTTAAAAAAACATGTTACTGTACGATATTTCAGCGGTGAGACTTGAGCAAAGCTGACCCAGCGTTCTTTAAAGACTTTTGTCTCCTCATGCCCCACACCCAGCACCACTCCCTGACCTCGCTCCCTGAATAAGAACAAACATGAAAACAATTCACTGTAAGCTGGATTTGGCAGCCACCCATGGTGTGGTCCAAGAAAGAATGCATCTTGTGGATCTGCACAGGAGGAAGAGAGGAAACTGTATTAGAAACAGTATGATCTGTGCTGTTATAGATTAGAGGTCTAGACTTTGCGTGCTGAGCTAGAGGGAAGAGCAGAGAAAGATCCGTGGCAAGAAGAGGGGTCAGCTGATTTTGTTCCATGAAAGGAGAGAAAGAAAGCAATGCTGAATTCAGATGGGCCTGTGAGGGCTGCAATCATGCATCCCCTGCTACCCTCTCTTTTGGTTTATGCATGATTTTAATCAGCCTCTGCCTCTGGGGTGGGACTAACACTATGTTTTCAAGGGTCACCACTGGTTTGAAAAGAACAAAGTCTCACACTTGGCTTCGGTCTTTCTGCCCATGTCTAAGTCCCAGTTCTGGTAACGTTCCCAACACCATAGTAATTTAGATGGGCAGCTTCAAGATCACAATTACCTGAGAAGGTCTTTACTGCCAGCTAGTCAGATTCCTCCCATGCCATGAACAACAGGGATTAACATTTACTGAGCACTAACTGTACGCCAGGCACTTAACATCCATTACCTAATTTAATTCTTAGAACAAGCCTGTGAAGGTGATGCTATTATTATCGTGCCCATTTTATAGGTGAGGAAATTGAAGCTAAGATCACCTATCTGGTGGGGGTGGGGCTCAAGTGATGGTAGTCTGACTGCACAGTCCATCCTTTTGACCTCCAGGCTGGAAGTCAGCACATTCCCTGCTTTCTGACCAAATCCCAGCACCTGTGTTCTCACACGCCTTACTGATTTCTAGTCTCAATTTCTGCTTCATTATGATTCTGCTGCTTGAGTCTTGGTGACATTCATCTACTCATTTATTCAACAAGGATTTATTGAGCCCTTACCATGCACTGGATGCTGTGGATACAGGGATGAGAAAAACAGGCATGGTACTTGCAGTCACGGAGCTCACAATCTGGATCCTTTTACCAGGACAGCCACTAGCTGATTTTTGACCTTCACTTCTCAGACTCCATCTGATACTCAGGGCAGCGTCTCAGAGACTGACCCACAAAACCCCGTGGTTGTGTTCCCAGGTACCATTTCCAGGAGGCACACATCTATCAGCAGATTAGTCTCAGGGCTGATGCTTACTGGGCCCTCTGAATAGTTCCTGCTCCTGGCTTCCTTATGGTGATGCTTTGCCTGATAGCTGGGATACCTTACTACTGTCTGTATACCAAGAAAATAAGTTCAATAACCAAGGCCTCTGAGTGCCAAACTCTTACATCAAAACAGATTTATGCAAAGTCACCTTACAGAGATGGACAGTTGAACTGGTTCATCTATATCTTCCTTTCTCTTGCTTCTATGGTCACAGGACTATTCTGAATGTACTAGGATTTGGTCTGTACATGTAGGTAAGATGATGAGAAACAACTGCCTTTGAAAGAAGAGTTTATCACTGACAGCCCACCAAGGGACAGGAGGTATGTCCTGCCACACAAGGGGGCCACATGGAGAAGCACTAGGGTCAGTGAGGAGACAGGAGGAGTGAGGGGAAAGCACGGGCGAAAGTCTTTATTGTGGTTTTTGTGGCAAGGAATGCATGAAGCAAGGTAAGCAGTTAAGCACGTTTAAGGTTGAATAGTCTGGGACTTCCCTGGTGGCGCAGTCATTAAGAATCCGCCTACCAATGCAGGGGACACGGGTTCGATCCCTGGTCTGGGAAGATCCCACATGCCGCGGAGCAACTAAGCACGTGTGCCACAACTACTGAGCCTGCACTTGAGAGCCCGTGAGCCGCAACTACAGAGCCCACATGCTGCAACTACTGAAGCCCGCGTGCCTAGAGCCCATGCTCCGCAACAAGAGAAGCCACGACAATGAGAAGCCCGCGCACCGCAATGAAGAGCAGCCCCTGCTTGCTATGCGTAGCAACAAAGACCGAATGCAGCCAAAAATAAATAATAAACTTAAAAAAAAAGATTGAATACTCTGAGTAACTTAGGAGGCTCTGGGCGATACAGGGCAGGGGAAATATTGGCTTGGTGTGTGTGAGCTCAGGAAAGGAGGTGGCTGGGGGTATAGGCTCTGGATGGGTTGGTATGCATATCAAAGGCAGGCTCACAGGCAAGGTGGTTGCTATCTCTAGGAATTAGCTAACCCTGGGAGGAGCAGTTCCTCCTCAGTATGCAGGGCCCCAAGATGTCAAAGCATCATAAAATACAGAAAAAAGAGACACTATTAAAACAATGACCCCAGATGGCCAATCATAAGCATTATCCCCTAGTTCCAGTGGTTGGTTCAAGGGGTGGGCATGTGACCTAAGCCAGACCCATCAGTCTTTTCCTTTACTCTCTTGTCATGTAAGGATGTGCTTCTGCAGCTCCTAGGAGCCAGGAAAGGCCAACTCTGAGCGAAGGAACGTGACATATGTAGAGAGAAACTGGATGGCACTTAAGTCTTATATGGTGGAGTCAGACAGACCTAAACTAAAATCTCAGCTCTTAAACTTCCCACTCATGTGACTATGAGCTATGTACGAAAGCTCATATGAAAGTAGAAATCTCAGAGCTGTGATAAGAATAAACACAATGGACTCCCACTTGAAAGAACACCAGAATCACAACAAACTGCTGAACAATCATCGACTGGAAGACACTGGAACTCACCAAAAAAGATACCTCACATCCAAAGACAAAGGAGAAGTTACAATGAGACAGTAGGAGGGGCATAATCACAATAAAATCAAATCCCGAAACTGTTGGGTGGGTGACTCACAAACTGGAAAACACTTATACCACAGAAGTCCACCCACTGGAGTGAAGGTTCTGAGCCCCACGTCAGGCTACCCAACCTGGGTCTGGCAACGGGAGGAGGAATTCCTAGAGAATCAGACTTTGAAGGCTATTGGGATTTGATTGCAGGACTTTGACAGGACTGGGGGAAAAAGAGACTCCACTCTTGGAGGGCACACACAAAGTAGTGTGCGCATCGGGACCCAGGGGAAGGAGCAGTGACCCCATAGGAGACTAAACAAGACCTACCTGCTACTGTTGGAGGGTCTCCTGCAGAGGTGGGAGGTGGCTGTTGCTCACCGTGGGGGACAAGGACACTGGCAGCAGAAGTTCTGGGAAGTACTCCTTGGCATTAGCCCTCCCAGAGTCCATCATAAGCCCCACCAAAGAGCCTATAGGCTCCAGTGCTGGGTCACCTCAGGCCAAACAACCAATAGGGAAGGAACCCAGCCCCACCCATCAGCAGACAAGAGGATTAAAGTTTTACTGAGCTCTGCCTACCAAAGCAACAGCCAGCTCTGCCCACCACCAGTCCCTCCCATCAGGATGAGATAGCCTCATCCACGAGAGAGTAGACAGCAGAAGCAAGAAGAACTACAGTCCTGCAGCCTGTGGAACAAAAACCACATTCACAGAAAGATAGACAAGATGAAAAGGCAGAGGGCTATGCACTAGATGAAGGAACAAGATAAAACCCCAGAAAAACAACTAAATGAAGTGGAGATAGGCAACCTACCAGAAAAAGAATTCAGAATAATGCTAGTGAAGATGATCCAGGACCTCAGAAAAAGAATAGAGGCAAAGATCGAGAAGATCTTTAACAAATGTTAAAGATCTTCAAGAAGTGTTTAACAAAGACCTAGAAGAATTAAAGAAGAAACAAACAGAGATGAATAATACAATAACTGAAATGAAAAATACACTAGAAGGAATCAATAGTAGAATAACTGAGGCAGAAGAACAGATGAGTGACCTGGGAGACAGAATGGTGGAATTCACTGCCACAGAACAGAATAAAGAAAAAAGAATGAAAAGAAATGAAGTCAGCCTAAGAGACCTCTGGGACAACATTAAACACAACAACATTCGCATTATAGGGGTCCCAGAAGGAGGAGAGAGAGAGAAAGGACCCGGGAAAATATGTGAAGAGATTATAGTAGAAAACTTCCCTAACATGGGAAAGGAAATAGCCACGCAAGTCCAGGAAGTGCAGAAAGTCCCATACAGGATAAACCCAAGGAGAAACACACCAAGACACATAGTAATCAAATTGGGAAAAATTAAAGACAACGAAAAAGTAATGAAAGCAGCAAGGGAAAAGCGACAAATAACATACAAATGACCTCCCATAAGGTTAACAGCTGATTTCTCAGCAGAAACTCTACAAGCCAGAAGGGAGTGGCATGACATATTTAAAGTGATGAAAGGGAAGAACCTACAACCAAGATTACTCTACCTGGCAAGGATCTCATTCAGATTTGACGGAGAAATCAAAAGCTTTACAGACAAGTAAACGCTAAGAGAATTCAGCACCACCAAACCACCTCAACAACAAATGCTAGAGGAACTTCTCTAAGTGGGAAACACAAGAGAAGAAAAGGACCTACAAAAACAAACCCAAGGAGAGTGGGGGAAGATGGCGGAAGAGTAAGAGGCGGAGATCACCTTCCTCCCCACAGATACATCAGAAATACGTGTACACGTGGAACAACTCCTACAGAACACCCACTGAACGCTGGCAGAAGACCTCAGACCTCCCAAAAGGCAAGAAACTCCCCACGTACCTGGGTAGGGCAAAAGAAAAAAGAATACACAGAGACAAAAGAATAGGGACAGGACCTGCACAGTGGGAGGGAGCTGTGAAGGAGGAAAGGTTTCCACACACTAGAAGCCCCTTCGAGGGTGGAGACTGCGGGTGGCGGAGGGGGGAAGCTTCGGAGCCGATGAGGAGAGCACAGCAACAGGAGGGCGGAGGGCAAAGCGGAGAGATTCCCGCACAGAGGACCGGGGCCGACTGGCACTCACCAGCCTGAGAGACTTTTCTGCTCACCCGCAGGGGCGGGCGGGGGCTGGAAGCTGAGGCTCGGGCTTCGGTCGGAGCGCAGGGAGAGAACTGGGCGGCGTGAACACTACCTGAAGGGGTTAGTGCACCACAGCTAGCCGGGAGGGAGTCCGGGAAAAAATCTGAACCTGCCGAAGAGGCAGGAGACTTTTTCTTCCCTCTTTGTTTCCTGGTGCTTGAGGAGAGGGGATTAAGAGCGCTGCTTAAAGGAGCTCCAGAGACGGGCACAAGCCACGGACCCCAGAGATGGGCATGAGACGCTAAGGCTGCTGCTGCCGCCACCAAGAAGCCTGTGTGCAAGCACAGGTCACTATCCACACCTCCCCTCCTGGGAGCCTGTGCATCCCGCCACTGCCAGGGTCCCGTGATCCAGGAACAACTTCCCCAGGAGAACACATGGCGCGCCTCAGGCTGGTGCAACGTCACTCCGGCCTCTGCCGAAGCAGGCTCACCCTGCACTCCGTGCCCCTCCTTCCCCCCAGCCTGAGTGAGCCAGAGCCCCTGAATGAGCGGCTCCTTTAACCCCGTCCTGTCTGAGCGAAGAACAGACGCCCTCCGGCGACCTACATGCAGAGGCGGGACCACATCCAAAGCTGAACCCCGGGAGCTGTGCGAACAAAGAAGAGAAAGGGAAGTTTCTCCCAGCAGCCTCAGGAGCAGCAGATGAAATCTCCACAATCAACTTGATGCACCCTGCATCTGTGGAATACCTGAAAAGACAACGAATCATCCCAAATTGAGAAGGTGGACTTTGAGAGCAAGATTTATTGTTTTTTCCCCTTTTCCTCTTTTTGTGAGTGTGTATGTGTATGCTTCTGTGTGAGATTTTGTCTGTATAGCTTTGCTTTCACAATTTGTCCTAGGGTTCTATCCGTCCGTTTTTGTTTTTACTTAAAAAATTTTTTTTTCTTAATAACTATTTTTTTATTTTAATAACTTTATTTTATTTTACCTTACTTTATTTTATTTTCTTTTATCCTCTTTCTTTCTTTCTACTTTTTCTCCCTTTTATTCTGAGCCGGGTGGATGAAAGGCTCTTGGTGCTGCATCCAGGAGTCAGTGCTGTGCCTCTGAGGTGGGAGAGCCAACTTCAGGACACTGGTCCACAAGAGACCTCCCAGCTCCACGTAATATCAAACGGTGAAAATCTACCAGAGATCTCCATCTCAACACCAAGACCCAGCTTCACTCAATGACCAGCAAGCTACAGTGCTGGACACCCTATGCCAAACAACTAGCAAGACAGGAACACAACCCCATCCATTAGCAGAGAGGCTGCCTAAAATCATAATCAGTCCACAGACACCCCAAAACACACCACCAGACGTGGATCTGCCCACCAGAAAGACAAGATCCAGCCTAATCCACCAGAACACAGGCACTAGTCCCCTCCACCAGGAAGCCTACACAACCCACTGAACCAACATTAGCCACTGGGGACAGACACCAAAAACAACAGGAAATACGAAACTGCAGCCTGCAAAAAGGAGACTCCAAACACAGTAAGATAAGCAAAATGACAGGACAGAAAAACACACAACAGATGAAGGAGCAAGGTAAAAACCCAACAGACCTAACAAATGAAGAGGAAATAGGCAGTCTACCAGAAAAAGAATTCAGAATAATGATAGTAAAGATGATCCAAAATCTTGGAAATAGAATAGACAAAATGCAAGAAACATTTAACAAGGACCTAGAAGAACAAAAGAGGAAACAAGCAACGATGAACAACACAATAAATGAAATTAAAAATACTCTAGAAGGGATCAATAGCAGAATAACTGAGGCAGAAGAACGGATAAGCGACCTGGAAGATAAAATAGTGGAAATAACTACTGCAGAGTGAATAAAGAAAAAAGAATGAAAAGAACTAAGGACAGTCTCAGAGACCTCTGGGACAACATTAAACGCACCAACATTTGAATTATAGGGGTCCCAGAAGAAGAAGAGAAAAAGAAAGGGACTGAGAAAATATTTGAAGAGATTATAGTTGAAAACTTCCTTAATATGGGAAAGGAAATAGTTAATCAAGTCCAGGAAGCACAGAGAGTCCCATACAGGATAAATCCAAGGAGAAACACGCCAAGACACATATTAATCGAACTGTCAAAAATTAAATACAAAGAAAACATATAAAAAGCAGCAAGGGAAAAACAACAAATAAGACACAAGGGAATCACCATAAGGTTAACAGCTGATCTTTCAGCAGAAACACTGCAAGCCAGAAGGGACTGGCAGGACATATTTAAAGTGATGAAGGAGAAAAAGCTACAACCAAGATTACACTACCCAGCAAGGATCTCATTCAGATTTGATAGAGAAATTAAAACCTTTACAGACAAGCAAAACCTGAGAGAGTTCAGCACCACCAAACCAGCTTTACAACATATGCTAAAGGAACTTCTCTAGGCAAGAAACACAACAGAAGGAAAAGACCTACAATAACAATCCCAAACAATTAAGAAAATGGGAATAGGAACATACATATCAATAATTACCTTAGGGCTTCCCTGGTGGCGCAGTGGTTGAGAGTCCGCCTGCCGATGCAGGGGACGCGGGTTCGTGCCCCGATCCCGGAGGATCCCACATGCCGCGGAGCGGCTGGGCCCGCGAGCCATGGCCGCGGAGCCTGTGTGTCCGGAGCCTGTGCTCCGCAACGGGAGAGGCCACAGCAGTAAGAGGCCCGCGTACAGCAAAAAAAAAAAAAAAAAAAAAAATAATTACCTTAAATGTAAATGGATAAAATGCTTACACCAAAAGACACAGACTGGCTGAATGAAAACAAAAACAAGACCCATATATATGCTGTCTACAAGAGACCCACTTCAGACCTAGAGACACATTCAGACTGAAAGTGAGGGGATGGAAAAAGATATTCCATGCAAATGGAAACCAAAAGAAAGCTGGAGTAGCAATTCTCATATCAGACAAAATAGACTTTAAAATGAAGACTATTAGAAGAGACAAAGAAGGACACTACATAATGATCAAGAGATTGATCCAAGAAGAAGATAAAACAACTGTAAGTATTTATGCACCCAACATAGGAGCACCTCAGTACATAAGGCAAATACTAACAGCCATAAAAGGGGAAATCGACAGTAACACACTCATAGTAGGGGACTTTAACACCCCACTTTCACCAATGGACAGATCATCCAAAATGAAAATCAATAAGGAAACACAAGCTTTAAATGATACATTAAACAAGAAGGACTTAATTGATATTTATAGGACATTCCATCCAAAAACAACAGAATACACATTTTTCTCAAGTGTTCATGGAACATTCTCCAGGATAGATCACACCTTCGGTCACAAATCAAGCCTTGGTAAATTTAAGAAAATTGAAATTGTATCAAGTATCTTTTCCGACCACAACGCTATGAGACTAGATATCAACTACAGGAAACGATCTGTAAAAAATACAAACACATGGAGGCTAAACAATACACTACTTAATAACGAAGTGATCACTGAAGAAATCAAAGAGGAAATCAAAAAATACCTAGAAACAAATGACAATGGAGACACGACGACCCAAAAACTATGGGATGCAGCAAAAGCAATTCTAAGAGGGAAGTTTATAGCAATACAATCCTACCTTAAGAAACAGGAAAAATCTCGAATAAACAACCTAACTTTGTACCTAAAGCAATTAGAGAAAGAAGAACAAAAAACCCCCAAAGTTGGCAGAAGGAAAGAAATCATAAAGATCAGATCAGAAATAAATGAAAAAGAAATGAAGGAAACGATAGCAAAGATCAATAAAACTAAAAGCTGGTTCTTTGAGAAGATAAACAAAATTGATAAACCATTACCCAGACTCATCAAGAAAAAAAGGGAGAAGACTCAAATCAACAGAATTAGAAGTGAAAAAGGAGAAGTAACAACTGACACTGCAGAAATACAAAAGATCATGAGAGATTACTACAAACAACTCTATGCCAATAAAATGGACAACCTGGAAGAAATGGACAAATTCTTAGAAATGCACAACTTGCCAAGACTGAATCAGGAAGAAATAGAAAATATGAACAGATCAATCACAAGCACTGAAATTGAAACTGTGATTAAAAATCTTACAACAAACAAAAGCCCAGGACCAGATGGCTTCACAGGCGAATTCTATCCAACATTTAGAGAAGAGCTAACACCTCTCCTTCTCAAACTCTTCCAAAATATAGCAGAGGGAGGAACACTCCCAAACTCATTCTACAAGGCCACCATCACCCTGATACCAAAACCAGACAAGGATGTTACAAAGAAAGAAAACTACAGGCCAATATCACTGATGAACACAGATGCAAAAATCCTCAACAAAATACTAGCAAACAGAATCCAACAACACATTAAAAGGATCATACACCATGATCAAGTGGGGTTTATTCCAGGAATGCAAGGATTCTTCAATATATGCAAATCAATAAATGTGATACACCATATTAACAAATTGAAGGAGAAAAACTATATGGTCATCTCAATAGATGCAGAGAAAGCTTTTGACAAAATTCAACACCCATATATGATAAAAACCCTCCAGCAAGCAGGCATAGAGGGAACTTTCCTCAACATAATAAAGGCCATATATGACAAACCCACAGCCAACATCGTCCTCAATGGTGAAAAACTGAAACCATTTCCACTAAGACAAGGTTGCCCACTCTCACCACTCTTATTCAACATAGTTTTGGAAGTTTTAGCCACAGCAATCAGAGAAGAAAAGGAAATAAAAGTTATCCATTTCGGAAAAGAAGAAGTAAAGCTGTCACTGCTTGCATATGACATGATACTATACTATACATAGAGAATCCTAAAGATGCTACCAGAAAACTACTAGAGCTATCAATGAATTTGGTAATGTTGCAGGATACAAAATTAATGCACAGAAATCTCTTGCATTCCTATACACTAATGATGAAAAATCTGAAAGAGAAATTAAGGAAACACTCCCATTTACCACTGCAGCAAAAAGAATAAAATACCTAGGAATAAACCTACCAAGGGAGACAAAAGACCTGTATGCAGAAAACTATAAGACACTGATGAAAGAAATTAAAGATGATACCAACAGATGGAGAGATATACCATGTTCTTGGATTGGAAGAATCAATACTGTGAAAATGACTATACTACCCAAAGCAATCTACAGATTCAATGCAATCCCTATCAAATTACCAATGGCATTTTTTACAGAAGTAGAACAAAAAATAGTAAAATCTGTATGGAGACACAAAAGACCCCGAATAGTCAAAGCGGTCTTGAGGGAAAAAAACAGAGCTGCAGGAATCAGACTCCCTGACTTCAGACTATACTACAAAGCTACAGTAATCAAGACAACATGGTATTGGCACAAAAACAGAAATATAGATCAGTGGAACAGGACAGAAAGCCCAGAGATAAACCCACGCATCTATGATCAACTAATCTATGAGAAAGGAGGCAAGGATATACAGTGGAGGAAAGACAGTTTCTTCAAGAAGTGGTGCTGGGACAACTGGACGGCTACATGTAAAAGAATGAAATTAGAACACTCCCTAACACCATACACAAAAATAAACTCAAAATGGATTAGAGACCTAAATGTAAGACCAGACATTATAAAACTCTTAGAGGAAAACATAAGAAGAACACTATTTGACACAAATCACAGCAAGATCTTTTGTGATCCACCTCCTAGAGGAATGGAAATAAAAACAAAAATAAACAAATGGGACCTAATGAAACTTAAAGGAAACTACAAACAAGTTGAAACGACAACCCTCAGAATGGGAGAAAATATTTGCAAATGAATCAACAGGCAAAGGATTAATCTCCAAAATATATAAACAGCTCATGCAGCTCAATATTAAAAAAAACAAACAACCCAATCTAAAAATGGGCAGAAGACCTAAATCGACATTTCTCCAAAGAGGACATACAGATAGCCAAGAAGCACGTGAAAAGCTGCTCAACATCACTAATTATTAGAGAAATGCAAATCAAAACTACAATGAGGTATCACCTCACACCAGTTGGCATGGGCATCATCAGAAAATCTACAAACAACATGCTGGAGAGGGTGTGGAGAAAAGGGAACCCTCTTGCACTGTTGGTGGGAATGTAAATTGATACAGCCACTATGGAGAACAGTATGGAGGTTCCTTAAAAAACTAAAAATAGAATTATCATATGATCCAGCAATCCCACTACTGGGCATATACCCAGAGAAAACCATAATTCAAAAAGACACATGCACCCCAATGTTCACTGCAGCACTATTTACAATAGCCAGGTCATGGAAGCAACCTAAATGTCCATCGACAGACGAATGGATAAAGAAGACATGGTACATATATACAATGGAATATTACTCAGCCATAAAAAGGAATGAAATCGGGTCATTTGTAGAGACGTGAATGAATCTAGAGACTGTCATACAGAGTGAAGTAAGTCAGAAAGAGGAAAACAAATATCGCATATTAAAGCATATATGTGGAACCTAGAAAAATGGTATGGATGAACCAGTTTGCAGGGCAGAAATTGAGACACAGATGTAGAGAACAAACATATGGACACCAAGGGGGGAAGCGGCAGCGGGTGGTGGTGGTGGTGTGATGGGAGATTGGGATTGACATGTATACACTGATGTGTATAAAATGGATGAATGATAAGAACCTGCTGTATAAAAAATTAAAATTTAAAAAATTGAAAAAGAATAAACACAATGTACTATAGTTATTTTCACATAAGTACTCCATTAGTGGCAAAATTATTCTCAGGTGTGATTTAAGAGGTTGAATTATCAGCACATGGGATTTTCTGTGAAGTTAGAGCCCCTCTGGGTGGAATTTTTATCCCCTTTAATCTTCCCCCACTGTCTTGTTTTCGTGGTACCCTTTCAGCAGGGGGGAGGTGCCACATATCGAGCACCGAACCCTGTGATAGGCACATAGTAGGTGCTTTAGAAATGTTGACTAACCAGGACTTTCCTATCTTTGGGGAGAGGACTGTCCTTGTGGAGGGGATGGAGGCTTTGGGTTACTACAGCTCCAAGACCACCCATGCTTCCATTTCTCATGTACATCCATTAATACATTGACTTTCTGATTTTTATTTAAAAAAATATCACTTCTCCTTGACACTCTCTCCTTCCTACCACACAACCTGAAGTCTTCCTCCCAGGCAGTCCTAGCTTCATACTCCTGGAAGACAGGGGCCATGTATATTAATACTACTCAACTCTGCCTTCGTAACACAAAAGCAGCTATAGGCAATATATCAATTCATGGGTGTGGCTGTGTCCCAATAAAGCTTTATTTATAAAGACCGGTGGCAGGCTAGATTGGGTTCCTTGGCCACAGTTTGCCAACTTCTGCTCGAGGTGGTGTTAGGCATGAAGTGGGCAGAACCTGAGCCCCAGCTCACTGATATGAGCTGTGAAAGCCACCAAGAGGTGATGCTCCTGGATAAACAGAAGTTCGTAGCCAAGATGGCAATGGTGCGAAATCCTTCCTCCCATCCTACCCTTGAGTGTCATCGAGTTGGGAAGAGGATTAAACTGAAAAGACTGGCATCACACAGTAAGAGGAGGGACTTACCCAGAGCACGGAAGCTTCATTCTAAGATGCATCTGTCTGGGCATTATGAGCTTGACAAATTCATATAAGATTCCGCAAATCAGACTGGTCTCTCCTCTGCATTTTCCCAGACTGCATTTCCAAAGGGACACAACCAAAAAGGTGGCCTCGAGAACAGTAGCATATTTAAGAATGCATGTCTATTCTATTGGTATTTCTTCAGGCAATTACATGTAGTTATGCCTGTGTAACCAGGAGCTTGCTTTTTTTTTTTTTTTTTTTGAAAAAGAGTGAATGAAACTTAGGACTTCTCAGAAGTCTAAAATATGGAAGAAACTAACATGACTAGAGGGCTTAGCTCTTGTTGGGAAACAGGAAGCCTCTGTCCCATCCATGCTAGACGGTGGGGGGAGGGGTGGCGATCCATCCTCAGACATAACAACTGATCCTTTGCTGGATGCACAAGGTCACAAGACCAACTTCCTTCTTCATGACTGAAAAATGTTCAGCTTCCCAGATTACAGCATAATCCCTCCAGGGCAGGGACGGTATGACACCCTCACCCTGTGTCCCTATAGGTTAAAGTAATAATCTTTGCTAACATTTAAGGAGCAATTATTTTGTGCCAGGCACTACCAAAGTGCTTTAAGGCCCTTCTCATTTAACAACCTCACAACTCATGCCTTGGGACCCTTTATCATTATTATTCCATATCGATAGATAATAGAACTGGGGATAAAGAGATTGAGTAACTTGGCCCAAATCATGCAGCTGCAAGCGTGGAGTCCAGATTTGGACCCAGGGATCCCAGCTCCAGAGACACTGCTCTTAACTTCTATCTATACTGCTTCTAATAATGCAACCAATACAGGTGATCAGTAAACTTTTGGGGTGGATGACAGTAGTGACTTGGAGAGATGGGGAACAGAGCAGGAGGTCTGGGTTGAAGCTAAGCCAACTGTGCATGATTGCCAGTGAGCTCACTCTGCGCATTCCCCTGGGTGGGGAACACAGGACTGTCTTGAGGGCTCTGCACTGGAGCCCGGCTCTAAGAGGGCAGCTGCTACTGGAGGAGCTGCAAGTAGGCACGTCTGCAGCTCGTAAAGGCCTTTCTTCAACCGCCTGAGCTGGGAGGCGTGGGAGATGTGCCTACAGCTGGGATCAGTGCTCTCTCTGACCCTCCCAGAGCCTTCCCTAAGGGGCCAGGGTAGAGAAGATAGCCCCAGGGCAGCCCCCATCCCCCCACCCCCCAATCTCCTCAAGATCCTGACTCTGGGAATGCAGGGGCCAGGCCTTCCTAATTTCTCAGTGATTGAGGGGAAGACGAGGGGCAGCTGAGGAGGAGGAGAGGGAAGAGGCACTATCAAGCTGGGGCTAGACATGATAACTTTGTTCATTAGACCACTTGGTTTTTCCTTCATCAATACCCAGATTATTTTGATTTTTCTTTCCTTTTTCTTTCTTTTTTTTTCTTAAAATGTTTTTGATTCAGAAGCTATTTTAACCTCTATTTTTCTTCTCTAACACTGGCATTTGGGAGTAGGAAATGTAGTCCAATTACAGTTTTGATTGCATCCCATGGTATACAGGGAAGACTGCACTTCTACTGTCTTTTGATATATTGTGTACTTGGTTTCTTCTTTCACAAAACAGCTATTTAATAGTTTTTGAGCAATTGGATGGCTTTTAATTAGCTCAGCATTCTACACCTCCAAAGTCCTTATATCATGTTATGAGAATGTCGTGGGCAATTAAGTCTGATTGCTTTATTTATGAGAATATTTTTCAAACAGACCCTATATATCTTTGTAAAAGACCTCTGTACTCTTGAAATATATTTTATCCTCCACTTTTAAAATTTTTCTTAAAAATTCTATTAAATTTCTCCCAATGAAGTGTGGAACAAAGCTGTTTCATTTATTCTGCTGATCAAACATTTAATTTATTTATCATTGCTTTCTTTGTCTAACATACTCTGATAACAGGGTGCAAAGACTCTGTACATGCAATTATTTCCAAGAGTCAGAGAACCTGTACTCAGATCCTGGTTTATCTTTAAGCTGCTGCATCACTTTGGCCCAAATCACTTGACATCTCTGGACCTAGGTTTCCCTTTTTTATAACATGTAGAGTTGAATTAAAACTTTCAAAACTGTCTTTTGACAATATCATTCTAAGACAGCTTTCAGTGAGGCTTTACCACCAGGACCATCTTTCCTCTTCCTTTCTGCTCCAAGGTAACCCTTTTAACCAGATTTCACCTGATGAAGGAAGGGAAGGAAAGATCAAATAGACCCTGAGAATCACTACACTGTCCTTAGAAGGAAAAGGAATTCCTTGTTCTGCGCACGCGCACACACACACAGAATGCCTGAATGTGAACTTTTTAATAATCAGTTGTAATGTACCGATGAGAAAATTTTTATTCTGAGCAACCAGCAAGTATTCGGTAAAGGGATTTTTTCTTTTACTTAAGGGCAAATATCAAGAGACCACAAGCCTAGGGGGACCCTGGCCACCTTATATCTCCCTAGCCTTGGAACGGATACAATGGAACAATCGCAGAGAAATGCCAGCCTCAGAGGGAATAAACTTAGAATCTTCAACTTCCACAGCCTGGCTGTCACCACAGTATATCGGTCAGATTTCACTCAAGTCACTGCCGGGAAAGACCCAGACACCTGGCTAGGATCAAGGTTCTGCAGGCATCTGAAAATCAACTATTCCTTCATGGACTGAGGATGTCGGAACAAAATAATATGGATTGGCTTCAGCATGTAACACACTTCTACTATGAAAACATCCAAGAACAACTGTTAAATGTACATACAGTGTGCAAGAAAAATGAGCATTCCCTGGATTGGACTCAATCACACTGGGCCAGCCACGCCAGGAATTCCAAGTGAAATCCTTGACTTCAGGCCCTCTGAGATCTCCAGCATGTCAGTCCATGCTCTGGCTCACCCAGAGCTGATAAAAATTACAGTTGGAATTTCAACCACCAAGCTGGGAATAACATTTCAACACACTCTCTTCAGTTTAGATGTCCCCTCCAAGAAGCTCTTTATGTACAGCAAAAGGTGACCAGTCTGTTGATCAAGGCAGGGACTGAGAGAAACGGGGTGCTTCCCCTGAGCCCATCAACAGGTGAATTTAAAATGTGGGGAAAAACACAGAACTGAAGAGGAAGTGGCGGCAAAGGAGCCCTGGGAAAGAAAGAGGTTCCCTGGACTGGAACTTTCCCTTGGAAAATGTAGGCAACAAACAACAACAACAACAACAACAACAACAACAACAAAAGACCAAAACTGCTGAGCTTTTACCCATGTCATTCCCCTTTCCTGGACTGAAATTTTCTCTTTTCCAAATATGAAAATCCTATTTGGAACCCCAGTTTACGCTCCTTCTCTACAAGGCTTTCCCAAACCCATCCACCCCATAAAAACTGCTCCATTCTCTAAACTCAGCCGGTGTCTCGTTTCACTCTAACGATAATGCTCATGCTGTCTTCTGGCATCTCACATCCTTGTTTTGTGACATCATGTAATTATTCCACTATTATTCAGCTTTTCACATGCTCATACCTCGATTTCTAAACTTGATTTTAACCTTCCTTCCTTCCATGATCATTTTAGCTTTTTTCTCTAAGGCAGTCGTTCCATACATGCTAATTGATAAAGGAAGGAAAGAGGAGGGGAAGGTAACACAGTACAGAAGTGTTCCCTGGTAGCACAAGGGTGGACCTGTCCTGACAGAAAGGGCAACAAAATTCCGTGCAAACTAAGTACCAACAGCACACAGCAGACACCTAAACATGTCTGTTGAATGAAAGGAAGGGAGAGAGGGAGGGAGGGAGGGAGGAAAAATTAGAGGAAATGATAAAGGGAAGAAAGTGAGGAGGGGAAAGAAAAAGAGGGAAGGATGGAGGGAGAAAGGGAGGGAAGGAGGAGAGAATAGAATGGAAGAAAGGATGGAAAGAAAGATGGATGGAAAGGCGGACAAAGGGGTAGAAGGAAGAAGGAGGGAGAGTGGAAAAAAGGGGAAAGAAAAGGATGGAGGACGTCTTATCCTTGACCTTCTGGGTCTTCCATGTTTATACTTGTTCCTTTTCTATTTCCAAAATATCTCTGGGACCTTATGATACAGAGCAGGACCCTCTGGGGCTCCTGGGCACAAAAGCCTTTCTGTGTCCACTGATAAATGGAATATTTCCTGCCATATCAGTAAACAAAGGATGTCACAGTCATCAACAATTGCAGCCCTCCAATGGGAGCCAGTGAGCCCTGAGGGAACTCAGGGCTGAAAAGAATACCTTCCATCTAGCAGCTAACAGACTGCAGCCACTCCCTACGGTGAGCCCTAAGGAAACTCAGGATGTGAAAACACAGGATACAGGCCCCAGATGGCTGAGGTGCATATCAAAGGAATGATTTCAGTGAGCCCAGACTCTTGCATCTTCCCACATATAGAAAAGCACTAAATTCCTTAACTTGAGATACCTGGTTTTCTTTAATTAACAATAATCTTTTGACGTTCTGACTACCTGCCCTTTGTTATAAAACTTCTATATAACCTGGCTCCCCTCCTCGTCTCCCCGGAGCAGTTTCTCAGAGTTCACTGAAACGCTGTCTCCTGGGCCGCAGTCCTCATTTTGTCCCAAATAAAACTTAACTCGAAACTCTTATGTTGTGCTTTTTTTTTTTTTTTAAGTCAACACCGCCATTTCTTGATTACAGAAAATAGGATTCATTCAGTCTCCATTACTTTCCCTGAGTTCCAAGCAGCAGGTTCAAACAGTTGCTAATTAGGGAAGGGAGGGGGATGCGGAGACTAGGGAGGAACTGCCAAAAGAAACAATAGTGCAGCCTTGGGGTAGGGTCCTGGTTCCCCCTCAAGGGACACGCAAAACACTACCTTTGAGCTGTTTTGCAGATACTGAAACCCAACCAGGTGGGAGAAGTTAACTGTATGCTGCCCACAAGCACGTAGACCTCAGGCCACCAGGTGGAACCAGAAGGTTGATGATGCTGACTCCCACTTACCTCACCACCAACCCAATCAGAAAAATGTCCACAAGCTGATCACGCCCTCTTCGAACTATCACTATAAAACTCTTCACTACCCCCTCCCTGTTGGGACAGCACAGTTTTTGAGGGCATTAGCCCGCTCTGGCCCCTTTTGCCTGACAAAACAATAAAGCTATTTTTTTGTACTTCACCCAAAACTTTGTTTCCAAGATTTAATTCGGTGTCGGGGTACAGAGGCCAGATTCAGCTTCACTTACAGGGCACCCAGCACCTAGTTCCAGGCTGCCTGATTCACCTGCATAAAGATGTGCGTGAACCACCTCCAAGGCCAGTTTGCTTCACTGGTCAGCACCCACCATCTCTTTCGAGTGCCCCCGGTCCAGGGACGCCGGCTCCCACAAAGCTACGCCTCATGACCCAGGGCTTGGAGCTCTGGGGGACGTGTGGGCAGAAGCCTGGTCACTCCTGGTGCAGCGGGAGGCCATCTCCTCTTACTTGTGACAAGGCAGCACATGACGCAGCCCACTGGCTTCCTGGGCAGCCCATTAGGGAATCAGGGATCCTGGGCTCCGAGGGGTCGGGGCGGGGAGCGCCTCTGAGGACCCGCACTGGCGCGCATGCAATGCCTCCCTCACTGCCAACCACCGACCCCCCTGCAGCCCTCGCCCCTCCTGCACCCCCTCCTCCATGCAACCCCAAGGACCTGGAAGGCGGGAGCAAGGGGTGGGGGTAACTAGAGCCTTAAAGCCCACCTGCGTCCTTCAAGGGAAGGGAGGAACGCATCTTCCTAACAGTACTTTTCTCAGGGATCAGCCTGAAAGCAAGGACCCTGTGGGGCCCTCCTGGACACAAAAGCCTTTCTGTGTCCCCCGTTTCTGGTCTGTAGGAAATAAGCGTCATTCAGCCTCCAAGACCTTCCCCGAGTTCCAAACAGCAGGTTCAAACATTTGCAAATCAGGGAAGGGGTGGGGGATGCGCAAACAAGGGAGAGGCAATCCAGAAACAATGTGCAGCCTTGGGGCAGGGTCCAGGTTCCTCCTCATGGAAAATACAAAGCAAGATCTTTGAGCTCTTCAAGGGACCTACGAGCCAAAGGATGAGTTTCGAGCCCGTGGATGAGTTGTAAACCCGAGAGCCCAAGACTCAATCAAATACTGGAACCTACTGTAAGAGTGGGGGGGGGGATGGTTAGGAGGCTGAGTCCCACTGCAGCGGCTCCAGCCCTGGGACACCGCATATCCTCGCCCCCCGACCACTTCCCCTCGCTCAGGAGGTGGGGCGCTGCGACTGCAGCTGGGACGCTGAGACTCTGCGCCTCCCCCTCCTCATTCCCCTCAGGAGGCGCAGGTTGGACCTCTCCCCGCTCCCGCCGGCCCCGGTGAGCCGGGTGGAAGGCAGGAGCTAGACGGCGCACCAAAGTTCCCCTGGACCAAGACGCTGCCCCCAGCTCTTCCTAAACAGCAGAGGCGGCTCCGAGCGAACGCGAACACGTGGGACTCAAAAGTTGGTCTCCCGCAGCAGCCCGGGGACGCGGTACTGGGTCCGCCCCTACTTACCAGGCGCGGGGCCCCGAGGGCGGACTGGGCTTCGGCTGGCGGGGTCCAGCCCGAGTGCGGCGGCGGTGCGGCCGTGGGCGAGGTCGAGGGTCGCGCCGCCCTCCCCTCGGGCTCCGGGGCAGCGCAGCGGCGGCAGAGAGAAGAGACTCCAAGCCGGGACTTCGGGCTCCGCGGGGACCCGGTCTCCACTCCAGGCGTCGGGGGTGGGTCCGCTCGGCCCTGTCTCTAGGGGAGGCGGGCGGGGGCGGCGGAGAGTGTGGGGAGCTAGAGGGAGGAAGCGGGGCCCGAGCGGGCAGCTGGGCACCACGCCTCCGCAAAGCGTTTCCATCTTCTGAAGATCCGCTGGCCACGCAGCCCACGCGTCGCCCACGCAGCCCACGCGTCGCCCACGCGCTGCCTGCTCCTATGCCTTGGCGCGAGCGCCCCCTGGGGGCCGGGAGGAGGGAGGGCCGGGAGCGGAGTGCACCGCCGGGCCCCTCCGTGCCCCGCCCCGCCGGGTGTCCCGAAGGGGGCAGTCCGGACTGGGGAAGGCCCGCCTTGGCAGCAGCCCTGGCTCCTGGCTAGGCCCCATCGCTCACCTGCAGCTCCTGGGGACACGTCTCCTCTCCACTTCGGGGTAAAGCGGGGATATCTGGAAGCGGGTAGGAGTGATGCTTCTTTTCACACGCATTCCAGGAAACTTCTTGGATGGATGTTCAACTGCCACAAAAAAACGGTGAGGATATCGCTCACCTCTGCATCCTCAAGGTCTCCAAGAGCGCCTGGCCTATGGTAGGGGCCTGGTAATAATTTTTTAGTAAATAAGTGCATGAATAAATGAATGGATCATGAGGCTTTTTTTCATCCCATGAAGTCTTCTGGAATACATCCGCTTCACAAATAAGTAGAAGATAAAGAAATGCTTGGGGAGCACCAATGTTTAAAAATAAATATAAACAGGCTGTCTTATGTAAGGGGTAACCACTGCCACATGTTCTGAAGCACTTTAGAAAGGAAATGTGGCTTTCCTGTTCCACACTTATTAAAAGTCGAATTCAGACAAATGAGTGCTGGAGGTGTATACTGTGCCTTACGTCTGATTCTTTCTGCAGCAACAGATAAACTAGACAGCTACAGTAATCAAAGAGGATTATTCCACATCCAGAAACGGAGCCAGCTGTCAGGTGGAGGAACACACAAGCCAAAGGAGGCCTGTTGGCGTTTTGGAGAGTCTCTGCTTCCAGCATAAGGTTTACTTTATTTATTTACATTTTGTTTTATTTTTAAAAATCTATTATTTATGAAATCGTTCTCTTTGGTCAGATATATACTGGTATTGAAAACAGTTAAAACATGTAATGGTTATCTACAAAAAAATCATTTCTGATTGTTGTATTCCCTCAATAGCATATGCATCTACACAGGTGCAAGGATATTATATTCCCCAAATATTTTATATTCAGAATTAAATTTTAAAGGACCATGTTTTCCATAGTTTTGGTCTGGTAAACAGGTTATTTTAAAAAACTCATTAAAAGGGGCACAAGTCATCAGAATAGGCACCCAATATCACAATAGGCACCAACCATCAGAATAGGTGCCAACTATCAGAACAAGGCATCAGCCATCAGAACAAGCACCAATGACCAGAAGAGGCATCAACCATCAGAATGCTTGACATACTGTTTATTCCCCATTGAACTTTCACTTCACTTATTCATTTATTTATATTGGAAAGGACACAGCTTTCTGTTTGATTCAGTGGGTTATTATCCATTACTCTCATTGTTTATTTTAATCCTCACATTGTCCCAGATTTGACCAGTGAGGACCTCTTCAAACTGGATTCTGGGTCTTTTCAACATGCTCCATCATTCTTAGAGCACTTTGTTACTTTGTAGGCCCCAAAGATCTTACAGGCTCATCTTGTATTTTCCCTGCCCCTTGGATTCTTTTAGTGGAGAATGGCTTTTAGAAGTCAGATATGGGTGCTAGGTGTGCTCATTGCTATTGGGGTGGTCATTGCTCCTAGGCTGTCTCAGTGGACAGAACTAAAAGTGTGTGTGTATATGTGTGTGTGTCTCACAATTACATTAATAGTTATCTCTATATATTGAAAACCATTAATTTACATAATACCTCTAATTCTAATTCAAAGCCACAGGGCTCATTCTGTTTTTCTCCCCTTCTGTATTTGTAACTGCCTTCTTAATCAGTGAGAAAACTGGCTCCCATCATTCTTAATATATTTGCTTTGCTTGATTGATCTCCCTGCATGGAACCAACTTCCCATAGGAGGACACCCTCCCACCAGCACCTCATTCTGCTTGGGCTTTGGCATTCCACCTTGGCTGTTCCCGTTTCTTGTGTGGACACCCTCTTCATTGTATTTGGGCTCTGACGCTGTGCGTTGGGCTACCAAATCCCTGCTCCCCTGTATGGATACTCTCTTTGTTCTGTTCCGGCTCCGACATCCCATGCCAGACCCTCCCCACCACGGGGTGCTCTGCTCTCACAGTGCTGGGCTGCTCCAGTAGCTGCCCTACCCTGTGCAGATGTACTCCTCCCTACTCAGCTCCAACACCCACCTGGTCTGCCCCTTATGGGGACATCCTCTCATTCCACTTGGGCTCCAACTCTCTGCTCTTAGCCTCTGAGACTCCCTAACCCTGGCCCATCCTCATGAATGCTGAGTCTCTGGTGATGGTGCCATGCCTCTAGACTATAGCAGTTAATCAGGTAGCCCTTCCTCCACAGTCCCCTAGTTCTATGACTGGATTGTCTCCCCTGATTCCATTAGCTGTAGGGTGGTAACTTCTTTTGCTAGTCTTTGACTACCTCACCATATCCTGTATTTTCCCTTAACTCTGCCTACACCTCTCTGTTACCTTCCCATGAAGATCTCTTCATGTGACTATCTGGGGGTGAACTCTCCTGCTTAGAGTACGACTGATATGCTACCTTTCATTTTCTTGGTCTCCCTTCCTGGAAATTTTATTAATTGGATAATGGATCATTTGCATTAATCATCTATGCCTCTTATTTTTACATAGGGTTTCCATCTTTTTGTGTTTTTGCTCTACATTATGAGACATTTCTTTACCTTCCCAATATTCCCATCCCTCCCAATAAAATATTTTTCAGTTTCAGCAATCATACGTTTCATTTTCAAGGGTTCTTTCTTGCTTTCTTGGTCTCATGTTTTCATAGCAATCTGCTCTTATTTGCTGGATTCAGAAACTTTGTTAATCTCCCTAAGGATTAATGGAAGTTTCTAGTCTCTTAAGTTTCTTTTCTATTTCTTGAGGTATTTCAGCTTCTTTTGAGGCCAATTATTTTATTTATCTTGGCGTTTTTTTTTCTTTTGTGCTGTTGGTTTTCTGAATGTATGGGACTCTTTGGTTCTCTGTTCATAAGAATGGGAAAATAAATGGATTTTCCTGGATAGCTGATGAGGCTTTCCTTTGCTATGGGTCTTCCAGGGAAAAAGCAAGACAGCTACCCGTGAGCTCTCTGTATGGGCGACATACTTGTCAGCTTCCGTTTAAAATGAGCAGGTGGAAGGTCACAGAGGGCTGCGTCTCCAAGAATGAGTAGGAGTTTTCCAAGTGCAAAATGAGCTCAGTGAGTCCAGGTTCTGGAAGCAACATCTACACAAGCGTGGATGTGTAAAACACAATGATATTCCCTAAAAATGAAGAGTTTATGTGGAGAAGGAGTCTGGGGGAGGCACCTTAGGAAACCTTAAGGAGAAATAGTGTCAGACTGATTTTATTTATTTATTTATTTATTTATTTATTTATTTAATCATTTAGATTTTGTTTTTAAATTTTTACTAGGATATAATTTATATATAGCCCAGTGCAGATATCTTAATTGATGAAGTTAGGTGTATTTATACATTCAAGTGACAACCACCCAGATGGCGATATAAAACATTTCCATCACCCCAGAAAGAGTGTCAGGCTGACTTTACAGGCTCCCATGGCTGAGCATGTAGAGCCTGTTAAGACCCTGTTGGACTAATTCAGGAGAGAGGTGTGGATCGTGCCGTGTGGCTGGAGAGGTTTTCAACTAGAATTGGTAGGGACTGCTCATTAGCTGTGGGTAGGGAGCTCAGGGAGGTGGACAGGCACATAGGACACAGGAATGATAGCACCAGCCACAGATCTCCAGGATGTGTTTCCTGCCAGGGACTGTACTAGGAGCTGTTTGCATCTCATCTCATTTTTTCTCAAGCAAGATTTTATTACTGGCTCCATTTTACAAAAGAGAATCTGAGGCTTGGCGAGTTGGCTCCCACGCCCAGCTCCTGACCACTCACCACACTGGTTATCAGGATGCTCAAAGTAATAGCAAATTGCCAGCAAGGAAGTGGATTGGGTCCATCTTCACTTCCTGACCCTCAGCTTTCTCCATCAGACCAAGGACAGCATTGATTGACCTTGCAGTGGACTGAGAGTTCAAACTTTGAGCTGTCGAGGGCCAAACACACCTGTTTGACTCCAAGGTGATTCACGTGGAACATTCCTAAGGAGGCAAGAAGTGAGGTCTGTCACTAAGCTATTAAGGAAGGTCAATGTCTAGGAGGTTGGACAAAGCCAGACACTTTTTTTTTTTTTTTTTTTTTTTTTCGATACGCGGGTCTCTCACTGTTGTGGCCTCTCCCGTTACGGAGCACAGGCTCCGGACGCGCAGGCTCAGAGGCCATGGCTCACGGGCCCAGCTGCTCCGCGGCATGTGGAACCCTCCCAGACCGGGGCACGAACCCGTGTCCCCTGCATCGGCAGGCGGACTCTCAACCACCGCGCCACCAGGGAAGCCCAAAGCCAGACACTTTTATGGTGCAGGGAAAACCCTATTGAGCCCCTTCCTCAGAGACTGCAGAATGCAGCCTGGCCACTGGCAGGACCTCCCAGACTGGGGTCCTGGCCCCAGATGCCAGCAAGCGGGGAAGTACAGCTCCCAGTTTCTTGCTCATGGGCTTTGCTTTCTTGGGAGCTCCAGATATTCTTGCTCTGCTCTGTTCAGGGCTCAGCTGCCACCAGGGGTTGCTGTTTCCTTCCCCGGCTGAGTAAAGCGTCTGAGAGCTAGCTCCTGCTGCGTTGGTTTAATTAGGAATGTCTGCTATCAGGCACTCCTTCCCCTTCTCGGGGGCTCTCCGGTGCTGAAGAAGGAGTTCAGACTTTGGGTTCAAACCCCAACCCCACCATCTACAATTTGGATGACTGAGACAAGTCATTCCACTTCTTCGAGCCTCAGTTTTCTCACCTGTGAAATGGGGTGATCATACTTCACAAGGTGGGAGTGAGGATGGAATAAAAGAAAGTGCTGCTGCCTGGAGTGGGAGCTGGTCACTATTTTCACTGCTCCCTCAGCTGCTCTCTGATCCATGGGGGCTCGGGGTCAGGCCTGGGAGCCCTGGGCAGTTGCTCAAAGGACTCACCTGTAAGACCTCAGCCCTTGCCCCCAAACAGCTTCCCCACAAGGAGAAGGTGTCAGTGTCTGAGTTCTTGCCCACACAGAGAACAGATGTCTATAGGTGAACGGTTTCTGGACAGGAAAGACTCTTCACTTCATTATTTTTTTAGTTTTTACTTTTTTGGCCACGCTGCGCGGCTTCTGGGATCCTAGTTCCCTGACCAGGGATCGAACCCCTGCCCCTGCAGTGAAAGCACAGAGTCCTAACCACTGGACCAGCAGGGAAGTCCCAAATACTCTTCACTTTAGACTCCTGGAAGCCATCATTATGATTAAGTTCCATCAAATGCATTCCTTCCTCCCTTTGTCGGATGCTGTCACTGTATATGGACCCATGCTGGGCTCTGAGGGCAGAGACAAGGAGTAGTGCCCTAGACACGGGGAGTATGTTGTGTAAACATACAAGCAGGCTTGGCCACCTGCCTCTGCATCAGAGCACAGAAGGCTGCGGGAATGCATCATGGCACAGGGGACGTCAGAGCTAGGCTGCGAAGGAGGAGCAGCATTTTTCCAGGCAATCAAGGCAGGGACGAGAGTGGTCCTGAAAGAAGACACGGCAGCTGCAAACCTGGAGGGGCCAGTGAGCAGAGGCATGGGTGTTTGGCAGACTGGATCTGAGTGTTTCTTAGCTGAGTGACTTTGGGTAAGTTGCTCAATGCTTGAGTCTCACTTGGCTTCATCAGTAAAACAGATATAAAAATGCCCACCTCTCAGAGCTGTTGTGATGATCCAATAGGGTAAGGTCTGCAGAGCCCACATGGGCCATAAATGACAGCTGTCATTCTAGAAAGCTGTCACTGCCCACAACTCTGGAAACATTTCCATAGTCGGCACCATGGTTGGTGCCTCTGGGATTACTTGGTGTGTTTGGGGGAGCGGCTGGGAGGTCTGGGCCGTGTCCTGTGGGTCATGGGGAGCCATGGAAGGTTTTCCCCCCAGCTTTATTGAGATATAGTTGACATATAACATTATGTACATTTAAGGTGTACAATGAGTTGATTTGATACATTTATATATGGCAAAAGGATTACCACCATAGCATTAGCTAATACCTCCATCCCGTCACATAATTACCATTTCTTTTTTTCGTGGTGAGGACATTTAAGATCTACTGTCTTAGCAACTTTCAAGTATATAATACAGTATCATTAGCTATAATCACCAAGCTGTACATTAGATCCCCAGAACTTGTTAATCTTATAACAGGAAGTTTGGACCCTTTGACCAATTATCTCCCCATTTCCTCAACCCCCTGGCCCCTGGTAACCGCTGCTTTACTCTGCTTCTGTGATTTGGAGCCATGGAAGGTTTTAGAGAAGAGTTGTATATGTCGGATACTTAGGAAGTTCCCCAGAAGCAACGCCTACTCTCAGGAGGTCCTCCAAGTACACACATGATTTTACCATGTGGCCTTCTGGAGGAAATTATAAGTTAGTGTATTCAAAATTGGAGCAGCCTTTGTAATAAACATTGTCCCCTTTCAGGCAAGTCCTGTTTCAGGTGGACTCCAATGGAGAAGTGCTTTCTTACTTGATTCTTGTTGCAACAATCTTGGAGGCCTTTCCAGGATCTACCAGGGCCTCCCTGACTGTTCGCACATGCACCTCTGAAAGCCTTGGCATTCTCCAGCCAAGGAGATCACCGCCCTTCAGTGATCTCCAGTGAGTCAATGCCTCCAGTCTCAGGGCCTTTGCGCTTACTGTGCCCTCTGCCTGGCCCACATATCTAAAGCTGATCCATTTCCCCACAGCATCTCACTCCCTGCAATAATATTAACTTATTTACTTGTTTACTTGTCCTTGATGGGCCTTCTCCCCCCAGGGCTGGGAACTCCAGGATAACACAAGGATGGGAACTCTGTTTTGCTCAGCTCTGTGTCTAGCAGGAGAGCCAGGTTCATAGGAGGCCTGTAATTAATATTTGTGAACGAATTTATGAAAGGCAGGTCTTATGCCCATTTCATGGATGGGGACACTGGGTCTCAGAGAGAACACCAACAGGGCAGTTCCAGCCCGCTGGTGTGTAGGGTCGGGGTGGGCGTGGGGGAGGCCGGCGTACGGGGTTGCAGCTCCTGGCGCACGGCGGACGGGAGGGTTCGCGGCCGCAGCTCCGGAGCAGGCGCCTGGGTCGCCGGCGGCCGGCCGGAGCGTCCTCAAGGGCGGCGCGGGCGGCAGACTGGGCGGGCACTGGCGGCGGCGGCGGCGCGGGAGGGAGCCGAGCGGGCGTGGAGAGCGGCAGGGCAGCTCCGCTCCGCACGCAGAGAGCGCCGGGCCGCCGGAGCAGGTGAGACCGGCGCGGGCCCCGCAATTTGCCCCGTGGATCCCACAGGCAGAAGGGACCCGGGCCCGAGGGGTTCCCGGGAAGCCGCGCGCTGCCTCTGCTGGGCGACTGGGGAGGGGTCGCCGGGAGGGCTTCGCAGGGGCTCAGAGCCGCGCAACCGGGACGGTGCGGGAAACCCTGCTCCTCGAGCGGACTTGGGCTCCTTCAGTCTCACCTGTCCTCACCTGTGTGCTGCCGGGAGAGCAGGTAAGGGGTGAGTGGAAAATGTGGGCGCCGCGGGCTTTAGGAGACAAGCTGTTTGCTGAAATTTCAGGAAACAAAGCAGACATTCTTCTCTCCATTCTTAGCTCACGGGAGAATTGATATTATTTGTATTATCCATTAGTTTTCCTCTGAGTGCTGGGAAGGCAGGCTGCAGTGGAGGGCTCCCCCCTCCCCCCTCCCCCCCCCCCCCCCCCCGGTTGCAGATGTTTCCACCTTGTCACGAGAACCGCTTGGGAACTAAACCTGGAGACACTATTTCACTGACTTTGCACAATAGTCTGCCTTCCCGCTCCCAGAATCGCCACCCCCTGGGGTGTGCCTGGAGGACCTGAGGTCTCCTGGTCCGCACTGGGCATCTCTGAGGAATGCAGTGGGAAGTGAGGGACAGTCTTGGTGTGAGGGCCCTCCGGGGAACTCCAAATCACCCAGAAGGGTCTGAAGTGGTCGGAGTGGCCCCAGCTCAGCAGCCCAGGGGAGTGGATGCGATCACCTTGAGGTGATCCAGGTGAAGAGTTGCATTGCTGGAGGCTGCAAGGGATAGACACTCGCTTGTGATAGCCCTTCAAGCCCACGTCTCTCCCCTGGGAGCTGCGCTCTTGTGTTCTGCCCCGGCGAGGGGCCTCTGGGGTTCTGAACTGTGTCGGGAAGGAGGCAGCTCTATCTAGGAGTGTCATTCCATTAGGGACTCCAAACCCGCATCTGCTTGGGAAGGATGAGGGGCTGGAGAGGCTGGGCTGTCCACAGAGCTGCCCCGGGAGGAGGCGGCTCTGAGCCAGCATGCTGGGGCCCCAGGCCAGGGGACGCTGGGCACTGCCACCCCACCTGGGGCATCTTCTCACTTGGGCGAGCCACATCCCGGCACCCCCAGGTGCTCACCCAGTCACGCTTTGTTGGGGATTGGATGTCCATCTCCAACCCTGCCTCTACCACTCCGCCTGCCCACATTAGTTCACCTCCTGCTTCAAGACAGGCCCCATTCCTCTTTCCTCCTTTTCAAAATCTCTCTGTCTGGCAGAGCCTGGTGCAGGGGGCTTCAGAATCAGACTGACCAGGGTTCCAGTTCAGCTTTGCCACTTACTGGCTGTGGGGACGTTGGCCAGGTCCCTTCATCTAACTGGGCCTCAGTGTCCTCCTCTTTGAAATGGGGCTGATACTAGATCCAACCATATGAATTTGCTGTCTTTGCAGGTTGAAAGTGCTTGGATACTGGCAATTTCATAGTTCAGCCTAGTAATGCCTTCCTCCCGGGGCTTCAGTGTGGATTAATGCTCAGGGAGATGTCTTGTGCCCAAAGCTCTGTGAAGGCTAAAGTCCCTTCTGCCCTCTGTCTCCCAGCAAAGTGTGCGCTCTCCAGGGTGAGGCAAGACACAGCCCCTCCTTGGGCTCTCTGCAAGACTGGGCTCCCGCCTTCCCTCCCCTGCCTGTCTTTCCAAATTCCCCTTCCTGCTCCTCTGGGTATGGCAGGCTCAGTTGCTTCCATTCTCTCCCCAACCCCTGCCCAGTTACAGCCCCTGAGGCTGCTTGGGCCTCCCATGTGTCTGCGGGACCAAACTCAGACCAGAGTCACCTCTGCATGCGTGCTGCCACTGCCTTCTCCCTACTGCCCCTGTGCAATTTCTACAGAAGGAAACCAGCTTTCGTGCTGACCTGGGGCTCAGGGGTTTGAATTATTACTGCCTTGCCCCTGGAGAATGCTTCTGGAAATCCTCAGTTCCTGTGTACAGAGGGCCTTTCTGGGATAGGGGCTTATGGAGTGGTTCCCTCCCTGGTGTTCCCTTCCAGCATCTGCAGCTCTGGAGAAAGATGCAAGGGCCAGATGGCAGTTCTGCTCCTTTCTTGGTCCCCCAAAGATCTCCTTCCCATGTTGATGCTCTCCCAGCCCCAGCACTTCCCTCCTCTGCCCCAGTCCCAGAAGCTGCTGGGAAGGGCTGATTTGGGTTCAGGCAGCTGTGTGGTCTAATCAGCAGGGACTGGTGTGGGGCTTCCTGGCTCACTGGTGACCATCCCTTGTGTTAGCTCTTTATGGATTCTCTGAGAAGAGGGCTGCAAGCCAGGCAGATCCCCAGTGCTGCCTTCAGCCCTCCCCCTCCTCCTGTCTTGGCCCTTTCCCTCAATCTATTCTCTACATCCAAATGACCTTTCTGGAATGAACTTGGGCTTGCTGGCAGCCTTTCAGCAGCTCACCCAGCATTCCTGATCTGGCCCACCTCTCCAGCCCATCTTTTGCCACTCCCTTCCACCTACTCCAGGCTCTAGTTATTCTGAACTGCTTACTGTTCTCTGAGGAGGCTTTCTTCTTTCCTGACTCCTTGCCTTTGTACCCTGTTCCCTGTACCTTGAATTCCTTCCTCCACCTTGTCTATTTGGATAGTTAACTCCTCTTGGATCCTTTGAGCCCTGGATCCATGTCCCCTCTTCTCTCATCTGCCTGCTTCCTTCCTCGATCTCCCAGCTCACAGGCATTCCATTCATACTGGTTTTGGTGATGGCAATGTGGCATTGAGGTTCATCTGTGTTCCTGGTGGCTAGTTCCTCTGGTCTGGGAGGGACACGGCTGTATAAGTCATCTTTGCAGACCTTGTTTCTAGCGTGGGACTTGGTACATGCTTATTGAGTGAATGAATGAACAAAGCAGGGAGGATTTTCTGGAGCCCTCGCCATCTAGTAATGGCACTCTGATCATGCTGAGCTTGGCCAGTTTGGAACCAATGGTGTTGTTTCCCATTGTTGACCCAGCCCTGGCTGTTGGTCAACCAGAGTCTTGGATTTCCATCTTATTTGCTGCTTCTGAGCACAGTGTATCTGCCACAGTTTCATGCAGCTATGGCTGTTTTTTCACTCAAATACTGGACCTTATATTTTGCCCTGGTATATTACATTTTGTCACATTCAATTCCAAATGACTCTTTTTGCCCGAAGACTGTGGTACCAGAAAAATCCTCTTGCCTCTGGGATTGGGTAGCTGAAATAACCAGACTATAAACTGTCATTCGAATTCACGACGATCTTGTACGTGGCAAAATGTGACTCATCTTTATAAGCCAAATTAAATGTACAGTGAGTGACATTTTTGATGGCTGACAAATAGGTTTTATTGACCTCTGGTTAATTTTGGCTATACCCTGTAAAAGCTGTCTCTAGCTTAGCACTTGAACATAAAGAACATATATAATGTTCACAGTTCACAAATAGACACGACCATTATAAGGCCTCAAAGAATATCTGAAATAGGGTATTCCTCTATGAACAGTACTTATCAAAATGGGGTCCAAGGACCATGTGCATCAGAGTCATATGGGTCAGTTGTTAAAATACAGATTCCTGAGCCCCATCCCGGACTCACTTAACTGCATCTCCTGGTGAGGGATTCCGGAATCTGTGCTTTCAATCTGCTCCTAGAATGATTCTGATGTCTCCTGAAGGTTGAGAACTGCTTGTGGGATTAGTGATGACTAGAGAAATCATGAGGAAGGTGAGCCCTAGTGGTGTGTGATGATGCGGTGGCGCTCCACGTCAAAATATCTTTCATTGGCATTACCACCTGGAAGCTCTGGAGTCCAAATTCCAATTAAGTCTTGGCAGAGGGTCCCTTGTGTTAAGGCACCAGAGGAAGACAGCCAGGCTGGGCCGGGACATGGAGGTATGGCCCAGGCTGGTGTCTGGGAGCTGCAAGCTGTGACTTGAGCATAGGCATGGAGGGGACCCACAGGGAAGGCAGTGGGCATCCCTTAACCTTGGCCTGGTGTGTGTGTACACATAGGGGTCAGGAGGAGAGAGCTGGTGTGCTGATGACCAAGTCTTTGCATACCTGGCTGTCTTCAACTCTGCCATGTGTCACCTGAGAAACAAGGCTGGCAGGGCAGGTAGGGGCTGAGACCAGAAGGGCACACTGTGTGTCAAGCCCCGAGGTTTTTGTTCTGTCCTAAAGGGGTGCCATGGAAGGACCTGAGCACATGGCAGAATGTGTTGCTGTCACATAAAATGTGATAAGGGGATTTCTACCCATGTTCCCTAAGTAATTCTGTCCCTGAACTCTGCATACAACAGTCCAACTTCTTGATCATCAAAATAGCCTCAAACTCTGAGGTCAGAGGGAATTTGTGGAACAGGTTCTGAGGTCAGACAGACCTGGGTTTGTATCTGGACCCCCTTACTTATTAGCTGTGTGACTATGGGCAAGTTGCTTTACATCTCTGAGTTTCAGGTCCCCTAGGTCTCAGCCTTGGGAAGGAAGCAGCCATGAACCTCTCTACCTGGTCCCCACTCTTCCCTGGATTCCACACAGGAGACACTATCCTTCAGTGCCATTTGTCTTTGCTTTACAGATGTCATCATTGAATCTCCTGGAATCTTTTCACATCCACCATGAATATCTCTCACTTCCTGGCCTTGCTGCTTCCAGAATCCCCACAGGGTCAAAACAGGAGCAAGTCAAGTTCTCTGTACACTCCATACAACTTCTCTGACTACTGCCAGGATTCCATAGACCTAGTGGTCTTCATTGTCACCTCCTACAGCATTGAGACCATTGTGGGAGTCCTGGGCAACCTCTGCCTGATATGTGTGACCATTAGGCAGAAGGAGAAGGCCAATGTGACCAACCTGCTTATTGCCAACCTGGCCTTCTCTGACTTCCTCATGTGCCTCATCTGCCAGCCACTCACAGCTATCTACACCCTCATGGACTACTGGATCTTTGGCGAGGTCCTTTGCAAGATATCGGCCTTTATCCAGTGTATGTCGGTGACAGTCTCCATCCTCTCGCTTGTACTTGTGGCTCTGGAGAGGCATCAGCTCATCATCAATCCAACAGGCTGGAAACCCAGTGTCTCCCAGGCCTACCTGGGGATTGTGGTCATCTGGCTCATTGCGGGCTTCCTTTCCCTGCCCTTCCTGGCTAACAGCGTTCTAGAGAATGTCTTTCATAAGAACCACTCCAAGGCTCTGGAGTTTCTGGTGGATAAGGTGGTCTGTACTGAGTCCTGGCCACTGGACCATCACCGCATCATCTACACCACCTTTCTTCTGCTCTTGCAGTACTGCGTCCCACTGGCCTTCATCTTGGTCTGCTACGTTCGCATCTACCAGCGTCTGCGGAAGCGGGGGCGGGTATTCCGCAAGGGCACCTACAGCTTTCGGGCTTGGCAGATGAAGCGGATCAATGTGATGCTTGTGGTCATGGTGGCTGCCTTTGCTGTGCTTTGGCTGCCCCTGCATGTGTTCAATAGCCTGGAGGACTGGTACCATGAGGCCATCCCCATCTGTCATGGCAACCTCATCTTCTTGGTGTGCCACCTGCTTGCCATGGCCTCTACCTGTGTCAACCCTTTCATCTATGGCTTTCTCAACACCAACTTCAAGAAGGAGGTCAAGGCCTTGGTGCTGACTTGCAAGCAGAGGGTCCCTGTGGAGGAGTCCGAGCATCTGCCTCTGTCCACGGTGCACATGGAAGTCTCCAAAGGGTCTCTGAGGCTCAGTGGCAGGTCTAACCCCATTTAGTCAGGTTTAGGGCTTCTCTCTGCCATGTTCATTACCAGCCTCCCTCACTTAGCTAAGTGGGCACGTTGCAAGCTGGGCGTGGCACTGGCCTTGTGGGGCCCAGATAGGGTAGCAAGAGCCTGTTTTTGCATCCATTTGCCTTGTGAAGCTGAGCATTCTGATGGTACAGCCATTGTTCTTGGAAGAATTCTGAGTCTGGATTCTGCAGGTCGCACACAGTATGTCTTGCATCCTGAGCAGAAGCCAGAGCCGGAGATGGTCTGATTGATGGTCTGTAGTTCATTCTGGTAACTCAACAACAGATGCCCATCCCGGGAGCCCAGGGATTTCACTTCCACCAGTGAGGCTGCAAGGCCATGGTGCGGTGAGGGGAAGAACACATGGAGTCAGAGTTCTGGACCTTGGTAAACCCCTAACCTCTGTGGGAGACGATGTTTGTGGATGGGCTTTGTAAGTGGTAAAGAGTTCTATGGAGGCAAGACAGTGGGGTTACTGTATATCATTAGCACATCCAGCTGCAGAGAAGGGACCCTGGCAGCCAGCTCACACTCCTCTGCAGTAGGAAAATCAGCCCTGAGCAGCGGGAATTCCAGGGTTCACATCCTACTCCATCCTTTTTCTCTTTCTTTGTATCTGCCACCTTGAATGGAAATAAGCCTGCAAGCATCTCTCCTTGATAAGACTGTGGGCCCCTTGAGGGTGACATCTGTATTGTCAAAGAGCTTGGGTCCCCTATGCCTGGGACAGTCCCTGGCACAGGGAGAGAGCTCCAGAAAGATTTACCATGGTGACAAGAAAGGTAGCAGGTGCCCCTGCTGAGTGCTCAGCTGAGGACAGCACCCTGCGACACAGTCCAGTGTAGGAAGGGCTCAGGCTGCTGCAGCCACACTCTCTCGCCTGCCCTTCCTTGCCTCCCAAGACCTCTCTTGACAAGGCAGCTGGCCAAGGACTCTGCAGCCCTGCCCAGTCCACCCACTGCAGAGACTTACAGTACTTAAGGCCATGACTCCAGCCTCCTTCGTTCCACTCTGCCCCTGAGCTGACTTGCCCCGGGTGATGTGTCACCGTTCTTCCGAAGCCTCCCCAGGACTTTGGGCCTCCCAGCAGCTTTCAGTAATGGCAGGACCAGGGAGGGAGTTCTTAAAGTCTGGGGTATGGGCTGAAAGGAGCAGAGTGTCCCCCTTCCTCCGGCCAGCCTGGGAGATAGAGAAAGGGCTACGATGAGTATGAATATCTAACCCATGGAGGTCAAGGTTCAGGCTTCTGGATCCAAGGCTTCATCTGTGTGTGGACCAGACAGCTTGTCCTTGCAGAAAGGGAAATGTCAAGATTGCTTGTGGGCTACCTTGGATGGGTTGTCCAGACCTGGTTGTACCTGCTCAGACCTGCAGAGTGGCTAGCGGCTGGACCCACCATGGCCTCCCGGGGCAGGGTATTCAAGTCTCTAGACCCTTTGAGGGGCCTCACTGTGAGGCTCCTAGGGTTGGCTCTACACAGGGCATCTGGCAAAGGGCCAGGTAGCAGGAGATTGAACAGCCACATTTGATCATCTCTCTGGCCTGGCCTCTGACCAAGAACCCGTACAGCTGACACCAAAGACAACTGCTCTTTGAGTCACCAGCTTCCTTCCTGGGAGCTCCCTTCCTGGAACTGTTTGTTTTGTCCCAACTTCTGGTCACATCTCTCATTCCGTTCCTTTGCTCACCTTTATCCTATTTTTTTGGACAGATTGTTGAGCCATTCTCTTGGTTGCAGCTTGTGCTTGTCCTCTGGTGCCACCTGCTGCTGGCTGCTCCAGGTAACCACCTGCCAGCAAAGCCCAGACCATGGGACCCATTCCAGAAAGATGTCATTGCTTAAGCTCCTCAAGGAACTGGGGGCCTCAGGCCCCTCCCGATCCCATACGATTGCCTGGAGTTTGTGTGTCACCACTCATCTCAGTGGTGCCAAGATGCTTGGGGACAAGGATGCTTTAGGGTGCTAGCATGCTTGAAGACTGGGGGACCAGGCTGAGCATGTGGTGAAGGTGCTTGGCATTGGGAATTTGGGTAGCGGATGGAAGCCTCGCTGAGTATCTTCTGTGCTCCCCTCACCTTGCTGGGTTGGCATGACTTGCCTGGATGGCTGTCTCCTGCTCCTGGTTCCTAATGACCCTTGGGGTTTCCCATTTATCCCACCTTTGGCCCTTGTATCTCAAAGTGTACTCCGAAGACGAGCAGCCTTAGCATCACTTGGAGCTTGTTTGGCATGTAGAATCTCTCTTCCCACCCCAGACGTATTGAATCAGAATCTGCATTTTATCAAGATCTCTGAGTTAATGGTGCAAACATTCGGGAAGCTCTCCTCTAGGAAACAGATTGCCCTGGAGCCTGGAGCCAGTCGGTGAGCCCCTTTAGACACCCACAGTGGGATCTCCAGTAGAGCTATAGGAATCCTAGTTCTAGAGATATGGCTGTAAAATGGTATTGCTGAAAAGGTAGATTCAGTTTTGATTGCATATCTGGCTGCATGTGGACATATTTCTTGTGGCCTTTTCCTTCCTTCAATAAATATTTGTGAAATGAACAGTTTGCATGGTTATATTCTTGGCGAACGTGCTCCTCTGTATTCTGCTCTGTTTCACTTAAAACTGTATCATCAACAGTTTTCCATCTTGCTGGGTAATATTTTTGCCAGCTGGTTAAGAATCTAGAAAATGCTCCAGTGAAAGCTGGTGCCTCTGAACAGCATCTCTCTTTAGCTCTTGGAGGGGTCTTCTCTCACCCAGAAAACAGACCTGCCCCTGATAGTAGTGGGAGTAACCCATCTTCAGAGGAGCACCATGGCTGGAATTGGAGACCCACACCGACAAAGACTGCCTGGGGACACTCGGAGGGTGCAAAACCTTATTGAGTCCTGTCGATGAGAGTGTAAATCCTGCCTAACTTTAGCCCTTCCTTATTATTTTTATTTCTTATTTTTCAACTGCGCCACATGGCTTGTGGGATCTTAGTTCCCCGACCAGGGATTGAACCTGGGCCATGGTAGTGAAAGCCCTGAGTCCTAACCACTGGACCGCCAGAGAACTCCCAAGCCCTCACTTTTTAAAGAAATGACCTTGACTTGTTTTTTCCATCATAAAAGTAATCATATTCATTTTAAAAAATATGCAAAATAAAAATAAAATGAAAAAGGAAATAATATTTCACCACCCAAAGATGATTACTGTTTATAGTTTAGGGAGTTATTTCTTTAGTTTTTATATATATAGTGTTAGGGTGTTTTTTGTTTGTTTGTTTGTTTGTTTAAAACATGGTTGAGATCATACTGTGAGCGTATGCAGATTTACATGTACATTTAAGGATTATTTTATCTTTTTATTGCTTAACTTTATAAGAATATTTATTCATTCATTCAACAAATACCAGTTACATGGTAGGTGCTGGGGGTAAGTGATAAATAAAATAGACACCATCCCTGTTCTCAGGGAGTTTATAATCCAGTCAGTGGGTCCATTCTGCATCCTTAATCATTATCTATTGTGGCATATTTAGATGTTCCTAGACCTATGATAAAGAATTTTGTGACAAATGTCTATGCAGAGAACTTTCTTCTGTATTTGGAATGATTTCCTGAGGAGAGATTTCCAGAAGTGGAATTAGTGGGTCAAAGGACATGGTCATCTTTCAGGGCTCTTGATGTGTATTGCTAAACTGATTTCCCAAGAGGCTGGAATGATTTCCACTCCCTGAATAGTGTAGTCTGCTTCCCTGTACCCTGGACACTGTTGAAAAATTACCATTAATGAAAAGACCCCCATGTTCACTCGATCTTGTTTTCCTCTCATTCACTCATGAGCATCACTCCAACATCACCAGTTTTCTGGGCTCCCCTTCACACAAAACTCCTCCAGAGGCTTGTGGAGTCTCGAAGTCTCTGCTTCTCCTCCTCCCATGCTCTTTTGTCCATCCAAGTAGCTCTTGCCAAGGTCACTGGTGACCTCCGTGTTGCCAAATACCATGACCAATTCTCAGTCTTGTCTTATGTGGCAATCAGCATCATGCGGCAGTTGGTCAGCTTTTTCTCTTTGAAACTCTTCTGCATGTGACTACTTCAGGAAGACACTTGCGGTTCTCTCCTGACTCACGGGGCACTCCTTCTCAAGCTCCTTTCCTGGGCTCTCATCTCCCTGACCTTGGAACATTGGCCTGTCCCCAGGAAACCATGGAGGCCCATCTGCTCTCATTCCCTAGGTGGGTTCATCCAGGCTCCTGGCTTTCTTTTTTCTTTTTTTTTTTGTGGTACGCGGGCCTCTCATTGTTGTGGCCTCTCCTGTTGCGGAGCACAGGCTCCGGATGCGCAGGTTCAGTGGCCATGGCTCACGGGCCTAGCCGCTCCATGGCATGTGGGATCCTCCCGGACTGGGGCACGAACCCGTGTCCCCTGCATCGGCAGGCAGACTCTCAACCACTGCGCCACCAGGGAAGCCCTCCTGGCTTTCAATACCACCAAATGTTTCAATGTCCAATGCTCCCAAATGGGAATCTCTAGTCTGGACTTTCCCCTGCTCTCCAGATTTGTTTATCCAGCCATTACTTTGTGTTTACTGGACATCCAATCAGCGTGTTCAAAAGCAGGCTCCTGATTTGCCTCCTCACCTCTTCTCCCTTAATCTCCCCCTTTCAGTAAATGGCGACTCCCTCATTTCATTTCATTGCATCCCAGTCTTGGGACCAACCTTCTGTTTACACTCCACATCCAATCCATCACCAAGTTCTGAAAGTTCTGCCTTCAAAATGTATTGAGCATGACCATTTCTCACCTCCCCCGTCTCTGCCTTAGACCACCTGGTCTAAGCCAACATCACATCTACCAATGTTATTGCACTGGCCTTCTCTCTGGTCTCACTCATTCAGAGCGATCCTTTGAAGCCTAAGTCAGGTCCCTCCACACCTCTGTTTAAAACCCTTCATTAGCTTTCTGCCACTCAGAGTAGAATTCACAGTCCATGGCCTGCCCAAGCCATCTGCCTGTCTCTGACGTCACTTCTTACCACCTTACCCTCGCCCACCCCCTGCACCAGTGCTGGCCTCTCTGCTGCTGTCCCTTGAACACTCTAAGATTGCTCCTACCTCAGCCCTCTGTGCTCCCACTCGGGCTGCTTGGAATGCTACCCCTGATATCAATGGTTTCACTCCTTTGCTCCCTTTACCTTAAGTGAGCTTTTATCAGAAGATTGCTTCCTCAACCATGTTATAAAAATATAAGCCCCCTCACTCTGCATTCCTACTTTATGCCATAGCACCTAGTACCCTATGACATGCTTACACACATTGACTGCTTCACTGTGGAGTGTCTCATTTCCTCATTAGAATACAAACCCCATGAAGGCAGGGACCTTGTATGTTTCATTCACTATCTAGCTCTCCAAAGAGTGTCTGCATATGGGAGGTGCAGAAGAAATATCTGTAGAGTAATACATTTAAACACTTTTATATTTGATCAGTGAGCATTGATGACTTCAGCCTCTTGTTTGTGGAGTCCAGTCTGGCTTTGTAGGATTTTGGTCCCAGGTTTCATAGCTATTGTGAGCCAACTGTGTGACCCTGAGCAGCTCCCTTTGCATATTGCTTTCCGATTCCTCATCTGTAATAATGCTGACTGCTATGTATTTAGTGTCCCAAACACTCTGCTAGACACTACATACATTGCCTCTCCTCAACCCTGGGATTGGGTAGATGAAGAAACTGAAGCTTAGAGAGGTGAAAAACTTTATCCCAGTTTTCAGAAAGAGCCAGGTTTAAAACCCAGTCTGATGGATCCCAAAGCCCATGACTTGGACTGTTGCAGCATGAAAGAAGGCTGACCAGATGGCCTCTAAGCTGCCTTCCAGCTTTTAGCTAGAGAGTTTGAACTTTAGGACAATGGAGAAGCATTGTAGGGCTTTCAGCAGGGGAATGGCATGGTCAGGTTATATTGAGAGAGAGCTCTGTGGCTGAATGGGCCCGGGTTCCCCTAAAAGCAGAAGCTGAGGCAGAGGCTTAAGGGCTTTTTCTTTATTAGAGAATCCAATCCCAGGAAACAGATTGAGGGACCTGGGGAATGAAACAGGGAAAAAGAGAGAGCCAATTCCAAGGTATTTTATGAGCTGATTGTTTCTAAGAGGCAGATGATCACTTGATTTTTGGTATAGCTATCTCAGGACAGTCTGTCTGGAAGGAGAAAGAAGTAAGAATTTATTCATTGGCTCCTTTTTCCCTTTTGTCAATGGTTCCCCCCATGGAGTTGTGCACTCATAGACACTGAACACACTTTCCGTGAACAGGACAGCTCCAGGAAGAGGTGAAGTGAAGTGTTGTGAGGGTACGAGGTGGGACGGCATCAGGTCACACCTGTGGGAAGTTGGTTGGAGCCTTGCAGGGTTGGATGATGCAGCGGCCACGGGACCAAGAAGCAGGTGAAAACCAGAGGATCTCAAGTAGGGCAAAAGCGGCCTCTGATGCAGGCAGAGTTAAGTTGGGATGGGAGGTGTTATGGATTGAATTGTGTCCCCCCACATTCATAAGTAGAAGTCCTAACCCCTGTTCCTCAAAATGTGACTTTATTTGGAAGTAGGGGCATTGAAGGTGTTCTTAGTTAAGATGAGCTCATAGTGGAGTACGGAGGGTCCCTAATCCAATATGACTGTGTCTTTACAAAAAGAGGAAATTTGGACACAGAGACACTCACACACAGGAAGAATGCCATGTGAGGATGAAGGCAGAGATCTGGGTGATGCTTCTACAAGCCAAGAAAGGCCAAAGATTGCTGGAAAACCACCAGAAGTTACTAGAAAGGTATGGACAGATTCTCCCTCACAGGCCTCAAAAGGAACCAACCCTTCTGGCCCTTTGGTTTTGGACTTCCAGCCTCCAGAACTGTGAGACAATACATCTCCGTTGCTTAAGCCACCCAGTTTGTAATACTTTGTTATGGGAGCCCTAGCAGACTAATACAGCAGGTGAGATTGAAGGGAGGGGGACCCGTCTATGTGAGTTATTGGGTCAGCAGGTATTCAGTAGTTGGAAATAGACCACAATTCAAACTTGTTATGATGAAATAGAGAATTTATAGACTCATGTCATGGGGCTGTCCAAAGGAAGTTCTTTGACTGTAGGCTGGATTCAGGGGTTAAAACAATGACATCAGAGCTCTCCTTTCCTTGCCCCCTAGCCTCTATCACTCTCTCTAATCCCTTGATTCTGCTGGTCTCTTCATAGCTTTACACTCTACATGTGATAGTAAGAGGCCCCACAGCTCCTGTCTTACCTTGGTCCTTGTGAGCCCAAGGAGAAAGGGCATAGCTTTCTCGCCATGCCCAGTAGAACTCCGGGGAGGATTCTGATAGTTCAGCCCTTAACTGATGACCGTGGCCAAGTGGCTGGATACTTTCTGTATCCAGGCCTGGATCCCTTGACCACTCCTAGACCAAGATGGTGGGGTCAGCCCCACTTGAATCACATGGATGTGCAGGGTTATCATACTAGGGCATAGAGGTAGTCCCCAAAGAAAGTAATGCCAGGCAAGCAACAAAAGCAGAAGTGGACTTAGGATAAATGGATTAGAAAGATACTTGGGTGTCAAATGGACAGGATGACTTGGGTGTGGGAGAGAGAAAGAAGATTCCCAGGTTCCAGACTTGGGAAAGTAGGTATATGTCTGGTCCATTTAGTGAGATGGAGAGGGTTTTTATTTTTTTGGTTTATCTTTGGACATGCTGTGTTTGGGGCCCTCTTGGGTGTGCAGATGGATGGCCAGATGCTTGAGTCTGGAGCTCTAGAGAGCTTTGGCCAAGGCCTGACCAAGTCTTGCTGAGGGGTGGGGCTGGGTTGTGCTAGACTGGGGTGTGAGCTGATCTGGAGCTGGATGTGGGCCAAAGGAATTCCAGTTTCCCAGAGCTGAATCTGCTGATAGGACACAGGTCAGTAAACAAGGTGGGGTCCTGGGATACAGGGTGGGGTAGTGCTCAGCAGGATGCCCTGGTAGACAGGGTGGAGTAAGCCAGGCACAGGAGCTATTTTCCCAGAGATGACACCAGGTAAGTTGCCCTTCATCTGTGACCTGTGGCCTCAGTTCTTTTGAGAATGAAGGACTGTTTCAAGGTCAAGCTTCTTGGCTAGAAGTTGGGAGTTGTTGCTGTGACTTACTGCTTTGTAGGGATACAATGATGCCTGAGAAAATCCTGAAAGGCCTGGAAGTTCTTCAGAGAAGGAATCTGTGATTCTTACACCCTGTTGAGAGATGGTCTGGTGGTGGAGGAGTGAGCACAGCTGTCATCTCTGTCTTAAAGCATGTCATGCTCACTTGGACCGACATCTTTAGTGACGAGGCCCTTGGCCTGACCTGGTCTGGTGGTGGGGCTTCTCCCCAGAGTACCTCTTCAAGGCTCTGATACATCTCACAACGGCTGCAAATATACAGACAGACAAGACTGGGGCTTCTGGGTCCTGAGAAGATACTGGGAAAGGATTTGCAGAGCATATTCAGATGCCTTCTTTTTTTACATCTTTATTGGAGTATAATTGCTTTACAATGGTGTGTTAGTTTCTGCTTTATAACAAAGTGAATCAGTTATACATATGCATATGTTCCCATATCTCTTCCCTCTTGCGTCTCCCTCCCTCCCACCCTCCCTATCCCACCCCTCTAGGTGGTCACAAAGCACCGAGCTGATCTCCCTGTGCTATGTGGCTGCTTCCCACTAGCTATCTATTTTACGTTTGGTAGTGTGTATATGTCCATGCCACTTCTTAACCGACAGCAGCCAGGCACTTCCTACCTCGGGCAGCTGGGAAGGCATCTGCAGGGTGAACTTGCCAATGAACCATCAGCAGGAGGGTGCTTGTGAATGGGGCTGTGTAATCATGGCCCTTGAGGTTTCTAGTTGTTTAAATGTCACCCTTTATTTGAAACTGATTCTTGTCAGACTTTGAAAAGAGTTTGTCGGTGCTGTACATTTCCTTTCATTCATGAAGCTGTTAATGGGCAATCGATTAGTCATTCAGTCACTACCAAGGAAACCATACTGAAAATGGGGCATGCATTCAGAACAAAGAACTTCCACTCACTGAGATAACCGTATCTCCCTTAAAGATAATGTGCTTTGTGATGGCCAGCAGCCTGTTGCCATCTTGTAAATGTCATTTGCAGCCCCTTGTGGGTTTGATAACTTTAAGGTGTGGGGGTGGATCTACAAAGGATTTCTTAAAGAGAGAGACCTCCTTTTCCTACCTTTACTTTTACAGACTCACGTATCTGGAGCTTGTGGGAGACCTGTGCCGTACCTGGGCAGGTGTGAGCACCAGCCTTTTCCCCAGACCCCTGGGCACTGTCAGGGTGTGCTGTCAGTTGACAGTGGGGCCTCAGTCACATCCTGGCTGAGGGAATACTGAGGTTCTCATTGGTATATTTAACTATTCAGAGGAAATGGCCAGTACCACATTTTGTCCAGTGTGTAGCTTTAAAACAGTTAAAGATAACATGATTTATATAAGAGAGTAGGTGTTTCAGCATCTGTGAGATCTGGGATCTATGGCTATGGGTAGGGCAGAAGGGCTTGGAGCCTGAGCTCTGGGGAGAGGTATATGCAGCTGATGCCCTTCATCCTTATCATCGGCACCTTCTCTGCAGATGGCATGACTGAACCACCTCCAGACAGGCAGGTATGAAAACAACTACGCAGTGCAATGACAAGGGGAATTATAGAGTCAGGGTGCGGAGAAGGAGCCAGACGTTCTCCATGAGGGCATTTGGGGTAACGCGCCTGCAAGTTCACGGGGCCGGCAGGATGGGAAAAGGCTCACTTTGCTGTGAGCAATGGTGGGAGGTAGCAGATCCAGTGCATTTGGGGATGGGGCTGCTGAGGGTAAGCCTGGACAGAGAGGTGAGATCCGGTGGAGGAGGCCTCGCATCCCAGGCTAAGCAGTTTGACTATATCATGCTGGTAAGGGAAGACACTAACAGGTCTTAGCAGAGGGTTCCATGGTTAAGTTTGAGGTTAGGAAAGCTGCCTTTGACTGCAGTGAGAAGAAGGGGTTACGGTAGTGAGAACTAATGTATTCAGCTGATTCCTGGTTTAGCTATTCTCTGCAGGCTGGCCTCACAGGAGGCTGGTCTCCTGCAGAGCTCCAAGGAAGCTGGCTCCAGCTGAATCCTGAAGACGACAAATCTTGGTAGATCACTGCCATGTCATAGGCTGGAACCCCAAACCCTGGCCATGCCAGAGTGGGGCTGCGGCTCCCCAACTCTGAATGCTGAGCTGGAAGAGCAGGGCAGATGACCAAAGTTCTGCCAAACCACACTGTGATCAAATCCCGAGTCCTGATCCAATCAGGAGAGGGGCTGCTGCTTCTCTAATCATAAAAGCCCAAGGCCTGGGGTCCCTCTGCTGGAGTCTGACACTAGTCCAGCTAGATCCCCATGCAAGGCCTGGGAACGGGTCCGTGCACTGTTCCGGAGCTTACCTCTGTGGGTTTCCCCCACTGAACCCTGCTGCAGCAGGCAGCGTGTGGGCCTCCAGGTACTTTTCCCTTGTTTGCTCAAGGAGTCTGCGGCCCTAAGGCCATTTCCATAGCCTTTTGGTTCAGCTTGCCAGAGGGAGGCTGCTCTCATTCACAAGCACAGAGTCCTGACGAATGTGGGGACTTGGAGGATGATGGGGGTGTGCAGGCCACCTTGATGACGGGGCATGTACTGCTGTGCCCACCCACCTCCGCCTCAGCCTCCCCTCCACTGTCCAAGTCTCTTTCCCACAGCACGTTACCCAGGTTTGCCCCCCAGCCTAGAAATTATGAGGGCTCTATGTCTAGTTCTGAGCCCCACAGAGTATGGTTTGTTGTCCAGAAGGGGTGACTGGACCTCATAGAACCCTTGTCATCTCGTGGTAGCCGTCTTCTCACTGTTCAATGGATTCTGTGTCACCCGCTCATTGAGAAAGGTCTGGAAAGTTGTTAACTCTGAGTCTCATTTCCATATTAGTCAAATGGGGGGTGGAGGTTGGACTAGAATATATTCAGGATTCTGTGCTCTTTTAGGAGAGTCCATGATTTCTTTTTCTTTGTAGGAAATAGAGTAATTCTGTAGCCCTCCCATCTTTCCACAGAATAAAGCAGAGGCACAGCCACTGTGGAGAAGAGTATGGAGGCTCCTTAAAAAACTAAAAATAGAGTTACCATATGATCCAGCAATCCCACTCCCGGGCATATATCTGGAAAAGATGAAAACTCTAATTCCAAAAGATACATGCACCTTAATGTTCATAGCAGCACTGTTTACAATAGCCAAGACATGGAAGCAACCGAAGTGTCCATTGACAGATGAATGGGTAAAGAAGATGTGGTATATATATATACAATGGAATACTACTCAGCCATAAAAAGAATGAAATAATGCCATTTGCAGCAACATGGATGGACCTATCATACTGAGAGAAGTAAGCCAGACAAATATCATATGACATCGCTTATATGTGTAATCCAAAAAATAGTACAAATGAACTTATTTACAAAAAGAAATAGACTCACAGGCATAGAAAACAAACTTATGTTTACCGAAGGGGAAGTGGGGGAGAGATAAATTAGGAGTTTTGGATTAACAGATACACACTAATATATATAAAATAGATAAATGACAAAGACCTACTGTATAGCATAGGGAACTATATTCAGGAACTTGTAATAACCTATAATGGAAAAGAATCTGAAAAAGAATACATATATAAATATACATATAATATATATAAATATTTTCTATATATATATATAGAAAATCTTACTTTGCTATATACCTGAGACTAACACAACATTGTACATCAACTATACTTCAATTAAAAAAAAAGAGAGAATGAAGAAGAGGCCCTCCCTGGCAGAGCCAGTATCAGGACCAGTGAGTAGAATTCCCACTACATGGCGGGAGTTGCCTGACTAGTTAAATTCATACCCTCATTTTCATGAGGGCTGTGCTGATTTTTCTGGCCTGGCCTACTCAGGCCAGAGCTTGATTCTATGGATGGGTTAGTTAATTTAGTCATTTTGTAAACCTTAGCCGCATCAGAGCTGTGCAATTGGCTATTAAAAGCCAGACAATAGCCTCATCCATCTGAATTATAACTGTGCACCGACAAGACACATGGTGCTAGGTAACACGCCATAAATGTCCAAAATGCTGAGAAAAAATGTGGGACGAGCGGGGTCAGATGCCCACGTCACACTGCTGCCAGCTTGCCATGTGTCTCCAGAACCTGGGCCTGTGTCCAGCACTGAGTTCCCGACACTCCGCTGACTCAGGATGTCAGCGTCTGAGCCTTGCCAGGCAGCTTCTCCACAGGGCCCTGATTCTTCTCCTCCCTCCCGCCTCGCCTGAACTGGCCTGCAGCTCAGCACTAGGGAATGCCAAAATATCTGAGCCTGTGGAGGGTGACAAATCCAAAGCCTGTGAGGGTGACTTCTTTTGGGAAAGTTTATCCTGCAATTAATGACATCACAATTCTCTAGTCTCCCAGCTTGGCATTGTCAAAGTCATCCTCGTAGCCTCTACCTCTACAGGCTGTGGCATCATAACCTACAAACTAGGTGAAGCCCCACATAGGAAAAACCCTTCCCGTGACTTTGCCAACCCCCTTTTTGGATCTTTTTCCCTTTCAAAGCCAAGCTCTTCTGAGAATATTCTACACTCATGGCCATCAATTTCTCACCTTCTTTGCTTCTCAGTTGTGGGTGTTTTGATACCCACTGCTGCTGAAATTGCTGTCCATAAAGTCACAGCAATGGGATGGCGTGCTCATCACCATATGGCTTGGGTCCACACCCCACCTGAACTTTGTAGCATTTTGTTTTGACATTGTGCCCCTGAATTCCCCTCTTCTGTTGGCTTCCATGGCATGAACTCCAGCCTCGTTCTCTTAACACTGGCACCTCCTTCTCAGCTCCTGTCTCCCTCACATGCCAGGCTTTTCCTTGTTCCGCTTTGGTGCTTGTGTCCCACCCGACACACTTCCCATGAGCAATTGCATTCTATTCCTGTGGCTTCAGCGGCCACTTGCAAGTTGACAGTTCCCAAATGGACATCTCCTCCAGACTTTATCTACTTGCCACTGGACATTGTCTCCTGGATGTTCCACACACACCTGAAGTGCAAGTGCAAAGCACAATGGGGGCCCTTCTCTTGGATTCCCACTGGATTTTCCATCACAGTTACTCCTATCAGCAACCACCTGATAGCCTAATTCACAGCATCTGATTCATCCCTGTTCCTTTGGACTGTTGCAAGAATTTCCTCACTGGTGTCTCTGATTCCAGTCTTGCTGTCTTGTGGTCCTTTCTCTACTCCAGTCATAGATTTGACCTTGACAGGTCTATTTGGCAGGTCTATTTTGGCAGTTCTAATCTATTTGGCAGTTCCTACTATCTACAAGATACAGTCCCAGTGCTTTTACATGGCCCTTGGGCCATTCATGGTCCAGCACTAGCTGGCCCTCCCATCCTCTGTTCTAAATCCATCTGCAACCCCCATCCTGTTGCAGTCACCAGACTCCTTATTTTCTGTTCCTCAAACATGCCATACTTTGCCCAGATTGATGCCACAGGAGTGCACTTTCCAAGTTTACCTTCTCTGAAAACTTTCCCTGGCTCCCTTGTCTCATTGTCTGCATGCCCAGAGCACTTTGTAATGTCTCTCTTGGACACTTAGGGAGTCTTAGAACTGGAAAAAAGAAAGGGTGTCTCTCTCTTTCCTCATGTCTGTAGCCCCTCAAGCAAAGGCATTGGGCCTTTATCTTCTGAGCTGCCAGCAGAGCACCCGGCCTTGAGTAAGTGCCCCATGAAAGGACAGTATGCTGGTGTCCACCAAGAAGAAAAGACAAATCAACTTGGAAGCTTAGAGGTGAGCTGCGCTTCAGGGAGGAGACCAGGAAGAGTTGGGTCGGCAACCTCTTTTCTCTGCAGTGCAGCTAATAGAGGCTACAACATCTCTAGCAACAGTGCGTGCAGAGTGACTCTCCATATGGAACATTTAAACTCTGGGGTCTAAGGGAATGTAGCCTGTCTATTTTTTGTATTTGAGAAAGCAGGGCAGTATAATATACATTAAGAGAGAGACTAAGGCAGAGTACTGTCCTCTGTAAATTCCCTGGGCCTGATGGAGGCAAGCTTTCTATCTTGGGCTCAGTACTTTATCACCTAGACATACTTCCTCCTCTTTTCCCCAGGCAGAGCTATTGATACAGGAAACTACATTTGTATATATTAACACAGAAACCAATGAACAAATGCTGTGTTCCTGTGCAAATAGGCAAACTTCCTTATGCAGACAGGGATCAGCGACATTTGGCTCAGAAACTTTTGGTTTTTAGAAATATTTAACAGATGCAGGTCCAGATGATGTGCCCGCTGCTGCACCCTCCTCCGGCGACAGTCCCGGGCCTGGACACCCCTGCTTTCCTCAGTCTCCCTGCTGTGCTCTGAGCATTTCTGTGGTCACTGTCCTTAGCTTCCTGGAAGCTAACATGTTCTTTAGTGAGTGTGTGTCAGATCCGTGCACTCTCACTTAACAATGAGAAGGGATGGGTTACGCATGAGTCGTCAATGAATGAGGGTCATTCAGTCAACATCATCAGCCACCTAGGCACGTGCCAGGCTCTGGAGCCATGGAAGGCGGGGCTACAAATGTGCATGAGGCAGCCTGGAGGAGCTCAGCGCTTATAAGGGAGACCTGTATTTGATGGTAAGATTATGTACAAAAAGGCCTTTCTCTGTGCTGTATCATGTAGTGAAATATAGGGAACAAGCAAATGTCCTACAATCAGAGACAGCTAAATAACATGCCATGACAGGCTCCTGGGCTGCTATTTTAATAGTATTAGGATTGCTCATGATCTGCTAAATACTGTGAAATCAGAATGTTGAACCATAGAGTATATGCTGCACTATTTGTAAGTACACTTACCCAATCGTGGAAAAACAATAAACCAATATCCCTGGAAGGAAATACACTACTGATTACGGGATTATAGTGATTGTTTTTTGTTCTTTTTATATTTTTCACATTTCCCAAGTTTTCTGTAATAAGCAGACATTGCATTTATAATCAGAAGAAGCTATGTTAAAAATCTCTTCAGGCCTAGGTGGAAAAGACTGTCCACGGAGATCCTTAGGGGTCCCCTGGGTTCTGCTCTCCTGTCAGGGAAACCGGGTTCTAAGAATTCCTGTAGAAGAGCTACCTAAAAACAAAATGAAGGGGAAACAGAAGGTGCACATTTCTAAGCTTCTGATACATCTTGCAAAACCACTTTCCAGCAAAGCTGTGCTGACTGACCTCCTCCTCCAACATCGCGTGAGAAGTGCAAAGGGTTGGAGCAGACACCTCAGTCCTGAGGGGAAGGGCGTTCAGACTGGTGACATTTAGTGGCAAGGCTACTTCCCTCCCACAGGGAGGGGAGTCACCGGGGCTCCCGCTCAAATCCCATCTTATCTCCAAACACCCAGGCCTGGTTCAGAGATCAGAAATACATGCATTTTGACAGAAGACCCCCAAGTACTGTCTTCCAGAGCAAGTAAGTCCTACCATCGCTATGGGCTTTCCTGTGTCTCAGTCGGGAATGTTGGAGTCTGTCTGAACAGGCTGTTATCTCCAGAGTGATGATGTGACATTTGTAGGAGGCTGGCTCTGTTGGCTGTCTGTCACTAGGACAGTGCTAAGAACTGAGGATGCAGGAAGCAAAGGGGTGCAGCAAAGAGAGCCCAGAGTGGGGAGCTGAGTGGCCTGGCGACCCTGGGCAGGTGACTGCCCCTTCCTGGGCCACAGGTTCCTCACCTATGACATGTATTCTGAGGTCCTTCCTGCCTGAACATCCAGCCATTTTGCATGCTCTGGTACAAAGAGATGCTGTGTGAATTCTCAGGGTACCCCCAGTGCCCAGATAAACTCCTCTGTGGGTTTGCTTGGTGTCATTCAAGTGTTCCAAGCTTTCATTGGCTTTGGACTTCAGATCATAGATTGTTTGAGCTCACAGTGTTAGGGTTGGGATCTGACTACGTCAAGGCTCTCAAATTACAGATGAGGAAACTGAGACCCAGAAGGATGGAGAGACTTGCCTGAAGTCCCAGGGCCTTTGCAGGCCAGCTGAGAGGACGCCTGAGGCCCTCTCATCTGTGTATGGAGCTCCTCACATCACCCTGCTTCCCCTCAACGTTGTATCTGAGCACTCCTCCTTGGGAGGAGCAGAACCAGCTGGGACTCAAGCCCTGGGTTCCAAGCGTGATTTCCTTACATACGTGATGACCAGGATGCTGTCCCTATGAGGCCGAGGCATGCTCAGTGGGGGCAAAGTGCTTCCTACCACCAAGCACCTGTGCGGAGGTTGCACAATCAAAAGCCACAAAGGAGAAACCCCAGGACTTTGTCAGAAAGGAGAGAAGGGGACTCTCCCCTCCCAGGCGCAGCCAGACTCTTAGCAGAAGGTGGAGAGTGGGAACAGAGGGAGGGGCAGGGATGGTCTGCCCCAGCCCTCCTGTGTCGGCTGTGAGCCTGGGCACTGAGGCCTTTGGCCCTGCCACCACGAAGCTCCCAGGATGTCACAGTACAGGGGCGTGGGGCTAAGAGTGGGCTTTTGGCAGTGGATTTCTCTCCATCATTTTCTAGCAAGTCGAGCTGCCTGAGTTAGAAGGCAGATCCCCCAGCCTTGCTGTCTGTTCTTGAGAATGTGAATTCCACCTTGAATCACACAACGGGCCATGGGATGCATCTTGGTATGTTACACAAATTTCTCAAACAAATTACCGAAGCCCATTCAAGAAAAAATAGACAACTGAATAGCTCTATTACTGTTAATGACATTAAAATTTAAAACCTTCTCACAAAGAAGCTCCCAGGTCTGAATGACTTCACTGGTGAATTCAATCAAATATTTAAGGAAGTAATAACATCAATCCTACAGTTGATTTTTGTACATGATATGAGGTAGATTCCAACTTTAGTCTTTTTACATGTGAATATCGAGCTTTCCAGCACCATTTGTTGAAGAGATTGTTCTTTCCCTTTTGAATGGACTTGGCAGCCTTATCAAAAATTAGTTCATCATAGATATATAGGCATATTTCTGGATTCTCAATTCTATTGTCTTGGTCTATATGTCTCTCTTTATGCTAGCACCACACTGTTTGGGTTACTGTAGCTTTGTAGTGAGTTTTGAAATCAGGAAGTGTGACTCAGACACATATTCTTTTATTCCTGCCCATATCATGTGCTGGTGACCTGCTAGCCTCCAGGAGCCCCCTTGAACTTCTGGTCCTGAGCCTAGGTTAGGCACAAGCCTAGGAGGCCTGCTTCTTCTTTCTTCCCTCAGACTCCTCTCTGGGGTGTGTGGGTGGGTGGGTGGGGAGGGGGGAGAATATATTATGAAACTTGGATATTTTTGAAAGGGGATTTGTATCCATTTTACAGGGCTTATATGACAAATTACCACAAACTTGGTGGCTTGAAACAATAGATATTTATTCTCTCATAGTTCTGGAGGCCAGACGTCTGGAAACAAAGTATTGGCAGAACTGTGTTTTCTCAGAGGGCTCTTGGGGAGGCTCCTTCCTTTACTTCTCTAGCTTCTGGTGGCTGCAGGCATTCTTGGCTTGTGGCCACATGACTCCAATCTCTGCTGCCGTCTTCCTGTGGTCTTCTCATCTGTGTGTCTTCTCTTCTGTCTCTTATAAGGGCACTTATCATTGGATTTAGGGCCCAGTGGATAATCCAGGATGATCTTATCTTGAGATCCTTAATTACATCTCCAAAGACCCTTTTTTCCAAACAAACTTATGGTTACCAAAGGAGAAGGCGGAAGGGGGTGGGTAATAAACTGGGAATTTGGGATTAACAGATACACACTACTATATACAAAGTAAACAACAAGGACCTACTGTATAGCACAGGAAACTATATTCAGTATCTTGTAATAACATATAATGGAAAAGAATCTGAAAAAATATATGTAAAACTGAATCACTTTGCTCTATACTGAAACATTGTAAATCAACTATACCTCAATAAAAAACAAAACAAAACAAAAACTCTTTTTCCAAATAAGTTCACATTTGCAAGTTCCAGAGGTTAGGATGTGAGCACGTTTTTTTGGGGGGGGATTGCATAATTCAGCCCACTCTAAGATTTTACTAAAATTATACCAGGACAAAAGATATAATACCAGGACTCTCCCCCGCAAAGTAGGGCATATGGCCACCTAGATTGAAGACCCTGGAGTTTACCTTATATGAAGGGACTGCTCTTTTCTTCCATAGCATAGGGCAGGAGCACCCTCCCTCTCACGTCACCCTACCATGCTTCCTTGTGCTAGGCCAGAGTCTGGCCCATGTGGTCTTCCAAACCTGAGGATTCCTCTTACAGAGGTGACATCTCAATCTCTGTCTCTCCATATCACTGAGAGGCAAGGGGGAAAAGAACTCTGATCCCTTTTGTACCTCCATCTAAAGATTCCCGTGCTCCTATAATAGGCATACCAGGTGTCAGAGAATCCATGTGGCTCCTGACCTGTGCCAGACGTGTTCCCTTGTCTTTCGCTAGAAGTCGGGGACGGATCCAGCCCTCCTGATGTTTGCTTCTCCTCTCAGAACTCAAGGGAGGGGTGAGAGTGGGGGAGGGCTGGGAGATAAGTCCATCTGGAGGCAGAGCAGGGGATACAGGTTTCAGAGGGAAAGCAGAGAGAGGTTCTAGGTTTGGTCTTCTGCAGAAGGGGACAAGGGGGGCCGAGAGGGTAGACGGCCTGGGAGGTCTGGGAGGATGGGGAGAAACGAGAGGGGTGGGGTGAAATCTGGGCACCTGGGGGTAGGGGCTGAAAAAGGGGACCTAGGAAATTCCAGAGGCACATTTCTCTTTGTCACCTAGGTGCTGGTTGTGTGGTCCCTTACATGGCATTGCAGGGACTTCTGGTAGTTTTACCTCTCTGATGTCCTGCTTTAAGAAAAAGATTCCTTCTTACCAACATTCTGTGATTCTGTGGGGGTAATAATAGAGGAACTCCCCCTCTCAACCACAGGTGGTCAGATGACACGAGCTGGACAATTAGAGCGTCTCATAACATCATTAGACGTGTCACAGGGTCAGCATGTGACACAGCAGGGCCAACCAGAGCCCACTTTTCAGGAACTGAGGATGGGTGTTGGGGAAGGAGTACTCTGTCTCTGTGTACTGTGTGGGCTGTGTGAGCGGGGGCTTCTGTACAACCTCCTGCTGTCTCACGGGGAGAATGTGTCTGAAGCCGAAGCCACGTGGAGGCCTGCAGAGCCTAGAGGTGACTAGGGAGTGTCGAGGACCCTATTTGAACTCCTGGGCCCAGCCATACCTCAAAGTCCTGGCCGTGGGCTTTGAGGGCGACAAGCCCATACGTTTGCTTTGAGTAATGGCCACAGAATCTTTGACAGGGCTCCCCTGGAGAGGTAGGGTGGACCCCAGGTGGTTGGCTAAGCCAGAGGCCTGTGGGCAAGAACTGGGTACCAAGGAGCACCATCAATGGGGCTGTGGGGTGTGGTGGAGCAGAGAGCAGAAGTGGACTCTGAGGAACTGGAGGAGGAGATGCTTACTACCGCATGATCTCACTTCATACTCACTCAGCCTTAGAGGTGGGCACTGCTCCTATCCCAATGAGAAGACCAAGGCTGCAGAAGGTGAAGGCCAAGGCTACCCTGTAAGCAAGCAGCAAGACTGGAGTCCAGGCTCACTCCTGCCTGAGTCAATTTTCCTGATAACGAGGCAGTGATCGCTGTGCCCTCACAACCTCCTCCACCCAGCTGCCTCCTGAATTATCCTGCTGCACAGACCTCATTACCACCAGAGCAGGGAGCATGGTGGCTCCAGCCTCAGTGCACACCTCGGCTGCTAATGAGCACCCTAATTTGATTGGCTCCAAATGAATGTGATGCAAAATTACAAGATGCCAGAAGACACTGCCATAAATCGAATGAGTTGGCTTCAATTTATTATATTTTGAATTCAATTAGATTTCTCCTCCAATCTGCTCTGAATATTAATCCAGCTTCTGGCTAGAGAGTGATACCTGGGAGGGGCTGTTATCATCGAATTCCAGCCTCAGCCATTCAGCTTTGGCTCGGGCAACAGCACTGTATGGAACACCTCAGCCTGGGCGTGGGAAAGTCAAGGAAGTTCAAGGCCATCTGCCAAGCCTCCCGCCAGCGAGTCTGCATATTTCCTTTGGGGAAGGGATTTAAAGCAATGTACCCGATTAAAATGGTTTTCAATTATTTTTAGTGCATAAACACTTCAAAAGGCTACATAGAAGGCAGTGTTGGAGTCATGGACTTAGTCATGTGACAGGCAGCAAGGGACATGGTGACCCGAGGTCTGGGCTCAGCCACAGACTCTCTATGTGACCAGGGTAAATATCCAACCTCTCCCAGCCTTGATTTCCCCATTTGCCAATTGAGGGAGTTGGACTCCAAGAACGATTTCGATAGCCTTAGATTCTGTGCTGCACACCCACCCACCCTGTCCCCCTCCCGCTGTCATTCTCTGGCCCATTTGCCCTGGAAAACTGACCTCTTCAGTCTGCCTCAGTGGCTCCCACATCTTGGTCCTAGTGCTGCCCCTTGGCTCATAGGGAAGCTGGGCAATGATTATTTACTTTCCTGGGGAAAGAGCAGCCACTAGGGAGGGATGGGGTCCCTGTCACTTCAGGTTTTAAGACGGTCTGGAAAGCCCAGGACTGATAACAAAGGGATGCCGATGACCTCAGGGACCTTCCCAAACTTGGACACCTAGGGGCTGTGACCTCTCAGTCAATAGAAAATTCAGGTATGAAGAAGCCAGGCCTGGATTCTGGGCAACTGGAGATGGGGATCTAGGCCAAGAGTCAGAGCACCAAGTCAGGCCTCAGGAAAGCAAAGGTGAATGGGATCCTGGCCAGCTGCTCTCAGGTGGCTTCCATTCATCTCCCAGGGCCAGAGCTGGCAGGAGCAGAGAGATGAGCGTGGTGTGGTGAGTGTTCTGGACAGACGCTGGAGACAGATGAGCCATATGTCTGCGAAACAGATAAATGGGGGAGGGGCAGGTCTTCTTGTGAGAACTAAGGTAGCTTGCTGTCTCCTGTAGAAAGGGGGTTGACAAGAGGTCCATCCATTCATTCCTTCAACTATTTGTTATTGCTTTTTTTTTTTTTTTGGCTGCATCAGGTCTTTGTAGCTGTATACAGTCTTTCTCTAGTTACGGTGAGCAGGGGCTACTCTTCGTTGCGGTGCGTGGGCTTCTCATTGCGGTGGCTTCTCTTGTTGAGGAGCATGACTCTATGTGTGTGTGCTTCAGTAGTTGTGGCTCGCGGGCCTAGTTGCTCCGTGGCGTGTGGGATCTTCCCGGACCAGGGCTCGAACCCGTGTCCCCTGCATTAGTAGGTGGATTCTTAACCACTGCGCCACCAGGGAAGCCCAGTTTGTTTTTAAAGCCTTGGGACATCTATCTTTTATAGAAACTTGTGACATAGCAGGTCAAACTCCTAGAGGTTCAGCCCAGCAGATAAGAAACAAGGTAGTTTGCTTCTTAAAAGGCGTAAGTTAAATGCTAATAAAGATGATTTCAAATCATCTTCATTGTATTTGACCCTAAAATTTCATCCCAAATGGAGTCACAATACTAGCTTAGGCTGTTCATCCAAATATCAATATTTAATGATCTTTCACTACCACAGTATATCTTGTCATCGACGTAATGCATACAAATAGGAACAAATCAAATAGGACAGAAGAGTTTATGATGAAAGAAAACAGTTGCCAACCTCACTTCTGCCCAGTCCTGGTCTCACTCTCCAGAAGCAAACTTCTTTTAAACATTTCCATTTTTAGTCCTTCTGGTGGATACCTCCATAACTCTAAATAGCATGCATGTGTAGTCTTATTTCTTGATCCATTATCTGTAGAAAATTTATTGAGCCCTACAGTGGAAAAAAGAAATTGCTTCATAGATATGCCTCTCCTTCCTCCCTTCATTTCCCCAAGTTTAATGGTTTCCATAAGTTTTTTTAGTTCTTCTGTTATTTACTTTTATAACTACACTGTGTAATTATATCTTGATCCCACATTTCATTAACCTCAGTCAGGGTAATGGATTGTGGCAGCCAGTTTGGGTCTGTTTCCATACTCCCCACCCCTTCTTTCTTTTGGGAGGGTATCTTCCTTTCTCTCCTGGGGCTAGGCTGGAGCATGCTCCTGGCCGGCCAGTCAGTGCACTCCATCTCTTTAGCCATGGCAACTGCCTCAATACTGGGCATGTTCCCTAACCCAGGCCATTAAGCATCTTCCCCAGGCCTTTTACTACTAAGACGTCTTTCTTCTTCTCTGGGACTACCTCTAGCAGGTAAATGGAACATTTACTCTTGTAGGGTCCTTCTGGGCCACCATGTGGAGAGATCCTGCCTGAGAAACACAACCCAGAGGCCAACAGTTGTGAGAGGGGGAGCTAACGAGAGAGAGAGAGAGAGAGAGAGAGAGAGAGAGAGAGAGAGAGAGAGAGAGAGAGAGAGAGACTGAGTTCTGATGATGGGAAAGACTGCTGGATCCATCTCACCTGAAGCCTAGTTTGCCTCTTGACCTTCAGGGCTACATGAACCTAAACATTTCATCATTAGCTCTAACCCAGTGTATTAGCTTTCTGACTAATACAGGGCTAATCACAGCATACTTAACACCCCATCACATATAAGATGAGTATTAGCAGCTATATTTCCTGTATTATTTGCCTACCACTGCTGTAACAAATTACCACAAATTTAGTGGCTTAAAATTTCATAAATTCTGCAGTTCTGGAGGTCAGAAGTCTGAAATGGGTCTCACTGGGCTAAAGTGTTCACAGGGCTGTGTTCCTCCTTCTGGAGGCTCTAGTGGAGAATCTGTTTTCTTGCTCTTTCCAGCTTCTTATGACTGCCTGCCTTCCTTGGCTTGGTACCTCTCCATCCGTCTCCATCACTAGCAATGGTGGGTCCAGTCCTTCTCACATGACGTCACTCTGACCTCCTCTGCTGCCTCCATCTTCCCCGTTTAAAGATTGCTGGGATTCCACTGGATAATCCGGAATGCTCTTTTTCTACCTGAATTTCCCTTTGCCACTGTGATGTTCTTTCTGACACTGCTTCTGACACCCAATATGTGGTATCTTTTCCAACACCAGTCAATTCTCCAGTTCTCCAAGATCAACACCAACTCTGATTCTGTGACACAACTCAGTGCCCTACGATTCAATTCAATTCAATTCTGACACTAACTACACAAAGTAAGCACAGACCCCACAGTTTTCAGGGTTCCGTCCCTCAGGCTGACCTCAGTTCAGTTGCCAGTCACAAGTACTGCGTCTCCAGGTTACCCACACTTCTGTCCAGATGCTACAAATTTGAAGTTGTTTGAAGTTACCAACTATAATTTTGGATTTCCGTGCTTCTCCTTTCAGCCCCATCAGTTTTTTCTTCACCTATTCTGAGGCTCTGTTGTTCGGTGTGTACACATATAGTATTGTTATGTCTTCCTCCTGAATTGATCCTTTTATCATTTTATAACGTCCCTCTTTGTTTCTAGTAATTTTCCTTTTTCTGAAGTTCCCTTTATCAGATATTGATATATTATATACACACCTAATTTTTATTTTTTTCCTTCTTTTTTAAAAAAATATTTATTCATTTATTTATTTATTGGCTGCCTCAGGTCTTAGTTGTGGTGTAGGGGCTTATCTCTAGTTGTGGTGAGTGGGCTCAGCAGTTGTAGTGCATGGGCTTAGTTGCCCCATGGAATGTTGGATCTTAGTTCCCTGACCAGGGATCGAACCAGTGTCCCCTGCATTGCAAGACGGATTCTTAATCACTAGACCACCAGGGAAGTCCCCCCAATTTTTCTTTTTTTAAAGAAGATGTTGTGGGTAGGAGTTTATTAATTAATTAATTTACTTTTTTGCTGTGTTGGATCTTCGTTTCTGTGCGAGGGCTTTCTCTAGTTGTGGCAAGCGGGGGCCACTCTTCATCGCGGTGCGCGGTCCTCTCACTATCGCGGCCTCTCTTGTTGTGGAGCACAGGCTCCAGACGCGCAGGCTCAGTAGTTGTGGCTCACGGGCCTAGTTGTTCCACGGCATATGGGATCCTCCCAGACCAGGGCTCAAACCCGCGTCCCTTGCATTAGCAGGCAGATTCTCAACCACTGCGCTACCAGGGAAGCCCATCCCCCTAATTTTTAAATTCATGTTTGTATTGTTTTTTCCCATTATTTTATGTTCAATCTACCTTTGTCATTGAATTTGAAGTGAGAGTTTTGTAAATAGCATATAGTTGGGTCTTTGTTTTTTCATTTAACATCCATTTTGCTAATTTCTGTCATGCTTGGTGTATTTAGACCATTTAATTTAAGGTAATTATTGAGATGTTAGGGATTAAATCTGCCGTTTTATTATTTGTTTTATGTTTGTTTTCTGTGGTTTTTATGTTTCTCTTTTCTTGCCTTCTTATGGGTTACTTGAACACTTTTTAGAATTCTATATTGATTTGTTTATTAGGTTTAAGAGTGTATCTCTTTGTATAGTGGTTTCTCTGGATATTACAATACGTATATGTCTTATCAAAGTCTACTAGTATCAGTATTTTACCATTCTGAATAAAGTGTTGAAACGTTACCTGTTTGCAGCTTCAGTCATGCCTGCTAAGTGTGTGAAGAGAACCTCTCCCACCTCCTCTGGAATCCTCATATACACTTGGCACTGCAGAAATGTGTTGGACTCCTTCATTCATTAATGGCCCTCCCTTCTCTTTGCTTCTGCCCTATGGGTTTTATTCATTTTAAATTTACAAGATTAAATTTCAGGCTATCTTCAGAAGAATAGGAGGTGAAGGAATAAAAGAATGGAAAGCTCAAAGGGCTCTTTAAGAGGCATGCAGTGGGAGGATCCTGGACTTTGGTTCTGGGCAGATCCGATGCCTCGTGAGTTGGCACTGCTCACTCACTCATCGTGTGGGTAAGTGTGTGATCACACCAAGCTCCGGTGTTGTCTCAGCAGCTCACATTGTTGCTGGGAGGATGAGTGAGAGAGAGTGTGTGAGGAGTCTGATTCGGTGCCTGGCACAGAGAGATGTCCTATTCATGGCTCACTATCTTTACACCTGCACCATGGTCAAAAGCTGAGTGCTGGGAAGATGCAGCACATCCCTGTGGGGTGACCACAGGCCTCTTTCACTGGTGATTCCTGAAACAGTCTGACTAAACCACCTTTGGTGCCAAGGAATGTCCCAGGAAAGGAGGTGTGTGGCCCTTGGAGGGAACTGCTTTCTGATGGCTGAGCCGAGTAAGGGAGGGGGTTGGGGCCATTTTAAGAAAGTCACTGCCGGACTTCCCTGGTGGTGCAGCAGTTAAGAATCTGCCTGCCAATGCAGGGGACACGGGTTTGATCCCTGGTCTGGGAAGATCCCACATGCTGCGGAGCAACCAAGCCCGTGTGCCACAACTACTGAGCCTGCTCTCTAGAGCCCATGAGCCACAACTACTGAAGCCTGTGCATGTAGAGCCCATGCTCCGCCACAAGAGAAGCCACCACAATGAGAAGCCCGTGCACCGCAACGAAGAGTAGCCCCCGCTTGCCGCAACTAGAGAAAGCCCGCACGCAGCAATGAAGACCCAATGCAGCCAAAAATAAATAAATAAATAAATTAATTAATTAAAAAAAAAAAAAGAAAGTCACTGCCCACTACACTCTATCCCTTGGGGACTCCATCCACCCCATTTCAAACAGTAAAACCACCACATCCACCCTCATTACATGCAGTTTATATATAACTACTATAAAACAACAAGTTCCCTAGTTGACATAATGTTACATATTGTAGGCCTGGGATTAAAATACCTACGTATTTCATCAAAAGATGTTTTTCGTAGCATTTGAGAAGTTTGGAGCTCCTAATGGTTTCTCATGTCACAAACATTTTTACGGGCCCTGGAAAAACTCAGAGGACCTGCATTCTGGGCTTGCAACAGATGAAACAGCCCTGCCAGCATTCTCAGGAGGATGGTGGGGACCAGGCTTGCTGGGGGAGGGTCAGCCAATGCCCACCACGCAGGAGGCAGGGCATCATGCCACAAGGATCGGTTTGTTGAGCACACCAACAGCAGGACTGAGCCACAAGCCCCCAGAGAGTGGCCAGTGAGCAGGGCACAGCAGGCTACAGCATCTGGGGTATCAGCGGTGTGAAATCCTGGCTTTGTTGCCTTCTGGCTGTGTGACTTTTGTCATGTTACTTGCCTATCCTGATCCTCAAATACTCTAAGGTCTTTTTACCTTTAGAACCTTTAGGACCAGAACAGCCACGAGGCTCTGGTTTGTTGGTTGCTGCCCCTTATTTAACTCCTTTTCTCAAATATGGGCGATTGGGTTGGCTTAAAATGGGACATTTCTGGGCACTCTCCTCACCCTGACTTGGAGGCTGTGAGGAAACCCACTGTGCGGAAGGAATGGGGGGAAAATTGAGGCTGGACCTGTGTTTTATTGGCAAAGGGAAGGGGAGATCAGGTGCTTGAGTTACAGAGAATGAGGATCACACACCTTTTCTTTTTTTTTTAATTTTTTTTTATTAGTTTCTGCTTTATAACAAAGTGAATCAGTCATACATATACATCTGCTCCCACATCCCCTCCCTCATGCAACCTTTTCTTATATTAAAAACATTCCTGAGCTCTTTATCTGCCCTGTTGCAACTCCTAAATTGCTAAAGCCTTATGCCTCCAGGTTGGCCTGATGTGTGGTCTCCATGCTGGTCGGGGTGAGTGAGCCTGAAATGTTCCTCGGCTGAATGGAAAAGCGAGGCCACCTGGGACCTGCCCAGCATCTCACTGTGGGGACTGACAAGCGTGGGCATCGTCAGTGAGCACTTCCTGAGACCCAAAAGGGCAGCAAGGGAGGCATGGGAGCTTCTGCCTGCTTGGTACTGGGCTGGCCCAGTCGGGGCTTGGGAGGGCCATGCCCAAGAGGGCTGCACCCTGGCCGGGAACACGCCCAGCCTGCCAGCACTCGGCCCAGGGGAGAGGCCAGGCTGGCACAGAAGGGCAAGGTCATGGGGCAGTCATGGCCTGGGGGCCCTTCCTAGCAGGTGAGTCCAAGCCAGGGGTTATTTCTCTCCTGAAAGTGAGGTCCAAATATGGGTTTACTATTGTTATTGCTGTTTTATTATTGCTAGTGTTGGAAATACACATTGAACAATGTTGTGAGCATTGGAGATTAAACATGAATGACACAAATTCCTCTCTTAAGAGGCTCACATTCCAGAGGGGGAGACAGATACCCTTCCCCCTAATAAACAGACAATGGCTACAAAATGTAGTAATTTCCCTGAAGAGAAAAACCAAGGGACAGAGAGAAAATAATGGTGATAGGGTGGGTTAGACTTTAGGAAGGGAAATGAGGAGTGGTCCCTGCACAGGAGTAAGGGGGAGGAAGCTGAGGCTCAGAGAGGTAAAGTTACTTACCCCAAGGTCACTTCCTGCTAATGGCAGGGCTAGTGGGCTGTCCCTCCCCACTTTGTCCTGCTCACCATGTCAACATGTTGGGACCAGGGTCTGAGCTGGGGCAGAAACTATGGCACTGCGGGTGTGTGGCCCCAGTGGAGAAGGTTAAGGGGCCCCATGCAGGCCAGAGCCTGAGCCTTCTGTGCTCAGCCTTCAAAGGAATAACTCAGAGTCCTGCATCCTGTCCCTCTCCCAACTCTCCAGGCTTTTCCTGGCTCTACTCTGGTGGGCTCAGGAGTTAAGACCTATGCTGCACAAAATAATGGCTGAGAAGTCAGATTTTAAAGGAGAACTTGGAGAACACCACCCTTATTTTATGAAGGAGAAACAGGTCCAGAGACAGTGGGTGATTTGCCTAAGGTAACACAGCTGACCTGGAGTAGTCTCCCAAGAGGTCCCTCAGTGCTCTTTCCCCTTGTGTGGTTATATTCCCTTCTAGGAAACTTACAAGGACCCAAAAGAATGCATCACTAATGGTGTGATTTTGTGGAAGGTGGGAGTGAGCTATAGGAGGCATGAACACAGCCTACTAATAGCATAATATGAAATTAGCACACACTTGGCACATGGTAAGCCCTCCATGATTACTCTCTTCTTCTTCCATCACTTGGTTAAGATGTGATGTCTGAGTTCTGGGCCTTGCACATTGTTGGCACTCTACCAGAGTTTGCTAATTGACTGCATGAATGCTGAGGTGTGGGGACGTCTTCCTACTTTCTCATCCTCAAAGGACACTCTCTAATACTCAGGGTGGGAGAGGTGTAGGGGGAGTCAACTTTCACCGATTCATGCTAATTATATGCTCCTGCATGCACATGTGCACACACACCCACACATCCACACACACACACACACACACACACCGGACTTCTCAAGCTTTTGGAGCCAGCAAGGAACATAGCCAGGCCTAAGATAATATTTGTTGGCCTCTTTTTTCTTGTGCTTTAACAGAAAAAAACTATCCTCCAAACCCACGGCTGTGGAGATCTTCCTGGGCAGTGCTCAGTCTTTAATCATGTTCTGGAGGACAGGCTGATCCATGACTCAGGAATCTGCTTGGTTGATAACTCAATTCTGCCACTGGGCCACATTTATAAGCAGTGATAGCGCACCCCACGGAAACCCAGAATCCAATTAGGGCTAAGGGCTGCATCATTTCTCATCCCTCACTCTGCCTTCCACAGCCCCTGACCATCCATCTTCCTTGGCTGAAGGCGCCCTGTGGTCTGCAGGGCAAACTTCTGACCCTCTCACTGGCTGCTCATCAGGCTACTCTCCCAATACTCACAGCAGCCACAGGTATTGGAGTCAAATCTTGAGGGGACAGGCTTTTTTTGGTCTCTGGGACTGGGGCACACAGGACAATTCCGAGCTTTCAGTGAGTGAAGGCATTTCATTACTTCTATCTGTTCTAGTCTTGGAGGTCCTGGGTATTTTCAAAAGCTCACCCAGCCTGAGAGCCGTTTGCGTGAAGCTGCATGGATTGCTTCTTGGCAACAAATGTTGAAGCAGAGACTGCTAGAAAATCAGACGTTAGGATTTTAGCAATACAGAAAGCAGACCCCAAAGAGTTTTAATCAGCTTCATTTATACAAAAATGCAAATGTGCCATTAGATAAGGGCTACATGGCTTTGCATCAGGCCATAAGATCAAAAGTTTCTGAATTTTTCTGAGATTCATACTCACTTCTCAATTCTAGGACTATTAAGGTCCCGCCCCCCCCAACCTCCACCCCCCCAAAAATGTCTGAAGGACTACATTTGTCCCAAGGGCTCAGCCTCCTCATTTTATGAACTATTTAGATAAGGAACAACAAATATCTTTCAACTTGCCTGTCCGCTCCAATAGATTGGTGGTGGCTGCTCTAAAAGTTGGGTCTAGAAGGATTCTGAGTCCTAATTGGGCACAGAAGGGAAGAATGCCACGTTCAATTAGCAAAGCCCTTTCTGCCTGCTGGAGGGTGAGAGGTGGCACATGCATCACAGGATTTGCTATCTTCCCACTGAACCACTGTAAATTCTGAAAGAGGTTTTTAAATAAGATAAATAGATCCAGACCTCAAGTTGTTCTCAGGATAACAGGCTGAAGAGCAGCAAGTACTCCCAGTCAACAGATGATGCCTTTGTTGAGGCAGATGTAAGCATCAGCGTGCCATACTAGCCAATCACATGGACTTGGACAAAGCCTGCTTCTGACACTTAACTGCTGGGTGGCAGTGGGCTAATCATCTCTATGTTCTGAGCCACAGTATTTGTAAAAGGAAGATAATACCTATCTCACAGGGTAGTTGTGGTCACTAAATGACATCAGATTTTGAAGCATTAGATGCTTACCTTTTAATTATCATTGGTGTAGAACCCCAGGCAGGTCTCTAAACTTTGCCTTGGGTACAGAGAAGATTCCACAGAGAGGCCCTGTTCTGAATTTCAAGTGGTGCACGGCAACCTTCAGCAGAAGAAGACAGAGGCTATTCAGCACAGAGGAGGACATTCTGCCCCCTTGGTTAGGGAAATCTGAACTAGGGGTTAGAAAAAAAATTAGGGTTAACATTCAAAACAACTTTCCTGAAATAAAGGAAGACTTGAATGTACTGACTGAAAGGGAAATTGATACAGAGTGGTCAACACTGAGACAGATCCTAATAAATGAATATTTGACTTTAAAGAAAAAAAATTCTAAGGGTGTCCAGTGAAAAACCATCCCTTTAAAAGCCAAGTTAAAAAAATCCCCAAAACAAACAAATGAAAAATCACATAAAAATTCAAACCAAGAGAAGGACTTCCGGAATGGCAAAATAAGACCTCTGAAAATATGCTCCTCCATTAAAGCAATGAAGATGCTGGCAAAAATTGTTGAAATCAACTTCTTCAGAGCTCTTGGAAAAAAACAAAGGTTTTCAACAATCTGAGTGTCATTTATTGAAGTGAAATGGCTGAATCATGATTAAGAATAGCAAATTTTATGGTGTTTTAACTTGCCTTATTCCCATCCTCCTCTCAAACTCCACTGTAGACTTGAAAACCAAAGGCCTCACACCCCTGGTAGCTGTGGAAACCAGCAGCTTGGCAGCCCCTGAAGAGGACAGAATGGTTTGGAACTTTCCAAAAAACCCCATCCCCAAAGAATTGTCAGTATTTGATCTGACAGCTCCCTGGAAAATATCCCTTCTTAGGGATTACTTTTAATTTGACATGGCTCAGAGCTTACTCTGTGCAAATAGCCCTAATCTGGGGACGTTTGTCAAAAACAATCAGCGACCTGGGGTGACAATACCAGCTGGGGATAACAAGAAACTGATCAAAATGCTTAAAAGGAAAAACTGGGGAATGAGGTATTCATAGGGGTTTGGAAAAGCTGGGGCATATTCCCGGAATTCTAGAAGGCCGCATGCATGTGCTGTGTTGTATGCATGCCCAAGACCTGCATAGGGTTTAACCTCCAACTGACCTTGAGGCACAGAGAAAGCAGGAAGTAAAGACGGAGGCAGAGTTGTAAGTGCAAGACTTGTATACTGAAAACCATAAAACACCATTTAAAAAAATTAAAGAAGACATAAATAAATAGAAAGACTGCCTATGTTCATGGATTTGGATGGGTTAATATTGTTAAGACAGCAATAATTCCCAGCTGGTCTACAGATTCAATGCAATCCCAATAAAAATCTCACCTGCCTTTTTCTCAGAAATTTGCAAGCTAATGCTAAAATTCATGTGGAAATGCAAGGGACCCAGAATAGCCAATATAATCTTGAAACAGAAAAACAATGTTGCACACTTGCTTTTGTTAATTTCAAAATGTACTACAAAGCTATAATAATCAAGACAGTGTGGTACTGGAAATGGAATAGAATGAGGATCCAGAAACAAAACGCTCACATATATGGTTAATTGATTTTTGCCAAGACAATTCAGTGGGGAAAAAAAGTCTTCAATAAATAATGCTGGGACAACTGGATGTCCATATGCAAAAGAATTAAATTGGACCATTACCTCACACTACATACAAAAATTAACTCAATTGGATCAAAATTCTAAATGTAAGAGCTATTAGAAGAAATTATAGGAGTAAATTTTCATGGCCTTGAACTTGGCAAAGGATTCTTACATATGACACCTAATGCAGGAGCAAGAAAACAAAAGCTAAGTAGACTGGATATCATCAAAATGAAAAACTTTTGCTTTTCAAGAAAGTCAAAAGATAATCCACAGAATAGGAGACAATATTTGCAAATCATAAATATGATAAGGGACTTGCATATAGAATATATAAACAATTTTACAACTCAACAGGAAATGACAAATAACCTAATGAAAACGTGGGCAGAGGATTTGAATAAACATTTATCTAAAGAAGATATACACATGGCCAAAAAGCACATGAAAAAATGTTCAACATCATTAGTCAGTAGGTAAATGCAAATCAAAACCACAATAAGATACCACCATCCACTCGCTAGGATGGCTTTAATAAAAGAGACAGATAATAATAAGTGTTTATGACGATGTGGAGAAACTGGAAACATTATACATTGTTGGTGGGAATATAAAATGGTTCAGTCATTTTGGAAAACAGTTTGGCAGTTCCTCAAAAAGTGAAATGAAGAATTACCGTATGACCAAGTAATTCCACTCCTAGGTCTATATCCAAGAATTTGAAAATATATGCCCTCACAAAATCTCTTATCGGTATATTCATAACAATATTACTCATAATAGCCAGAAAGTAGAAACAATCCAAATGTCCATCAACTGATGAAGGGATAAACAAATGTCATATTCCATTCTGGTAGTGGGAGAGAGAATTAACCAGGGAAACATGGCTAATTCACTAAACTCACTAAAAGGAAGAAAGGACGTGGGCTGACAATTCATACGAAAACAAGTACAAAAGGCTTTTTATATGCAAAAAGCATCACGTGTTCAAAACCACTCGTTGTAGGAAGACAAATTAAAATGTCAATTTATTACTTTACTCACCAGATTAGCAATGATCAAATTTTGAAAATTTACTGTGTTAGTGCAAGGGTTAGGAAACTGGTACTTTGCTTCTTTATTGATGAGAATGTCAGTTTGGGGGCAATTTGGCAAAATTTATCTCAGTTACCATTCCACATGCCCTTTGATCCATGCACTATATTTTAGGAGTCTATCCTATGACTGTACTGTATGAAGTCATACGAGGATGTTTATTGCAGCATATTTTCAATAGCAAACAACCACAAACATCCTAAATGTCCATTGAGCAGTGACTTGCATTTATCATATTACCCAACAACTGCATTCCTGGAAATTTATTAGAGAAATTAAAATTTTAGTCCACACACAAACTGTATTCAAATGTTCATAGCAGCTTTATTTATAATATTTCTTTGATGACTAATTCACATACAATGAAATGCACAAATCATAAGTTTTACAATTCATTATGTTTGGCAAATGCATGCACTCCTATAATCCACTCTTTATAAGATTTAAAACATTGCTAACATCCCAGAAAGTTCCTTTGTTCCCCTTCCAGTTAATCTCTGCTATATCACAGCATCCCCAAATCCCAGGGCAATTAGTAGTCTGATTTCTTTCATCGTATATTAGTTTTCAACCATAATTCAAAAAGAGTCATGTGCCACAATGTTCATTGCAGCTCTATTTACAATAACCAGGACATGGAAGCAACCTAAGTGCCCATTGACAGATGAATGGATAAAGATGTGGCACATATATACAATGGAATATTACTCAGCCATAAAAAGAAAAGAAATTGAGTTATTTGTGGTGAAGTGAATGGACCTACAGTCTGTCATACAGAGTGAAGTAAGTCAGAAAGAGAAAAACAAATACCGTATGCTAACACATACATATGGAATCTAAAAAAAAAAAAAAAGGTTCTGAGGAACATAGGAGCAGGACAGGAATAAAGATGCAGATGTAGAGAATGGACTTGAGGACACGGGGAGGGGGAAGGGTAAGCTGGGACAAAGCTTACCCTGAGAGAGTGGCATGGACTAATATATACTACCAAATGTAAAATAGCTAGCTAGTGGGAAACAGCTGCATAGCACAGGGCGATCAGCTCAGTGCTTTGTGACCACCTAGAGGGTTGGGATAAGGAGGGTGGGAGGCAGAAGCAAGAGGGAGGAGAAATGAGGATATATGTATACGTATAGCTGATTCACTTTGTTGTACAGCAGAATCTAACACACCATGGTAAAGCAATTATACTTCAATAAAGATGTTTTAAAAAAGTATATTAGTTTTCATATACATGGAATCACACACTGTATATTCCTTTATGTCTGGCTTCTTTTGGTCAGGAACATGTTTCTGAGATTCTTCTGTGTTGTAATGTACATCAGTAGTTCATTTCCTTTTTATTGCCTGTTAGTGTTCCATTGTATGGATACACCACAATTTGTTTATTTATTCCTCTGTGGATAGATGTTTGGATTGTTTCTCATTTTCTTCTTTTATGAATAAGGCTTCTGTGAACATTGTCTCTAAGTCTTTTGTTAGAGATGAGTTTTCACTCCTTTTGAATAAAAACCTAAAAATGGAATTGCTGGATCATACAATAGGGAATATATTTAAATTTATAAGAAACAACCAACTATTTGCAAAAGTCTTTGCATCATTTACTTTCTCACTAGCAAAATAGATGAGCCTATTTGAAATTTTTGATGATTATGCAGTTTTTATGTGAGTATTGGCTATATTCCTTTGTGAAGTGTTTTTCAAGACTTTTGCCCATTTTTAAATTGGGCTTTTTATTATTGAATTGTAGAAATTCTTTCTTTTTCTCCAGCTTTATCAAGATATAATTGACGTATAACATTGTGTAAGTTGGAAGTATACAATTATGTGTTGTAAAATGCTTATCACCATAGCATTAGTTAACACCTGTATCACATCACATAATTACTGTTTGTTTTGTTTCAAGAACATTTAAGATCTACTCTCTTATCAGCTTTCAAGTATATAATAAGCATTAAAACCACAATCACTCTGCCATACATTAGATCTCCAGAGATTATTCATCTTATAACTGGAAGTTTGTACTCTTTGATTAAGAGTTGTACGAATTCTTAAATATTCTGGCATCAAGTACTTTGTTTGGTATGTTTTGTGAATACTTTCTCCCAGTCTAACTGGGAGATGGATCATTTAAAAAAAATGATTTATTATATTAATTTATTTTTGGCTGTGTTGGATCTTCGTTGCTGCACGCAGGCTTTCTCTAGTTGCCGCGAGTGGGGGCTACTCTTTGATGCGGTGGGCAGGCTTCTCCTTGTGGTGGCTTCTCTTGTTGCGGAGCATGGACTCTAGGCACGCGGGCTTCAGTAGTTGTGGCACGCGGGCCCTAGAGCGCAGGCTCAGTAGTTGTGGCGCATGGCCTTAGTTGCTCCGCAGCATGTGGGATCTTCCTGGACTAAGGATCAAACCCGTGTCTCCTGCATTGACAGGTGGATTCTTAACCACTGTGCCACCAGGGAAGTCCTCTATTCATTTTTTTACTGGCAAAGTTTAAAATTTTGGTGAGGTTCAATTTATCAATGTTTTTCCATTGTAGTTACTGCTTTCTCTGTCTTGTCTAAGAAATATTTTCTTATCCTAAGGTGGTGAAGATATTCTGTCTATTCGAGAAGCTTTTAAGTTTATTTCTATGATTTATCTCTAATTATTTTTTTTTACCAGATGCACATTATATTTAATATTTAAAAAATAACTAATTAAAGAAAAACATGTAGGAGTCAGTAAGAACATCAGTGGCCTTGAAGTCCAAGGTGTATCTTTATTGTGTCCAGCCAGGTGGCCTTGGGCATTTCCCTCCCCAGGGAACAAAGTGGGCTAAGGAGATGAGTGCAACAGTGACCCACTGAGGGTCAGTACAGGTAAGTTTTTTTTTTTTTTTTTAACATCTTTATTGGAGTATAATTGCTTTACAATGGTGTGTTAGTTTCTGCTGTATAACAAAGTGAATCAGCTATACGTATACATATATCCCCATATCCCCTCCCTCTTGCGTCTCCCTCCCTCCCACCCTCCCTATCCCACCCCTCTAGGTGGTCACAAACCACCGAGCTGATCGCCCTGTGCTATGCGGCTGCTTCCCACTAGCTATCTATTTTACATTTGGTAGTGTATATATGTCCATGCCACTCTCTCACTTCGTCCCAGCTTACCCTTCGCCCTCCCTGTGTCCTCAAGTCCACTCTCTACGTCTGCATCTTTATTCCTGTCCTGCTCCTAGGATCTTCATAACCAAGTGTTTTTGAATCTAATTGGAGAAGCTTACTGCTCCGCAGTGAGGACGCTCCAGAAAGCTGATATACAAGAAAACGTGGAACTCCCCGTACCCAGTGCTGATGAGGGCCAGGGATCCCCCTCCACAGTGCCTCAGCCCTCTCTGTCTGGGCAGTGGGTGTCCACCCCTTTCTGCTAATTCGAGTCTAGGCCAGCTTGGGGCTTCCTGCTGCACCCATGCAAGGCTGGGCTCTTCCTGCTTGTGCGAGGGTGCTATTTGCTCTCTGGGGGGGCGGAGGAGGCTTTACAATTCACATACCGTCACACAGGGAGCTGGGGAGGAGGGCAGAGCAGTGACTTCACCTAAGGTGTGGAAATGTCTGCCCCTGCTGGTGTGTTCCTTCAGAACACAGATCTAGGAATGGGAACAGAGGAATAAAGGCAGCCTAGGAAGGGGAGGAGGGGCTGAAACGAAGGGCAACATGGGGCAATGGGCCCCAGTCAGACTGGCACAGGGAGACCCAGGGAACACGGCAGAGTCTGGCATTTGTGGTGAGTCAGTTCACCCTAGGTTAATCAGTGAGGGCCTATGTCCCACCAGGCCAGGGGCAGAGCTTAGATGACTGACTTCTGTTTCAATTAGGATCAATTTATGACAGGGTGGGATGGAGGTGAGGGAGGGGAAACTTATCTGTGAGGGGCTGCAAACAGCAGACACAGGGGCAGTGGGATAGGGCAGTCATGACTCACCCATGGCTAATCTGGTCTCTCTGGCAGCAAGGCATTCTGGGAGTAAGAGAAATACTGAGTTCTGGAGAGGAAGGCTTGGCTGTAAAGCTGTGGTCCTATGTCGGAGCTGACTGGCCCAGACAGAGTGAGGCAAGCGTGTCCAGTCAAAACTGAGTGTCAGGCACCCCCAGGTTTTGTGTCTGGGAGACGCTGATGGGAGTCTAGCTCCAGAGCACATCACAGAGGTGGTGTAAGCCCTAATCTCCAAGCTGGTAGCCCCAGAATTCCATCACAGCACAGCCCCAGGGCCAGGCCCAGAACCAGGAGCAGGCTGGCAGGGGAATAAAGGTATCCCAGGCCACCGGGGTATCAGACAGGTCCACTTCAGCCCAATCCCATGAGGGAATTTGGACACCTACTCAGGGCCATGGAAGTCCCCAGAACCTCACACTCAGGCTCAGGGCTCACAGAGCTATTTCAGAATTTATGGGCTGATGGTGAGAGCTATGGAAATCAACATCCGCTCCTCACTACGGGGACAGAGACGCAGTGGCCTGGAGCTACATCACAACTACGAATAAAGATTTCACTTCCCAGGATCAGTACAGAGAGTGTCCAAGCTTAGCTTCCCTCTTGGGAATTATCTCCCGGACCACAAAGCACTAGGCAGGAAGGGTGGTGGGAGTTGCTGTTGGTAGCTGCAATAGCTTCAGCTCTGGGCTCCCCTCCTCCAGACTCACGCAGGCACACTCACCTTTGTAGCGCTGCAAGGAAATCTTACTAAGTTCCATCCCAGATGCCCCTTGCCTGAGCCCTGAAAGGCTCCGGTTGCCCTGGAAATAGTTTGAGCTTCTCAGCCTGATACCTCCCTGACTTGGCCACTGACATTTTTATCTTTTGACTTTCCCACCATTCCTGCAGTCTGATAGAGATCAGACTTCTTGGATGTTTGCATTCCTCCCTCTGCCTGGAATGTTCTTCCCTGTCCTGTCTAACTGATAAGCACTGAATCATCCTTTGAGACCCTGCTCAAGCATCGCCTTCTTTATGAAGACGTACCTGGCCAGCTCCAACCTGGTTGCAGTTAGAATGCTTGGCTGTAGTAACAGACAACGTAAGGTGTTGACCACAAATCTATTCCTCCTTTTGCTTCTTACCAAAGTATCCTGATTTTGTCCAAGTAGTCAACCCTCAGCAAAATGACCCCTTGCTCAAGGAGAAAGTAGAAAGAGGCCAGGCCCAGCATGCTAGCCCTGTCCCCCTGGTGGCAAGAAGCTAACACTGGTGGGCGTGTGCTCGGTTCTGGCCACTGCCTGAGTGCCCCATGGGATGGTGGTCAGGTGTGACGAGCTCTTTTTTTTTTTTTTTACAACTTTATTGGAGTATAATTGCTTCACAATGGTGTATTAGTTTCTGCTTTATAACAAAGTGAATCAGTTATACATATACATCTGTTCCCATATCCCTTCCCTCTTGCGTCTCCCTCCCTCCCACCCTCCCTCTCCCCGCCCCCCCACCCCTCCAGGAGGTCCCAATGCACCGAGCTGATCTCCCTGTGCTATGCGGCTGCTTCCCACTAGCTATCTACCTTACGTTTGGTAGTGTATATATGTCCATGCCTCTCTCTCGCTTTGTCACAGCTTACCCTTCCCCCTCCCCATATCCTCAAGTCCATTCTCAAGTAGGTCTGTGTCTTTATTCCTGTTTTACCCCTAGGTTCTTCATGACATTTTTTTTCTTAAATTCCATATATATGTGTTAGCATACGGTATTTGTCTTTCTCTTTCTGACTTACTTCACTCTGTATGACAGACTCTAGGTCCATCCACCTCATTACAAATAACTCAATTTTGTTTCTTTTTATGGTTGAGTAATATTCCATTGTATATATGTGCCACATCTTCTTTATCCATTCATTCGATGATGGACACTTAGGTTGTTTCCATCTCTGGGCTATTGTAAATAGAGCTGCAATGAACATTTTGGTACATGACTCTTTTTGAATTATGGTTTTCTCAGGGTATATGCCCAGTAGTGGGATTGCTGGGTCATATGGTAGTTCTATTTTTAGTTTGTTAAGGAACCTCCATACTGTTCTCCATACTGGCTGTACCAATTCACATTCCCACCAGCAGTGCAAGAGGGTTCCCTTTTCTCCACACCCTCTCCAGCATTTATTGTTTCTAGATTTTTTGATGATGGCCATTCTGACTGGTGTGGGATGATATCTCACTGTAGTTTTGATTTTCATTTCTCTAATGATTAATGATGTTGAGCATTCTTTCATGTGTTTATTGGCAGTCTGTATATCTTCTTTGGAGAAATGTCTATTTAGGTCTTCTGCCCATTTTTGAATTGGGTTGTTTGTTTTTTTGCTATTGAGCTGCATGAGCTGCTTATAAATTTTGGAGATTAATCTTTTGTCAGTTGCTTCAGTTGCAAATAGATCACTCCCTAACACCATACACAAAAATAAGCTCAAAATGGATTAAAGACCTAAATGTAAGGCCAGAAACTATCAAACTCTTAGAGGAAAACATAGGCAGAACACTCTATGACATAAATCACAGCAAGATCCTTTTTGACCCACCTCCTAGAGAAAGGGAAATAAAAACAAAAATAAACAAATAGGACCTAATGAAACTTCAAAGCTTTTGCACAGCAAAGGAAACGATAAACAAGACCAAAAGACAACCCTCAGAATGGGAGAAAATATTTGCCAATGAAGCAACTAATGAGCTCTTACAAAGGGGCTTAATCAGGGATTGATTCTGCTGGGTTTGTTTGTCACTGCAGTGTCAGAAACTGAAACAGGGCCCGGTGCCAAGTAGGTGCCAAATGAGTTGCAAGAAGCTGCCTTCCCTGTTAGATCCTTTTCAGGACTGTTTTCTTTGGGTTGGCTGAGCAGGCATCCCTCCTCGGGGGAGTTCACAAGGCCCAGAGTGTCTTCTCAGAATCAGAGACGATGAAGGACTGGCTCAGGCTCGATGGCTATTGGGTCTTCTGTCCTCCCAAAGTCCATGTGCTTGTTTGTTGTTGTTTGTTCAAAAATATTCACGGAATGCTGGCTATGTACCAGCCACTGCATGTTCACAAATGAACAAAACCAAGTTCCTGCCCTCAAGGGGCTCACAGCTTTTTGGAAGGAGACACATAAGCAGATAATTATCCTCTGATGTCATAAGGGCAGTGATTCTGTGCAATAGAGAGACTTCTTGGTTGCTAACAAGAACATTCTCTCTGGATAGTATAAGCAGAAAAGGAATTTATGAAAGGTCATTTGATAGCTCACAGAATCCAGTACCCAATGAAAATGATGTCTCAATCACGTAGTAGGACAAACTCTGAACTCAGCTGACTAGAGCAGCGTCTGCCCTTCCCCACCAGGCATTGCAACGGAAGAAAATGAATCCACTTTCAGAGAATGGGAAACCTTGGATCTGAGGATATCGAGGAAGTCCATGAATATATAATGTATCATAGAGAGTTAGAAAACAAAACAACATTTTTCGTTATAGAACCACGAGCAGGGCACACATACCCTCTCATTTTCCTTCTTTGCTGAAATCAAACTGACCAGACCGCCGACTGCAAAAGTATTGGACTTTAGGAAAGGGTCTGTTTCATCAGAAGTACCCCTAAGCTCATTCCAGCAAAAATGATTTGGAGGTAGAGGACACTATCAGTGTCCTGGCCAGGTTCCTTTGTCAGTCGGTGCCCCTTTCGCCCCCAGTGGCCACAAGAGTCAGTTAATAACACCTAGCTGGCTCCTTCTCTGGAGAATGCCCTCAGCTAGACAGGAGCCCTCTCACAGGGAGGGCACATGACCCCCCAAGCTGCTCTAGCTGTGACCCCGGGAGGAGAGAGCATCTCTCCAATCTGAGGAGACCTGCTGCTTCCACCCTGTGGGGATACGGGAGCTCCACTGGGAGTGACAATGAACTGCACGGCTCTGCTCAACAGATTTCCTTGCTGGGCACATAGTTGGACATCACCACATTTCCTCGGCCGTCTCTTTGGCTGTAGCTTTCTTGAGGTTCCTGTTTGGACATGTCAAGCCAGTTTTGGGGTGGGTCGCCAGGGAATCTTTTGCCCAGAGAACCAGCATTCCAAAGGATTGCAGGGTGGAGGGATCTTCTAAGTCCTTTCTAAAGGGCTTTGGCTGAAAGTGACTCAGTGACTCAGCACTGGAAGAAAGTCCAGGGAGGGACTTGAAAAAAAAAAGAAAAAAGAATCATTACCACCCGAGAGCCTTGCCTGAGGCCTGACAGACAGCCCCGAAACTCAGCAGTAAGGATTGAGGCCTGGCCCTGCAGGGGTTCCTTAGACCCTGCTCCAGCCCTACAGACAGCAGCCATGCACATGGGGCAGTTGTACTGCATGAGTTGTTCAATATTTTAAACTACTTGTTCAGAGTTTAAGAGAAGAGCCACCAAATTCTTTGACATTTGTCCCATTGACAGATGGGGACTGTGTTTCCTTCCCTTGAAGCTGGGCTGGATTGTGATGACCTTGACCAATAGGGCATGACGGAAGTGATCTGTGTGAGGTTTTGTCACAGAAGGAAATGCAGCCCTGAGCCTCCACATAAGGGCTTCCACTACCCTGGGCCCCAACCCTGGTGAGGTCACATGTAGGAGTGTTAGGGGACAGTCCCAGCTGAGCCCAGCCTTCCAGCCATCTCACCAGCACCCAGCATGTGAGTGAAGAAGCCTCCAGATGATTCCAGCATCTGCCCTAGAGTTCTCTTGACATTTGGGTCTTCCCGACAGAGTCTCCAGACTTGCTGGAGCAGATACAAGTTATCCGCACTAGGCAACAGGTCTGAATTCCTGACCTACAGAACCCAGGAGCATAATAAAATGATGGTTTTCTACCACTACCTTTGAGGTGGTTTGAAAGCAGCAATTGCAGCAGGGTTTCCACCCCTGCAGGTAAAGGTAAGGAATCTGAGGCACACACACACACACACACACACACACACACACACCAAGTGATTAGGTCAGAGTCACAAGAGCCAGTGCAGGGCAGAGCCAGAATCTACCTCTCCTCTGTGTGAGCTCAAAGCCCCACTGATCTGTCTCACTCTTTGCTCCCAGGTATTTCCTCCCCAAAGCTGCATATTAATCTGCCCTTTAATAAAGCATCATTGTTATGTGATGACCTGCATGGGGAAAGCCTCGTCCTGCCCTACAGACCCCTGGCAGGCACTGTGATGAGATGCTTGTAAATGAATTGAAGTCCCGCCAATGTGGCTTGACACCTGGACCTGACATGGACATGTATAAACATTGTCTAGCCCTGAAAACAAACAAACGATTCTCAGAGTTGCACTCTATAAAAGTTTCTAGTTTGCAAACTAGAAAATGTTTGGAGGAGTTGGCCCCAAACCGGGCTTTAAGAGGGACAGTTGAAGGGACTGAGGACATTTAGCTTTGACAGAAGAAGTCTTGGTAGAATATGTGGGCTGTCTTCAGAGATCAGGAATGTTGTTAATGGGAAAGGATAAGCTTTGTAGCCCTAGATGGCATAGTCTGGAGAGTAGGCTCTATGGGGTAGAATTTGGCTAATCAAAGTGGTTCTACTTTGGTCACCTGTAAAAATCCAAAGACACTTAAGTTCCAATGTACAAATCTTTATTGTTTTGAAAAGCACAACACAGGTATCTCAGCTTCTCCTGCAACCAGTTCCCATTGCCATTTGGTCAGGATTAGAGATTCTCCAGGCTTGCGTCATGGGAGGAAGGAGCAGCTATTTTGATCAAGGACTAGAGAAGCCCAAGCCTCTTAGAACACAGTGTCCTTGTGTCAGGCCATTAATTTTCAGCTTTCTCTGTTGGTAGGATGATGAGAGAATTTTTCTTCTACTTATAGCCTAGTATTTTAAAATGATGCTGGTGAATGAATGTTGGTGATAGCCCACTTGGCCTGGATATATGTGTTCCTTTCTCAGCTGCCCACAAGCATGTGCTCAGAAACAAACAAGCTCTCACAGCCTTCTCTGGTTGCCTGAAAGTGAAGCATATCAGCTGAGACACTTATTAAAATTCCATATTGTCTGGTCTATTCTCTGCAGATCTCAGATTAGTAGATGGTAGTGGGCTGAGAGCCTAGGGGACTCTGTGACCAGTCAGGCTTGGGAAGCTCCTGTGTAGGGAGAAAGAAATCATCACGAGCCCCTGTAGACCCCTTCATGCTGAGGTATTTGTCAGATCAGATATATGCTAAGGTTGGCAATGTGCTCACACCTGAAAATGACTTGGGAAGACAGTGGAAGTAGGAGCCCCAGGCTGATCCTTACTTCTGGGTCAGAGAAACTGGCTGGAAAGCACTGGAAGCTGGGAGACAGAGGACTGAAAGCTGTGCTGTGGCTCCCCCCACCCCCATCCCCATCCATGGCCAAGGTTGAGCAAGCAGGACCCAGTGGCTCCACCTTCTTGACCTTTGCTCTTGTCCTTCTGAGCCTTCAGGGGTCACTGCCCACCAGGTTCAGCAGGGCATTCTTGTAGTCGCTGCTTGTGTCTTCCTGAGGACAGGAGGGATGTGAGAATTAGAAGGGGGGGTGGTTTGTGGCATTGGCTTGACTTGGAGTCACCTGCATCAGGAACAGCTGCTCTTATTACCAGGAGTTGTGCTTCTCTGCGGGAGACCTGGAACATTCCTCTACAGGTTCCTATGCCACAGGCCCCTCACTGTCACCCATCTTTCTTTGTTTTCCATTTCAGGCTGTTTCTATTGCCACTCCCAATCCCCTACCACCTACTGCCCCATTCTGAAACATCTTAAAGCAGAAACATCTTTTTAACATATTGTAAGCTATGTGTGTCTTGGAAAGTGTAGTGAACAATGGACACTTGTAGAATAATTAGAGGCTTGACTTAATAGCCAGTGAAGACTTAGGGATATATTTCTCATGACTTGACTTCTGTTAATGAAGCTGTCAAGGCCTCATTTGGTATTAATGGCTAGAAGAGCTATTTCTCTTGAAGTTATAGCAGTGTGATAATCACTGTGTTTTCTCAGCTCTAGAACGTTCACTAATTGGAATCAGGTTAGGCAGCCCACTGGAGCTCATATGATTTATGTCCTTAAATTTTTGCTGTCAGGACTACCTATATCTGTATTTGAATGCTACGCCTCGACTCCGACTAAACTATTTACTCTCACTGACTCTTCAGATATGGTTCCTTCTGCAAGGATTCGGTGTGTCATTTTCAAAGGGGCAACCATAACTCAAATGCAAAGCTAACTTTCTGGGTGCAATGTACAGGGGCCTCCACTAGCTACACCGACCTCCTTGCTGATCCCTGTATGTAGCACATAGCAATGAATGCAAGAGTGTGATACCCACTGAGGAGGGACGGACACGTGTGACTTATGACATTGGTCACAGCATTCAGGTTTCCCAGTAAGGTCTCTGTTTAAAACTGCTGTTAGAAATGGGAACTCGGGTTTCCCTGGTGGTGCAGTGGTTGAGAGTCCGCCTGCCGATACAGGGGACACGGGGGTCTGGGAAGATCCCACAGGCCGTGGAGCGGCTGGGCCTGTGATCCATGGCTGCTGAGCCTGCGCGTCCTGAGCCTGTGCTCCGCAACGGCAGAGGCCATAACAGGGAGAGGCCCGCGTACCGCAAAAAAAAAAAAAAAAAAAAAAAGAAATGGGAACTCATGGCTCACCATGATCATGCTGCTGAGGGTCTTGCCGTACATCTCCTTGAACTGACACTTGATGAGATTTAAGTCAATCTCACTCCTTGAAACGATGTTTCGTATCAGGGTCCCATCGTGAGTTCCTGCTCCCTGGATAAGACACAGCAGTCAACCATCACTTCTTGCCTTCCTGGTCCATCTCTGTGATAATGGACAAATCTATGTTGGGTTCAGGGGGCTTTCGTAGGGGATGGAGGTACAGGAATGAGCCTCCGCTTTAGCAGTGAAGCACTGAGAGGGATGCGCTAAGGGATCCCTTGATCTCTTCTCACTCACTGCTCATGTTTGTCTCTTATTAGACGCCAAATACCCCAGATAGCAGTGTGTGTTTGATTTGCTTCATCAGATTCTAGACACAAAATGTTCACTGCTCCAGGAATAAGGCCTCTTCCTAGGGCAGCAACATCATGAAATCAGCTTAACTGGCCAATTCACATGCAGGACCCTCCTGCTCACTTTCATCCTTGATCACTCTCATGTCAGAGGGAGCCACGTGACCAAGGGAATCCCATGCCCTCTCTCACTTCCTGGCCAGATGTAGCCAGAGAGCTTGGGGTTCTTGCTTCAGGTGATGTTAGCAACCATCAATCAGAGAAGGTGGGCTGACTTTAATCTCCAGGAATTACTTTCACTATCTATCTTCCAGTGTGGTTCCAGATACCAGAGCCTCCCTTGATATGAGTGTCTTGAACATCTGAGTGGCCAGTGCTACCTTCTGGACAACAGGCAAACCCAGACGGGCACCCTGGCACACGCAGTGTTGTTGAACTGCTGTGTGTGGCAATCTCCCTCTTAAACATGCCTGTTCAAAGGATGCCTTGAATTGCCTCCTGGCAATCCTGACCTGTGCTTTGTCAAGGAGGCCACGTGGACAATGATGCATAAATAAAATCAGAATAAAAAAGACAATTGCACTGGCTTGGACTCAAATCAACACTTTGCCACCTACTAGCTGTGTGACCTTGACCACAAGTCTTGGTTTCACCCCCTCTGGGAGGGCAGATTACTACATAAGTTTCACAGGATTGTGGTGAAAGTTCAGTACCATGCACACCTGTTGAATGCACCTACTCAAATTCAGCCTTCAGGAGCTGTGGCTTCCCTTCCCTAGCTTGGTTTGCCCTCTGAGAACTAAAACACTTCTGGTCCACAAGAGGCTGGGATAAGAGGAGACCCAAGTGTCGGAGACTTGGGTGGTGGCTCTGAGCTCCTTGGCTTTGCAGTTGTGCCATGTAGGACTGAGGGTCAGGCACACAGAAGACAGAACAGTTACCTTCATGGCATAGTAAAGGCGCTCTTCAAAGTAGCTGTGGAGGTTCCGGGTGCATTTCACTGGCAAACAGGAAAGTTCTGTTAGCAACCAGAGGTTGTAGGCGACATTGTATACATGTTTATTTATTTATGTCTTGCTTTGGGTCTTAAGGGTTAGTGTTGTGCAAGTCTTGGCCTATTTATCTGTGCTCTGCCTAGTCCTAAAATGAGAGGCTTTGTGTCAGGAGGGGTGGGGCAGGGAAGGAAGCCCAGGGCACTGGGCACAGGTGCAAAGGCCGAGAGTAGGCAGACAAAAGGGCAAGGTGTGAAATGCACTGGGACCCACAGGGCTGGTCTGGCTCATCAGAGCACAGCTCCACCAAGGGAGTCCCTGGGCTCTTACATTCCAGACACAGCTTCACCAAGAATCTAGCCACACAGCTCCATGGAGGAGCCACCGTTGTGGTGACCACTGGCCTCTGAGTGCCTGCTTTACATGTCACCTCTCAGAGGGCCCCTGCAGATTGAATTCCCTTGTGACAGATGGGTTTTGGACCCAGAGCAAGAAGGCACCCAGGGCATCTGGCCCTATCCTCGCTTTCATGGATGCTGTTTCAGAGACTTGGTGTCTGGGTGGGGATGTTGGTGTTTTCATCCAAGGTGGCAGAAAGAGCGAGGGCTTTGAGGGAGGTAGGCATGAGTTTGAACCCTGCTTGATGGCACCAGGTGCCTAGTGACTTGACCTCCCTGCCTTGCACCATCCTCACGTGTGAAGTGAGTGGTGTGAGTCTTCAAGGATAAACAGTAAGTGCCCAGCACTCCAGGGCCTGGCATAGCCTTGCTTTTCTCTGCCTGTAGATTTTTTTCAGTTGTTTAAATCGGATCCAGGGGCTGCCTTTGGAAGCTGAGACTGGAGCAGGAGGCATGCTTAGATGCTCCGACATAGACTGGATTTATCACAGCAGTCAAAGGCAGCTGGGAGAGTCAGATGCCCCAGTTTACCCCCGTGGACCAGGACACACTGTGCAGCTCCCCTGGCTGCTCGGCACCCAGTGGGCACAGCCTGGTGTGGAGGTGACCTTGGCTGCATCATGGGAGGAGGGAAGTCCCTCTGCCCTGGGCCTCAGTTCGTTACTCTGCAATGACTCCTCTCCCTGTCACTTTGCCTCTGGACCCCAGGATGTGCTCTGCAACCTGTCCTCCTACATGAATCTGACCTCATGCTTGGTGGAAGGTTCTCAGTGTTCCCCTAGTGTCAGACCACCAATCACTCAGTTTGGATTCCAACTACACATCATCATTTCTTCAATCAGCAACTGAGGCAGGGACCAAACCCCTGGCTAAAGTCCAGCTAGGTGATTCCTTCAGGGCTTCACAGTCAGAACCAGAATGTTCCTTGTGTGGCTGCTGTGGGTGAGCACAGGCCCTGGGTCTGGCACAATCCTGCACATGTGTGCATACACACACATGCGCACACACACACACTCGCACATGCATGTGCACACACCCTCGCGTGCACACTCACACTTACGTGTGCACACACGCACACTCACGTGCATACACACATGCACACACTCACATGCGCACACCCACCCACTCAGTGCACGCAATGCACTCGCATGCACACGCAAGCACACACGCGCACACACTCACGCACACACACATGTGCACACTCAAAGCGCACACACTCATGCACACGCACATATATGATGACACACTCACACGGCACTGGGCACTCTGTGGGCAGCACAGAGAACAATCTCTGGCAGGACACAGCACATTGAGGACACGAGGGTCTCTCCTAGTAGCTCCAGTGTCCTGGGTGAAGGGTAGATGCTGAGAGTGGCAGCTGGTGTGGAGGTTGGCTTTGAAGGTGAACATAGGGACCCAGCACTTGCTATTGCGCCCTGGGCCCTTCGCCCTTTGGTGCTGCCCCACTTCTGAGCCCCAGGGCCAGCGGACACACGTGAGCCTGAGCACGGAGCTCCGTCTCTTACCCACTGTGAGCATGGCCTCCTCCAGTGAGCCGTGGGTCTCACTCTTGATGCTGTCCTCAATGCTCTTGCTGGCAATTTTCTCATATTCCTCAAACACTGTGCAGAAAGGCCTTCTCTTAGGGGACATGCGCATCTCAGCGTGACGCCCCCCAGCATCTCAAATAGGAGACTACACGTCTGTGCACCACTCCTGACCTCCACTTGGTTGCTGGGGAAAGGGTCCAGGGCTCCTTGGCTCTTTCCCCAGCTCCATGATTTGACAAGGCCACACACTGGGTATTCAGTGTGAAGGGAGAGGACCTAGAGCCAGGGTGCCTCCCTGTCCCCCAGGACCTCCCTACCTCCCCGGTACCTCTCATCAGGTGTGTGGCACTGCGCGTGCACAGGATGGTGATGAATTTCATCTCATCAGTCCCACAAATCTTCTCACCCACTGTGTATAGATCCTGCATTGGGACACCCACGACAACCAGTGAAGGCGAGCAAGGTGGGTGAAGAACAGCCCCCCATCCACGCTGCCAGGTTGACATTCTCCTCTGCTTGACCATCTTTTTGACTGGGAGCCTGCTATCCCCGTGGTTAAATTCTCTTCTCAATACCGGGCTGCTCTAGGAACTGTCCCGCCTCCCCTCTGGGGCTTTGCTTTGCCTCTGGGTACCTTCAAGCGTTCTGCCAGCAGGCAGACCTATAGAGAGCTGAATGCACACATCTGGGCCTCGGAGGCCCAGCATTCCCGGGTTCGTAGGCTGTTCCTGCCCGGGCAGGGCTTCAGTGAACCCCACCCAAATCAGTCTCCTTCTTCCCCTCCACCCTCACTTCCCTCTGCAGACACCAGAGGGTAAAGGCCTGCAGAGAGCTGAGCCAGGGCCCAGCCTAGCATCAGAGAAAACCCCTGCGGGCAGAGGGGCTGGGTGAGGCTTTTAGGCTTCAGCACCCCGGAGTCTAGATGGCAGAGGGTGGGACTGGATGGCCTGCAGGGCAGAGCTGCTGAGGGGTAGCCTTACCTGTGCATCTTTCAGGGCCAGTCCTGGGTCCACGAAGCCACCCAACTCATCTCTGCTGCCCTAGGAACAGAAGAGGCGGCTCTGTAAGGCAGGCTGGCTGAGCAGAGCAGCCGGGACAGAGGGGACAGCCAGGTAGGAAGGCAGGCAGTTATCCTCTCCAGGCCCTGGACTCTCATCGGTAAAGGGAGAGTCATAAGGAATGCCCCATAAGGAGCTGCAGGACTCAGTGAGCAAAAGTAAGCAACGTGCCTGGCATGGGGCCTGGTGGGAGGGACCTGCTCAGTGACGGGCCCTCTCCTCCTAATTTCTGGAGAGGTGCAGGGGCTCTGCCATGAGAACACTCCGAGCCCGCTGGGATGTACCCAGTGAGCCCAGGCCCCAGCGGCTGTACCACACCCTTGCCCCCCACCCCACTTCAGTAGCTTTGCCCAAGAGCCACTCTCTGATGGGGGATCTGTGGGGATCCCCCAGACAAGGGGATCCCGGGACCCTGGGCTGTGATACCTGCAGGAGGCACACCAGGATCCTCTCCAGGTAGCCGCTGGTGTCTGCTTGGATGTCTTCCTCCAGGCTGGACCCATAGTCTGCAGGGGATCAGGACCATGAGGCTCAGACCTGCTTTCCTCCTCCTTGCCCCATTTCTCACCCTTTTCCTGACTAAAGCCTTCCAGGAGAGATGAGTCCTTGGCACAGGGAGAGTTTGCTCTGTCCAGGTGTCTGAGTGGCAGAGGCTCCCTGCTTGTGGTTGTTCAGAACTAGGAAGCAACATGGGTTGCCAGCCAAGCTCAAAGCACAAAGATGGGCCAGGCCAGAGAGCCAGGGGCTGCTGATTGAGCCTTATTTCATCACGTGGTTTGGCAAAGCCAGGAACTTCCTGTGGACTCCCCACCAGGCAGACATTGTGGAGGATGGGCTTTGCCTTGCAGCCCATGAGAGCTGGCTAGGGCTCCACACCCGCCACTGCAACGGGGCCCTGCATGGTCCCCAGGGTCAGCCTGTGCCTGGCCAGGAAGGTGTCAGCCCCGCCCACTGCTGACATAGCCGGCGGCCCGCAGTGCCGCCACACTGTCAAGGGGCAGAGAACTTAATGGGTGCATGCCCTCCCCCGCAGCAGCCCATGCTCTTAGGGAGCTCAGAGATGGATCCTGACTCATATCCAATCTCACTGTCAGACACGGGATTTGGCACACAGAAGGTGCTCAGCGTCTGTGTGTGGAAAAGCCCAGAAAGAATCCTTTCCAACGTGGCCCAGTACACGGCTTGTCTCTTATTTGCCGCTAGGCTGCCAAAGCTCATGGTCATTCCCAAGCTAGCCTTTAACTCAGGGCCCACATCCTCCCTCTTAGCAGGCCCCTTACCCTCCTCATATGCCTTCATTATCTCCTGAAGCTGGTTCTTGGTCCGAGAAGCCAGGATTTCGATGATGACGCCCTCTCTGGTTCCTAAGCCCTGTGGATAAAAACCTCTGCCTGCTCGAGAGCTCTGTCCACACCCTCGGGCTCTGTCCGCATTCTCTTTTGTCAAGAGGCAAAAGGAACAGTCCTAGGATGAACCAGTCAGTGCTCTGCTGGGGGGCCTCTGCTGGAGGATGTTACTGGGGGAGATCACGTGCATTTGTCTCCAGTGGTGGATACTTGTGGGCAAGTGATGTGATGGGAGGGCTGTGTCTCAGCTCAGCCCTCTATAGCTGGGTGGTCCCAAACAGGTCACTCCACCTCCCTGAGCCTGAGGGTCCTCATCAGGACACAGGGATAATAAGCCACCCCCACCCCGAAGGTGGAGATAATAGATGTAAAATGCCTGGCAGGTCCACACAGTAAGTGCCCTTTCAATTTTTTTTTTTTTCCTGCACTGTGCAGCATGCGGGATCTTAGTTCCCCAACCAGGGGTCGAACCCGTGCCCCCTGAATTGGGAGCATGGAGTCTAAACCACTGGACCACCGAGGAAGTCCCTTTTCAATTTTTTTTTTTTTTGGAGTAAGTACACTTTCTTTCTTTTTTTTAAAAAAATTAAATTAAATTAATTTTTTTATACAGCAGGTTCTTATTAGTTATAAGTGCCCTTTCTTATTTTTCTTTCTTTTTTTTTTTTTTTTTTGCGGTACGCAGGCCTCTCACTGTTGTGGCCTCTCCCATTGCGGAGCACAGGCTCCAGACGTGCAGGCTCAGCGGCCATGGCTCACGGGCCTAGCCGCTTCGCGGCATGTGGGATCTTCCCAGACCAGGGCACGAGCCCATGTCCCCTGCATCGGCAGGCGGACTCTCAACCACTGCGCCACCAGGGAAGCCCTGTAAGTGCCCTTTCAATGGAGATGATTATTATTACTTGGTCCTGACTCCTTCTTAATCATCTTCGAATGCAAAAGGAGCAGTGGGAAGTAACGGGAAATTGGGGGACAAGGCACAAGACAGCAGAGGCTGGTTCCTAATTCCTGCAAACCTGGTCTAGCAATGTCCTGAGAAGGATGAATTTTGGTTCCATCAAGGCTAGATGATGGCGGAGGCCAGTCTGTGTTTGGTGGCAGTCTGAGTGATAGGGACAGAGTAAAAGGACAAAGAAGGTGATTAAATAGTTAATCCCACTTGGGCATTGTCAGTAGAGAAAAAAAGTATGGGAGACCCCTGTAAGTTAATGATCACTCAAGAAACCAGGTTTGCTTAACCACAAAACCAAGCAGGCTCGCTTAGCAACAAAACCGTGCAACAGGAGCACGGCCCCCAAACAATAAAACAATGGTGGAATGAGACCCACATCCTGCCCAGTGAGCTCAGTAAGTTAATGATTCCTAGAACATGCTCCTCTGTGCACACTAAAAACAAAAATATAAGGAATAGGTGATATTATACTGAAACCTGAGATGATTTACCATATTTTAGTATACGTCACAGCCTTTTTGCTCATTTCCATTATGCCATGACAGTCCCGGTTTGACCATGAAACAAGAAACAAGGGACAAGAAAACTCCCCTGCCCGACATGGAGGAGGGAACTGATGATAGAAGCGTGAAATCTACTCAAGAACAAGGAAAAAGGTGGTCTTCTCCCCCTCCCCACTTTTCCTTTGATTACAAAACAGTAGGGCTTCCCTGGTGGCATAGTGGTTAAGAGTCTGCCTGCCAGTGCAGGGGACGTGGGTTCGAGCCCTGGTCCGGGAAGATCCCACATGCCGCGGAGCAACTAAGCCCGTGAGCCACACCTACTGAGCCTGCGTGCCACAACTAATGAAGCCCACGTGCCTGGAGCCCGTGCTCCGCAGCAAGAGAAGCCACCACAATGAGAAACCCGCGCACTGCAACGAAGAGTAGCCCACACTCGCCGCAACTAGAGAAAGACCATGTGCAGCAATGAAGACCCAACACAGCCAAAAATAAATAAAAACAAAAAAACAAACATAAAAACCTGTAGCCCACTAAGTTCTTGGGGTGGCACCCTCTTGCCCGCCTACTTGTAAGACCCACAAGCGTCCTATTCTAATAAATCACTTCTTATCTATCACTTTGCCTTTCACTGAATTCTTTCCATGCTGAGATAGAAGAACCTATGCTCTACCAAGTCCCAAAACATCCTGTATGATTTCATGAGCAGCAGGCTGCAGGCTCGCTGGGCTCGTTCCAAACAGTGGCTCAAGGGGAGCTCAGAGCTCCCTGTGCCAGGGTCTCTGGGGAAAGCAGTCCCGGGCATCATTCCCCCACCCAGTCCTTGTAAGTGTTTCTGAACCCCCTCACCCCACTTGCTTGGTTACCTTCATGGAGTCGTACAGCTCCTTGGCTTCGTATCTGTATGGAGGGTACATGAGGGCTATGATGAGCCTCTCGAACTGGCTGCTCAGCTCCGACTTCAGCGTCTCGATGAGATTCTAAGGCAGGAGCAGGGAAGGGCGGTGTTCTGTGTGCTGTGTCCACTGGAGTGCAGGCAGCGGGTGCTGGCTGGGCCCAGGGGCTCTGGCTGGATTCCCATGTGGGCTCTCCCACGTGCTGCTGCTGGCTGGGGCTTCTTGGGCCAGCAACTCAGCCTCTCTAAGCATCCTTACCCTTTTCTGTGAAATAGAGACCTTGGTGCTCCTGCTTCATACCATTGCTTAGGGGATTGGCGGAGAGATGTCGAAATCGCTCTCAGCGCAGCGCCGGGCACACCATGAGCCCGAAATACAAGTCTGTCATTAAGCTCATCAAGTCCCTGTCACTTAGCCCGTAGACACTCAATGAATGAGTGAAATGAATTAAGGAATCTATCTCACGTGTCTCTCCTTCTAAGGGCACTTATATTTGCAAGAAACCACAAGGCCACACCCAGCTGATCTCCCCTCACAGCACAGCGAAGGATCAAGGGCCTTGTCAGACCTGGATTTAAATCCCAACCTTGTTGCTTACAGGCTCTGGGATCCTGGGCAACATCCTCCGCCTCTCAGAACATCAGTTTCCTCTGACGTCGAATGCAGAGAATAATGCATAGTTGTGAAGGTTAAGAGAGATAAGTTATTTTTTAGGAGAGAACACTGGTTTCTCCCATGGAGTGTTTGGGCTTCATCATTCATCTTCCTGGGTTAAGTGTCCACATTACCAATGTGTGCTAATGGAGGCTTCCGGCCACTACGGCTCTGTGTGCATTTATTCCTGTGCTTAGCTAGGATGCCGATGCCTCGCTCTGTCCTGGGGGTGGCGGGTGGAGGGACAAAGGGTCCAGGCGGTGTGCTCCCTGCCCTTGGGTTTCGCCTTTGGCAGGAGGGAAGGGGCACTGGAACAGCAGCTCCAACATGAGGAGACAGTCCTGCGGCACAGCACAGAGCAGAGCCCGGCCTGCATCTCTGGCGTGTGGGAAAGAGAAGGGCCTTCCAGTCTTGGGGAATAGGACAAGCAGAGCATAGAGGCAGGGAAACAGCTCAGGGATGGGGCCGTGGAGCAATTGTAAAGGAGCAAGTGAGAGAGAAGATGGGAAAAGAGGTTGGGGCCAGACATCAGAAGGCTGGACCAAGCCAGGGCTGTGGGGAGCCATCAGTAAGTTTTCAGAGTTAAATCTGATTTTCAGAGAAACAATGCATCATGTTTTCAGTGTATGTCCCAAATGCCCCATGTTGCCAGTGGGCCGGGCTCTAGACCAGCTGGACCTCGTCCAGCAAGGCCCTGCCTGCAAGGCTGTCTCTGGCAGCAGTGGTCCCTACAGCCCCCCGAGCACATGTGCCCCACTTTACCTCGCCAAACTGAGCCTTGAAGGACTTGGCGATCTGCTGCCTCTGTGCGTTGCTTCTCTGTGTGAGCACATCGATGATGGCCTGCTCGTTGGTCCCTGGAGGGGGGCACAGTATGAGCACCCTCATTGCCCCTGGGGGACTGATGAGGGCTGGGGAGGAGGGAAGGCAGCTGCTTGGTGGCCAAGCAGTGGGGATGCACCACCTGGAAGCTCCCAAACCTGATGATTTTCATGGTGTAGACAAGACAGAAAATCCATCTGTCCCCCACTTCCACACAATGTTGGGGTGCAGCCAGGCCCAGCCTCACAGCGATAGAATCTGAGGCCCCTCTGGTTTTCTGATCTGCTCTGGACATCAGCTGGAAACTCCGGAGCTCAGGCAGTGAGACCTCCTGCCCTGACCTCCCTTGTGCTGGTGGCCATGGGGGAGGATGGGGACAGAGGGTCCGGAAAACTGGATCTGAGTCCTGGCCCAGCAGCTGGGTGAGTAGAAGGCTCACCTCCCCAAGCCTCCACATTTTTCTTTGGGAAATGGAGATAATTATAAAGATTTCACAGGGAGCAGAAGACGGAGCATGATTTCTCAGCTTGTCTGGGAATGGCAGTTTTTGTTAATGCCCCAATTCACCAGTCAGAGCCAGTTAGAGGGTAAATCCTGCCTGGGTGACAGCATGAGGGCTGTCTGGGCCGGGTTATCCGAATCCCAGCGGGCCTCCGGCCAGCCCTTTCCTGCTCACAGGAAAGCAGGCGCTGGAGACAGGACGGTCAGCTCTGCACAGCTCCCAACCTAGTCCCATCCGAAATTCACAGTGACACGCAGGGTCCAGAGTTGTTGGGGCCATTTTATGAGGGAGAAAGCACAGACTGAATGGGGAGAGGTCTCTTGCACAAGGACTCGCAGGAACACACAGCAGATGGCCTCCGCCTCCCCACCCCCATTACTCACGACTGCCCTCCCCCCTCTCCAGTCTTGGGAGTCTGTGTAGACCTGTTCTGGGGAATGTGGGCCCTGTGTGATTCTCTGGGTGCCAGAGGATTATGGGGAGACGTTCACTCCCAGGGCTGTGAGCAGAGGGGTCTTGAGCAGAGAGGGCAGAGCCCCAGAGAGTCACGGGGTTCCCGGGTCAAGGCCACTCACCGATCCCCTTCATAGCTTTGTAGAGGGTCTCTGCGTCGGGGTCTGGGTTGAAGTGGGGACTGCTCTTCACCGAGACATCCTCCTGTTCAATCTGCAAGAGAAGCCACGCCTGCTCAAAGCGGGAATGTGGGGAAGGCAGCGCCCCTGGCAGCCAGCCCAGCAGGGTGAGCACCAGCTCGGCCCCTGCAGACCAGCGGCTGAGCCTCCATCCGTCCTGGCCCTGCCCATCCATCCAGGGTGAGGGGAGGCCCAGGAGAGGCCTCAGCTTCTGGACATGCTAGTTTCCATCAGGTCGTGCTGAGGAAGGGGCACCTTTGTCCACTTTGCACTAGGTTGCCATATGGTCCTCTCAGGTCAGGGCTGCAGAAGACCCACGTGACTATTAGCCCCTTGGCCAAGGGGAGGCCCGTCCTGCCAGCTCGGCCCTCAGGCTGGAAGGAGGGGCCTCCTGAGGAGGAGTGGGTTGGCGCCACCGGGCCACACTAAGAGATGGAATCCCAGCTCTCAGCCCCACTGCCAGAGTTGGGCTTGGGAGTTGGGAGTTGGGGCTTGCAGGCTCAGACGGTGTAGGGAAAGACCTCAAAGGTGGCTGGTACTGTGGCCACTGCCAGAGCCTCCGTGCTGACTGTGGGGCAGCAAGAAAAGGCTCTAGAGACTGGACTCCAGCCTTCGGTGTTGGGAGCCTCATCTGTCTCCTGAGTCTCCCACGGCCAGCAGCCCTGTGGGGACCACGCCTCCACCCCCTCCTACACACCCAGCAGCCCCGGGCCACGTCTCCTCTGTAGCTCTGGGTCCTTAGATCCTCAGGTGGCCATTTGTTTTCTCCTTACTTGCACTTCCTGGGTTTTTGTGATGATCAATGGACTTTAAGGAAAAAAATAAAAACAACCAAAAAATTTGGAGAGATAGAGTTGGGGTAGGGGACCTGGCCTGAAAAAAGATCAGCAGGGGTTTGGGGGCCGCTGAAGAGGGAGAATCCTTCAGAGTCCAGTGATGGTTTTACTGTGGCGACAGGGCACAACAATGGAATCTCCTAGGAGATCTGTGAGGCCAGATGACCCAGGGGCTGTTCACTCCGAGGCGTTAGCTGTGTAGGGAAGGGTACCCCCAGAGACAGTGGCCTGACCGTGAGGGATTGCTGGTTCCCCTTGGGGCTCTGTGGGACTGCCTTCTCTCCTGTGCAGAATGGCCTCTTGTTTTAACAGGCTGGCGCCAGCCGGAGCCACAAAACCTCTCCCATCCCTGCCCCATCCTGGGGCGTGGGCTCTGAATCAGGCTGCATCTCTCCCAGGCAGTGCCATCTGAGGGCAGGCAGCAGGAAGGGACAACCCTGCTCAAAGCTACAAGGACAACGATCAAGTAAGGAAAGGCTTAGTGGAGCTGAACATGCTGCCTCCCTACTCCTTCTATCCACGCCTCATCCACTCATCTACTCTTCCACCTATCCACCTACCAGTCCACTCATCCATCCATCCATCCATCCATCCATCCAGTCAGCCATCCAGTCAGCCAGCCAGTCAGCCAGCCAGCCATCCACCCATCCAATCACCACATCCATCATTTTTTCCTCCCTTTCTTCCTTCCTTCCTTCCTGGCCCTGGTCAGATCCTGAAAATACAGAGCAGCTTCCCATCCATGGTATATCTGTAAGGATATTTCTTTTGAGTAAAAAGTAAGAAGTCTTTCCATATCCTTTGCTTGAATTTCAAATATCTGGTGACAGATTTTCCTACTTTATTTCTTAGCACAATGTTTCACAGAAGAAAGTACGAGAAGTAATTCCCTGTGCAAATTTCATCCAGAGAGCCTTTGTGGTCCCAGATGTTGCCCAGCTGCATGCGTGCATCTATTGCATCCCTTTTTTGTGGAGTCATGAGCAGCTGTTACTACTGTTAGTGATTTGAGCACCTCCTATGTGCCAGGCCTTGTGTGTTAGAGGCTTTAGGTGCCTTAGATGCAATGCTCTTCTCCTTGCTGTCTCTGCCAGTCACACTAGGGAGCTATGAATGCTAAGGTTACGCACCTAGTAAATGGTGGTGCTGGATTTAACCCACAGCCTGACTCAGAAGCTAAGCTCTGTCTGCCACCCCCCTGCTCTCAATGACTCAACCTTTCCCAGACATTAAGTTTTCCCGGTACCCTTCGCTGAAGGAAACCTTGCTCACAGGAATGCAGGTCGTTTGTGAGCATGGGGTCATCTCAGATCTCAGTGCTAAGCTCTGGAGGCCACCCAGGAGGGGCTCTCCCCCGTCCCTTGCCCCAGGCTGGCACTCAGGGGGCTGTGCAGCAGTGACTGACCAGGCCATGTGTGCCAGTCACCATGGAGTGGCCTGTTCAGCGGGGCTGAGGTCGGGCTCTGGTGGTAATGTTTGTAACTAACTCCCTGGGGGTTGTGATTTCGTTGCATTGAAGAGCCCCCGCCTTACCTCCCACGCTAAGGTGTTAGGGGGAAAAAAGACAAATTTCCGGGAATCAGACCCCTGCCTAGTGGGTGGTTCTACCCACTCCCCACCCCATGTTGGAGGAGGGGTCTGCCTAGGCCCTTGCCGGGTCTTTCACAGAGCAGGCTAGTCCCGACAGGAACATTTTCACTGAAAAGGTGACTCAGCCTGGCTTGTGACTCTGTTACGTGTCTGTGAAGGTCTCAGGGGAGCTGCCACGCCTTTGCCTTCCCCCATCACGGGGCTGCCCCGGAGAACTTGGGAGGCAGAACTTCAGCTCCACAAGAGAGGCACAGACGGGCCCCCCTCAAGCTGATCTTTCACACCCCTTGGCTGCCCTTGGCTTGTGGGTGGCCGAACTCCATAGAGTTTGAGCTCTGGCGTCAGGTTGCTCAGAGTCTAACCCAGACTCCAACAGTTCGTAGTGTGGCAACTTTGGGCACCGTCTTAGTCTCCTTGTGGCTCCGTTTCTTCATCTGTGGATAAGGATATTGGCATCTATATTGTACTGCAGAGGTGTACAGAGGCTCAAGTGAGATATTGACAGAGGAAGGTCCAGGGCACAGTAGGTGCTCAAGGAATGTCATTGTTATCCTGCCAGGTTGTCATCCAGCCTCCCTGCAAGGAGGCTTCTGCCTGCCTGGCTGGGTGGGCCCTAAGGATGGGCCTTTGACCCGCCCCACTGGGAGCAAGGCCCAAAGTCAGGCCGCCTTGGGCAGCAGCTGACCTTGGAAAGTGCCCAGCACTGGACCCTCCCTGCCACGTATGCCTCCTCAAAGCCTTGTTCCCCATCAGCCAGGATGAAGCTGGAGGCCGCCCTGGCCCTTGCCCTGTCGTGGCTGTTTCGCTGGGGCCAGATGGCTGCCACACCTTGCCCCTGGTCTCCTCTCTGTCCCACCTGTTCAGGCCCAGCACGTCTGAATCTGAGGGCCCCTGGGTTGTGACGTTTGTGACAAAGAGATTTCCTGAATTAGGATAAGCCCGGGTCACCCACTAAGACTCACAGAGAGCCTGGGGGCAGGGACAGAGAGAGACCCCAGTTCACACTAGACCCCCACCTGCTAGCTGTGAGACTGTGCAAGTTACTAGATATGGCTGAGCCTTAGTTACCTCATCTGTGAAGTGGAAATAGCAGCCCTGATATCCCAGGGCTGCCTGGGGATGAAATGAAGGAAGGTGTGCCGAGCACACAACATTGTGCCTCCCCAGGGGACATCACCTGCTCCTCATCTTTGTCCCCCTTTTGTGTTTTCAACTCCTTAGCATGAGACAATGTCGGACTCAAACCCAGATGAAACACTCCTGAGAATTTGTTCATTCACTGGACATGGGAGACTTGGGGGCAGGATGTGCTGTCCCCCTAACTCAGCCATCTGTCACTCTGTAAATTTCACTCATGGATTTCAAATGTGGAAGGCCCCTGTGGCCCAGGTCGTCCTCCCATCCCCTGAGGAGAAGACATTGATGAGTCCTCTAACATCAGCCTATTCAATCAGGTTACTCTCCAGCTCAAGGTCCTTCAATGGCTCTGCAATGCTCTCAAAGTGGAGCCCAAGCTCCTTAGCCTGCCATGCACAGCTCTGTAGGACCCGGCCCTGCCTGCTTCTTTAGGTGCATTTCCCCCGACCCTCAACCCTCCCATCCAGGACCCTCAAGCTTACTTCTCTTTAAAGCCAAGCTTCCCAGTCTTCTGAACCTTTGCACATACTGTTCCCTCTTTAAGGAAACATCTGCCTGATTCTCCCTAAACACACGCCCTTTGGGCTCCCCCAGCTCCTCAGCTTCCCCAGGTGCATTTCAAGGTTTCTTTATCTGCCCATCTCCCTGTTCCCATCCTGGCTGCCATGAATGCCTCTGGGACTGGGGCAGTATCTCCTTGTCTTCCTCCCCAGGGGGCAGCCCAGTCCTGTGCCTGGCCTGGCAGGAAACAGAGTGTTGCCCGAGCTGACCTCTCTCTAGACCAACACCATGAGGGAACCCTCCACCTCTGCTTGCTCTGCACTTACCCAGGCTTTCCACCAGGACATCTCGTTTACCTCGCCGTGCCTTTCGTCAGGGAGATGAAGATGCACCGGTCAGCCCTCCCTCCACTCTGAGACTCTGCACACTTGGCTCTGCTGCACTCAGAAGAGCAGGCGGCTTGGGGTTGGGTGTGGTGGCACCAGCATGCAGGCCCCAGGCCCCACCCAGTACCACGCCTGCACACCCCCCCTCCTGCCCCCGGGCTCTGGGTTCTTCCTGTGGCTCTCAGGCCCCACCCTGGCACCAGCCCAAATGCCCTGTGGAAACACACCGCTCGCTGCCAAATGTTTGAGCTGTGGCTGTTACACAGACTGGGAATGCTGAGCTCCAACCTGTGAAAACCCCACTTAGCAAACACGGGTCTTCATTCAGTCTTTGCTAGACCTGATCTATAAATAGGAGTCTATTTATTGCACGGCTTCTCCCCAGTGAACAATGCAATGGGGAGCTCTGCAAAGGACATAAAATAATAGCAGCCTCCGCTTGTTTGGGCGTCTCTATGCCTAGATCCCTCTTTAATCACTCTGTGCACTCTATCCTCTTTAATCTTTGCCACAAAAATTAAATGGAAACCCCAAAGTTTAGATAATTTGTATAAATCACACTTTTTGTGGGAAAAAGCCACGTGATCCACCAGGCCTCTTGGACTTGCCTGCTCTGCCATGGGCCCTGCAGGACAAGCTGGCTGCCAAGGGAGAGAGGAACCTCTTGGGAAGAGGTTAATTTTTTCCCTCCTGGAGTTTGCTCTCCTTGGGGCCCCTGCCTAGAACATTCCTTAGCACCACTCTCCCCATGCCACCCCTTAACCTGCCCTTCAGGGCAAAGACCTTGTCTCAGCGACTACCCGGTAACCTCTCCATCCTGGGGTTACTTCCTCAGGGCTTCCAGAAACCCCACTGCTCCTAGAGCCCCAGAGAAAAACAGCCCCACCCTGGTGTGACTTGTATTCAGTGAAACGTCTCAGGGTGTTGACGAAAAATTAATCGGTTGATCTAAGAAACAAATGGAAAATTTTATTCAAGCCAAATTTGAGGATTATTACCAGGGAAGAGCATCTCAGAAGGCTCTGAGAACTGTTCCGCCTGTTAGAAGTCAAGGCGCAGCTATACAAGTTTTTTGAGACAGAGGGCTGTACATTAAATGACGTGTTATTAATAGTTTGCACAATCCAGATCTAAGCGCCATGTGACCCCTTACAAGATCAAGAAGGAATGTTATCTTTTAAGGAGTTGTCCGGCCTGTGCTAAGAGAATGTTGCTTTTTATGATAGAACAAGTGTTTCTGCCCACGGGAGGTCTGGTTGATGCCTAAGGCAGACACACAATGCACAGTGCGGGAGAGGGGAGACCAAAGGGCAGAGAAAATTTTTTATGTTTAAATTTTTCTTGTCTTGCCATAAAACATGAATTTTATTTCTAAGGGTAGTAGGTAAGAACTGTACCCTCCGGATTCCTGACCCTGGTTCCAGTGCTCCTTTCTCTACACAGTCCCCAGGCTGCTCCTTCTGGAAGTGAGGGCTGGGCGGGTGGGGAGGGAGCTGGGCCAGCGTGCAGAGGGGAGGGGAGGCAGCTGGGGCGGGGCGAGCAGCCGCTGCCCAGGGCTGCCGTGGGAACTGGACGGTCATCACGCAGTGCTGTGGGATGCCACCATAAGAGGAAGACTGAAGCTTGCTTCAGGTCACACGGACTGAGAAAGGCCCTGCTTGGGATCCCAAACTCCCCACCCTCCTTGGGAGCCCTTGGGGCCAGAACCAAGGCGTCCTCACTGGTGATTCTTTCTCGGGACCTCAGCTGCTCACAGGGGCCGTGCCCACGTCATGCCATGAGGATCAGGGTCTGGGGAGTGGGTATCCTCCAGGGGGTCTGTCCAAAGTCAGTTATGAAGACGACCCTAGCTAGGTCACCGTAGTGTGGTGGCCCTGGGCCGAGCCCAGAGAGAAACTCTGGACTCTGAGACCAAGACAGGCCACAGAGCTCGATGCAGAGAGAACGTCAGACAGGGTTCTGCCCTCTGAGGGTCCACAGTGCACAGCGACCCGGTGAGGTCGCAGGAGAAGTCCTGCCCTCTGTGACCTGCTCCCTCCAGCACTTGTGCCCTCTTCTCAGGCCCCGCCCTGACCAGCTCCTGCAGGCAGGACCTCACCTTTTTTTTTTGAAACTCTGGGCTTAGCTTCTAGGATGGCCAGCACTCCTGGCCTTTTTTTTTTTTTTTAAGAAGATGTTGGGGGTAGGAGTTTATTAATTAATTAATTAATTAAGGCTGTGTTGGGTCTTCGTTTCTGTGTGAGGGCTTTCTCTAGTTGCTGCAAGCGGGGGCCACTCTTCATCGTGGTGCGCGGGCTTCTCACTCTCACGGCCTGTCTTGTTGCGGAGCACAGGATCCAGACGCGCAGGCTCAGTAGTTGTGGCTCACGGGCCTAGTTGCTCCGCGGCGTGTGGGATCCTCCCAGACCAGGGCGCGAACCCGTGTCCCCTGCATTAGCAGGCAGATTCTCAACCACTGCGCCACCAGGGCAGCCCCTGGCCATTCTTTTTCATCTCTTTTCTGCAACCAAACTGCCCCCTAGGACTCCTCCCTGGGCTTCCGTTCTTCCCCCTTTTTGTTAGTGGTTCTGAGGCTAGGTTGCCCTTTGGGCTCACCTGGGTACCTCCTACTCCAGAGACGAGAGCCCCAAGGTCCGCACCTGCTCTTTTGGGGTGCCCTTGGCTTAATGTCCCCATCCCAGAATCATCCCCTGACATCATGTCACTATGGGTCTCTGACGTCCTGTGTCATCCCCACGTCCATTCTGGAAACTCTCACCCACCCTCTTGTGCCCATAGCCTGCCCTTGTGCCTGCTTCCTCCTCCTGAATGGCCTTTCCTCACTCCTGGCTGGGCGTGGGCAGCTCGCCAGCCCCAGCTGTGAGCCTCTGCCCAGCAGAGTGATCCTCTTCCCCCACGTTACCTGGCTGGGATGGCCATGTGATGTCACAGAGTCAGGCAGGAAGAAGGTGCCTGAAACCATGGGGCTTGCTCATCCCTGCTGAGTGAACCCTGGCCTGGCGTCAGGCAGGGCTAGATCTGGCTAGTCGCACCCTGGGGTGACTGAGCACTCTGTGTGAGTCCTCATGGGTGAAATCTTTGTGGTCTGCCCTTCCCACTGCTCAGACGGGGACTGAGGACCACACACAACAATGAGGCTGGCAGAAGCTGGCCTGGGAGGTGCTCAGTACCTAGCCAGGCCAAGCTAGAGTTCTTGTGAGGAATGTTAGGCTCTTCTGATCGGGGAGGGGTCTCAGGATCTCCAGCCTCACATTTCACTCATGGCGCAAAGAGCAATGGCGCTGCTGTGTTCCCAGCGCTCAGCTGAGAGCGGGCCGTGCTGAGCCTGCAACCCCGGCCCGGGGGAGCAGAGACTGTCCACAGAGCCCTGTAAGCTGCAGGTGAGTGGCAGAGAGGAAGGCAGAGGATGCTGTCGGAACAGACAGCAGGGCAGGGGATTGGGTCTCATCTGGATCCCCATGTCGGGAGGCTGCTCTGAGGAAGCGATGTTTCCCTGGGCCCTGATGAATGGTTGCAGTTAGCCCTGGAACAGGGCTGCAGGTGGGGTAGCAGACAGGCAAAATAGAGGTAAGGGATGCCCATGGTGCAGTGCTCATGTCCAGGTCGGGTGTGTGTGCCCGGGGCTAACTACCCATTAGAACGAGGGAGGGACACATGGGAGGGTGTGGCCTGTTCAGGATGAGAACGGCTGCAGTCACCAGGGAAAGTAACGGGGACTACACAGGAGCCTTTCTGCTTCGCCTGAGCACACTGAGGCAGTATGGACGGCGCACGAAGGAGAATGGCATGATCTGGCCCAGAGTCTGGAAGCCTGCAGCTGTGTGGAGCCAGCTGGGGGGCCGGAGACCAGGCAAGTGAGGAGGAGGGGACATGGGGCTGCAGACAGACAGGGGAGAGATGGAAATGGCGGCAGGATGCGGGTGTGAGCAACAGAGATGTCTCGCAGTGCAGGGAGTTGGAGGCCAAGAGGTCAAGGATCCAGAGGTCCTGCGTCATCCTGTGGATGTTGAAGTTCCCGGGGATAACAGTGGGTTTTGGGCTGTGGGGCAGTGCCAGCCAGGTGCCCGAGTCTGCAGTGAATGAGGAGTAGAGGATGCCCGTGGGGAGAAGGGTGGAGGATGGCAGAGCGGAGCGGCCAGCCTCTTCCATGGGGCCCCAACAGCATGCGGGGCCCTTACACTTGGGCACGCTGGGCTCTGGCAGAGGGACTGGGGCCGGCCCGCTGGCACAGACCCAGCTGCCCCAGCCATGAGTCTGCTGTTCATCACAGGAAGCTGCACATTTGGTGGGAAGCCTGTGGGTGGGACAAGGGCATGCTGAGGGCTTAGGGCAGGGTCCCCCCACCCCCCCTAGTACTCTGCCATCTCTCTAGGTTTTCAAGCAATATCTCCAGTCTCCAGAAAGGGGAAAAATAGCTCTCACCATTGACAATGTGATAGAAGGAGCCATATAATGGGCATGAAATCAACTAAGAAGTGAAACAAAAGTCTCCATCATGCTTGTTCCATGACTCTGCTAACACTGATGTTTTAAAACTGATTTTTAAACTGGGCTAGTAGACAAACGTAAGCTCTGAACACTGGAACAGTTTACCACATCACATCAGCTTCCTGTCATCCTGTCCTCAACAAGGCACCTGGGCACCCAATGCCTGGAGCTACAGGACAGGAAGGCCCCTGGGGGGTGAGGGTGGGACCGTAGGCAATGCCCATTAGCCCCCTGTGTCTTCTGCCCCCTGGGCCCCCAGGGTTAGACTGCTGCTGATTTAGGCCCAGCCCATCTCTGAGACAGTCCCCAGCCCTGCCCCACCCAGGGCAGGGCCCCCGTCCCTGGCCTCCTTCCCCTTTATGTCCTTCTGCCTGCATGATGAGCACCTCCTGTGGCTGGCCATCTGCTCACTGAGCCAGAGTTTGCTTCCTTGGGATGCCTACCACCCATGGGTAGCAGAGAAATAAAGAATGAAAATTCTGGATTTCCAGTTACAAGTAATTGTATCTTTGGGTTGAAAACCCCTTGTCATCTTTGGGCTCATGAGCTGCAGTGCTGGGCATCCTGATGTCCCCTGGAGCCCCAGAATCTCCACAAGGATCATAAGCGTGGGGCTGCAACACATACTTCCTCAGCTCTTCACCTGTCAAAGGTGAGGATGAGTGGCCAAGGCCCTTCCTGATCTTGCAGCAAGTGGGTCCTGACCCAGCATTGCCTCAAACTGCCTGGAACTCATGGTGCAGGAACTGTCTCTGAGGGGCCCCCACTGTGTATGTGAGTGCAGGGAGCTATGTACACAGTCATGTTCTGTCTTCACACAGCTGGGGACACTACGGAGGTGAGGGTGACCTGCCTGGGGTCATCCAACTTGTCCATCACAATGAAGTTGAGCAGGACCTGTGGCCTTTTTGCCTCCAAAGCTTGTAGGAGTCTTTTCCCAGGACCCCTCTCTTCCCCAGAACCCACTACTTGAAAAGAGGTGCTCCTGATAAATGGCTATTATGGGCCAAGTTGTGCCCTCCCCAAATTCACCTGTTGAAGCCCTAACCCCCAGAACCTCAGAATGTGACTGGAGATATGGTCTTTACAGAGGTAGTTAAGTGAGGTCATATGGGTGGGCCTAATCCAACATGACTAGTGGTCCTTATAAGAAGAGGAGATTAAGACACAGACATAGACAGAGGAAAGACCATGTGAAGACAGGGAGAAGACAACCGTCCACAGGCCAAGGAGAGAGGACTCAGAAGAAATCAACCCTGCAGACACCTTGATCTCAGACTTCTAACCTTTAGAACTGTAATAGATTTCTGTTGTTTAAGCCACTCTGTCTGTGGTACTTAGCTTGGGTACAGCCCAAGCAAATGAATAGAGTGGCTTTGCTGTTAACTGAACCCACACTGCACCACCCCCTGTTTCCTGTACCTAAGGGTCTCCCCTCTCCACGTCCACTGCCAAGCCAAGCCCTGTTCTCCCAGCTGTCACAAGCCCAGTCTGTAGACTGGAGGCAGCAGGCAGGTGTGGGACCTTCATAGAAGGGGCAGGGGCTGGGGGCAGGGAAGAGCAGACACAAGGGTCTCTCTTGCCTACATGGCCCAGCTTGCTAGGGCGTCAGGAGGACAATGTAGGTGGGAGAAATGAGTAGGGATGAAGAATGTAAGGTGACAATGGCAACTCATGGAGAGACAGATGGGTCAGGCTCTCTAACATGTTGAAAATATGTTGGAGGTGCCTGCTCAGCCCACTGTCAAGACACTCAAAACTGCCCCCAGGCCCCGTGCTGGGCCTGACAGCAGCCGTGTTTGTACATGACGCTGGTGGTTGGACCAGGCATGGACATCTTTCCCCCAGCGATGGGGCACTGGGGAGCAGCCAGACAACCTGAGCGGAGGACCAGCAACCAGGAACTGTGCACAGGAAGACAGAGATGGGGGAGAAAGAGCAGACGCACAGAGAGGGGGAGGGACAGAGGCCAGTGACGACATGGTCCAGAGAGCAGGAGATCCTGCAAGAGAAGGCCAAGCATGGACCCCATGGAGTTGGCAACATCTGGTCCCACCAGGGCCTGGCTGCCTATCCACCCACGTGTAGGTCAGGACCCACAGCCACTCCAGCCCTGTCCTTCTAGCATCGGCTGTGGACCCTGCCTCTGCACAGCTTGGAAGCAGGTCAGGCTGGGCTCTCTTGTGTGGAGACTTCAAAGGGCAGGATTTCTTAAACTTTTCCATGAAAATCCCCGGTAGATGGAGAACATGAGTCAACTGGGCCACATTTTGACATGGTCTAGGAAATGTGTGCAAATTGTGTGCTTCCCCTGAAAGATTCATGGTTTAAAAATGGGCTCGTTCATATTTACGAACGTAGTTTCCGTATGCTCCGAGAGCTCCTCCTTCTCCGGGGCTGGGCCAAAGTCCTGCACGCAAAGGCCCCTGATCAGTAGTCCTTGTGGCTGCCCCTGAGTCACCCAGGGCCCGGCCTGCATGGGCCCTGCAGTCCTGGTGGCTCTGGTGAGGCTGGGTCCCCAGTCCTGCTCACCACCCAGCCACCTCTCTGGAGCCCGGTGATGGGCAGCCCCGTCTGACCCCAGACCTCTGTCTCCTGCCCTCTCCACTCTACTCCCTCACTCAGGGGCACAAAGCGTTGCCCCTCAGGAGCTTCAGTCTTGACACAAGATGGAAAAGAGGTTGACTTCGGGGCACTCGTTTCCCACTGCAAACATCCAGGCAATACCAAGGGCCCGGCTCCCTGCTAGGAACGTGGGAAGGAAAGCAGAATGAGAGCATGACACAGAGTGGACATGTGTGCAGATTGCCCAGCACAGCCCAACTGGGCGCCCCGGGCAGTGCTTGAGAAATGGAATTCCCTTCTGCCACCCCGACCTCCTCTGCATCCTGGGCACACTCGGGGTCCTGATGCACAGACAAGAGAGTGGGAGGACTGCTGTTAAGGCCACAGCTTTGCCAGGTACCCAAGTTCCCTCGCAGGGGTGCATGTGCATGGCTTCTACTTGTGTGCTTGTGGAGGAGGCTTGTGGCTGACCCTGCGGGGGTCTGAGGGAGATTTCCGGCTTCCAGAAGCTCAAGCCTTTGGCCCAGGCTTGGAGGTCCACCTGAGTCTACAGAGGCTGCTTTACACGACACCAAGAGGCACTCAGAAACTGTGCATTTTTGTTGCCCTAGTCTAAAATAAGGAAGAAGCACTGCCCAGTATATTCCTCTGTGTACAGGTCTCAGCTTGGGGCAGCTCAGATGTGAGACCTGTTACCTAAAGCTATCCTGCTCCATGCCAAGACTCAGACAGAAGGGGGATCTGGGACAAAAGGCTGCCCTACAAGTCAGGTATCAGCTGAGGGCTGTGCCCCCTTTCCTCTTTACTAGGGTGAGGAGCCCCTGGTTAACGCCAAACCAGAGGGATTGGATGAGCTAGAAGGAAGGAAGGCAGGGGGACAGAGGGGCCCGGGGGGAGACTGCCGAGGAAACTCCCTTTTCCTGCAGTCTCCTGTTACAGTCCACCGCAGAAAGGGAGGCCGGGGTCAGTGGGTGTGGGTGCCGAGCTGTGGACTTGTGTCCCTCCCAGATCTCCCCTGACCTGATGAAATTGATGACTGCCTCCCTCCTCAGTTCAGGGGTCAGGAAGGAGTGGTGGGCCAAAAATGAGAAGGCTCTCAACATCCATTAATATACAGACATGCGGATGTCAGCCAGGGTCACATTAGGCTCGTTATTAAATCACAGATACATTTCTCCATTTAGGGTCACAGAGTCTCAGAAGATGGGCATGTACTATTTTACAGGTATACACAGACACATAGATATAATGTAGGAGCACAGAACCAGTTTCAGAAAAGTGTCCCTGACCCTTTCAGGCCCGGACAATGCTTTCACCACTTACAAACAATCTAAAATATTCCACTTCCAAGGAAGAGATAAAATCTCTCTATAGGATTTCACATTATTCAAACCCCCTTTCTGCCTAAAAAAAAAAGTTTCACACACGTTCCTTGGTATCGTGAGTACATTTTCTTTTTTTGAACATAGGGAAAGTTATGGTCATCACTATCCATCCACTTCAATCAGTACAGATGAAAAACCCAAACCTGACATATTTTTACCTCTAGTTGTCTTACAGAAATTCAACTGAAAGGCATAAATATAACATTCAAGGAGATGGGAGTGAGGGTGGAGAGTCGTTCAACTTACTATCAATACAGATTAGGGACAACTGGTTATTGTCCCCAGGCCCCCAACCCCGGGGGACCCCTCCTTGGTGCTCCCGTGGGCTGTATGCATGGCGTTGGAGTATCATACAGACCCCCTGGGTGGTGGGGAGGACATGGCATGCTAAAACATCTCTGTCGGGAGCACGGTTTCTTCTATGGTGGCAGATGGCAAATAGGCGAGGTGGAGCTTTATGGAAATGGAGAGACTCCTCTAAAATTCCCCTGGGCCTAGGGACCAGTTGGTTTACCTGGAAAAAGAAGATGCATTTCTGGAAGATGCACTTCCAGCTGGTGAACTGTAGAGGGCCTCGTCTCTTTCTGAGACACGTTCGCAATGGAGGTAGCCAAAAAAAAGGAAACCAGGAGCACGGGGTGAAGGAGGTGAGAAATTCAAGTACTTCTCTCTGCATCAGATTAGGGAAGGAGACACAGGATACTATTCATGTTTCAAAGATGTTTTGGGCTTTGTTCAAAGAGCAGAATTTGACTAAAACCTCATGCGTCCCAGCCCTTGGTGACAGATGAAGACCAGGCTTTGGGGAGTGGGACTCATCATGTCTACATCCACAGGACGCCGGGGTGCTTTGTCCTGGCAGGAGCAGTATAGATACGTCTCACCAGGTAACAAACTCTGATCAGCAACAAATTCCAACTCCTTTTGACTGTAAACAAAGTCTCAGTATATATGTCTAATTCAGCAAACAAAGGGGCTCTTAACAATCTTGGGTTCTTGGTGCTTTAGAGGTTGGGCTAGGGGGGCTGGAGTGACAACGTGGCTCCGCAGCATGGCCAGGCAGGGGGAGAGATGAGCGGCTGCATCCTGGAGGGAAGCCTGGAGCACACAGCGGGGGGTATCGGCACCCTGAGCAGCAGCTGTTGACGGAGAAGCACTCCCGGCTGGATTGAAGGCAGACCTTAGGGCTGCTGTGCAATTGCCCAGAGTGGGGCTTCATTAGGGCGAAGTTGAGGCACTTCCCCTGCAGGGGACAGAAGAGAGAGAAGGTCACTAGGAGCCACTGGAATTGGGAGCAGAAGGTTGCAGCTTCCCTGGCCTCTGGCGCCTGCCGAGCTCCTTCTCTGTTTCAAGCCCAGAGTTCCCTGATCCCCCTGCTGGGTCTGTCTGGGCCTGTTGGTCCCTATAGGTGCTCCACGTGGCGTGCAGACTTCAGGCTTCCGTGAGCCTGCCATTCACGCGTGAAGTATTACCTTGAGTGCCTGTGAGTGACAAAGGCCACTGAACGCTGCCTGCTCCTCCTGAGGCTGTCATTTTCATCACCCTAGGTTTTAAAATCCTTAGTAACCCTTTAGAATGATTGTGGTTTTCCCTGGTAATATAGCCACATTAGGAAAAGAGAACACCTAACCCCCCTTGAATTTGAAAGAATGTTCTTAACAAATCTTCGACACCTTGAGCCTGACCTTGTCCTCTTCCACACCCACAGGGATGTCTGACCCGATGAAACTTTCAGGAAATGCACCCTGCTTTGGGACCTGCACCCCTTGGCGCAGAGCAGAACCAGACCCAGAGATGGGAAGGGATTTCTCGCTCTGACTTCCCCCGGCATGACAAGCCTGAGACAGTTTGGTAAATGTCACTTTCTAGCAACTTTCTATGTAAAATCATCTTAGGCTTCCATAAGTTAATATTTTCTCTTTTACAGATAAACATTTTTACTTTTCCTGATTATAAAAGTAGTACCTGCCCATTATACAGAACCTAAGCAACACAGGAAAATATTCACGGGGAAATACATGCTTCTTTTCCAACCACCCACAATAACCACTATGAAGAGGATCCTGCACTCTTGGCAGACAGCAACTTCTTTGATCATTTATCAGCAATTCCCCTTTTCTGATCTCCATCCCCAGCTGGCTGTTCTCCCTTCCAGACGCACGGCCCAGGCTTGCCCTCTCCTGCCACCTTCCTGCAGGTCCTGTGTCGTCCAAGCTCACCTCCCCTGCCTCCTACTCTGCAGGCCTCTTCAGCCTCTAGGTCCCCAGGCCCAGCCTCAGGGCCCACTCTGCCCGAACCTTGTCCTGAGCCACGAGTGCCTCTGGCTGCCCATCCGTGCTCTGCACCCACTGCCTGTCCAGGCCCTCAGCTCCCTTCCTAGGCCGACTCAAGTGTCTCCTCTCCCCTGGTCGCCTGGCCCTTCCCCTCCTCCCCGCCCGCCCCCCCCAATCCAGGCCTCACGGAAACAACTTCCTCTGCCTTCCTCTCCCTCAACTCACACCTTCAGCTGTGCTTCCTCACTGTCTGGGTATCCAGCCCCAGTGCCCAGGCTGGCCCACCAGGCCACCCAACCGCTGGCTCCTGGCCCATTGCCAACACTGCCCGCACGCACCCGAAGTGTCCGTGTGTCTCAGCTGCACCCTCCGTGCTCCTGTGCTCCAGGGTTGTCCTCCCCACCTCTCCGTTTCCCATATTCAGGCTACCCATCCTCTGTGGCCGCCTCTGCCCTCGCGCAAGCCAGTCTGGGAGTGCCTGGGCCACACGGCCCCCAGGGCACTGGAGCTGGTTCCCTCTTCTCTCAAGCCCACCAGCAGGGTCTCCCTCACTGGCAGGACCGTCACCCTTCCTGCCCTAGGACTGCACCCCAAATTCCTTAACTACTCTTAACAGTTCATTTACTCAGGTGAATTTTAGAATTATTTTGATCAAATTCCCTAAAAACACTCATTACAATTTTCACTAAAGCAGCATGAAGCCCATGAATTCTTTTGGGAAAAGCTGACATTGTGGTCTACGTTTTTGTATTTTCAAGTCTTCTTTTATAGCAAAGAGTAAAGTTTTGTGGTTTCTTTTTATTACAGGTCAGCACACATTGTCACACCTGCGCGTGGGTAAGTTCTTTTATTGCTACTATGAATAGACTGGGATCTTCTATTTTTATTTCTAAGCTCCTTTATTTCTGCTTATTTATCCAGACCGTGAACAGACCGTTCTAGGACCTAGTGTCTACCATCTGCTGTGGGACCCCTTTGATTTCCTCAGAGCACGAATGCAGGGCACCTGTGTTGAGGCCTGGCTCCTTTGCCTCACCCGCAGCCCGTCACTGGGAGCTGCAGGGGGACGTGTACGTGGGCTGAGGGAGAGAAGCGAGTGGCTCCAGGTGGTGCTGGAGGCCCCTGGCTAGTGGCAGAGCCCCTGAGTCTGTTGTGTGATCATAAGGGGGTGAGGGAGGTGACTAGGGGCTGAGGAGGGTCTCCCTCCCCTCTGGTTTTCTATTAATGAAGAGATCTAAGCCAGTGACCAATTACTTCTTTTTGTTTGTTTGTTTGTTTTTTGTTTAAGGTTTTCAAAATAACATTTATTTCTTAAAAGTTAACGTGCATACAGACCTACTAGAGAATGGACTTGAGGATATGGGGAGGGGGAAGGGTAAGCTGTGACAAAGTGAAAGAGTGGCATGGACATATATATATAAAAAAAAAAAGTTAACGTGCATAATAGGAAACCAAAGAACACAAGAAGCAAAAAACAAAGTCATCCATCATCACAAGCAGTTTACCATCTGATGTGTCCTTCTAGGTCTCGTTTGTGTATTTAAACACAACTAAGCATCCATTTTTATGTAATTAAGATCATACAGTTATGTATCATGCTTTTTCACACATCATGAATATTTACCATTTCAAAGTCCCAAAGCTATGAGTATTTTGATAACCAAAAATACACTACACCAACTCAATCTGGAAGGAAAAAAAATGTAATCCTTTCTTGGCGACAAAAGCTTCAGAAAAGACAAAAATGGCAACAGGCCTCTAGATAAAGATATTGGCAGAGTTATGATTAAAATACTACATTCCCTTAAAGTTCAATTCAAAATGAGACATAAAGCAACACAGTACCCAAAGTATAATGCTTTTAAGAGGATTCATTATCTGATCTAAACTATTAAAGTATTAGCAAGGAGGTATGTTTCCACTGAATTACTTAACAATGTATTCCTATAGTACAGCTAAGAGATGCACACACATCAATGGTTATCATCAAAATATAAAAAGGAACACATCCACATACTTCCCTCCCTTTTATACTTCCTTCTGCCCCTCTGCTGCCAACCTAATGAACAAGTCCTGGTGTACATTTCTCAGATGGTTTAACAATTCCATGTCCAAGATGCTACTATTTTACCAATTATAACAAAGATATTTACAAATTGGTTAATTCACTAGCTCTACTTTTTATCATACATTGTCACCTCAGGACTCCTAAAAAGCCTAGATGTTGCAAAATAATGAATGAACCTTGTCCATAATAAGCATTGGTACTTTACAAAAATGCACATTTAGACCTATGGTTATAACCTAAAACTGTCTTCTAGATATGGAGGTATTAGCTAAGAGCCCTTCCCTTCACCCTTCCTCTTACCCCTCCTCCAGCATATCAGCGACTAAGTACAGGACTATATCTAGCTCCAAGAGGTGGATTAACATAGACACTCCCAGAAGACACAGCCCTTCCTAAAAACCAACAAAAGGGCATTTATTAAGGGGTTATTTTACTACCTCTACTTTTAATATACTTTGGGCATTAGGACTTGCTTATTCTTTAATACACAGCAATAGTAACTAAAACACACAAATAGAACAATGGTTAGACAATCTGAACTTGTCTAAAGACTCATGGGCACAGATCCCTTCTCTGTACTTCCTTCCCTGTCCGCTCCCCGCCTCCCCACCACCCAGTGAATAGTCACCTTACCCTCCAAGACTCAAGTTTAACAATTTCCACTCCCCCAATACAACCATTCCTATGAATTAACAGAAAAAAAAATACTTAAAAGGTCTTACTTTTAACTCTCTATTTTCAATATATGTTGTGCACTTTTACACATCTAGAAAGATTAGATGTTTCAAATACAGATTTAAGTTTGTCCACTATGTATACACGTAGTAGCACTGAAGAAACTGCACATAAAGGCTATAGTCACAAAGTGTCTCCTAAACAGGAACACTCTGGCCTAGAAGCTTCCCCTCCTCATCTCTATCAACCCAGTGGACAAGAATAATAAGCATCTGTAATGCTTAGAGGGAATTTTGACAATTTTACTTCCTCCAGTTGTTTTCAGAAGTCTTTCCAATGAATTTTAACACAAAGTTACACAGTGTATTTATCGGCTCTTTTTGTCATACACTGGCGACCTTTTTAACACCCGGGAAGACGAGATGTTGTAAATTTGGACCCTCTGTCCTTTATGTACACTATGTACACAGCCAGGTAAAACAAAACGCAGAGACACACCAGACAATGGTTAGTCTTGGTATAAAGCCCTTTACACTTTCTTCTTTCTCCCTGAACCAGCACAAATAAAATAACGTGTACTGCTCAGAGAGGTGGTTTGATCATTTTGATCACTCCATTTCTAAAAGACAGTGTTTCATATGAATTTTAACAAAAGGATATATCTATAAAACATGTTACTTCACTACCTCTACTTTTTTTTTTTTTTTTTTTTTTTTTGTGGTATGCGGGCCTCTCACTGTTGTGGCCTCCCCCGTTGCGGAGCACAGGCTCCGGACGCGCAGGCTCCGGACGCGCAGGCTCAGCGGCCATGGCTCACGGGCCCAGCCGCTCCGCGGCATATGGGATCCTCCCAGACCGGGGCACGAACCCGTATCCCCTGCATCGGCAGGCGGACTCTCAACCACTTGCGCCACCAGGGAGGCCCCACTACCTCTACTTTTAACATACTTTGTGCACTTCTAAACATCTAGAAAGACTAGATGTTTCAAATAAGGACTTAAGTTTGTCCACTATATACACAGTAGTGTTGAATAAACTGCACACATGTAACAATGGTTAGATCTGAAAGTGTCTTCTACATAGGAACATTCTAATCTAGAACACTTCGTTTCTCCCAGTACCTCCTTTCTGCCATCCATCCAACATTGGGCAAGTACAGGCACAGGTGTCACTTAGATGTGATTTACAATTTCACTTCCAAAGGCCCTTTTCAGAAGATGGACTTTCAATGAATTTTAACACAAAGTGTACAAAATGTGTTAGTTTACTAACTCTACTTTTGTCATACATTGGCAACCTCTTTAATATCTAGAGACTAGATATTATAAAATTGGGACCCATTGGTCCAGTATATACAAAATATATACAGTAAAGTTAAACAAAATGCATGTAACATATAGAGCAATGGATAAGTTGAAATGTTCTAGTACCTGCTAGCAAAACATCTTTTGCAACCTTTCCCTCCCACCTCCCTAAACCCAATGAACAAGCAGAGAGTATACTGTTCAGAGAGGAGGTTTAACAATTCCATTTCCAAAGACAGTATTTCCCATCAGTTTTCAAAAGCTATTTACAAGAAGCATTATTCTACTAAAACTACTTTTAAATACATCGAGCACTTCCAAACATCTAGAAAGAATAGATATTTCATATAAGAGCTTACTTGTCCACTATGTACACAGCACTGTTAAATAAAATTGCACACATGTAACAATGGTTATAATCTGAGGTATCTTCTTCTAGATATGACCATTTTGGCCTGAACCATTTCCTCCCTCACTTCCTTCTCTCCACCGCCAATCCAGTGGACAAGTACATGCATGTGTAATGCTTAGAGGTGGTTGAACAAATTCATATCCAAAAGGCATTTACAGAAGACAAGCATTCCTATGAATTTCAATAAAGTATACAAAATGTGCTAGTTTTACTACTTTGTCATACACTGGCAACCCCTTTAACATCTAGAGACTAGATGTTGCAAAACTAGGACTCAATTTGTCCATTATATACACTATATACACAGCAAAACAAAATGAACATACAAAAAATGGTTTTGTCTGAAAATGCCCAGGTATGAACACACTAGCATATTACCTTTTGCAATTCTTTCCCTCCCTCCTCCAAACCACTGAACAAGTATAAACAATAGTATACTGCTCAGAGAGGTGGTTTAACATTTAACATTCCCAAAGACTACTTCCTGTGAATTTTAGCAAAAAGATATCTACAAAGTGATATTTTACTACCTCTACATTTAACATACGTTGGGCACTTCTAAACATCTAGATGGACTAGATGTTTCAAATAAGGACTTAATTTGTCCACTATATACAGAGCAGTACTGAATGAACTGCACACATGTTACAGTTACAATCTGAGAGTGTCTTCAAAATACCAGCATTCTAGCCATTCTAAGACCAACCCCCTTCTCTCTCTCTCCCCCCTCCACCAACCCAGAGGGCTATCATGCTCAAATTTTCAGAAGACAATCTTTCCTAGAAATTTTAACACAAAATGTACAAAATGTATTATTTACTAACTCTATTTTTGTCATACACTGGCAACCTCTTTAACATCTAGAAAGACTAGGTGTTGTAAATTAGGACTCATTTGTCCATTATATACACTATATACACAGCAAAGTGAAACAAAATGCAGGAACGTAAAAAGACAATGGTTAATCTTGCCTCACTATAAACACACTGGCACAGAGCTCTTTGCACTTCCTTCTCCTCCCCCCGACCTTGAACCAGTGCACAAACAAACACAGTGCATACTGCATACTGTTCAAAAAGGTGGTTTGGCCACCCCTGCCCCCCCAAAACAACATTTCATACGAATTTTAACAAAAAGATATTTACAAAATGTCTTTTTACTACCTCTACTTTGAACATATATCAGGCACTTTAGAACATCTAGAAAGACTAGATATTTCAAAAAAAGTAATTATTGTCAACTACATATACAGTAGTAAGGAGTAAAATGCACACACAAAACAATGATTCTAATATGCAAATGTCTTCTAACTGTGACCAGTCTGGCACAGAACCTTTTCTTCCTCCTCAACGTCTTCCATTCCATGTCCTCTAACCCACTGAACAAACGTGGACCTCTGTGGCTCCTGATGTCGCCTCTAGAGGTGGTCAAACAACTCCATTTCGAAAAGTCATTTCCAGAAGACATTTCTTTTCTACGTTTTTTAAAAAAGAAACAAATGGGCATTTACAAGACATGTGACTTTAACTCTATCATACGTCGGCAACCTCTTCACATCTAGGCCTATATGTAGCGAAAAGTTTTCTTTCGAAAGGTTGGGGGGAAAGTTGAGAGCAGCTTTTTCATATTATATACAAAGGCCTTCTATAAACGGCAAGTAAATCTTCCCAAAGGGTGGCTGGCACTTCCTATTGGCCGCATGTGGTACGTTATTCAACCATTTCTGTCTTCCGACATCGAGGTCTTGGTAGAAAGACGACCAACCGCCCGATGACCCGCGAACGTTCAACCCGTCGTCGACCGGGGCTCCGCTCACTTTCCGGGCCCGTTAAGACCTTTGTCCGTCGTTCTCCGGACGAGGTGAGGTCTCGTCCAACTGGGGCAGAGAGATCACCTCAGGTCCCGGATCCGCGCGGGCTCCAAGGCCTAAGGGTGGCTGAGCTGGCGTCCCCGTAGACGCCCCTTCCCGGGCCCTCGAGGCTCTAACGGCCCTCCGCGGCGTTCCAGTGGCCTCCATTCTTCTCGCCCTGCCACGCCCGATGCCCAAAGGCGCCACGTCCTCGGTGGCCTGCCGGGGGCTTCGCCTAACCCCTGCAGCGTGGGGTCAAGAGACCCGGTGGTGGGCGGGATCTGGGCTCCGAGGGGCCGCCGCCATTAGGTCGCGGAGGTGGGGGTGGAGGAGCAGTTCGTTGCTGCTTCCAGGCTCGGGCCCTGTCAGTTGGCGGCTGCGGCGAGGGCTCTGGGGCTCGGCAAGACGCAGCCTGAGCCTGTCCCGGGGGCCCCCCAGTTCACCTGCCGACCAGAGGCCGGAGGGCCTGGAGGGCCCCGGGCTAGAAGGCCGCGATCCGCTTCTTACCGCGCTCTCTGCCGGAACTCCCAATTACTTTTTACATCAACTCAGCGACTCCACAGTGAAGGGATGTTTAAGAGATTGGCAAATGGTTGACTGAACCTTAATCTCCAGTGTTTTGGAGCTTTGGTTCCATTTCTGGATTTCCTGCTTATTACAGAGGGAAGTGTGTGCGCACGTGTACGTGTGAGCGTGTTTGTATGTGTGAATGTGTGTGAGAGAGTCTGTGTGTGTGTGAGGGTTGTCGAGCATGGAGGAGCAGGCTGCCATCACTGTCCCAAAGTTATGATCTGGGACTTTCACAAAGGTCACTGTCTTGAAGGACATCTGTCAACTTGGGACTCCCTGGAGGGCTCAAGTCCTGCCCCAGCTTTATCACACGCACCTTGGTGCTCCCTCTGTCGGTGGGGTCAAAAGATAGGAACTCAGGAGCTCCTTGGCCATGAAAGCTTCATATGGCCTCTCTGCAGCTCTGATCGTTACCCAGGACAATTGTTTCCAGTAAATATTTATGTGTTCATATTTAGAGGGGGTCTGCAAGCAACACAGTGTGAAAATAAGAAATTAACATTCATAATTGTTTGCACATCTAACACACTGCACAGAGGAAGGAATTACTTTCCAGTTGTTTCCCTATCACCGTGATAGGTTACAGGAGCCGTAGCCTGGACTTGGAAGTGAGCCTCCCTGGGCTCTGTTCACAGCCCTGCTGTACCCCTCCAGAACTCTGTCACATTGAGCCCACCATGAAACATCAGAACCTCGGTTTCTTCAGCTTCAAAATGCTGAGGAGTGATCACCTGGCAGGACAGAGAGGCAGCCAAGCACGGGGTGAGGTCTGGGCCCTGGGCTGTTGATACTGGCCTTACTGTTTCATGGCTATGCGGCTGGGCAGGTGACTCAACTGCACAGGGGACAGCTTCCTCCCCCGCAGAGTGTTGGGAGGATGAAAAGAGTGAGACTGTGTAAAGTACTCGGTGTCTGGCGATCCCTACTCTGTATAAACGGCCGCTGTTGGGAGAATGAATGAGATCCTTGTGTAAAGGGCCTTGCATGGTGATGGCACCCAGGTCACCCTCTCTTGGAGACAGTTGTATCACTGTCAGCATCACATTCAGTGAGAAGTGGAAGTTTTCCCATTTTTACCCGATTTTCCTGACGGATCTAGGAGAACTGATTTCCATGAACTGAATGGGCTGCCCTGGAAAAGGCAGGGAAGGAAGAGAATCAGGACCTTGGATCGGGGGCAGGGTTTGGCTCAAGACTAAGAAAGTAAACTGAGTCTTGCTGCGTCATTTTGTATATGTGTGTAGGGAGAGATGGTCTGGAAGGGACCATTATTAGAAAACTTCTTCTGGGGATGAGAAGGCGGTGGGGCAGAGAGACACGGTCATTTCACAGAAGGTTACAGTAAACAAGAATGACTGCTTCTGCTACAAAAACACTGAGATTTTTGGTCAACTGAGCCTTTGAGAATTTTCTGCATTGTATTGTGCTGAAGTGCAGAAACACGTGGATTCACTGAAACGAGCAGCTGACTGAGGTTTTAGAAGGCAGTAGCTCCTACAAGTTCAACCCCAGACTCCACTGTTCACATTCTGAGCACGTTCACATCCGCAGGCCTGACTGCAATTCCAGTCCAGGCTGAGGAGTTTGGAAACAACCTCCCTGTGGATCGGGAACTGGAAGGAGGAGAGAGAGGCTGTGCACCTGTGCTGCTGGGAACCCCCTCTCCTGCGGCTTCTGTTTTCCAGCACAGCCTGGTGAAGAGGGTCTGGGCAAGGTTCTGTCTGAGCAGAACACGGGGTGCTCTGCAGTGAGCAGACGAAAGGCTCATGTCTGCACATTCAGGGCTGGGGTTGGGGGCCGACTCTGGTCTGCAGAGACTGTAGGTCCCAGCTGACACCCCGTCACTTAGACCAAGATTGACTTTAAGCCTGGGACCAGAGCACTGAGGGCTTCAAGAAAGGACTCAGGACTCACTCCTGCACCTACTGGAATACTGGAGTACCCACAGAAATCCTACAACACTAGGTCTCCAGGACGAAGGTTGGGAGGGACAAGGTCAAATGGGATGGGGGCAGAGGAGGGGGAGGGGTCACGTCCACCAGGCACAGTTACGGGCTCCCAGCCCCTCTCAGGATGAGCAGGGCTGATTTCAGGTAGCTCTGGCTGCTGCCACTTACTCTCTGGGTGGTCCTGGCAACTCCCCTGATGTGTCAGGCCTCAGTTTTGCCTCCAGCGACCACACAGGTCACTGTGAGCCACAGACTGCTGGGCGGACTCAAGAGCTGGCATTGCAGGGTCCTGGCAGGGCCCTGGGCAGCTATAAGGCCCCCTAATCCATCACTCTGCCACTTCTCCAACCTGAGCTTCGAAGAGTGGCCCTGGGAATGGGACCATTTCAGAGAGGCGCTCAGCGCCCCTGCCCTTACCTCGCTGGGCAGGAAGGCCATAGCTGGCACCTTCCCTTGGTCCACCCTCTTGTCTCCTGCCTCCCTCTGCTTCAGCCCTCTGTCTTGCTCTGTCCCTCGTGATCCTGAGTGAGCATCTCTGGGTGGCTGTCTCCACTGTTCAGGGCATAAGGCTGGGGTGGGGCTCTTATGACTATAAAGGGGCTGGTTCTGGGAGAGGCTCCAGGAGAATCAGGTGGAAAATGGGGCTTCTGTACAATCAAGGCTGTGACTCAGAGCTCGATTCAGACCCAGACTGGGAGCTCAGTGCCCCAGCCTCTCCTGCTCACCCCGGCTGGAATCCAGGATGGAGCCTTGAGCTCCCCACCACAAGGCTGGGGCCAGGGGTGGTGGCAAGGTGTGTCCAGGGTGGGCAGAGCCTCAGCACGGTTCCTGGACTCTGCTTAGGGCTCTAATTGGTCTCTTCCATGTGCCTTCAGTGACACTTGGTTCACAGAGAGAGCAAAGTTTTGCAAGGCCTGGACAGTAAGGTGACCCCCAGGTGCTCTTTTTAGTAGCACTCTCAAGGCACTACCCAAGGCTCATGGGGGTTCAGCTCCTGGAGGTAGGGCTAAGGGCTCCGAGCTACCTGTGAGATGCTGCTCAGGGGCCTGTCCGCACAGGCTACCTTTTGGGCCTGCCTGGGGTGTTGTTCCCTTCACTTGCCTCCCCAGGGTGCAGGGTGTCAGGACAGCCTTAGATGCTAGAGCCTTACCCTGGTACTCGCACAGTTCCTGCTGGTGATGCTAACATTGTGGCTGATGAAGCTGACACCATGGTTCAGGCTAACTTCAACAAAGACCTCCCTAAAGCACAGAAGGGGCAGACAGTGACCACCAGGCCAGACAGACATAGTTCTTACACTTGTCTCCAATTGTAGCTTATAATATCTCCTGACTGTAAAGACTTTGAACATCAGGTATTCAGGGCTACCAGAGAGCAGATAGCTGGGGTAAGGGGAGCTCATCCCAAAGTACTACGAGGTCAGCTTCTGCAGTGAAGGCTGACCAGGCAGTGAGGATCCCTGCGCGGGGTCAGATGTCCTCGTGGCCATGAGTGAAGTGACCAGGGATGGTGGTATGATGTCACCATCCCGACTCCTCTGTATGTACAGAGTATGTGAATTTAGCTCCAAAAGGCTGCCTGGAGCAAAGGTACCATCCCTGGGGCACAACATCTCCTGCATCCTACGCTCCTCAGCAGAGCCTGGGCCACAGCAGATGGCTGAGCACCTCCGGGGACCACCCACCAGGGCAGGGGTGAAGGATGCCCTCAGTCCTCCTGGAGACAGACATGTGCTGCCCCAGTAGAGGTGGCTTCCTAAATTTTTTACACCTCATGGTGGCAAAAACTGCCCACTTGGCCCCTGGGCTGGGCACTTACTGATCTGGCTTCTCTATCTTTACTCCTGGGCATGTTATACTGCTATCTTTCATAGACTTGGCTTTTACATCTGAAAGACAATCACATGAGAAGAATGTCAGTGGACTTGTCCACCTATCCGCCCCTCCCCTTCTGCCTGCCCTTGGAAGCAGAGCTACCACTTTGGCAGAAGCAGCTTCTCTTCTCTGCCTTCTTCTGACACCTACTGTGCACCAGGCACTGTCAGGGCTCTGGCGTTTAGTGGGAACAAGGCACGCAGAGGCCCTGCTCTCAAGGACCTGACATTTGTGGGACTGGAGAAGGAGACAGACAATAAACAACAAACAGTGAACAAAATAAATGCCAGAGTGATAAGTGCAGTGACATCAATAAGTAAGGGACAGGATAGAGAAGGGAGGGGAAGAGACAGCTGCTGAGGAGCAGGTGACCTGTCCTGTCTTTTAGAGACTGAATTTCTCTTTAAGAGAAAGTGAAATATTTATACAGGAGAAGATGGAATGTCTGGGATTTGCTTCACAATAATCAATGGTGAGAGTATCAGCAAAACCAGATTGGCCAGGATTGGTAATTACTGAAAGTAGGGGAAGGCTGCTTCAAGGGCATTATACGATTTTTGCTACTTTTGTATATTATTGAAAATTATTGAAAATTCCCATTAAAGATAAGGTCTCTCTGAGGCGGTGTTCTTGGAGCTGAAACCGGATGAGGGGAAAGGCAGGGAAAGGTCTGGGGAAGAGGGTCTGGGCTGTGGGAGCCTGTTCCGAGGCCTGAGGCATAACTAGCTGAAGTTGCTGTGGGAAAGAGGTGAGTGAAGAGAGGGGGCGGGGCCTCGTGGGCCCTGGGGAGGTGTTTGGGCTTTATTCTAAGTTCAGTGATCCTGTTGCATGGCCACTATCCTCACAGTGTCCACAGTGAGTGGTGAGCAAGGGCTTCGACAGCCTAGCCGGCTCAGGGAATGCAGTGTGCTGTGGGAAGCGTGTCACTTGGCGGCACCAAGGGGGTTACTTACCAAAGAACTGCTTGTTGCTGAACTTAAATCTACAAATAACTTCATCCTTCTTCTTTGCATTATTAAATCCTCTTCCAGAAATCATCAATTCATTTTCATCTGCAAGGGCAACACCCAAAGGTCTGTATTAGGACGGGCTGAGTGCTGTCTTCCCTCTGATCTTGCAGTTATGACAGGCCACTCCATAACTGAATTACCAGGGACTCTGATGAGGAAGCATATGTGTCTGAACCAATATCTGTGTGCACACTGGGCCTCACCGGGTATCACAAAGAGTATAACTGAGATGGCTGGGCCTTGAGCACTCGGGGGCTTCTCACCACTGCCCCTGACCCATCCAACTCATTAAAGGCACCCAGTCTCATACCCTCCACAGGGGCAAACCCAGCCATAGGTTTCCGACTCTGAAGCCAAGGTCTTCCCTGAAAGGCGCAGGCAGTGCTCTCCAGCAGGCCCTCTCTTACGCAAATGCCAGGAACCCAGACAGCGCAGGCTGAAGACAGTCCTGACCCTTGTCTGAGCTGAGCACACAAGCCTGGGTGTCTGTGGGGCTTTCTGACACTAGGGGGTCTGCTCCTCCTCCGTGTCTCTCTCTCTGCCTATGGCAGGCTGGAGACCCCAGGAGCAAGGCCAGGACCTGGGTGAGGCACGGAGGAGGCGAGGACCCTGCCCCGGAGAATCCCCCATGGCAGGCGACGTCCTGTCTCAGCTGTGGGTCTGAAGTCTGCAGTGCGTGCTCTGCCCCGCCCTCTTCCTGCCCCTCCACGGGCCTCACACAGACCCCACGCCCACCACAGAGGTTCGCCAAGCACCTCCTTCTGTCAGGGTGGGAGACACTGATAGGCAGTTCTGGGCCATAGGGGCTCCCAGGCCTCTGGGTCCCCACTGGTGCTTCCTGACAACTGAAACAAATACTAGGGGATCCAGAGAGGGCAGCTAGAGTGCCTGACTTCTGGGGAGCTGGCCAGGAGAAAGGCAGGTCTTCCTACTGCTAGCCCAAGGTCCAACTCTGTCTCCTGGTCAAGGTCAATTAATTACTTGAGGTCAGTTAACTCTGAGGGTCATGCTTCAGAAATGCCAGTACAACCTTGGACCTGGCAGTCCTAATTCCACCTGCTTCAAAGCTTCATGCAGTTTCCATCAGATCAAGGCTAAGTTTGCAAATTCTCTGCTTTGAGGCAATTAGATTCTTGGGCTGTAGGCTGAAGCTGGCCTGCTAATATGTTTTGATAGGCTTTTGGAAGCAGAAAGCTCCCATAGAGGACCTGGCAGTCCCGGCCTCATGGTGAAGGTTGGACCCAGCCTCCTCTTGCACGTAGCTGACAGGAGGGAGGGCGGCAGCCGAGGGCAGGGCCGTCTGATAGCCCAGCGCACAGCCCGTGCCGCATCCTCAGGAGCAGCGCACGCTGCCCTCCGCCTGGACACCCTCCTTCCTCCTTGTGTCTCCTGCTGCCTTCAGCCCCGCTCGGGTGCTGCTTCACCTCTGCAGCAGAGCCCCCTGTGCCCCAGGCAGTGCCGCTCCCAAAGGGGGGCTTCTGAACTCCGGCAAGTCTCCAAAGTGGAAGGCAGGGTGATGGTTTCAATATTTCAGCAAAAGAGACTTCCAGGTCAAGGATTTTTGCTTTGTCCAGAAAGCTGCTCCTTTTGCTTCCCAAACCCCTCCCCCTGCACCCCAATTCCTCCAACAGTATCCACCACAGGAAGAAAAGGAAGTCACAGGAAGGTCTATAATAGGCTTGCAGGGCTGCATGTCCCACGTACAGTCCACTGCCCATCAGCTCTCAGGCAGCAGACAGATGAACAGTCCCGGGAAGGGAGATGGATCCTTTCTGGAACAGAGAGCTTTCTCTCTGGAAGAAAAGTTGTACACCAGGCCAGCCGGGGGCTCCAGAGAGAGGAGCTGGGAAGGCAGGCGTCTCCCTGAGAAGGCTGGTGGAGCTGAGCATGAAAAGGGCATCTAGCCTGCCTGAGACTGACACAGGTGCCCAGGTGGATGTGACCTGCCCTGGGGTGGGCGGGTCTGGGAGCACCACATGCTGCTTGGGACAGTAACTTTGAGAGAAACTGGACCCTGACCAATCCCTGGACCAACTGTGACCAGGGATTGTCTGGGAAGGCAGATGAGGGGACTTTCTGGGGGCAAATGTAGTGCTGTGACTCTCCATGGGGTTTGTGGTTACACAGGTATTGCGTGCATCTGTCAGAACTCATCAAATGATACACTTAAGTTTGCTGAATTTCAAAAAGAGAAATCTTAACAAAAATTGTTTCCAAATTCAAGATATGTGGTGCGGTAGCCTGATGACTGTAATTTATTTTGGAATGCATCAAAAAACCAGATGGACTGATGAAGACAGTGAGACAGAGAAAGAGAGCTGGCTAGATGAATATGAAAGAATACAGTCCGATATTAAGTGCAAATCCAGGTGGTGGAGGTAGGGGTGCCCACTGTACAATTGTTTCCACTTTGCTGCAGGTTTGAGATCACCCATAATAAAAGTTTGAAAGAAAAAGAATTTACTGATCAATAAAAAGAAAGACATGGACGCAGCCAAGCAGAAGTCATGGTTCCTACTGGGTGACAAGTGACGAATGACAGGAACAGAGCAAATGCTGTGGGAAGCCAGGGGGCAAGCTGACCAGGAAAGACTTTGGGGTTGAGGCGCTCTGAGAGCGAAGTCTCAAAGGCTGGGTAGGCTGGACCCTGTAAAGCTGAGGAAGGTTTTTCAGGGAAGGCCGGTCCCCCCAGCCCCCAGCCTCTGCAGCAGGTGGGCTTAGAGCAGAGGCTGGAGTTTGGAGGGTCTGGTTGTCTGGCTCAGGGGCCTCAGCCTCCATGGTCAGGCTGTGGTAGGGAAGTGGCCTTCTCTGCCCCTCAGGCCCTCTGCAGAGGATGGGCTGGAGCACAGGCCTGGAGGCAGGGAGGCCAGCAGAGGCCTCTGCCTAGTCCTGGAGGGAGGCCGAGAGGCTGAAGAGGCCACGTGCCTTATGCTCCCCACTCCCGGCTTCCTCACACCCGGCCCACTGACTTACTCAGGACGACAGCCTGATCAACAGCTTCTTCTACTTTATTTGGGGTCCAGGTTCGTGCCTTGAGCTTTCCCTCCAAGTGACAGTCATGCTGTGTGGCAGCTTTTGACAAGATGACATCAGTTGTCAAGGTCAGAGCAGCAGTGCTGGGCCACGCCTGCAGAGGGTGTGCGGTGGGCACCTGTCACCTCAGCTGGGCCGCCACAGGGCATGAATGACAATGGGCATCTTCCTCTATGGTTTGACAGGCCTGTGTATGTCTCAGGGACATAATCAGAGAATTGAAGCTGTCAGGGTGCTGCACAGCTCAGACGTGACATCAGAGAAGCAGTGACCCATGTCCCCACTTCGCACTGCAGGTCACAGTGTGGATTCAGGAGGAGTCACACGGCTGCCACCCACAGCGCACTCAGCTGGAGACGCTTTCATCCTGGTGGTTCTTTCACCACCTCCCTCCCCACCTTAGGCTCAGCCCGGGGGTGGGGGCAGCACCAGGGGTCAGTGACGGAAGTGTTAGTGCCAGCTCCTGCTGGGGAGGGCCAGCGGCTTCCTGATCCTGTGCCAGTCACTGTGAGCTCCACTGTATCTACGTCTCACTGCAGACCTGACAGTGGGTGTTGCTGTTTCTACTTCTTGGCGACAAAAGGGGAGCTCGCAGGTGCTCAGCATTTTGCGCTGGTTTCATGCCCGTGGGCAGCAGAGCTCGGATATAAACACTGCTCTGTGTGACCCCATGGCCTATTGCACTGTAGCCTTGCAGTTCAGAGCACGGCGGCCAGGCCCAGCTTCCTGGGTCTGCGTCCAGCTGCATCCAGCTGTGTGCTGTTACCAGTGGGAGCGTGTGCTTATCCACCTACCTCAGCTTCACAAATCCCAGTGATGTGGACGTACGAGCCGGCACATACCGAGCTCACTGAGAGAGAGGGCTTCTTCTAGAAAAGCAACTGCACAGGATCCTCCCCACACTGATGCAGGGACTCTTCCGGGGGAGAGAGGGCATCCTTGTCAAGTTCCAGATCTCAGGGAGATGCCGACCCCGTTGAACCAGTGGGTGTAGTTTTGGCTGTGAGTATTTGTTGGATGTCTTTGTCAGACTTGAACTGTGTCCAACTTTTCTGTTCATCCGTTGAGATAACCATGTTTTCCTTCTCCATCTTCCTGATGTGGTAAATTACATTGATATTTCATATACAGAATCAGACTTGCATTTCTGGCTTCTTACCTAATTAGTTTTGATGTATTATATTTTTTATGTGTTGTTGGATTTCATTTGCTAAGTATAGTTGAGGGTTTTAAAGTATATATTTAATTTTTTAAAGAAATGTTTGTTTTAGTTTTATAAACTAAATTCATTTTGGTCACCTTTTTGCAATATTATGCATTCAAGTCTATACCATTATGTGGTATACTTTAAGTTTATCCAGAGCTATATTTCAATTACATGTCAATAAAGCTGGATGGTAAAAGTAATTACACATGCATATCCACACACAACTCCCAACATACATGCATCATACAATGACACACTGACTTATATATCTGCACACTCATGTGTTGGACAGATTTCCTTAAAACTATCTCATACACACACACATCACACACAGACACCACACTCATAGACACCACACACACATACCATACACACTCACTCCACTCAAACCAGACATACGACACACACACACAATCACACCACATACAGAAACACACCATGTACACACAACCCACAGTCACAACACCCACACACCACCCAAATGTGTCACATACACACACATAGAGCCACACACTTCTGTATAGATATGTGACTCTGGCTTCTACCTCCTACACATGCACAGTAAGTGTCCCCAGCCATCAGTTCCATACAGGAATTTTCCACCAGCTGGAACAGACAGTGGGGTGGCAGGGTCAGGGAGACTGATGACAGAGGCATAGGGAGAAGACACCCCATCTCCCCTCTCACGGTTAGCCCACACTCACCGAGGTAACAAGCTTTTCCAGGGACTTGAATTCGTCTATCCCATACATTTGGTCTTTTCTTTCTACAATATCATGCAGCTACAAGGGAATTGGAGATGGTGGGCACACAGCCAGGGCTTGAGGACACAGCAGATCCTGTCTAAGGAGACAGGCTCTTGCTTTCTGCTGTGTTAGACTCCAAGGGCCACATCCTGGTGTCTGCCAGCAGCCCACCCTTAGCGAGTGGAAAGCTCCTCCATCCACACCTCTGGTGTGTAGGTTTCCACAGCACTTGCTATTCATTGGCTGTGGCTACCTGTTCTCCAAGCAGTTGGGGTGGGTAGAGGGCCATGCTCTGGGGGTCTCTGGGACAGCTGGCTGCCTTTGAAAGCTTTCCCCATCTGGGCTCAAGAGTGGCAGCTGGTTAGCTGAACACCTGGTTAGCTGTTCTGAATTACCTGGTATTTCTTATACTCTTTCACACCCAGACAGTAAACTTTGGCCCCCATATCCCGAGCTTTTTCAGCCTAAGAGGGAAAAAAAGGTTTGAATAAAAATACCCCAATACATGGAGCACAAAGCTGGTAATGATGGACAGGACTCACTTCACTCTTAGTTTCCTGTAATGTCGTTGGCAGCAGTGGTCCAGTGGTCAGAGTGATAATCAGGCTGGAAGCACTGCTATCTGCAGAAGAAGCAGGGAGTGGCCTGGTCAGCAAGGCACCTGGAGTGACCTGCCTCAGGCTGCCAGGCCCACAGCACTGCTCCCACACCTTCTCCTCCTGCGGAGATGCCACCCTGACCTGAGTACCCACCACCCAGAGCACCGGGAGGGAGAAGGGGCCTCAGCCCAGAACCCACTTGACAGACGAGGAGCCTGAGACCGGATCAGAGCCCTTCCTAGTGGACCTTCACTATGGGCAGGTGGCACAGCCTTTGCCCTGAAAGGCAACTGCAGCTACTTCACTGGACGAGGACAAGCCTCTCAGGTGAGCACAGGGAGGAGCAGCTGACCGACTGCACACGACATCCCCTTGGGTCCGGGGGGCAGTGGGCTCTGTCTTGGGCGGCACCGGCAGGCACTCCTGCTGGCTCTGCGGGTCCTGCTATTCAGAACTCGAGGTCAAGGTGCTTGGGCAGCAGCCCCCGCAAAGCTCCCCGCCTTTCCCCAGCAGCCCATGCATCCTTCCTGACAAGGGCTGAAACCCTACAGTCTTGATGCAGCTGGTCTGGGCCAAGTACAGCCATTTCCACAGTCGGAGGCACAGTCAAAGGATGAGAGTCAACCAGAGGAAAGAGGCTCAAGGGAAAGGAGGAAGAGCCAGAGCTGTGGTGGACAAAGTGTGGGCAGCCAGGGGGACACCAAGGTCTCTGTTCCCTAAACTGAACCCCGTCTGCTCGCCATCCCTGGATGTTCTCTTTTCTTTTTCATGCAGCCCAACCATAGGTCAAGCACTTGATATCTAGTAAGAACCAGGAATGTAATGCATGATCCCATGTGGTTCTCGGAAGCATCCCTGGGGGTGGTTTTCCTCCTCACTGTGCAGAGGAGGAACCTGCAGCACAGAGAGGACAAGGGACGCGCTCCAAGGTCAGCGCTAGGAATTGGCCGAGGTGGGTCTGCACCAGCCCTCGCTGAGGCTTGCGCCAGGCTCTGTCCATCTGAGCACAGTGACATCAGCAGGCAACTTACCTCCTGAGTTAGCTTGTTGAATCTGCTCATTTGCCTGCAAAAAAATGAAGGAAAGTTGGGCGAGGGCAGTGAGGTGACCCCAAAATACTCTAAGAACTTGATAAAGCAGAAGAAAGTCTCAGAGCTGTAGGATCTGTACCTTTTTAAATCCTTCCTGCATGTGTGTGGTTCCTGTAGGTACTATATTCTGAAGTCTGCTGAGACCATCATGAATTTCATTTCTGAAAAAAAACAGTAAAGGGGGTTGAGGAGGAATGAGTGTTGACTGTTACAAAACAGACCACTTGACCTGGTGCCATTCTGCCCTGTGGAGACCTGCCTGGACCAGAGAGGACACAAGTGGCCCTGTGGTGACCTCTCTGCCTGTGTCTTTGACACTGACAGGCCTTGGTCAACGCTTCTCTGTCCCCCATTCAGCGGGTGTGGAGGATGCTGCTTTGCTGGTCCCATGGGTAGGGCCTGGCTTTCAATGTGCTCATCCGTGTCTCAGGCATGCAGACCTCAGGGGACTCAGCAAGGGCCCTGCATTGACCGTCCGTAGTTGGGGGGGAGCACCCATGGATACGCACCTGTGAATTCAGCACCCCCAATGTGACTGGCAGTACTGCTGGCACCTAAGGGGTCCCTGGTGAGGGCACTTCACCTTCCAACAGGCAAGGCTGAGTGTGGAAAGGTCACTGTGCTGATACCCCTGCCCTGTCCCCTCCTCCCCTACCACAGACCCCTGAGGTGGACTTGGACCCTCCAAGCCACTTCCCCCTCTGGATCCATACTAAAGCAAGTAGTCAAGCTGCTGCATTAGAGTGTAGGGCTCCTGGGCTTCATGTGCTCCTGAAGAAATAGACCATAAGCTGGATAAGAGGCCTGAGGCCTGTCCATGCAGGCGGAAGAGCAGTGACCCCAGGCTGCCATGGGGATGGGCTGTCGGCCTCTGTTAAAACAGATAGCAGGGGATGGGACTGGGACACACCAGGGTTGGGGCTTAGGTTCAGGCTAATGCAGTGTGATGGGCTGAGCAGTCACAGCAATTCTATGGTCCCTGAAGGCTGGCTCTTGCCTTGCGCAGAAGGGATTCTGCCATGAGGTGCGATCTGAGAGCCCCAGGTCCTGCCCTGCCTGACCCAGCCCAGGAGCTGAGGAGGCTGTGAACCAGGTCCAGTGGAGGCCACACCAGGCCCTGCCCACCCGAGCACAAACAGCCTCCCCTCTTCCTGACACTTTTGGGAAGATTTCTGTTTTGTAGACAGAACCCCCAAATATGCTAGAGCTCTCATCTCTCCCCAGTCTTTGACCTGGGACTGAGCTTGGCCAGGCTTCACTCCTGCCTGAGCGGGCCTTTTCCTTGGGCTGCCTGCCCCATCCTTACTCCCAGCTCTGTGCACTAGGCTGCTTATGCCCTCATCAGGCCTTTCGCTTCTTAAGATTCCACCCCGTTTTTCTCTCCCCTGAGCCCACTCCCACTTCTGACACCTTCCCTTGAGGAAGACTTCATCACCTCCACTTCCAGAGAGGACCCCGGAGACCCTCAAGAGCCTCCCCATAGCTCCCTTGGTTCAGGCTCTGAACCCCTGCCTTGGAGGAGGCAGTGGTCCTCCTGTCCCCCACGGGCAGCTCCTCCCCTAGAGGCCCCCGCCCAGCCCCCGCCTCTCTTTCTGCTACCTGCCTGACAGCCCCCCACTGACTTGCTGTCTGCCACCTCAACCCCACTCAGGTCTCTCTGAAATGCAGAAGACAGGGACACACAGAACCACGCCTTCCCCTAGCTCACCTAACAGGAAGCACAGCCCCTGCTTCTCCTGGGAGCCGGGCATGGGGAGTGCTGTGTCCACGCACTGGCACCAGCACACTCCCTGGGTTCCGATCATCTGCATCATGAGCATCGGAACCTCCCGGCTACTCAGGAGCTCCATATCTTCCCACCTCCAGGGCTTTGGGCACATCGCTGGGCCCTCCTCACGGCCCACCTAGGATGCTGATGTGTCATGCTTCCCTCCTGCACCCCAGCCCACACTCATGGGCTCCCTTGTCTCAGACCCACCAAGGGACCAAGCACCCCTCCACTGAAGCTCCAGCACTTCAGCACTGCCCACCCCTGCCTCCTGGCTCTGACTGTGCCTCCCCTCTACCCCCACTGGCCCAGAGCAGAGAGTGACACAGAGAGCAGGTGCCCAACACAGGCCAGCATTCACAAAGGGCCCATACGTCTGCTCCACCAGATCCCAGGCGTCCTTGCAGTGAGCCGGTTCTCAGAAAAGGGAAGAGCGCTGAGAGGACACAGGAGAGGCGGAGGGCGGGGCTTAGAGGGGGCGGAGATGGTCTAGCAGTACGGGGTCTGCCAGGGCCAGCGCAGCGAGGGCTCAGTGGGAGCCATGGAGCCGGGGCTGGGGGTCAGAGTGGACCCTGAGGGGGGACCAGGACGGCCCAGCCTGCTCCCAGTGGGTCCACATGAGGTCTCAGGGAACCCCTCAGTTCCCTGTTTTTCCCTGTGAGCACTCCCACCAGGCCTGCTTTGGGGGATTCAAGCAGTACTTAGCTGTCTGAGGTGAGCTTCATGAGGGTGTGACCCAGTGTGGAGTAGGTGATGAAGGACACCCGCAGGTTAGGGCTGGAGAAGTATGAAGACAAAGTCAACAAGCAACCAGCAAGCGGGTGCATGTAAATTTCCCTGCTCCCATTCCAAGTGTTTTGCTTCGGGGACTCGTTTCCTGAACACTGGAAGTTCCTATAACTTAGTAAAGGATTCTGAGGCCTGTGGAGGTGTGGGGCCTTCCTGCTCCCTCCTTATACTCCCAACCCCCCAAAATCTCTCTGTCTCTCTCTCTCTCTCACACACACACACACACACACACACAGAGGCATGCAGAAGAATATAGATACTCATGTACTTCTGCATGAGCCTCCCAACTGGCCTCTTTTCTACTGTAAAATTCTCTGAGACTCACCCCTTTTCTCTCCTTGCCCACCTCCCCATGTCCTGCCCATCTCAAAGAAGTCATTCTACCTCTTTCCAGCCTTTCACACATCCCTCCCTTTTCTCTCCCTCCACTGTCTTCTGCCCCATTGACCCTCATTATTTTTTCTCTCAGTGGCTACCATAGGTCCCTAGCTGTGCTCTCTACTGCTCTTGGCTCTTGTTGCAAATCATTTTAACCACTCTTATCAGACTTTACTACCGGGAGGACCTCATGTATCATATCAGACACTTGCTCAAGAATCATCTAGAGCTCCCAATTACAGTGGAATTCTAAGCCCCTTGGCCTGGCATTATGAGCCTCAGTGGTTTTGGCTCCACAGTGCTCTGTCTAGACTCATCCCTCAGCCTTCCCTGAGTTAACGCTACTCTCCAGTCAAATAGACCACTCACTCCACAAGAAATCTCCTTGATCATTCTTCTACCCTCTTTTCCCCATTCTTTAGGATCTAGTTCAAAATTCCACATCCCCTAGAAAGTCATACTTGACTTTCAAAAGATAAGAATTCTTGCTTTTTCCTTAAAGTTACTAGAAATTCCTTTTCACTTTTCTTTTAGCCCTTGGCACAATTTAACTGGGTGTTTGGTTACTGGTTTGCCTGTTTATTAATCTGTGCGGTCCTCAAGGGCAGACTGTGTCCCCTACAATGTGGCCTGACCCCAGGAGCCAAGAAAGCTGCTGAGACCTGATGGAACCAGCGTGATCTGTCCTTTCTGCTTCAGAACACCCCCCTGGACTCTGTGCTCCTGACCAAAGGGACTTCTGTGACCACCGAGTCTAAAGAGCTATGTACCCTGCCCGGCAGAAGAAAACACTAGCCGTACTTTGTGTACTTCTCCAGTATTTCATCCACTACTATGTAAATGTCCTTCCAAATATCGTTCGCCTTCTGTGACCTGAAAACAAAGAAGACCTGAGTCAGAGGGATGAGGTGCATCCATCCAGTGGAGAGTGTTTCTGCCTCTCGAGCTTCCAGCAGACACTTTGGCAAATCCTCCCCATCCCAGGTACCGAAAGGCTGCCACACTCCCTCAGTGACCTCAGTGGGTCACCCTGGTGGTGACTTTCATCACTGTGAGTGCTGGGGAGGGTAAACAACCAGACCCATGTGCAGGGGGATGAGGGTCTTTGGGTGGCAAACCAGGATGGTTGATCATTTTACTTGGGGCTTTAAGACAAGGAAAGAGGGAGAATTCATTGGTTAGAAACGCCTCCAGTGCTTCTGACACGTTGGCTCTCGTTGTCCCTCACGTATGGACACCCAACAGGTACCCTGGCCTCAGGCCAGGGAGCATGTGTTACCCAGACTGTTTTATTACCGTTTTTTTTCTCATCAGCCTGCAAACTAAGCCTGGGACACTGCTGTCCTGACATCATGATACCCACCAGCAGGGAAAACTGCAGGCCCTTCCTGGTCTCGAATTCAAGTTTTTTGCTCCCATTGTCTTTAACTTTAGTGCCAGGATGGAGACTGAGGAGCCTGAAGGGGGTGAGTGTGAGGAGTGTACTGTGCTTTCAGATAAGCCTGGCCTATCCCACTGTAGCCAAGCTCTAGGCTTACTCCTCACTGATGGCCTGGGGATGGGAAATGGGTGCATAGGGCCCATCCTTGGAAACCGTCATCTCCTCTTCCCCTTTGCAGAATCCAGCAAGACTCAGTCCTGTCACACCCACTAGCCTCTGGGCTACTTCATCCAATGTCTAGGAGCTTTCCCCCTTTCCAGTTGATTGCATAAGCAAATACCTTGCCTACTCTACCTCCCAGAATGTTTTGAGGATGACAGATGTGCAGTAAAGGGCTCTGGGGACCGTAAAGTGCTTCAGTGATATTGGCAGCCATACCACTGTTACTACTGAATGAGTAAAACTTATCCTCAGCCCCACGGAGGAGTTGAAAATGGAACCTAGGCAATCTGTCCAGTCTGAGGACACACCCCTCCCTTTCCTTCCTTGAGGGCCAGAAGGTACAAAATGCACAACCCAGGTTTCCCAAGGCCACAAGCAGAGAGACCAAACTGTTCATCGTGTGCACACAAACGGTAACGTGGGTCTCCAAGTTGTCAAAGAAAGACGCAAAACATTTAGAACCAGCAAAACAAAGGACTTTCTAAGCAGTGACACTAGGAGAATGCCTAACAGATGACATAGCAATCTCCCTGGGGCCCAGGAAAAATAGAAATCATTCGGGTAAATAACAAAACAAAACAAACACCAAACAAACCCAGAAATCCCAGTGAGCTTCTTCCACGTGCTGACAAGACAGCTTCTAGCAATCACCTGCCCCTCAAGCTGTTTAAGGGACGTGCAGGTCACAGATCCAGGTCAAGCTGATGGAGAGACTGACAACCATCCAGAAACTCTATGTTGCTTTGTTTACTTTCCAAATATAAATGTTCCCGGGAACAAAGGGCTGGGGCACTAATTCTAACTCAGGAACAAGGAGGCCACAGAGGTGTGGTCCTTGGGTCTAATCAAGACTGTTTTTGTCTCCCCTCTCTCAGAGGCTGGGTTCCCTTGGACTACTTCCTGTCATCAGTGGTCCTGTGGACAGAGATGCCCTGAGGAGCACCCGGGCCAGGCAGGAGAGCCACTCACACGTCCACTATGAAGTACAGGTCAAAGGCACCCTCGCAGGATTTCAGCCTGTCCCAGTTGTTTCTGTGATGGCTGGTGCCCAGGTGGAAGCTTCTGTTGTTTGGGAGGTGGTGCCGGGATCTCCCTGGGCACAGCTGTAGAGGCTGTAGCGCCAGCATCAGGAAGAGCATGGAGCCCAGCATCCTGGGCCCAACACTCCCCATTTTCTTGGCCAGCCCCCGTGGTCCCACTGGACCCTGGACACTTCAGGCCATCTCAGGCTGGGGCATGTGCTACCTCCGCTGGTTCCCAGGAACCACTACTCCTCCAGCCCTTTCACTAAGGTGCACTGGTGCTGTAAGCCTCCCCTGGTATCTGCCCTCAGGGCAGAAGAGGCAAGAGGCTGGCCTCGGGGGATGTCTTCACTACCTGCGTAATCCTCCTCTGTGATGTCCCTTATGATGGACAGGAAGGTTGGCATGGTGGCTTTGTGGCCCGCAGGTCTGCTCAGTGTCCTGCTGTTGACAATCCCAGTGCGGTGTCATGGGTGGGAGTAAGATGAAACGTCCATTTGTTCTTTATCCCAATCCCTCTCAGGTGGCCATTAAATTCCTTGGGAAACCCTGCCTTTCTGTCAACTGAAAGAAGGCAGCTGAGGTGGCTTAGATAAGGGCATCACTTTTGGGTCAAGGAATTGGGAGCCTAGAGTGCTGCAGTGTTCACTCGTGTGACCCAGTGGATGGAAGGGTCTACAAGTGGACGCAGGCCTGTAAGAATGTCAAAGTCCTTTGTGAATGCGAGACATTGCAGTTATCTTCTTCTGTGTAGCAAATCACCCCAAACTCAGTCGCATCAAACAAGAACTATTTTATTATTCTCCTGGGGTCTGTGACCAGAAATCAGAGAAGGCTGAGTGGCAATGGTTTGTCTCTGTTCTATGGGGGCATACACAACTGTAAGTCAAAAGTGATTAAAAAGCCCCGACTATGAATGTAAAACTTTTTAGAATACCTTAACCAATTGATTTTATGACCTTCATTTTTATATGCATAAAAGAAGAGTGATATATGCTAAAATGCTTCTCTAGTAAGCTTAGATATTTCAATTCGTAAACCATAAATTGGAAGTGATCTAAAGCATTTTGGGAGTGGTATTTAAAATAATGGAATATTTTAAATAAATGGTGTTTTGGAATTGAGACAATTAATTGGTGTACTTCGCCCAATAGCCTATTAGGTTTTCCTTGCTTCATATTCTTCATGACACTTGGTATTGTCCTATTTTTATATATTTTCCTATCGATTCAGCATCTCTTTTTGGTCTTAATTTGCATTCTTCTCATTACTGATGGGATTGGTCTTCTGTTCTAGAGACTTAGGGTCCTTTCTGAAGGAGGTAACAGGTGTCAGGGCCTGTTCCAATTAATTCTTGAGGTTTATGTGCTTGGTGAGCTTGGAATGTGAACCTACATGTGGTTAGCAGGCTTTTACAGAGAATGTTCGTGTATAGGAACCCCATGTCTTGGTACCCAGAGTTGAAAGTCCCAGTCATGACTTTTCTTACACCCCTGTCCTCATCAGACACTTCTTGATGATTCTGAGAGTCGGCTTCTGTCAGAAAAGTAACTGCACAGGATCCTCCCCACACTGATACAGGGACCTTCTCGGGGGCAGAGAGGGCATCCTTGTCAAGTGCCAGATCTCAGGGAGAAGCTGTCCCCATTGAACCACTGTGGGTAAGGTTAGCTGAGAGAATGTGTGCGGATGCCTTTTGTCAGGCTGTTCCTGTTATGATGCTGGACTTGAACTTATGACAACTTTTTTCTTCATTCATTGAGATAATCATGTTTTCCTTCTCCATTTTGCTGATGTGGTCAATTACATTGATATTTCAAACCTGAATCAGACTTGCATTTCTTGGGTGATCCCTAATTGGTCTTGATGTATTGCCCTCTTTATACATTGCTGTATTTCATTTCTTAGTGTTATGATCAGGGATTAAAAAATATCTTTTATTATTTCTTAATTATATTTTTGGTTTTGAGTTTTAAAAAAGTGATTACTCCAGCTTCATCCCAGCTGGAGTCATACGTTGGTAGATTTGGAAAGGACTGTGGAGATAATTTAGCCCAACCCCAGTTGATTGATGGGCAACTGAGGCTGAGAGAGATGGAATAGTCAGTTCAGGGTCACTCACTGGATTGATATGGCCACTTCTGTCTCTTCTAGGAACACTGGCTGTCATTAATCTCTGATGTCAATGGCATCTCCTTTGAGGAATCAGTCTGGAAAGGATGTAGGAGAGGCGCAGATGTCCCTGGTGGCACAGTTTGGACATCCTTTGAGGATAAAATGGCAAATGAAACCCAGGGTCACACAGGAGTGGGATGAAGGGTAACACTGGCATGTGCTTCCTAAGGAGCTGTTGAAAACTCAGAGGTTAGACATAGAATCTGACTTTTTTTCTTTTTCTTTTTTTTTTTGTGGTATGCGGGCCTCTCACTGTTGTGGCCTCTCCCGTTGCGGAGCACAGGCTCCAGACGCGCAGGCCCAGCGGCCATGGCTCACGGGCCCAGCCGCTCCGCGGCATGTGGGATCTTCCCGGACAGGGGCATGAACCCGTGTGCCCTGCATCGGCTGGCGGACTCTCAACCACTGTGCCACCAGGGAAGCCCTAGAATGTGACTTTTTGATGGGGTAAAAGTTTGGGAGAAGTTGGAAAGAAGGCAGGAAAAGGAGACCTAAACCCTCCACATGCCCTCATTTGGTGTTTGGGTCACATGGTTGACTTGTTGTTTACCTCTGGGGGCTCTGGGAGGGCGACATGGCCAGTACAACCAAAGCAGGCTTGGGGACACACACTTGGGTTTCAATCCCAGCTGCACCTCATCCTTGCAGGCGACATGGGGCAAGATGCTTAGTATTGCAGGACTTGGGTCCTCTTCATCTGTGAAAGAGGGTGATGACCCTCCAAGTGTGTTGAAGATGGAAGGAGGTGACATGTGCAAAACATGTGTCACAGACTCCTGTTGCCAAGATAGTGAGAAGGAGGGCAGGCCCCTGTGCTTCCTTTTACAGGTGGGGCAGGAGGCGGGGCGAGAGGAAGGAGCTAAGTTGGACTCAAGTGATGTTCCTGTGAGGAGGGAGTGGAGCTGTCCCCTCCTCACGGTCCTCCCGGGCTCAGGAGATGTATTTGTTAATGATGAAAATTCGGGACACTCAGCTGAGTGTGGTCCAGCAAAGCTCTCACAAGCTGAGGGGGCGCTTGAAGATGGGTTTGCAAGCCTCAAGAACTTGCTGGTGGAGCAGACCAGGGAAGGGCAGGGATGAATGTCTTCCCAGAAGGGCTGATGGCTCCCTTTCCTCCTGGGTGCCACCCTCACTTATGGCCATTGTGTGTCTCCCCTGCAGCCGTGAGTGCCTCAAGGGCAAAGCAGAAGCGGATTCACCTGTTATGTCCCAAGAGGGCATTTGACAGTTGACAGGTGAGCAGAGCAGAAGCAAGTGTATGAACATGTGAAAAACAGTTGTGGTCACTTCAGGAGAGTGGAGAGGGAGACCCACACTTGGTACAGGGGCAGGACCTGGTGGATAGATGGCTGCCCCCAGGTGTGGGAGCAGGCAACAGGAACAGCTCCAGACCCAAGCCACCATGTCTGGATGTTACTGTCCAGCTTTTCCCCTCTGGTCACCTGTGCTACAGCAGCTCCTGTGTCCAAGCACATCTGATGATTTGTGAGGAAAGGTGGCATGCAGAGCAGCAAGGAAAATAATCTGCTGTGAAGCAGGGTGCAAGCATATTAGAGTTGTCAACCAAGTCCAAACTGACTGGTGGAAGCCTTGTGTAAGTACAGCAGCTGCTGCCTGGAGGTTGACAGATGTGGGGCAGTACTGAGCCTGGCCTCTGGGTGGCAGAGTTGTGCGGTGTGGTCCCTCCTCTGTGATGGAATCCTGAAGGTGAAAGCAGGTGGCATTGCGCTCTGAGACAGGGTGAGTTGCTGCATCTATAGCAGTCTGGGTTCTTTAGATACCAACAACAAAGACCGACTCTGGCCACCTTAGTCAAGAAGATGAGTTAGAAGGTTTTGGTGAGGGTGAGAAGAGATGGGAGAGGAGAGAATAGATCCCAGCATCAAAGGGAGGACTGGAGAAGTAATCTTGGAAAAATACAGGGCTTGAGCTGCTTCAGAGAGTCTGGTAATCCCCTCAAACTGAAATTAGGTGTTCTTAGGAAGGATGATGGCAGCATAAATTCAAACCAAACTATCGGATGTCTGCTTTACTCTCATAGTAAGCATGTAATCCTGCCTTCCCATTTGCTGGTTTGAGAACCTGGGTACAAAAGAGTGCCCTTAAGTCTGCTGCAGCCAACACTTCCTGAGAGTGTGCTACTTGCCACCTCATGAAGCCCTGTGGGGTACACAGATAAACAGACACGCAGTCTTTCTCCAGGAGGAGAGGATCAGGCTGGGTAATAGCAAGGACAGTGTTGGGGTCCCAGCAGGCTCCACACACCCTGAACTTTGGCTCTGCAACCCTGACAGCAAACCTGGCAGTCTTCACACAGGATAAATTTGCTAGTTGTGGAAGGGCATAGCACTGGAGTCTAATTTCTATTGGGGATAAAAGTAGTCCTCTCTCAGCCTTCAGTTTAGGTACTGGCCCCTGGAGTGTGGGCAGAACTTTTGTGAGTCTCTGCACTGGGGATCAGGACCCCTGACTTGCGCCCCTGCTCTACCTGCTCTATCTGGCAGGCGATTATGAGTACCTTCAGCCCGCCATCCGGACTGTGACCCGGGCAGGGCATCAGATGGGGGGTGGATGCCTGCTCCCACCTCCCAGGGTAGCCTGAGGACATGAGGGTTAATGAAGGTAAGCTGTTCTGAGGTCTGTAGAGAAAGCTGTGCAAGTTGATGGCTCTTACTGTGACCCTCTTCCTTTTCCCTCCCCTGACGCACTCAGTGGGGATGGAGTCACAGGTGGGTCTGGATGGCTTAGTATGAATAGAAGGGTATCATTTAGGGGTGGCTCTGTGTCCTACTAAACTTGTGTCCCTCAACATTTTCCTCATGACTGGAGGATGCCTAGACCTTCTTTGCCTGTGCTATTTTCACCATTGCTTCTTGGAAAACTCCTATTCATCCATCAAACTCCAGAGCTAATGTCACCTCCTTGATGGGGCATTTCTTAGGGAGCACATTATTAGTGACTCTTCATCCCTGATCCTACAACAGTTTTCCCACACCGTTACCACAGGCTTCAGTAGATCCTACTATAACTAGGCTTTCTTCCTCTTCCTGAATGTGCAGTAGTGGCTCCACTGTATTCATCTTTTTATCTACAGGCTGAGCAGAGATTTGTATTTGTTGAATAAGTGAATGAAAATCACCCCTAAGAGATATGGAATGGGTTTCTGTGTCTGGACCATACGCCTTGCTCATAAACGGTCCTTGCAAAACACTCGTGATTGAATTCTTACTTTTTTAACTGCCTTGCACCTGCTTTTGCAGTTCCCTCTGACTTCTCTTTTTGTATTCTATTTTCTTCCTGGCCTTTGGAGGATTTCCTGCCCCCTTTCTAATACCAGGAGGGTGTCTCTGGTATTCCAGTGCCCAGAATTCCAAATTATTTGGGTCTCATGGGTGGTGTGCTGGTAAATGTTTAATAATTGGCTCTCAGCATGTAGTTACAACAGGAATGTCAGATGGTATTTTCATTTGTGGTAAAGTTAACATGAAAATGAAACAATGAAGACAGCTGTCTAAATTTCACTTGTTTCTCAGTGCTTTGAGTGATGTCTTTCTCAAAATAGAGAATAGTTTAACAGTAGAAGAATATTCTTTCCAATTTTTGCACTAATCACAATGGAAAGAATTCAGACAGGACATAATTTTTAGTTTAAACTGAATTCACTTTTCACCCTCACATTCTTAAGTCCAGATAAACAATGAACCAAGAAATGAAGCCCTGATTTATAGCATATGCCATAGATGCCCCCATCATGGCTGACTTGATGTCATTAGATGTGGAGTGGGGGAGAAATGCACAGGAGCAGGGCACCACAGCCCACATACAGGCCCAACAGTTGTGGTACCATCGGCAGCAAGATATTCAATAGTGAGAACTAGTAAAAGAATTAGGAAGTGGTGAGTTTGGGATATTTATTGTGTTTATATAATTCATTAATAGTTTACTTAATGTGGTTTTTGATAATGTCTGTGTTAAAACAGCTAGCTCACAAAATTCCTGAAAATCTCACAAGGCACTATGAGCTGGCTCTGACCGACCACTGGCCACATGCCACAAAAATGTGTTCACTCAAAGAGAGTTGAGGGGAGAGAGGACACTTTTGGGGGACAGAGTTGCATGTATGTGTCCCCTCAGCCTCTTCATGTGGTGAGCTGTACTCAATGCCACAGTGACAGGTTGTGTCTGTTGGTTCAATCAACCTGTGTACGTCATCCCTTCTACTTGGCTTTCCTGCACCGTAGTGGTGGAAAAGCTAAATGTACATTTTATAGACCCCTTGCAGTGAGGACATGGGCTTTTGACATGGATCCCTCCAAGCATCTCCACCCATCAGTGCACCTGGATAGGAATTCCAAAAGGTGTGAGGTGATATCTCATTGTGGTTTTGATTTGCATTTTCCTAATGAGTAGGATGTTGAACATCCTTTAATGTATTAATCGATCACATTTATTGTTTTGTGTATGTTGAACCATGCTTGCATTCCAGGGTAGAATCCCACTTGATTATGGTGTATGATCCTTTAAATGGTTCACTAGTACTTTGTTGAGATTTTTTCCATTATATTCACCAGGGATATTGGTCTCTAGTTTTCCTTCCTTAAATGTCCTTTTCTGGCTTTGGATTCAGGGTAGTGCTGGCCTTGTAAAGTGTCTTTGGTAGTGTTTCTTCCTCTTCATTTTTTGCAGAAAAGCTTGAGAAAGGTTGTTGTTCATTCTTCTTTAAACATTTGTAGAATGTACTAGTATAACCATCTGGTTCTGAGCTTTTCTTTGTTGGAATGTTTTTGATTACTAATTGAATCTCCTTACTCATTATTGGTCTGTTAAGATTTTCTGTTTCTTCAGGATTTAGTCTTGGTGGATGGTACTTTCTAGGACTTTCCTCATTTCTTCAATATTGTCCGATTTGTTGATGTACAGTTGTTGAGCAGTAGAGTTTTATAATTAATTTTGGTAATATCAGTTTTCATGTCTTCTCCTTCATTTATAATTTTATCAATTTGGTTTCTCTTTCTTTTACTTGCTTAGTCTAAACTATTGTCAATTTTGTTTATGTTCTCCAGAAAACTAACTCTTCATTTTGTTCCTTTTACATTGTTTTCTTGTTTTGTATTTCATGTATTTCTGCTCCAATCTTTATTATTTTTTTCCTTCTACTAACTTTGTGCTTTTTTAAATAGTTCTTTAGGTTGAAATATTTTTTCCCTTAAAATATGCATTTACTTCTATAAATTTACTCCTTAGAAATTTTGTTGTTGCAAACTGCATGATCTGGTTTAGATACTGTGTTTGCCTTTTCAAGATATTTGTTTGTTTTTAAAAAAGTCTTCTCTGGTCCACTGGTTGCTCAGGCATGCGTTGTTTAATTTTCATGTAATTTAGCATCTTCCAGCTTCCTTCACGATATTCATTCCTACTTTCATACAACTGTAGTTGGAGAAAATGCATAGCATATCAGTCTTCTTAAATTTATCGAGACTTGCCTGTGGCCTAAAATATGATGTATCTTAGAAAATGGTCCATGTACATCTCTCATTCCATGTTTGGTAAGTGTTCAAGTCTTTTGTTTCAAACATACATTTTCTCTTCCTCTTCTCATATGGGACTCCCATAATTCACTCTTGTTTCTGTTTGTAATGTCCCATAGTGTTCCTTCACTCTTAAATTTTCTTTTCATTCCTGTGGCAGGATAATTTCAAATGACCTATCTTTTAGTTCACGGAATCTTTCTTCTGCTTGCTCGAGTTTGTTGTTGAATCTCTTTATTATATTCTTCAGTACAGTCATTGTATTCTTCAGCTCTAGTTTCCAGTTGTTCTTTGGATGGTTTCTATTACTTTGTTGAACATCTCATTTTGTGGATACATTTTCTTCCTGAATTTTATGAAGTTGTGTGTCTATGTGTGTTTCTTGCATTTCACTAAACTATTTCACGAAGATTATTTTGAATTCTCTCTACAAGAGTCCATAGATCTCTGTTTCTTTAGAGAGTTTATTCTTTTCATCATCTCATGTTTCCTTGATTCTTCATGGCCCCTGATTTGTTGCATTGGTATGTGCACTGGTATTTGAGTAAGCAGTCTCTTCTTCCCTTCTTGGACTCTGTGGTCCATGGTTTTCCTTCATCTTCACATATATATTCTGTGATTTTCACAGTGAATTCTTGCCTATTGATAGTCCTCTGGCATGTAAGTGTGGAAGGAGACCTGATCATGTTTTCAAAGTATTCTTTAGGAGGGATCTGATAAATTGGGAGGTCTGCCTGTGTCATCAGAGGAGCTGGTGGGAAATTGGGACCCTGCAATTACCTTAATATTATGAGAAATATTAAGGTACAGGAAGGGAACTTACACTTCTGAAGGAGGTGGTAGGTTTGAGGACCTGTTTTTGACAGTGTCTTGGAGATTACATGGGTGGTGGCCTTGGATGTTAACCTACACGTGGTCAGCAGTTTACAGAGAATTCTCAAGCGTGGCAACCCCAAGTCCTGGTGTCCAGAGCTGAAAGGCCCAGTCATGATTTCTTCTAACACCTTGGTCCTCACTGCACAGTTCTTTTTTTTTTTTTTTTTTGCGGTATGCGGGCCTCTCACTGTTGTGGCCTCCCCCGTTGCGGAGCACAGGCTCCGGACGCGCAGGCTCAGCGGCCATGGCTCACGGGCCCAGCCGCTCCGCGGCATATGGGATCCTCCCAGACCGGGGCACGAACCCGTATCCCCTGCATCGGCAGGCGGACTCTCAACCACTTGCGCCACCAGGGAGGCCCTCACTGCACAGTTCTTGATGTCTCTGAGCTCATCATCCTCTCCCTCCCTGGGGCAGAGGAGGAAGACATTAACTACTGGGCCCCTGAGTCTTTACAAGTGACCTGGCACTGTTCTGAGCATACTGTAGCAGTTACTATCACCCTCTTGGCACCCTGTAGAGGGGACACCATTATCCATCTTTTCAGCGAGAAATTGAAGCACAGGGAGATTAAGTAACTTGCCCAGGAGATTAAGTAACAGCAAGTGAGTAATGGACACCAGACTGTATTCATACATCAAAGATATTTGGGGCTTTTTGGAAAGAGCATATTTTGGTTAAAACCCCATGTATCTCAACCCATGGTGACAGATGAAGGCCTGTCTGTGGGGAATGAGACTCATCATGTCAACATCCACAGGACACCAGGGTGCTTTGTCCTGGCAGGAGCAGTAGAGCTGCATCTCATACAGTGGAGCAGTGCTCACCAGGTAACAAACTCTCTTGCTAATCAACAACAAATCCCAACTCCTTTTGACTGTAAACCAAAACACAATATATGTGTCCAATTCAGTACAAAAGGGGCTCTTAACACTTTTGTGTTTTTGGTGCTTTAGATGTTGGGATATGGGTGTGGGAGTGACAAAGTACTTCTGCAGAGGTTCCCCGCAGTAGGAGGGATCAGCGGCAGCATCCTGGAGAGTGACTGAGAGCATATGGGTGGGAGATGTTGACCATGTGAACAGCAGTTACTGATGGGGAAGCACTCCTGGCTGGGTTGAAGGCAGGTATTTGGGCCGCAGAACATTTGTGTGCAGTGGGGATTCCGTAAGGTGAAGTTGATGCACCTCCCCTGTGTGAAGAAGAGTAGAGAGAGAAGGTCACTGAGAAGCCATTGGAATTGGGAGCAGAAGGCTGTGCTTTCCTTGCCTCAAGGGGATTAGGCTCAGTACCTGCCAGGATCCCCAGGGTGAGCCTTTGTTGATGCCCTTCCTCTTCCTAGGTCCTGGCCTCCAGCCTGCGCTTCTAATTCTAGACTCTGTTCAGATATTGGACATATGCCCTCCCTTCCCTATGGAGCCCCGTTGTTGTGAATCTGGACTCCCTTTGCTCTGGTGTTGAACTTGCCTGCTTCCCTCTGCACTGGGAGCCTGGTTAGCAAGGACAAGGGCTTATTGCTACTGTAGCCCCAGCATTGCCCAGGCTCTCTTGATGAGTATGTGCCGAAGGGATGGGTTCTCACTGCAACCCTCAGGCTGGGGTTGAGTCCAAAGTGCAAGGGCAGGTGACGGCGCCCTCAGATGGGTGATGGGCTCTGGAGGCAACAGCACATACAGACCCCTTGGTTTGGGTAGAGATTGATGCGGACCCTTTGGGACACCATAATCTGTCTGCAGCATCACAGGGAGGGTGGTGAGCACACTGACCAGCTGACAGCATCTATGGGCAGCCCTGGACTGGATTTGTCAATGAGACTCCAGGACCTCTGGGCTTTGGGTTATTTGGACTCACCTGGACACTTTCTTAGCCTCACCAAAAACTGACCTAGCATTCTTCATAACTACATTATTTGTTCAGTGGCATTTTATTATTTTATCCCTGTTTTTGTTTAAAAAAAGGTAAGGCTTGAGCATTTCAGAAACTAGACTAACTTTGCAGATTTAGTAACAGGTTGAAGTCAGTACTTTCCTACAATCACTCCTGAAAATGCCAAAGGGACCTTTCCCCATCCCTGCACAGTGCCCCGCAAAGCAGATTTCTGTGCCCTATATTGTCAGATCCAAAATGCCTCCTTGTGTCACAGAAATGACCTAAAGCCTCTACACAGGAGCACGTGTAACTAGAAGTGCCCATTCATTCATTCATTCATTCATCATCAGAGGGCTCAGTGTGTGGACCATGTGCGTCGGAACAACTGGATTTGGTGCCCTCGCAACACTCTGACCTGCAGGACTGGTGTGCCTCTGTCCGCCACACCCTATTGGGTGACACTGGGTATCCTGTGACATCTTGACCATTGGATTGATGAGGATAGTACTTGATTTCCAGCCTTTCAATTCACCAAGCCCTACAGCCCCAGGGCATACGCACTGGCTGTTTCCTCCGTTTGGAAGCACCTCTCTGGATTTATTTTTATCAGTTATTTCTCAGCTTAACTGTCACTCTCTCACAGATTCTGATCTGGCCAAACAGGCACTCACTGAGATATTCATGACTTTCAAGTGTCTAGAGAGCTGTGTAGAGACAGGTGGAGAATGGGGCTTCTGTGCAAGCAAGGCTGGGACTCAGAGCTCGATTCAGACCCAGAGCCGGGAGCCAAGCTGCAGAAGGAGTCCCAACACCACTGTCACCAGACAGTGTCTCTGCTGGGTGTGAGCATGCCTCAGGTGTGTCACCAGCAATGTCCAAGAGACTTTCAGGTCTATCCAGAGCTTCTAAGTGCCCACCTGTCCAGCCACCAAGAGCCAGTGTTTTCCTGATTCAGTGAATGTGGTCAGTACATACCTCACTGCATCTTGGGACTGCAACATCCTCCAGGCCCCTGGCCCGGTCTGTACAAAAGGTCTGATAATGGGGACACCAGGAAAATGATGCCCAGGCAGGTGCTTCCCAAGAGAACCAGGAGCAAGGCCCTCCTCGGATCTGGAGGCCTGAGAAGGGCAGTTCTCTGACGGTTTGGGGGTAGCCATCATGAGACCACGAGTGCCGAACCGAATGGGGGACAGAGCGGTGAGAAGGGTGGAGCCAGGCTCAGAATTCAAGTCCCGCTCTGCTGCTCCCACCCTTTGTGAGCTGGGACAAGTCACTCAGCCTCTCTGTGGGTCAGACCCGCCTCCATAAAGCTGGGATCTACCAGTACAGTAGTATCTACCTGTATATTCACTGGGAGGATTCAAGCAGTGAGAACAGGTAAACTTCTTGAGCAACTGACCCACAGAAAGGATGCAATAAAATTATCTATCATTATTATTATTAAATAACAAGGATGACAAGTGGAGAAATTGGGCTTCTCCACATTGTCACAGGCACTGACACAGGGAGGGCATCTTTACTAGCTGGTAAAACCAGTCAGTGTTGACCAGACAACATTGGGGAGGGGTGTCACCATGTCGTCTGCCACTCCTGCAGCTGAGTGAGCAGCCCAGGAGGGTCTCATGGATGGGGTGCAGCCAGCAGTCCCACAGGGTCGGGTAGGCAGTGGGGAGAGACGATGGACGGGAGTCCAATAGGCCTCTCCAGCCCTTTTCGCTTAAGATTGGAATTGCTGGGCATTGCTCTGGAGAAGAAAGGTCCTGACATCCTTGAGACGAGGACGCAGGGGAAATGCACGGGCACCACGTTGAGTATCGTCTGGAAGCTCATGAGCTCCAGGTCTCCACACCTTGGGCGTTCCTCTCAGCAGATGCCCGGAGAGAGCTCTCTGACCCACAGTCCCGGGGGCAACTGTCAAGGGCAAAAGCAAGACCCCAGCCCACGGGGAGCATCCCTGTGCCCTGCTTACCATGTCCCTGGGCGCACAGCACGTCAATGGCAGCTGGCTGCAGTGCTGGGCAATGTCACAAGACGTAGCCAGTTTTCCCTGAAAAGCAGATGTGGTTGTGAGGAAGCTACAGGCACAGACGCTGCCCCCAGATGGGTGGTGTCCCCTCTGTCTCCCATGGCTTCCCAGGCCTGTGTCCCCACAAACTGGCTGACACAACACTGCAGCCATCGCCTGGGCAGGGGGCTGAAAAGCCTTCTGTGTGTGTTGGGAGCTCGTCACTGTGGGTCACAGATAGTTTTGTTTTCTGGAACAAATCAGTACTTTTGGTGTAGGAGGAGAAGTCGGGGCTACTTTTGAAAAAAGTGTCAAAGTTTGGTGAAGATATGCAGTAGCCAAGGAGAGGTCCTCAAGGAGAAAGGTGAGGGGGGCATGGGGACTGGGCAGCAGCTTGAAGAAGAGGGAAGAGGGCCTGCTTTTGGGGGGCTCAGAGGGAGAAGGCAGGGAAGAGACCCAGTCCCTGCTCAGGGGAGAGGGTCCTGAAATGGGGGGAAAGAGAGAGATGAGGAAACCAAAGAACAGGTGAAAACGTGGACGTGGTGTGGGCGGAAGGTGGGGCCGGGCCTGCGGCAGGAACGAGCCCGTGGCAGGTGCTTCCTCCCTCCCTGGAAGGTGAGCTCTGGCTTCTCCGTGCCCTCACACTGACTCTCAGGGGACATGCAGGGCCCGCCCTCCAACTGCCATTTGAAGCTCCCAGGAGGACCAATGGATCCCAGAGCGACAGAGGCAGGACCAGGGGGAGGAAGGCAAAGCTGAACCCAGAGATGGTGGGGTCTTTCTTCCTCACACCTGCCACCTGGGGCCCTCTTTGTCCCTGTCATCTCTCAGCCCCCTGCCAGCTGGGGTCTCAGTCACCTGGGGGAGGGAAGTGTCCTCCATGTGGCCCTTGTCACCCCATCTCAAGTGCCTCAAGGACAATGCGGTGAGCTCTCTCCCTCCCTCACTGAGCAGACAGGAGCCATAGCCACTCCCAGGTTAGTTTGATGCTGGTAAGATCTTGGCTCAGAAGTTTCTTTTCTTTTTCGTTTTTTTTTTCCCCTGACCGGTGTGTGTCTTTGTCATTATATGTTTTCAGTCATCCAGTCACTGGCCAGTGAAACCAAGGACATTGCCAGAGCTGATGACAACCTCTATGAGAATCAGGAATTGGCCGGCTGTGAGTCAGCCCCCAACATCCAGAGTCCTGAGCCCATCCCTAGGCGAGGTCCCTGGTGCTGGCACTGCCTGGAGGCAGGGGGCACCTGAACCTTCAGCTCTTTGTCCTCCACTGGGCCATTAGGGTCGGGAGGAACTCTGGTTTTTCTCTGTCACCGAAGGGTGGGAGACCAGAGCCCATAAAGCTCATCTCCATGCAAGCCAGGTGTTTTAGGCCCAAGTCTGTGTGCATTGAACTGGCTCCCCCTCCTCCAAACCCCCAGCCCTGAGGGGCTCATCCCTCCCTTCCTAAGTTTGCTTGTCACCTCCATCTGTTTTATCCTGTCTTCTTGGCACCCACAGCAGGAGACAATAATCGTGGTCTGTACAGAGCATGGATTCTAGAAAGAGAAATAAATTGCAGGCTTTCTTGTCTGGCAGCTCCTGGGTGCAGACACACGACATCTGTTGCCTGGGCTCCTGTCAAGTACTGGCCAGTCAGCAAATGTTTGTTGGAGAATCAAGGACAAATGAGCAGGACCCGGCACAGTAAGAGAGTGGCCTCCATGTGAAAAACACACCAACAACTTTTGGTTTAAAAAGATGGCACTTTTCCAAATATCAACAAACTCTATCCTGTCCCCTTGGTTCCTGGCAGCCACCCTTGTAGGAGAAGCTGGGCGTGAGGCTGTGCCATGTGATGGAGGCGGGCAGGGGTGGGGGCATTAGTAGGTGACAGGGCTGTATTCACCCGACTCTGGCAGATCCAGTCTCCCCAGGCCACACTGCAGCCAGTGTAGAGGTCAGCCTGGGCAGTGACCCTGTTTCCCACCAGATGTCAGGCCCAGATCCCCCTCTCTGGGGACATGGCACCCCTGCTCTCACTACTTCTTATGGGCCCTGGGTTGGGCCCCACCTCGGGTCAGCCCCAGCCTCCTCACCTGACGCTTGGTCCCTGTGCTCACCTGCGCTATGCCCCAACAGCTCAAAGTCAGGTTAGGACTCTCTCCACCCTCCCCAGTCCCCAGTCCCTAAAGGCTAACCCTGCCACGACCCTCATCCTGACATGAGCCAGGGATGAAGAACAAGGAAATGGAGCCCAGCATACATCAGAGCCCAGGGAAGGGGACCAGGTCCCTGCGACCTGAGGATCCATTTCCAAATGCTAGCGTGAGTCCTGGGAAGGTTCAGTCTACAAAGAGTCTTTTGGGAATTAAGAAAAGCCATTTATATCAGGAGGGACCATAGCTGTTTCTGAAATAGGCTACCCCATGTTGCTGATTCAGTGATAAAGGCCTTGGTGCAGGCTGTCTTCGGAGGTGGGGAACCGTGTTGTCTGGGTGACATTTTGTGAGTCTCAGGTCCTCTCTGGGGTCCCTCCCTGCCCTCTGTCACCCTCTTCTTTCTGACCCTCTCTCTGCCCAGGTAGGTGGGAGCGGGAGGGGTGGGGGACGGCCTCTCCCCATACATGTCAGAGGGCCTCTCTGTGCAGGTCCGTGTGGGCATCAGGTATGCTGACAACATCACTACGAAACACACCACTTACTTTTTCTGGTTTCTGGGCTGGTGGTGGCTCCTTGACGATCTAGGATGTTAAAGAGACATAAACACAGGCTGGAGGGGGCATGGAGGGCTGTGGCTCAGCTATGCAGACAGAAGGGGACCCTGCTCGGCAGCAGTAAGGGATCAAAACATGGGCTTTGGGGTGTCAACCTCGGTGCCCAGAGCCTGAGGGTCTGTGGCCCACAGGCTCCACCTCCCTGAGCCTCATGCTCCTCAGTCATAAAAGGGGAATCGGTACCTCCATGGAGGGTCAAGGGGGAGACAGGCAGACTAAGGCCCCTGGTCCCTGGTAGAGTTTTCAGCAGCAGCCCTGACATCATATGAAGACAAGAGAACACTCCCCACACCCCTCCTCCTCTCCCCTTCCCTCCTTCCCCCTGCAGCCCTCCCTGCCTCCCAGCCCTCAGGGATGACAGTCCACCTCCCTCTCCGCGACCCGGCTTTCTCTCCTCACTTCTCGCCCTTTGCAGAAATTTGACCTGCTGGCTTCTATGCTGCTTTGCTTGTCCTTTCTCAGCTCTGCTTGTTCGTCTGCTTCACCCACCTCTGGCCTGTGTCCTTCCAAACCCAGCCGGCCAGCGCCTCTGCCTTCCCACCCACCCGGGGCCAGTCTCTGTCCTTTATCATTATCAGGGCACCTGTCACACCCTCTGAAGTTGACATTTATCCTCAATGCCCCCCAGCTAACAATACCAGACCAGACACCACATGGTGAGCGCCTGTGGGCAAGGGAGGTGGCTGCTTCATTGCTGCCCCTCTGTGCCCAGCACGGGGCCCTGCACATTCTGGTGACTTAGTGATGACTGTTGAAAGAATGACGGAAGGCACCAGAGATGGGCCGGGATCCATGCTGTTTTCAAAGGCGCAGCTGCCCCCGGGGTTAGCATCCTCCCGGCCAGCATCCTTCTCCCTGTGGGCCATTAGTGCCCTTGCAGACCCCTCTTCGTCCCCCAACAGCAGAGACTCTTGGGGCCTTGGTCCACCTGAGTCCTTCAGAAGCCTGACTGCTGTGGGGCAGCCCTGGTCTCAGGAGGTCTGGGGTCCTTTTGCCCCAGGGGCCAGGACACCCCATAGGCCACCTCCCTGTGAAGGTGAAAGCATGAAGCAGGTGGCCCCCTAGAAGCCCAGGCTGTGTCTATGCCCGGGACAGGAGGACAGAGTCTGTGTCTTGTTTGCTTGTGTGTTGGCCATGGAGCTGATGGGAACCCGCCCACAGGCAGGATCGTGGGGCAGGCATGGGCATGGTCCCTTGGGGCTTGGCGAGGGCTGGATGCAGGCTGTGCGGGCAGGGGTCACTCACCTTCCTGCGGCACAGCCACCAGAGGCACCAGAGCATCAGGAGGATCAGGAGCAGGGCTGGGATGAGGGCATATAAGTAGAGAGGTTTGACATAGCGGGTGAACTGTGGGGGTGGTGATGAGGGAGGCTCCTCGGGAGGCTGCTGGGCAGCTAGTGGGGCAGCTGGTGGAGCAATCTTGCTATCTGGTCCCCCTTCCTACAGAAAAAACACACAGCAGAGTCCGGCATGGACCAGGCGCCTGCTACTTGGATCCCATACCAGCCCACCCTGTCCTCTCAGTCCCCCTTCTACTTGGTTGCCCCACCTAAGGAGACAGATTCTAGGAGGTCGGGGCTGTTACCCAGAGAGCCACTGTGGGGCCCTGGGCCGCAGACCCCACCGTTGGCCCTGCTCAGAGGCTCTCCCCAGAGCCCTGTCAAGGAAGCCCAGTCCTCCATGCAGTGACAACCCAGCCCTCACTGCCTGTCTAGTATGACATACAGGGCTTTTGTAAGGACCACAAAATGCTACGACACACAGATGAGTGAGGGAGGGGTCTTAGGGCCCCAGAGAGGTGTGGGTGCAAGAGCAGAGGCAGGACACCCTGCTCACATCCCCGTAGCCTCCCTCCCCTACTTCCCCCCTCTGCAACCTCGGGCCAAGCTGACTAAGCACGGTCACAGCTGCTCCCACCCTCCTGACCCCGGTGCCGGGGACCCCGACTTGGAGGGCCCAGGGTTCCTAGAGGCCCTGGACCCTGTCCCCTAGTGCACAGTGCCCCAGCCTCTCCTGCTCACCCCGGCTGGAATCCAGGATGGAGCCTTGAGCTCCCCACCACAAGGCTGGGGCCATGGGAGGTGGCAAGGTGTGTCCAGGGAAGGCAGAGCCTCAGCACGGTTCCTGGACTCTGCTTAGGGCTCTAATTGGTCTCTTCCATGTGCCTTCAGTGACACTTGGTTCACAGAGAGAGCAAAGGTTTGCAAGGCCTGGACAGTAAGGTGACCCCCAGGTGCTCTTTTTAGTAGCACTCTCAAGGCACTACCCAAGGCTCATGGGGGTTCAGCTCCTGGAGGTAGGGCTAAGGGCTCCGAGCTACCTGTGAGATGCTGCTCAGGGGCCTGTCCGCACAGGCTACCTTTTGGGCCTGCCTGGGGTGTTGTTCCCTTCACTTGCCTCCCCAGGGTGCAGGGTGTCAGGACAGCCTTAGATGCTAGAGCCTTACCCTGGTACTCGCACAGTTCCTGCTGATGATGCTAACATTGTGGCTGATGAAGCTGACACCATGGTTCAGGCTAACTTCAACAGAGACCTCCCTAAAGCACAGAAGGGGCAGACAATGACCACCAGGCCAGACAGACATAGTTCTTACACTTGGCTCAAATTGTAGCTTATAGTATCTCCTGACTGTAAAGACTTTGAACATCAGGTATTCAGGGCTACCAGAGAGCAGATAGCTGGGGTAAGGGGAGCTCATCCCAAAGTACTACGAGGTCAGCTTCTGCAGTGAAGGCTGACCAGGCAGTGAGGATCCCTGCGCGGGGTCAGATGTCCTCATGGCCATGAGTGAAGTGACCAGGGATGGTGGTATGATGTCACCATCCCGACTCCTCTGTATGTACAGAGTATGTGAATTTAGCTCCAAAAGGCTGCCTGGAGCAAAGGTACCATCCCTGGGGCACAACATCTCCTGCATCCTACGCTCCTCAGCAGAGCCTGGGCCACAGCAGATGGCTGAGCACCTCCGGGGACCACCCACCAGGGCAGGGGTGAAGGATGCCCTCAGTCCTCCTGGAGACAGACATGTGCTGCCCCAGTAGAGGTGGCTTCCTAAATTTTTTACACCTCATGGTGGCAAAAACTGCCCACTTGGCCCCTGGGCTGGGCACTTACTGATCTGGCTTCTCTACCTTTACTCCTGGGCATGTTATACTGCTATCTTTCATAGACTTGGCTTTTACATCTGAAAGACAATCACATGAAAAGAATGTCAGTGGACTTGTCCACCCATCCGCCCCTCCCCTTCTGCCTGCCCTTGGAAGCAGAGCTACCACTTTGGCAGAAGCAGCTTCTCTTCTCTGCCTTCTTCTGACACCTACTGTGCACCAGGCACTGTCAGGGCTCTGGCGTTTAGTGGGAACAAGGCACGCAGAGGCCCTGCTCTCAAGGACCTGACATTTGTGGGACTGGAGAAAGAGACAGACAATAAAGTAACAAACAGTGAACAAAATAAATGCCAGAGTGATAAGTGCAGTGACATCAATAAGTAAGGGACAGGATAGAGAAGGGAGGGGAAGAGACAGCTGCTTAGGAGCAGGTGACCTGTCCTGTCTTTTAGAGACTGAATTTCTCTTTAAGAGAAAGTGAAATATTTATACAGGACATGATGGGATGTCTGGGATTTGCTTCACAATAATCAATGGTGAGAGTATCACCAAAACCAGATTGGCCAAGATTGGTAATTACTGAAAGTAGGGGAAGGCTGCTTCAAGGGCATTATACGATTTTTGCTACTTTTGTGTATTATTGAAAATTCCCATTAAAGATAAGGTGTCTGTGAGGCGGTGTGCCTGGAGCTGAAAGTGGATGAGGGGAAAGGCAGGGAAAGGTTTAGGGAAGAGGGTCAGGGCTTTGGGAGCCTGTTCTGAGGCCTGAGGCATAAGTAGCTGAGCTTGTTGTGGGAAAGAGGTGAGTGAGGAGAGGGGGCGGGGCCTCGTGGGCCCTGGGAAGGGGTTTGGGCTTTATTCTAAGTTCAGTGAGCCTGTCGCGTGGCTCGCCAGGTTCAGGGAAGTTTGGACATCAGGGCTCCTGGCGACAGACAGCCCTTTACGGCCACTCCTGGTCAGGCTTGACTACGTGCAGTGAGGCGGTCAGCAGAGGAGCCCAGGACTGTGGGATGAGCTCTCCCGTGTGAGATCCTGGTGCTGGTCCAACTCAGAGAGAAACACTCGTGATATCTAGAGTGGGAAAGCAATATAGCCATGGACCACAGGGGAACATCTGAACACATTTCCTGGAGGATAGGTTGAGTCCCACCTTCCTCAAGAACTGTCATCTCAGTGAGCTCAAAGGCCCAGACTGGGCAATCACATCACCTATGCCTACTTTCCAGCTCTTTCTGAACCAGCTTGTGACCTTGGGCAAGCTCTTGAGTTGACTCTGACTCTGGTTTCAGATCTACACAAACGAATAACAACAGGTTTCTTTTGAGAATTAACTGGGATAGTGCATGGAAGGCACTTAGCACATTAGCAGATGTAGTAGGTGCTCAATAAACATTAGCTCTCCACATCAATGTGTTACTCAGTCCTAATCACTTCTGAAGTAGAAACCAAGAGATATCTAACTCCCTGAGGCCATCTACACACTATGTGGTGTGAGAGTGTGGCAATGGCAGAGCCCTGCACATTCTATGCACCCGTGGAAGGAGGCGAGATGGCCCAGAACTGTGTTGGGGCAGAGGACTTGCTCTGGGTTCACCAGATGGCCCTGGAATGAAGAGTGTCACTGAACATAATATAATCATATTAAGTCAATGCATCAGGGGAGGGTTGAGAAGGAAGAGAAAGTCCCACTGTCCCCAGGCGCTCTTTGTGGGAGATCAGGCCCACCTCAGCACTGAGGACACATCTGCTGCCCCAACTGTGTGCTTCCTCAGGCCTCTCACCCTTCCTGGAAGGACACCTGGTGCCTATTTCCAAACAGTAGCTTTATATATGTGATAGGGCTTAGTTAGTACACCTACCATACTGGCCCCATTTCCCAGTACAGATAATAGAGGCTGAGAGCAGAACACTCATTAGGTCAAGATCACACATGAAATGTGGGCCAGAGCCAGGATTCCGGGGCTCAGGCCTGGCAGTTGGCATCCTCTCTCAATCCCAGGTGACCACGTGGTCCTGGGAGAGCTCAGTGCACCTGGCCCAGACTCAGGGCCCTGGGGCCACCTCCACTTCCCACCAGCAGACTTGTGAGATTCAAGTCCTTGTCTCTCAAGGGAAGTGAGGGCCGAGGAAAGTGTGGGGGGAGTGTAGCAGTGAGGACAGACCCAGCACCCCCAACCCAGCCTTGAGAGGTGCACGCCCTGACCCAAGACGCTCTTCATGTGCTGGGGACTGATCACTGCCTGGCCTGAGATGAAGGGAGCAGTGGCCAGGCTTCCCAGCCAGGCCCCTCCTTCCATTGTCCATGCTGCCTCTGTCCTCACAGTGTCCACAGTGAGTGGTGAGCAAGGGCTTCGACGGCCTAGCCGGCTCAGGGAACGCAGTGTGGTGTGGGAAGCGTGTCACTGGGCGGCACCAAGGGGGTTACTTACCAAACAACCGCTTGTCGCTTAACTTAAATCTACAAATAACTTCATCCTTCTTCTTTGCATTGTTAAATCCTCTTCCAGAAATCATCAATTCATTTTCATCTGCAAGGGCAACACCCAAAGGTCTGTATTAGGACGGGCTGAGTGCTGTCTTCCCTCTGATCTTGCAGTTATGACAGGCCACTCCATAACTGAATTACCAGGGACTCTGATGAGGAAGCATATGTGTCTGAACCAATATCTGTGTGCACACTGGGCCTCACCGGGTATCACAAAGGGTACAACTGAGATGGCTGGGCCTTGAGCACTCGGGGGCTTCTCAGCACTGCCCCTGACCCATCCAACTCATTAAAGGCACCCAGTCTCATACCCTCCACAGGGGCAAACCCAGCCATAGGTTTCCGACTCTGAAGCCAAGGTCTTCCCTGAAAGGCGCAGGCAGTGCTCTCCAGCAGGCCCTCTCTTACGCAAATGCCAGGAACCCAGACAACACAGGCTGAAGACAGTCCTGACCCTTGTCTGAGCTGAGCACACAAGCCTGGGTGTCTGTGGGGCTTTCTGACACTCGGGGATCTGCTCCTCCTCCGTGTCTCTCTCTCTGCCTATGGCAGGCTGGAGACCCCAGGAGCAAGGCCAGGACCTGGGTGAGGCACGGAGGAGGCGAGGACCCTGCCCCGGAGAATCCCCCATGGCAGGCGACGTCCTGTCTCAGCTGTGGGTCTGAAGTCTGCAGTGCGTGCTCTGCCCCGCCCTCTTCCTGCCCCTCCACGGGCCTCACACAGCCCCCCACGCCCACCACAGAGGTTCGCCAAGCACCTCCTTCTGTCAGAGTGGGAGACACTTATAGGCAGTTCTGGGCCATAGGGGCTCCCCAGGCTTCTGGGTCCCCACTGGTGCTTCCTGACAACTGAAACAAATACTAGGGGATCCCGAGAAGGCAGCTAGTGGGCCTGGCCCCTGGAGCTGGCCAGGATAAATGCAGATCTTCCTGCTGCAATCCATGGTCTTTAGCCTGCACCCCTGCCTCCTGGCCTAGGCTGGCTAATGCCAATCCCAGATACTTGATTGGCGCACGGTCAAGTAACTTGAGAAATATTCCTCAGAAATGCCAGCACAGCCTTGGACCTGGCAGAGCTGATTCGTCCTGCTCCAGATCTTCCTGTGGTCCCCTCAGATCAAGGTGGAGTTTACAAATTCTCTTTTGAAGAAAACAGATTCTTGGGCTGTAGGCTGAAGCTGGCCTGCTAATATGTTTTGATAGGCTTTTGGAAGCAGAAAGCTCCCATAGAGGACCTGGCAGTCCCGGCCTCATGGTGAAGGTTGGACCCAGCCTCCTCTTCCACGTAGCTGACAGGAGGGAGGGCGGCAGCCGAGGGCAGGGCCGTCTGATAGCCCAGCGCACAGCCCGTGCCGCATCCTCAGGAGCAGCGCACGCTGCCCTCCGCCTGGACACCCTCCTTCCTCCTTGTGTCTCCTGCTGCCTTCAGCCCCGCTCGGGTGCTGCTTCACCTCTGCAGCAGAGCCCCCTGTGCCCCAGGCAGTGCCGCTCCCAAAGGGGGGCTTCTGAACTCCGGCAAGTCTCCAAAGTGGAAGGCAGGGTGATGGTTTCAATATTTCAGCAAAAGAGACTTCCAGGTCAAGGATTTTTGCTTTGTCCAGAAAGCTGCTCCTTTTGCTTCCCAAACTACCCCCCCGTACCCCAATTCCTCCAACAGTATCCACCACAGGAAGAAAAGGAAGTCACAGGAAGGTCTATAATAGGCTTGCAGGGCTGCATGTCCCACGTACAGTCCACTGCCCATCAGCTCTCAGGCAGCAGACGGACGAACAGTCCCGGGAAGGGAGATGGATCCAGAGCTTTGTCTCTGGAAGAAAAGCTGTACACCAGGCCAGCCGCAGGCTTCAGAGAGAGGAGCTGGGAAGGCAGGCGTCTCCCTGAGAAGGCTGGTGGAGCTGGGCATGAAAAGGGCATCTAGCCTGCCTGAGACTGACACAGATGCACAGGTGGACATGACCTGACTTGGGGCAGGCAGGTCTGGGAGCACCACATGCTGCTTGGGACTGTCACTTTGAGAGAAACTGGACACTGACCAACTGTGACCTGGGTTCCCCTTAAGGCAGCAGGTCTACTTCTGGTCTTGACCCCAGGGAATTCCTTTCCCAAGCTCACAGAGGTAAGCATCAGGACGGTCCTACAGTATGACTTCTAGTATCGACCTATTAGGAACAATCTGAATATTGATCAAGGGAGGCCCATGAAATAAATTGTTCCATCCATGCAATGGAATACTATGTAGATGGCTGGAAAGTACTATGTACTGCATGATCCCATTAATGTAAAAATATCCTTGTAAAGTATACTGAGGTAGGTCTTTACATATAAAAGCTGAACTCTTTGTGGTTGTTCTCTCTGGACAGAGTAGGATGGGACAAGGGGGGACCTTATCACGCTGGGGGACAGCCTGGACCCAGGCTGGTTGCAGGAGTGTCCCCGTCTGCGCAGTGTGTCCTGCCTTCATCCCGTGGGTCCTCCTGCCCCGCACAGCCTGCCCCCCCCACACCCCCAGAGGGTCTCTGGCCATGATGCAGAGCTGGATGCTGGACCTCAGAGGGAAGCCCTGCTCTGCAGTGTGTCCTCCTATGGCCACACTGCTGGGCCCCACCTGCTGGGCTTCCTGCAGACACTCACTCTGGCCCAGTCACATACAGGAAAAGGAGTGACCAGGTGCCGCCTCCAGCCTGCCTCTGGGGTCCAAGCCCCGAGCCAACTCAGCAACACACAGGAGGGATGAATCCCCAAACCACGGTGCCGAGGGTCCCAGGCCAGGCCCCGCGCTCATCCCCTGTGAGTCCCTGAGAAGAGGTTCTAAAGCAGCAAACTAGCCTGTGGAGGAAGAAATCAGGGAGTAGCTGCCTCCAGGCGGTGGGGCAGGGATTGCCTGGGAAGGGAGCTGAGGGGACTTTCTGGGGGCAAATGTAATGTTCTGAGTCCTCATAGGGTTGGGGATTACACAGGTGTGTGCATTTGTCAGAACTCGTCAAATGATAAACTTGTTTGTTGCATTTCAAAAAGAGAAATCTTAACAAATATTGTTTCCCAGATAAAGAAATGTGGTGCAGTAGCCTGATGACTAAGTTATTTTGAAATGCATCAAGATATAAGATGGGGACTTCCCTGGTGGTGCAGTGGTTAGGAATCCACCTGCTAATGCAGGAGACAAGGGTTCGAACCCTAGTCCGGGAAGATCCCATGTGCCGTCGAGCAACTAAGCCCGTGCACCGCAACTACTGAGCCTGAGCTCTAGAGCCCGCAAGCCACAACTACTGAGCCCGCATGCCAAAACTACTGAGCTTGTGAGCCTAAAGCCTGTGCTTCGCAATGAGGAGTGGCCCCTGCTCGCCACAACTAGAGAAATCTCACAGCAATGGAGACCCAATGCAGCCAAAAAAAAAAAAAAAAAAAAAAAAAAAGAAATAAGATGAATTGATGAAAACAGAGAGTCAAGAAAGAGAGAGGAGTTAGATAAACAAATGATAAAGGAAATACAGTCAGGTATTAGTTGCAGATCCAGGTAGTGGACAGAGGGGTATCCATTGTACGTTCATTTCCACTTTGCTATAGGTTTGAAATCTTCTGTAATAAAAAACTGGAATAAAAACAATGAATTGAATGATAAAAAAAAAAAAAAAAGCTGTGGACACAGCCAAGCAGAAGTCATGGTTCATACTGGGTGACAAGTGCCTGACAAGAGACAGGAATAGAGCAAGGGCTTTGAGAAGCCAGAGGGACCCGTTGAGTAGGAAAGGCTTTGGAATTGAGATGCCCTGAGAATAAGACCTAAAAGGATGGTGGGCTGGACCCTGTAAAGCTGAGGAAGGTTTTTCAGGGACCCCAGTCCCCCCAGCCCCCAGCCTCTGCAGCAGGTGGGCTTAGAGCAGAGGCTGGAGTTTGGAGGGTCTGGTTGTCTGGCTCGGGGGCCTCAGCCTCCATGGTCAGGCTGGGGTAGGGAAGTGGCCTTCTCTGCCCCTCAGGCCCTGTGCAGAGGATGGGCTGGAGCACAGGCCTGGAGGCAGGGAGGCCAGCAGAGGCCTCTGCCTAGTCCTGGAGGGAGGCCGAGAGGCTGAAGAGGCCACGTGCCTTATGCTCCCCACTCCCGGCTTCCTCACACCCGGCCCACTCACTTACTCAGGACGACAGCCTGATGAACAGCTTCTTCTACTTTATTTGGGGTCCAGGTTCCTGCCTTGAGCTTTCCCTCCAAGTGACAGTCATGCTGTGTGGCAGCTTTTGACAAGATGACAGCAGTCGTAAAGGTCAGAGCAGCAGTGCTGGGCCACGCCTGCAGAGGGTGTGCGGTGGGCACCTGTCACCTCAGCTGGGCCGCCACAGGGCATGAATGACAATGGGCATCTTCCTCTATGGTTTGACAGGCCTGTGTATGTCTCAGGGACATAATCAGAGAATTGAAGCTGTCAGGCTACTGCTCGGCTGGCACGTGACACCAGAGAAGCCCTGGTTTCGTGTCTGGGGGCAGCAGAGCTCGGATATGAACATTGCTATGTCTGACCCCATGGCCTACTGTGCTGTAGCCTTGCAGTTCAGAGCACGGTGGCCAGGCCCAGCTTCCTGGGTCTGCGTCCAGCTGCATCCAGCTGTGTGCTGTTACCAGTGGGAGCGTGTGCTTATCCACCCACCTCAGCTCCACAAATCCCAGTGATGTGGACTCACGAGCCGGCACACACAGAGTTCACTGAGAGAGAGGGCTTCTTCCAGAAAAGCAACTGCACAGGATCCTCCCCACACCGATGCAGGGACCCTCCCAGGGGAGAGAAGGCAACCTTGTCAAGTTCCAGGTCTCAGGGAGAGGTCGACCCCGTTGAACCACTGGGTGTAGTGATAGCTGTGAGTATTTGTTGGATGCCTTTGTCAGTCTGGGTTGCTAGTATGATGCTGACCGTGAACTATGTCCAATTCTTTTCTTCATCCACTGAAATAATCATATTTTTCTTCCCCATTTTGCTCATAAGAAAATCACACTGATATTTCATACACTGAATCAGGCTTGCATTTCAGAGGTGAGCCCTAATTATTCTTGATATATTGTCCTTTTTTTATGTTGTTGGATTCTATTTGCTAGTGATTTGTTGAGGTTTTTTAAAATAAAGTTTTTCTTATTACTTAATTAAACTTTTGGTTTTGAGTTTAAAAAATATGTACACTAAACTTATCATTTTGCAATATTTTTGTGTCATTTTATGGCATACATCAAACTTATACAGAACTGTATGTCAATTACATCTCAGTAACACTGGAAGAAAGAAGTAATTATACAAATACACACACACGCACCCCCAACACTTGGCATACACACCTCACATAAACATTCCCTTCTATGCCCGATGTAGTCCTATGCCCACAATTTCCATACAATCACCCCACACACTCAGACACCACACTCACACACACCATACACACTACACGCACACCCCACGCATAGTGAAATCATGTGCTCACAGCACAGCCACAACGCACACTGGGCACATTCACAACTCACACAAACACACACCCCTGTGTTTAAAACAGCACTCCAGCTCTTACCTCCTGTACAGACACTGGAAGGCTCCACAGCTGTCATTTCAATACAGGACTTAGTTCCAAGCTAGAAGAGGGAGATGAGGGGCAGGGGCTTGAATGCGGGGGCTTGGCGAGAAGCTACCCCTTCCCACTTTTCACGTCCAGCCCTCACTCACTGGCTCAATGATGTATTTAAGAGCCTTGAAGCCTTGGTCCACTCCAAAGACGTGACGCGGGCTGTCTGCAATTTCCAATAACTACAGCAGAGAGGAGATGGTTGGCACACAGTCAGGGGTTGAGGACGCGGCAGGTCCCATCCCAGGAGACAGGCTCTTGTTGCCTGCCATGCTGGATTCCAATGCCACACGCTGGCATCTGCTAGCAGCCCACCCTTAGGGAGTGGAAAGCTCCTCCATCCACACCTCTGGTGGGCAGGTTTACCCAACACTTGATATTCATCTGCAGTGGCTGCCTGGTGTCCAGACACTTGGGGGGGGTAGAGGGCCGTCCTCTCGGAGACCCTGGGACAGCTGCCTTTGAGAGATTTCCCCAACGGGGCTCAAGAGTGGCACCGGTTTCCTGTTCTGAATTACCTGTTCTCTCTGATAGTCTTTTACACCCACACAGTATACTGTTGCTCCCATTTTCCGAGCCCTGTCAGCCTAAGAGGAAAAAAGCGTTGAGTACAATTCACAAAACAGGTGGAGCACAAAGCTGGTAATGATGGTCTGGACTTACTTCTTCCTTAGTCATTTCAAACGGCGCTTCCTCCAGGGTTCCATCGGTCAAGGAGATAATCATAGAGGGAACCTTGTTTTCTGCAGAAGAAGCAGGGAGTGGCCTGGTCAGCAAGGCACCTGGAGTGACCTGCCTCAGGCTGCCAGGCCCACAGCACTGCTCCCACACCTCCTCCTCCTGTGGAGAGGCCACCCTGACCTGAGTACCCACCACCCAGAGCACCGGAAGGGAGAAGGGGCCTCAGCCCAGGACCCATTTGACAGACGAGGAGCCTGAGATCGGATCAGAGCCCTTCCTACTGGACCATCGCTATGGGCAGGTGGCACAGCCTGTGCCCTGAAAGGCAACTGCAGCTACTTCACTGGACGAGGACAAGCCTCTCAGGTGAGCACAGGGAGGAGCAGCTGACCGACTGCACAAGAAGTCCCCTTGGGTCCGGGGGGCAGTGGGCACTGTCTTGGGCGGCGCCGGCAGGCACTCCTGCTGGCTCTGTGGGTCCTGCTATTCAGAACTCGAGGTCAAGGTGCTTGGGCAGCAGCCCCCGCCCAGCTCCCCGCCTTTCCCCAGCAGCCCATGCATCCTTCCTGACAAGGGCTGCAACCCTACAGTCTCGATGCAGCTGGTCTGGGCCAAGTACCGCCATTTCCACTGGCAGAGGCACAGTGAAAGGATTAGAGTCAACCGGAGGGAAGAGGCTCAAGGGAAAGGAGGAAGAGCCAGAGCTGCGGTGGACAAAGTGTGGGCAGCCAGGGGGACACCAAGGTCTCTGTTCCCTAAACTGAACCCCGTCTGCTCGCCATCCCTGGAAGTTCTCTTTTCTTTTTCATGCAGCCCAACCATAGGTCAAGCACTTGATATCTAGTAAGAACCAGGAATGTAATGCATGATCCCATGTGGTTCTCGGAAGTATCCCTGGGGGTGGTTTTCCTCCTCACTGCGCAGAGGAGGAACCTGCAGCACAGAGAGGACAAGGGACGCGCTCCAAGGTCAGCGCTAGGAATTGGCCGAGGTGGGTCTGCACCAGCCCTCGCTGAGGCCCGCGCCTAGCTCTGTCCCACCTGAGCACAGTGACGTCAGCAGGCAGCTTACCTCCTGAGTTAGCTTGTTGAATCTGCTCATTTGCCTGCAACAAAATGAAGGAAATTGGTGGAGGGCAGTGAGATGACCACAAAATACTCTAAGAACTTGATAAAGCAGAAGAAAGTCTCAGAGCTGTAGGATCTGTACCTTTTTAAATCCTTCCTGCATGTGTGTGGTTCCTGTGGGTACTATATTGTGAAGTCTGCTGAGACCAGCACGAATTTCATTTCTGAAAAAAAACAATAAAGGTGGTTGAGGAGGAATGAGGGTTGACTGTTACAAAACAGACCACTTGACTTGGTGCCATTCTGCCCTGTGGAGACCTGCCTGGACCAGAGAGGACACAAGTGGCCCTGTGGTGACCTCTCTGCCTGTGTCTTTGACACTGACAGGCCTTGGTCAACGCTTCTCTGTCCCCCATTCAGCGGGTGTGGAGGATGCTGCTTTGCTGGTCCCATGGGTAGGGCCTGGCTTTCAATGTGCTCATCCGTGTCTCAGGCATGCAGACCTCAGGGGACTCAGCAAGGGCCCTGCATTGACCGTCCGTGGTTGGGGGGGAGCACCCATGGATATGCACCTGTGAATTCAGCACCCCCAATGTGACTGGTGGTACTGTTGGCACCTAAGGGGTCCCTGGTGAGGGCACATCACCTTCCAACAGGCAAGGCTGAGTGTGGAAAGGTCACTGTGCTGATACCCCTGACCTGTCCCCTCCTCCCCTACCACAGACCCCTGAGGTGGATTTGGACCCTCCAAGCCACTTCCCCTCTGGATCCGTACTAAAGCAAGTAGTCAAGCTGCTACATTAGAGTGTAGGGCTCCTTGGCTTCATGTGCTCCTGAAGAAATAGACCATAAGCTGGACAAGAGGCCTGAGGCCTGTCCATGCAGGCGGAAGAGCAGTGACCACAGGCTGCCACGGGGATGGGCTGTTGGCCTCTGTTAAAGTAGATAGCAGGGGATGGGACTGGGACACACCAGGGGTGGGGCTCAGGTTCAGGCTAATGCAGTGTGATGGGCTGAGCTGTCACAGCAAGTCTAAGGAGAATGTGGTCCCTGAAGGCTGGCTCTTGCCTTGCGCAGAAGGGATTCTGCTGTGAGGTGCGATCTGAGAGCCCCAGGTCCTGCTCTGCCTGACCCAGCCCAGGAGCTGAGGAAGTTGTGACCAAGGTCCAGTGGAGGCCACACCAGGCCCTGCCTACCCGAGCACAAACAGCCTCCCCTCTTCCTGACACTTTGGGGAAGATTTCTGTTTTGTTGACAGCACCCCCAAATATTCTGGAGCTCTCATCTCTCCCCAGCCTTTGACCTGGGACTGAGCTTGGCCAGGCTTCACTCCTGCCTGAGCGGGCCTTTTCCTTGGGCAGCCCCCCCACTCCATCCTTACTCCCAGCTCTGTGCACTAGGCTGCTTATGCCCTCATCAGGCCCTTCGCTTCTTAAGATTCCACCCCGTTTTTCACTCCCCTGAGCCCACTCCCACTTCTGACACCTTCCCTTGAGGAAGATGTTGTCACCTCCACTTTCCAGAGAGGACCCCGGAGACCCTCAAGAGCCTCCCCGCAGCTCCCTTGGTTCTGGCTCTGGACCCCTGCCTCGGAGGAGGCAGTGGTCCTCCTGTCCCCCATGGGCAGCTCCTCCCACAGAGGCCCCCGCCCAGCCCCCACCTCTCTTTCTGCCACCTGTCTGACAGCCCCCCACTGACTTGCTGTCTTCCACCTCAACCCCACTCAGGTCTCTCTGAAATGCAGAAGACAGGGACACACAGAACCACGCCTTCCCCTAGCTCACCTAACAGGAAGCACAGCCCCTGCTTCTCCTGGGAGCCGGGCATGGGGAGTGCTGCGTCCACGCACTGGCACCAGCACACTCCCTGGGTTCCGATCATCTGCATCATGAGCATCGGAACCTCCCGGCTACTCAGGAGCTCCATAGCTTCCCACTTCCAGGGCTTTGGGCACATCGCAGGGCCCTCCTAACGGCCCACCTAGGATGCTGGTGTGTCATGCTTCCCTCCTGCACCCCAGCCCACACTCATGGGCTCCCTTGTCTCAGACCCACCAAGGGACCAAGTTCCCCTCCACTGAAGCTCCAGCACTGCCCACCCCTGCCTCCTGGTTCTGAGTGTGCCTCCCCTCTTCCCCCACTGGCCCAGAGCAGAGCGTGACACACAGAGCAGGTGCCCAACACAGGCCAGTGTTCACAAAGGGCCCACACGTCTGCTCCACCAGATCCCAGGCGTCCTTGCAGTGAGCCGGTTCTCAGAAAAGGGAAGAGCGCTGAGAGGACACAGGACAGGTGGAGGGTGGGGCTTAGAGGGGGCGGAGATGCTCTAGCAGCACGGGGTCTGCCAGGGTCAGCACAGTCAGGGCTCAGTGGGAGCCATGGAGCTGGGGCTGGGCGTCAGAGTGGACACTGAGGGGAGCCCAGGACGGCCCAGCCTGCACCCAGTGGGAACTGTCAGCTCCCTGGGCTCTCAATGGATCCCATCCACTAGGCCTGCCTGGGGGATTAAAGCAGCACTTACCTGTCTGAGGTGAGCTTCATGAGGGTGTGACCCACTGTGGAGTAGGTGATGAAGGACATTCGCAGGTTAGGGCTGGGGAGGAAGCACGGGCTCATGAGAAGGTATACGTGACACAGGCTCCAAATGAAGCCAATGAGCAGCCAGAAAGAAGGTGCATCCCAATTTCTCTGTTCCTCACTCCAACTCTTCTGCTTTGGGGTCCATTTCCCAAACCCTGGAAGCTCCTATATCTATAGTGATGGATTTTAGGAATCTTGGTGAAGGAGGCCTGTGGAGATGTGGTGCCTTCTTGGAAGAAAGTGCCAGGATGGCATCCTGCTCCAACCCTATGCTCCCAACAACCCCCCCCCCCAAAGTGTCTTTCTCTCAAACACACACACACACACACACATATGCACACATGCACACAGGTGCACATGCACACACCAGGAGATAGACACCTACGCCTCTGGCATGAGGGCCTCCCAACTGGCTTCTCCTCTTTTATAAAATGCTTTGTACCTTCACTCCTCTTCCCTCCTTTATAGCCCTCCCTGCCTTATCTCCTCTCGTCTAGAAAAATCATTCTCTATCTTGGCAGCTATTCATATACATCCCTCCCTTTCCTCTCCCTGCCACTGCCTTTTGGTCCATTGACCCTCATTTAGCTAAATTGCTACAATATGTTCATGGATAAGCTCCCTACTGCTTCTCGTTCTTGTTACAAAACATTTTACCCACAATATCAGACTTTCCTTCCTGGGACACAACCTTGATCATCTTGACCAAGATCAACCTTGACCAAAAATCATCTATAGCTCCCTATTGTTCACAGCAGGAAATACAAGTCCCTTGGCATGGCATTATAAGCCCTGATGACCTTGGTCCAAATCTGTCCTGTCCAGCCTCATCCCCTAGCCTTCTCCTGAGTTAACCCTACTCTCCTGCTGAACAGACCACTCGCTGCACAAGAAGTCTCCTTGATGGTTCCTGTTACCCTGTCTTTCCCCATTCTTCAAGACCTAGTTCAAAATTCCACATCCTCTGAGAAACGATCCTTGACTTTTTTCCTAAGAATTCTTGCTTTTTCCTTTTAATTTGCCTTATAAGTCCTTCGCCCTTTTCTTTTGGCCCTTGGCACCATTTAACCTGGTGTTTAGTTATCATGTTACTGGTTTGCCTGTTTCCTCATCTATGAGGTCCTCAAGGGCAGACTGTGTCCCCTACAATATGGCCCGATTTCCAGGTAGGAGCTAAGAAAGCTGCTGAGACCTAATGAACCAGCGTGATCTCTTCTGCTTCAGAACACCCCCCTGGGCTCTATGCTCCTGACCCGAGGGGCTCCCAGGGCCACTGAGTCTAAACAGCTGTGTACTCTGCCTGGCAGGGGTGAACACCCTGCAACTTGAAGAAGTCGTACTTGCTATACTTCTTGACCAAATCCTCCACAAATGTGTAAATGTCCTTCCAGTTGTTGTTCACACTGCCTGACCTGAAAATGAAGAAGACCTGAGTCAGACAGATGAGGTGCATCTATTGTGCAGGCAGAATTTCTGTCTCCTCAGCTTCCAGCAGACACTTTAGCAACTCCCCCCACCCCCCACCACCCACCAATGTAGCTGAAGGCTGCCATGCTCCCTCGGAGACCTCAGTGGGTCACCGTGGTGATGACTTCATCAGTGTGAGAGTGGGAAGGGTGACCAACCAGACCTGTGTGCTTGGGACTCAGGAACTTTTCAGGATGAGGGACTTCTGGTGGCAGACTAGGATGGTTGGGCAGGCTTGGTGGAGCTGTTCCACAGGCAATGATGTAGGATGCATTGGTTGGAAAAGCCTCCAGTGATTCTGATATGACTCTTTTGGTCCCTCAATTCCCCTTGGGAATAAACAATTCTTAGCTGTCTACTCCTCTCCTGCCCCTTGAAAAGGTGTGGGGGTGGGCAGGGGTCAGGGCTCTCTGGCACACCATTCCCACAGAAGTCTCTTAGTTGGTCCTATCATTCATTCTGTGTCCTCTAGGCTGAATCTAAATCTCTCAACAGGGCTTCCCTGGTGGCGCAGTGGTTGAGAGTCCGCCTGCCGACGCAGGGGACATGGGTTCGTGCCCTGGTCCGGGAAGATCCCACATGCCGTGGAGCGGCTGGGCCCGTGAGCCATGGCCACTGAGCCTGCGCGTGCGGAGCCTGTGCTTGGCAACGGGAGAGGCCACAACAGAGAGAGGCCTGCGTACCGCAAGAAACTAACTAACTAACTAAATAAATAAATAACTCTCTCAACAAATAGTGATGAGACTAAGAATAGATTCTTTTAACATTATCAAGATTATCATTCATTGAGATGTATGTACCAGGCATTTTACATACATGATTTCCAATTCCAGAACAACCCCATATTATCAGCATTATTTTCATTTTCATTATTTTCATTTTCAGAAGAAAGTTGAGGCTCTCACAAGTCATGGAATTTTCCACAATTTCCATAGGTAACATGGATCTGAATCCAGATCTCGCCTCAAAACCCATGCTCTACCCATTGCACTAGGCAGACGTGTGTGACACGGCTATGTCCAACAATTGCTGGGTAGCAAACACTGGACTCTGACAACTCCCACAATATAAACTTTCTATCAGAAGCTTCCATGCTAAAGTGCAAGACAACTTTTTAAACTAATGGTAACACCTGAAACTAATCTAATATTTTAAGTCAACTATACTTCAATTAAAAAATAGAACTATGTATTCAACTCAAAAAAAGAGAACACATCAAAATAATTAGACACCATGTCCTAATGAGATTTATCCTTGGAATGTGAGCATGGTTCAACGCATGCAAATTAAAAAGTGGGATACACTACATTAATAGAATGAAAGATAACAATCCAGAGGATCATCTCAATAGATGCATAAAAAGCACTTGACAAATTAGAACACTTCATGCTAAAAACTTCAAACAGATTGGGTACAGAAGGAACATACTGCAACATAATTAAGGCCATATACAACAAACCCACAGTTAACATTACACTCGATGGTGGAAAGTTGAAAGCTCTGCTTCTAAGATCAGGTACAAGACAAAGATTCCCGCTCTTACCACTCTTATTCAACATAGTACTGGAAGTCTTACCTGGAGCTAATTGGTATAACAAAGAAACAAAAAGCATTCAAACTGGAAATGAAGAAGTAAGCTTGTCATTATTTGCAGATGATTTGATTTTGTATATAGAGAATCCCAAAGACTCAACCAAAGACCTGTTGGAACTAAACAATGAATTCTGTAAAGCTGTAGGATATAAAATCAACATACAGAAATCGGGGGTGTGGGGCATGGAGGAACGGAAGAGAACACAGCCAGCGCTTTTCCTGTCCACTTAGGCACCAGGGAACCTGTTGGGCCCCAGGGCCTAATCCTCTGCCCTCGGAGCCTCCCTTCTACCGTGCAGAGCCCAAGCCCTGCCCCTACACCTACCCAGGGTCCTACATCTGTATCTGGAGATCCCCCTCTGAGACCCCCTCCAACTCTGCTGGGCCTAAACCCCGCCCACACACCCTCACCCAGGGCCTTACCTCCAAACCCCAGTACTTCACACTCCAGAGGCCCCCCATTTGGACAAACTGCCTCTCCGCTACTGGGCAGGTCTTAAGCAGAAGCCCCGCCCCATGCTTGAACATCGCCCTGCCTAGGGCCCGCCCCCAAGGCCTCTTCCAGCTGCAGCTGCTTGGGTCCTGAGCCTAGGCCCCACCCCACGCTCAAACATCACCCCCTCCCGCCTACATCCCGCCCCGCCCTAAACCCTGCACCTGCCTAAGTTCCACCTTTGCCTAAACTCCGCTCCAACTCCTCTCCCCCATAGCCAAGGCTTTTTTTGTTTTGTTTTTCCTTCTTTTGGCTTTTATTTATTTATTTGAATTTTTAGAATTTTATTTATTTTTTTATACAGCAGGTTCTTATTAGTTATCCATTTTATACATATTAGTGTATATATGTCAATCCCAATCCCTTTTTTCCATTTTTAGATTGGGTTTCTGTTTTACCTTCTTGTTGATTCATTGTTGTTGATTCATTTATATTTTTATTTTTTCTAATAAATCTTTTATTTTTCTAATTTTATTTTATTTCTTATACTTTGTTACTGTTTTGCTCCTTTTGGGTTGTTCCCCACCCCCCACCCCCCTTATTTTTTTCTGTTGTGGTTTGTTTTACCTTGTTGCAGTTGTTTCAATTATATTTTTATTTTTCCTAACATATTTTTATCTTTCTAATTTTCTTTTGTTTTTTCTTCTTTGTTATTGTACTGCTGCTTTTTTTCTTTTCTTTTCTTTTTTGTTTTTTTCTGCCTCACCATGCAGCTTGCGGGATCTTGGTTCCCAGCCCAGAGTTCAGGCCCAAGCTCCTGTGGTGACAGCTCTGAGTCCAAACCACTGGACTAGCAGAGAACCGCTGACCCCAGGGAATATTGATTAGAGTGAGGCCTTCTGGAGGTCCTCATCTCTACACCAAGACCAGGCTCTATCTATCTGTATGCAAACTGCAGTGCTGGACGTCTCAAGTCAAACAACCAGTAAGACTCCTGTCCACAGCACCACCCATCAAAAAAAAAAAAAAAAGAAACGACAAAAAAATATGTTACAGATGAAGGAGCAAGGTAAAAACCTATAAGACCAAATAAATGAAGACGAAATAGGCAACCTACCCAAAAAAGAATTCAAAGTAATGACAGAAAGATGATCTAAAATCTCAGAAACAGAGTGGAGAAAATACAAGAAACATTTAACAAAGATCTAGAAGAACTAAAGAGCAAACAAACAGTGATGAACAACACAATAACTGAATTTAAAAATACTCTAGAAGGAATCAATAGCAGAATAACTGAGGCAGAAGAACGGATAAGAGAGCTGGAAGATAAAATGGTGGAAAAAACTGCCAGGGAGCAGAAAAAGAAAAAAGAATGAAAAGAATTAAGGACAGTCTCAGAGACCCCTGGGACAACATTAAATTATGTACCAACAATGTACCAACATTCGAATTATGGGGGTCCCAGAAGAAGGAGAGAAAAAGAAAGGGTCTGAGAAAATTTTTGAAGAGATTATAGTCCAAAATTTGCCTAACATGGAAAAGGAAATAGTCAATCAAGTCCAGGAAGCGCAGAGAGTCCCAGACACGATAAATCCAAGGAGAAACATGCCAAGACACATATTAATCCAACTATCAAAAAGTAAATGCAAAGAAAAAATATTAAAAGCAGCAAGGGAAAAGCAATAAATAACATACAAGGGAATCCCCATAAGGTTAACAGCTGATCTTTCAGCAGAAACTCTGCAAGCCAGCAGGGAGCGGCAGGGCATATTTAAAATGATGAAAGGGAAAAACCTACAACCAAGATTACTCTACCCGGCAAGGATCCCATACAGATTAGATAGAGAAATCAAAAGCTTTACAGACAAGCGAAAGCTACAAGAATTCAGCACCACCAAACCAGCTTTACAACAAATGCTAAGGGAACTTCTCTAAGTGGGAAATACAAGAGAAGAAAAAGACCCACAAAAACAAACCCAAAACAATTAAGAAAATGGTAATAGGAACATACATATCAATAACCACCTTGAATGTAAATGGATTAAATGCTCCAACCAAAAGACACAGACTGGCTGAATGGATACAAAAACAAGACCCATATAGATGCTGTCTACAAGCAGCTCAGTTCAGACCTAGGGACACATACAGACTGAAAGTGAGGGGATAGAAAAAGATATTCCATGCAAATGGAAATCAAAAGAAAGCTGGAGTAGCAATACTCATATCAGATAAAATAGACTTTAAAATAAAGACAGTTACTAGAGTTAATGAAGGACACTACATAATGATCAAGGGATCAATCCAAGAAGAAAACATCACAATTATAAGTATTTATGCACCCAACATAGGAGCACCTCAATACATAAGGCAAATGCTAACAGCCATAAAAGGAGAAATCGACTGTAACACATTAATAGTGGGGGACTTTAACTCCCCACTTACATTAATAGACAGATTATCCAGACAGAAAGTAAACAAGGAAACACAAGCTTTAAATGACAGAATAGACCAGATAGACTTAATTGATATTTTTAGGACATTCCACCTGAAAGCAGAAGAATACACTTTCTTCTCAAGTGCACACAGAATGTTCTCCACAATAGATCACATCTTGGTTCACAAATCAAGCCTTGGAAAATTTAAGAAAATTGAAATTGTATCAAGCATCTTTTCTGACCACAACACTATGAGATTAGAAATCAATTACAGGAAAAAAAACCCCAGCGAAACCCACAAATATTTGGAGACTAAACAGTGCACTGCTAAATAATCAAGAGATCACTGAAGAAATGAAAGAGCAAATAAAAAAATACCTAGGAACAAACGACAATGAAAACACAATGATCCAAACCTATGGGACAAAGCAAAAGCAGTTCAAAGAGGGACGTTCATAGCAATTCAAGCTCACCTCAAGAAACAAGAAAAGTCTCAAATAAGCCATCTAACCTTACATCTAAAGCAACTAGAAAAAGAAGAACAAAGAAAACCCAAAGTTAGTAGAAGGAAAGAAATCATAAAGATCAGGGCAGAAATAAATGAAAGAGAAACAAAGAAAATAATAGCAAAGATCAATAAAACTAAAGGCTGGTTCTTTGAGAAGATAAACAAAATTGATAAACCTTTAGCCAGACTCATCAAGAAAAAAAGGGAGAGGACTCAAATCAATAAAATTAGAAATGAAAAAGGAGAGATTACAACTGACACCGCAGAAATACAAAAGATCATAAGAGACTACTACAAACAAATATATGCCAATAAAATGGACAACCTAAAAGAAATGGACAAATGCTTGGAAAAGTACAACCTTCCAAGACGGAACCAGGAAGAATTAGAAAATACAGACCAATCACAGGCAATGAAGTTGAAACTGTAATTAAAAATCTTCCAACAAACAAAAGTCCAGGACCAGATGGCTTCACAGGCGAATTCTATCAAATGTTTAGAGAAGAGTTAACACCTATCCTCAAACTCTTCCAAAAAACTGCAGAGGGAGGAACACTCCCAAACTCATTCTAGGAGGTCACCATCACCCTGATACCAAAACCAGACAAAGATATCACGAAAAAAGAAAATTATAGACCATTATCAGTGATGAACATAGATGCAAAAATCCTCAACAAAATACTAGCAAACAAAATCCAGCAACACACTTAAAGGATCATAAACCATGATCAAGTAGGATTTATCCCAGGGATGCAAGGATTCTTCAACATAAGCAAAACAATTAATGTGATACACCATATTAAGAAATTAAGGAATAAAAACCATATGATCATCTCAGTAGATGCAGAAAAAGCGTCTGACAAAATTCAACACTCATTTATGACAAAAACTCTCCAGAAAGTGGGCATAGAGGGAAGCTACTTCAACATAATAAGAGCCTTATACAACAAACCCACAGCAAACATCACTCTCAATGGTGAAAAACTGAAACCGTTTCCTGTAAGATCAGGAACAAGACAAGGATGTCCACTCTTGCCACTATTATTCAACATAGTATTGAAAGCCCTAGCCATGGCAATCAGAGAATAAAAAGAAATAAAAGGAATACAAACTGGAAAAGAAGAAGTAAAACTGTCACTGCAGACAACATGATACTATACTTTAGAAAATTCTAAAGATGCCACCACAAAACTACTAGAACTAATCAATGAATATGGTAAAGTTGCAGGATACAAAATTAATGCACAGAAATCTCTGGCATTCCTGTACACTAACAACAAAAGATCAGAAAGAGAAATTAAGGAAACCATCTCATTTGCCATCACAGCTCAATATCACAAAAACAACCCAATCCAAAAATGGGCGGAAGACCTAAATAGACATTTCTCCAAAGAAGACATACAGATGGCTAACAGATACATGGAAAGATGCTCAACATCACTAATCGATAGGGAAATGCGAATCAAAACCACAATGAGGTATCACCTCACACGGGTCAGAATGGCCATCATCAAAAAACCTACAAACAATAAATGCTGGAGAAGGTGTGGAGAAAAGGGAACCCTCCTGCACTGTTGGTGGGAATGTAAATTGATACAGTATGGAGGGTCCTTAAAAAACTAAAAATAGAACTACTATATGACCCAGCAATCCCACTACTGGGCACATACCCTGAGAAAACCATAATTCAAAAAGATACATGTACCACAGTGTTCATTGCAGCACTATTTACAATAGCCAGGACATGGAAGCAACCTAAATGCCCATCAACAGATGAATGGATAAAGAAGATGTGGCACATATATACAATGGAATATTACTCAGCCATAAAAAGGAATGAAATTGAGTTATTTGTAGTGAGGCAGATGGACCTAGAATCTGTCATACAGAGTGAAGTAAGCGAGAAAGAGAAAAACAAATACCGTACGCTAACGCATATATATGGGATTTTAAAAAGCAGTACTGATGAACCTAATGGCAGGACAGGAATAAAGATGCACACGTAGAGAACGGACTTGAGGGCACGGGGGTGGGAAGGGGAAGCGGAGATGAAGTGAGTGAGAGAGTAGCACTGACATATATCCACTACTAAATGTAAAATGGATGGCTAGTGGGAAGCTTCTGCATAGCACAGGGAGATCACCTCGGTGCTTTGTGACGACCTAGAGGGATGGGGTAGGGAGGGTGGGAGGGAAGCTCAAGAGGGAGGGGATATGGGGATATATAGACATATAGCTGATTCACTTTGTAATGCAGTAGAAACTAACAAAACATTGTAAAGCATTTGTACTCCAATAAAGATGTGGAAAAAGAACAACACAATGAGATACATCTCACAGCTGTTAGAACGGCTATAATTAAGAAGACAAGACATAACAAGCATTGGTGAAGACAATACAGAAAAAGGATACAGAAAAAGGAAACTTTTGCACTGTTGATGGGAATGTAAATTGTTTTAGCCACTATGGAAAACAGTATGGAGGTTCCTGAGAAAATTAAATATAGAATTTCCACATGACCCAGCAATCCCACTTCTGGGTATATATCTAAAGGGAATGAAAACAGGATATTGAAGAGATATATGCACTTCCGTGTTTATTGCAGCATTATTCACAATAGCCAAGATATAGACTCAACCTAAGCGCTCATCAACAGATGAGTAGATAAAGAAGAGGTTGTATGTATATACAATAGAATATAATTCAGCCATAAGAAAGAAGGCCATCCTGCCATTTGTGGCAACACTGACGGACTTTTCGCTAAGTAAGATAAGTCAGACAGAGAAAGACAAATACTCTATGATATCACTTATATGTGAATCTAAAAAACCCAACTCATCAAAACAGAGTAAAATGGTGGTTACCAGGGGCTTGGGGGAATAAGAGGTGTTGTTTAAGGGTACAAACTTGCAAACAGTTGACAAATAAATCTTGGATGTCTAAGGCACAGTTTAGTGAACATAGACAACAATATTTTATTTTAATCATCAAATTTTCTAAGAGACTAGATCTTAATTATTCCAACCACAAAAAAAGAAATAATTATGTGATGTGATAGAGGTGCTATCTAAATTTATTTGATATATGTCAAATATATTTGAATACAGATAATGATTTTTAAAAAGAAAGAAAAAGAAAATCAGGAAAATCACCTATATAGATATATATATCATATATGAGAATATTAACTTGTAACCATTAATAACCAGGTAACTGTAAAGAAAATATCTATAATAGATATTGAAAATAGCTTCACACAAAGGAAGTGAAAAGGGAACCAAAACCTGTCACTACAAAAAATAAAATCAACTAAACTCAAAGGAAGGTAGAAATGGAGAAAATTAGGGAGAAAAAAGCTAGAAGACATGTAGAAAACAAATAGCAAAGTGTCCGATGTAAGTCCTTCCCTATCAGTAATTACTTTAAATGTACATGGATTAAACTCTCCAATCAAAAGGTACAGATTGCCAGAATGGATCAAAAAAGATGCAACCATATGATGTCTACAAGAGATTCACTTTCAATGTTAAGACACCAGGAGGTTGAAAATGAAAGGATGAAAAGAGATATTCCAAGTAAAGAGAAATCTAAGGAGAGCTGGGATGACTATAATTAACAAACTAGACTTTACATATAAAACTGTTATAAAAGACAAAGAAAGACATTATATAATTACAGGAGGGTCATTTCACTGAGAAGACACAACAGTTATAAACAGATAAGAACCAAATATCAGAGAAGCAAAATTTAGGAAGCAAACATTGACAGACTTAAGGGAGAAACAGACAGTTCTACAGTGACAGTTAGAAACTTCAAAATCCCACTTTCAGTAATAGAACAATCAGAATATAAGAAAACAGAGAAATAAGGGAATAGAGGATGTGAACATCATCATAAGCCAACTGTACCTAACAGATATGTACACTCTTCTCCCAAACAGTAGAATACACATTTTTCTCAAGTGCATGTGAAATGTTCTCCAGGATAGAGTACATGTTAGACCACAAAGCATTTCTTTAAAATTTTTAAATGATGGAAATCCCCCCAAAACTTAAAATCATTTCCAACCCCAACGAAATAAAGCTATAAGTCAATAGCAGAAAATAATCTGGAAATCCACAAATATGTGGAAATGAAACAGTACCCTTTTAATCAGCAAACTGGTCAAAGAGGAAATCACAGAGACATTAGAAAATACCAGGAGATAAATGAAAATGAAAACACAACATACCAAAACATACAGTGAAAGTAGAATTGAGAGGGAAATTTATAGCTGTAGACAAATACATTAAAAAGGAAGAAAAATCTCAAATCTGTACACTAACTTTACAGCTTATGGAACTGGAAAAAGAAATGAAAACTAACCCAAAGTCGCAGAAGGGAAGAAATAATAAAGATTATAACAGAGATAAATAAAATATGGACTAGAGAAATACCAGTGAAATAAAAAATTGGTATGTTGAAAAGATCAACAAAATGGACAAACCTTTATATCCATTGATTTAAATAAAAGAGGGATGACTCAAATGAATGAAATCAGAAAATGAAGTGGGACACTACTACTGATTTTATACAAATAAAAAGGATTATAAGAGAACACTGGAATTTGTAAGCCAGCAAAATAGATAACCTAGATGAAATTAGCACATTCCAGGAAACACTCTTACCTGCCCAGACTGAATCATGAAGAAACAAAAGCTGAATAGACCTATAACTAGTAAAGAGATTGAATCCGTAATCAATAATCTCCCAACAGAGAAAAGTCCAGGACCAGATGGTTTCACAGATTAATTCTACTAATCATTTAAAGAGGAATTAACACTAATCCTTCTCCAAATCTTCCAAAAAATTGAAGTGGAGGGAACACTTTCAAACTTATTTTATGAGGTCTCCATTACCCTGATACCAAAGCCAGACAAACACTTCAAGAAGAGTACAGACTAATATTTCATATGGATATAAATTCAAAAATCCTCAACAAAAAAATCTAGCACAATCTGAAAAGGTAGGATTTATTTCCACAATACAAAGATGGTTCAACATACAAGACTCAAACAATGTAATTAATAAAATTAATATATCAGAGAAACCAAACTATGTGATCATTTCAACTGCTGTAGAATCACTTGATAAAATCTAAAACCCCTTCTTCATAAAAACACTCATATTGGGAATAGAGAAAAATTCTATGTAAAACTTGATAAAGGCTAATATATGAAAAATCTACAGCTAACATATCAATGGTGAAAGACTAAAAGCTTTTCCCCAAAGATCAAGAGTAGTACAAGGATGCCCGCTTTCATCACTTCTGTTCAACATAGCATTGGAAGTTATAGACAGAGCAACTAGGCAAGAAAGAGAAATAAAGGCATCCAAACTGAAAAAAAAGAAAAAAGATGTAACATCTCTGTTCTTGGACAATATAATCTTACATGTAGAAAACCCCAAAGATTTCACAAAAAATGTTTGAGTTAATAAGGAAATTCAGCAAAGTTATAGGATACAAAATCAACGTATAAAAATCAGTTCCATTTCTATATACTAATAATGAACATTCCAAGAAGGAAATTAAGAAAACTATTCCATTTACAATATCATCAAACAGAATAAAATACTTAAGAATTAATGTAATCAATGAGGCAAAAGACCAGTACATTGAAAACTAGAATACATTGCTGAAAGAAATTTTAAAATATGTAAATCATTGGAAAAACATGATAAGGAAAATCATAAAGTTTTCTATGGCAAGAAAATCAGACTAAGTCAGAATTGAAACATGCATGACATGCCCCCATTTGTGACGGACCTCTCCCAAGTATTCATTGTGCTTCTGCATTATGCATTAACCAGACCTCCTCAAGGCAGGAGGATATAATCAACCTTTGAGGATAATGGTCCCTTTCTTCTGATGCCAGCATTGTAATTTCTAAGATCCATATTTTTTGTCATCTTGACATTGGATCAAATTGACCTAAAGGCTCACTCTGTATATGCATATCTGGCCAAAACATCTCTGAGGAACTTTATGTATCATGTTAACCTGTCAGTGTGACACATAATTCTTTGTCTCAAAACTATATAAAACTGCATCTCTAGCTCCTGGCAAGTGTAACAGTTCTCAGAGCTTCTGAGAATCTGTCTCCAAGGTAATAATCCTCAGTTTGGCTCAAATAAAATGCTCTAATTTTTCTTCTTTGCCTGGTTGTTAATTGAATTTTCATCAGCAAACATTACATATTTATGGATTAGCAGACTTAATAGTGTTAAATTGGAAATACTAGCTAAGGTTATCTACAGATTCAATGCAATCTTTATCAAAATCTCAACAGCAATTTTTTGTAGAAATTGAATGAGCCACCCTAAAATTCATATGGAATCTCAGGGGATTCAAATAGCTATAAGCAAAATCTTGACTAAGAACAAAGTTGGCAGGTTCATATTTTCTGGTTTCCAAATTTAATACAAAGTTATTGTATTAATAGCTTGACCAAAACAGTGTGGTACTGGCATAAGGACAGACATATAGAACAATGGAATAAAATCGAGAGTCCAGAAATAAACCCTCATATATGTATTCAATGGGTTTTTGACAAGGGTACCACCAAGACTATTTCCCAATGTGGGAAATGACAGTATTTTCAACAAATGATTCTAGGAAAACTGGATGTCTACATGCAAAAGAATGCAGTTAGATTCTTATCTTACACCTACATAGTCTATACAAAAATTAACTCAAAATGGATCAAAGACCTAAATGTAAAAGCTAAAACTAATAAACTTATAAGAAAACATAGGGGAAAAGCTTTATGACATTGGATTTTGTAATGCTTTTTAGATATGACACCAAGAGCACAGACAATAAAGAAAAAAGAGATAAACCAAACTTCATCAAAAGTAAAAACTTTTGTACAAAGGATACCATGAAAAAAAATGAAAAGAGAGGGACTTCCCTGGCGGTGCAATGGTTAAGAATCCGCCTTCCAAAGCAGGGGACATGGGTTTGATCGCTGGTTGGGGAACTAAGATCCCACATGCCGTGGGACAACTAAGAACGTGAGCTGCAACTACTGAGCCCGCGGACTCTAGAGCCCCCATGCCACAACTAGAGAGCCCCTGTGCCGCAACTACTGAGCCTGCGCACTCTGGAGCCCACGAGCCACAACTAGAGAGAAGCCTGCATGCTGCAAGTCGAGAGAAGCCTGCGTGCTGCAACTAGAGAAGCCCGTGCACCTCAACGAAGAGCCCGCATGCTGCAACTAAGACCCGATGCAGCCAAATAAATAAATAAATAAATATTTTAAAAAATGAAAAGATAACCTACAGAATGAAAGAACAATTGCAAATCATATATCTGATAAGAAATTGATATTCAGAATACATAAGAACTCCTACAACTCAACATCCAACACCAAACAGCCCAATTCAAAAATGGGCAAAGGACTTAAATAGACATTTCTACAAAGAAGATATACAAATGGCCATTAAGCACATAAAAAGATGCTCAACATCCCTAGTCATTAGGAAAATGTAAACCAAAACCACAATGAGATACCACTTCATGATGGTTATTATCAAAAACAAAACAAAACAAAATAAAATAAAACAAAACAAAATTTGGAAAATAATAAGTGCCAGAGAGAATGTGGATAAACTGAAACCCTTGTACACTGCTTGTGTGACTGTAAAATAGTGCAGCCACTGTGGAAAATAGTTATGGCATAGTTAACATAGTTAAACACAGAATTAAAAGCACAGAATGATCCAGCAGTTCCACTCCTAGGCATATGCCCAAAGGAGTGAAAGCAGGGACTCAAATAGTTAACCTGTATACCAGTGTTCGCAGCAGCACTATTCACAATAGCTCCAGTGAGGAAACGATCCAAGTGCTTATCTACAGATAAAAGGATAAAGGAAATGGTATATACATTAAATGGCATATTATTCAGCCATATAAAGAATGAAAATTTGATACATGCTACAACATGGTTGGACCTTGAAAACATTTTGTTAAGTGAAATAAGTCAGACACAAAAGGCCAACTAGTGTATGATTCTACTTGTATGAGGTAGGCAAATTCACAGATATGGAAAATAGGATAGAGGTTACCACAGGTTGGGGAGAGATGAATGGGAGTTATTGTTTAATAGGTATAGGTTTCAATGTCCTCTGCTGACCAAAGCACATAAGCCATGTCTAGCTCCACGAGGGACTGTGAGGGGTCCTAAGAAGGAGAAAACAAGACATGAGATGACCCACAAACAGGAGAACACAGATCAATGGTCTGGCCTGCATAGCCTTATTCTGCCATTCATCCAAGCTGTGGGAGGAGCTGTGAAGGACACAGATATGCTGAGTCTGCATATTACTCTGAGGATGTCCCTTCAGCTGTCATCAGCTCTAGGAAACCCTCATGTGCAGAGTTTCCTTGCCCAAGGTCCCTCCCTTCCTCAGGTAGCCACCTGCGGTGACTGATGGCCTAATCATTTGGCCCAACTTGGGACAACCTTGAGGGTGCCTTTCAGCTCCAAAGCTCCTCCCAGATCAGCAGAGCCTGTCAGGCCTGCACTAAAGCGCCACTCAGTCCTCCTTCTGTCAGTCCCCTCGCACAGGTGTTGATGCCAAGGCCCTTCCTACTGAACATCCTGCCTCACTCTGTTCCCGGCGTTCTGCTTCTCTCCTCTTTGGCCAGCCCCTCTCCTTCCACGCTGCCCCACGTGTGGGTGCTCCTCTGGGTTCTGCCTCCTCATTCTCCTCTCGGGCACACCCACCCTGGGCTCCTATGTGCCTTTCTCCAGCTGCCTGGGACCTCCTTGGACCCTTCTCTTTTTTACTCCAGCTGCTGCTTCCAGTCTTTCCTTTTCCTACCCATCCTCCCCAAGGCAGCCAAGGGGTCCTTCTGAAAATGCAGATCTGATCCATTTCTCCTCTGATAAAATGTGAAGAACACACCTCCTATGTGGGCCCAGGGCCACATCATTGGCCTGTGCCCCTCCTTTCTCCTTCTCCCCCACGCCCAACTTCTACACACCTGGATCTTCTGGGATCACCTGAGGGCCTCATTCCTCAGGCCTTTGCACAGGCCACTCCCTTAGCCTGCAGCTCCCTGGCCTTCATAGGCCACTGGCCAGTACTGTGGGCACATGGGAGGGTCTGTCATTTTCATCCAATTCAGCCTAACGAAGGAACCAATGAATAAGGAATCTAATGAAGCAGCTGGGAGTGAACCACTCAAGACCTTCCTGCAGGTGAGACACTGCTTTTGCTTCTAACCACCCGGAGGGATTCTCAGGGACCCACCCAGTCTTGGAGTCTTTGGAATGGCTTTGGAATCAGATACTCTAGACTTTTAATTCCAGCTCCATGTTTTCCTATCTGAGGATTTGGGTGGTTATTCCCAGGCCCTGAGCAGCTTCCTTTCCTCATCTGTAAAATAGTGGTCATAACATTTACACACAGTTGTTAAGAAGATGCAGTGATGAGGCTGATTTCCTACTCTACCCTTACCCTGAGTCTGGGGACACACCTGGTCTCCCTCCATCCATTCTGTCTGGAATCCTGTGGCCTCTACCTTCAAAAGAGCTCCATCATCGCCACCCATACCTACTGGTCCACACCACCATCATCTCCTCCCTGGGTCCCTGCACGAGGCCCCTCATTGGTCTCCTGCCAGGATCTGCCCTTGTGCCCTTTAACGGTGACCCTTTTAGAAACAGTGCAATCACACACCTCCTCTGCTCAAACGACACCTACCCTCTCCCACCTCCTCACCTTCCAGTGTGTCAGCATAGCCTTTCCTGAACACATCTTTAGAACAGCCCCTCCCTCAGCACTTCCCATCCTCCTGTCCTGATTTTCCCCCTGGTGTTTATCCCCATCTAACACAATATTTCCTCTTTGATTTATTTCTTTCTTGTCTCCTAATATGAAAGCTCTAAGGGGATGAGGACTTTTTCAAGTTTTCTTTGCTGCCTTATCCCCACTGCCCAAAACAGTGACGGGAGTATAGCAGTTTTCCAGTAATTATTTCAGTGAGTGGATGAACAAGGGAATGAGAGAATGAATAAGACTGCTCACCAATGGATGAAAGATCCAGAGAGCCTTGGGAGTGCCACCAGCAGAGGTGTCTGACGCACGACCCACCTCCCCACAAAGGGCACATGCAGAGAGAGTGAGCCACGGAGTCAGGGCTGGATCAGGGGCCCCTGCAGTGCCGGGGAGTTCCCAGGGTGTGTGACTCTGCCTTCCCTGGAAGTTTGTTTTATGCTTATCCTCCACAGCTGCATCTGACACATGCTGGGCAAACCATATAAACTCCCCTTCATCCCCATCCCAACCTGGTGAGGTGGGTATGAAGGCCCCACTGTACAGATGGGGACACTGAGGCAGAGAGAGGTGAGGCGACTTGCCCTAGGCCGCATGACTGATGACGAGTGGAGTCTGCCTGACTGCAAAGCTGGGGCTGCCTCCTCAGTGGTCCTTAGTCCCCTCTCCGCAAGAGTAGCAGGGGACATCAGGAGGAAGGCTGTCCTCACATTCTGGGAGAATCTTGTCAAGTGGTTTTCTTCAACTAGACTAAAAGAGCATAGTTCCCAGGGAGTGCTGTTCCTTCCCTGGGGCTGAGGAGTGTACTGTGCTTTCAGACAAGCCTGGCCTGGCCCACTGTGGCCGAGCTGTAGGCCTACTCCTCCCTGATGGCCTGGGGCTGAGACATGGGTGTGCAGGGCCTTCTTTCGGACATCCCCAGCTCCCCTTCTCACGTGCAGAATCCAGCAGGATTCCGACCTGGCCAGACTGCAAGGCAAGTGTCTTACTGACAGTAAGGGGCGGGGACTGTGGGGCAGCTTCAGTCCTGGAGCCTGACTGGACTGAGCTGGAGTGGCCCCCCTTTCCCTCCTGCCCTCCCGGCCGTCCTGGGAAGACCCCACACTTCACGTGAACTACAGCGACGCCAGCTGTGGTCAGGGGGTCAGCGCTGGCTCCCAGCACTTAGGAAGACAAAGGAGGCAGGAGGTGGGGGAGGGGGGTGGGCGGGAGGGGTGGGAGGTGGGGACAGCCTGGCTCAGGAAGCCATTTCTCTGGTGCCTTTCTAGTCCCCCTACCTCACACCCTTCTTGGAGGAGAGGAAAGGGGAGCATCCTTCCACTCTTTAATGTTTTGCAGCAAACTAACTTTGATGGACATTGAGCAAACCATGTAGTACTCCCAGCCTCAGTTTCGTCACCTTAAAGTAGGGGTATAGAACCCACTTCCTCAAGTTCTTGGTTGTTCTCAGTGTTCAGCACATCCCTGAAACATAGTAAGTGACCCACCTGTGCCCAGAGCCCTTCCCCCATCCATCCTGGGGCTGTGCTGTGCCCACACTGGGCTTGACTGCAGACAGCAGGGGTGTGGGCAGTGGCGCTGTAACAGGATGGCAGCTGACGGGACCCTTCGGACTCACTGCCACTCTCTGGAAAGACTGACCCAAAGAGGCTGTCATCTCCCTACAATGCCCATCCATCCCCATCCCCAATGCCCAAGAGGGGAATCACTACCAGCCTGGGCAACCAGACAAGATGTGCCCAGGGCATCTCAGAATTCCTGCCACTGGACCGTGAGGAGGGAATTTCTCTTCTAGCAAGCAGGGTGCTCCCACCTCTGCTGCCTCTGCTTAGAAGCTAGTGGGCTGGGGCACACATCCCCCCCCTCCAAGCATCAGTCTCCACAGAGAATAAGAGGAATCAGAGGTAGTACAAACTGGGATGCTGGAATTAGGGAAACACAGGAAGCCTGGGTTCTGTCACCCCCACCAGCCTCTGGGCTACTTCCCCCAAACTCTGGGAGCCTGCTCCCCCTTCCAGGAGGTTGCATATGCAAATATTTTCCCTGCTGTATATCCCAGTATTGTTTTGAGGATGGCAGATGCCCAGTAAAGGGCTTTGGGGACCATAAAGTGCTTCAGTGATATTGGGAGTCAAACCACTGTTATTACTGAATAAGTAAAATTTATCCTCAATCCCACAGAGGAGTTGAAAATGGAACCAAGGCAATGTCTCCAGTCCGAAGACCAGCCCATCCCTTTCCTTCCTTGAGGGCCAGAAGGTACCTAATGCACAGCCCAGGTTTCCCAAGGCCACATGCAGAAAGTCCAAAGTGTTCAGAAAGTGCACACAAACTGTAATGTGGATCTCTAAGCAGTCAAAGAAAGAAGCAAAACATTTAGAACCAGCAAAGCAAAGGACTTTGTAAGCAGTGACACTAGGAGAATGCCTAACAGATGACACGGCAACCTCTCTGGGGCCCAGGAAAAATACAGGTCATTTGGTTAAAAACAAAACAAAACAAAAAAACACAACCCCACACGCAAAGTGAGCTTCTCCCAAGTGCTGAGAAGATAGCGCCTAGCAATCACCTGCCCCTCCAGCTGTGTAAGGGGCGTGCAGGCCACGGGTCCTCGTCCAGCTGAGAGCCATCCAGAAACCTATGGTGGCCTTTTTTCCTTTCCAAAAGAAAAAGTCCCAGGAAACGAATGCCCGGGTCACTCCCTCGGCCTCAGGACAAGGAGGGAGGCCACAGAGGTCTGACCAAGACTCCTCCACCCTCTCCCCTCACAGAAGCTGGCATCTGTTTAAGCCAAGTCTTGCCCACACTGACATCAGAGACAGCACTACTGCTACCAATGGCGCCATCGGGGCAGGAGGGCCACTCACATGTCCAAGATGAAGTAGAGGTCAAAAGAGCTTTGGCAGGAACTCTCATCTTTTGCCCGGCTCTTCCGGGTCCAGGTGCTGGGGCTGCGGAGGTGGTGGGAGGTTCCCGTGTCCTGGATGAGGTGGCGGTAGAGGTTCCCCCGGTCCAGACTGCGGTGGTGGGGGTCCTTCCAGCCTGGACCGTCGTGCTGGAAGCTCCGCGCGCTCAGCAGCGGTGGCAGAAGCACCAGCAGCAGGAAGAGCGTGGGCCCTGGCAGGCCAGACCCGCCGCTGCCCATTTTGTTTGGCTGCCCCTGCAGCCCCACTGGACGCCGGCCTCTGCTGTGTCTGCGTGTTCCAAGGGTCCTCGACCCCTCTAGCCCTTTCCCCAAAGCTGTGAGCCTCCCCCGGTACCTGCACTGAGGGCGGAAGATGCAAAGATCGCTGGCCTTGGGCGATGGCCCACTACCTGCTCGGCCTGCCTCCAGCCCCAAGGAGGCAGAATTCCCTTATGATGTCACTTATGATGGACAGAAAGGTTGGCATGGTGACTTTGTGACCTGCAGCTCTGCTCAGTGTCCTGCGTGTTGACAATCCCAGTGGGGAGTCAGGGGCTCTTTGGAGGGGCAGTGAGATGACGCCTCCGTTTGTTCCTCATCCCAAACCCTCTCAGGTGGCCATTAACATCCTGGAGAAATCCTGCCTTCTTGTCAGCTGAAAGAGGGCAGCTGAAGTGGCTTAGATGAGGCATCGCTGTGGGGGAGGAGGTCCCGGAACTGGGAGTGTAGCGTGTTGCCGTGGTCATTCGTGTGACCCAGTGGATGGAAGGATCTAGAAGGGGAAGAAGGTCCTGCAAGGATGTCAAAGTCCCTTGTGACTGAAGGGCCTGCCAGTTATCTACTTTTTGTAAAAGCCATCACAAGCTGAGTGACAAAACAAAAACTAGTTCGTTATGCTCACAGGGTCTGTGGACCAGAAATTCAGAGAGGGCCAAGTGACGATGGCTTGTCTCTGCTCCATGGAAAAACATGCAACAACTAAAAGGGGGGTGGGGCGGGGGCGGGGCGTGGCTTGCAGCTGTTAACTTGCGACCATTAGCTCGAGACCCTTAGGACGTGACCTTTAGTCATCCTCCCAGCGGCCCTCGGGCAGAGAGTGCGGTGAGGGGTGGATTGCGGCCTTGTCCCCGGGGCCCTCCAGGCCCTCCGGCCTCAGGCTGCCAGGTGAGCTGGGGGTTGGGGGACAGGCTGAGGGCTGTGGAGCCCTGGCCATGGCCGCCCACGGACTGGGCCCAGGCCTTGAAGCAGTGGCCGAACCTCTCCCCAAAACCCGCCTCCGGGACCTAATGGCGGCGGCGGCCTCCATGGGTCACAGTGCGTGGGACCCGGCCCCCATTTAGGCGTCTTGAGGAGCCTGAGGGCTGGTCCTGGGCGCCTGGCTCCCTCAGGCTGGGCAGGGTCTGGAGACCTGGCCCTGAGGGCGCCGCTAGCTGAGATCTGCCTCTTCAGCTGGACCTGGGCACTGGCGGGAGGACCCAGACTGGGTGCTGGACGAACGCTCCCGGGCAGGGTGATGGGCCTGCGCAGGGACCCCCTCGCTTAGCCGGCGCCTGGACCTCGGAGGACGAAAGTCCAGCCTTGGGACCTTGACCAAGTGAAATGAGGGGCAATGATGTCGCTTTGCTTATGGGATTGGTTAAGTGTTGAAAGTCGAAAGGAGGCGTGGAGACAATTAAATGCCTCCCCTTCCCTTTCTTGTCAGAACAGAGAATAACATTTGTTATTAACAAATGTGAAGAACCTCGTGACCTGACTGTGACCTGACCTCATGAACGAAGGATCTGACACCAAGATGTCTGCAACAACTAACCACGCCCCTCCCTCACCTTTCCTATAAAAGGGTTTTGCCGAAAGCTTTCGGGGAGTTTGGGGTTTTTAAGGCATGAGCCATTGTCTCCTTGCGTGGCCCTGAAATAAACCTTTCTCTGCTCCAAACTCAGACGTTCCGGTATTTGGCCTCACAGTGCGTCGGGCACAGGGACTTGCGTTTGGGTAAAAAATCCATTCGCTCTTTCATGTCAATTCTAGAAGTAGCACACTGTTTTCACTCCTCTCCCCCGCCAAACCTTCTAATATTCGACTACAATGACTGTAAATATTTGGAAGGATTTGAATCTGTGATCTGGACTCCTCCTATCAGTGAACACGGCAATGTCTTCATTTATTTGAGTTGTTTTCAGTGCCTTGCCTATAAATTTCCCTATGAATATCTTGACTTCTTTTGTCAAGTGCCTTCCCTATATACTCTGTATTTTTGATGCTATTGGAATGGCATTTTTAATACAGAGTTTTTAAATGATTGCTATCCTGAAGAAATGTATGTATTTGATATACTCACCCAACTTGCTAAACTCTGTTGTTATAAAAATTTATCTGTAGAATTGTTTGCGTTTCTATAGAAAATGAACAGACCCCAAAAACATTATGCTGACTAGTTCTCCAATGAAATGTTGACTCGAAGTTGTGATGGAGGCATTCTTGATTGTAAAGAGAATAATTCTAACACATCACGTTTAAGAATGGTATTTATTGAAGGCTTCTGTTGGATATCTTTTATCCGATTAGGCAGTTTCCTTGTTATTCTCAGTTTGATACAAATCGTGAAGGAGTGTTGAATTTTATCTAAATTCCCTTTCTGTATATTCTTTTGATGAATATGTGCATTTCACCAATAATCTGTTAGTGTGATTAATTACATTGGTGCAGGTAAAGCTAATTTTAATATTTTATTACTAAACCCAGATTGATCAGGATAATTTTTTAAAACACTGCTGGATTGCGTTTACCATTAGTTTAGAATTTTTTAACCTATGATCAGGAGAGAGACTGCCCTTTAATTCCTGTTTTTGTGCTATTCTTATCTGGTTTTGATATTAGGTATACTAGCCTCATAAAATGTGCCTGGGAATGTTTTCACCTTCTTTTGGAAAGACTTTGAACATGATCACAATAATCTCCTCCTTGAATATTTGATATGATATAATCTATGCCTGGTGTTTTCCTTGTGGGAACTTTTTAAACTACTGATAAAATTTACTCAGTATTTACTGAATGTTATGGACTGAATTGTGCACCCACCAATTTAGATTTTGAACCCTGACCTTTAATGTGACTGTATTTGGAGATTAGGGCCCTTAGGGAGGTGACTGAGGTTAAATGAGGTTATAAAGTGGAGTCCTAATCCCAGAAGACAGATATCCTCATAAGAAGAGAAAGAGACACCAGAACTCTCTTCCTACACAGGCACAGAGGAAAGGCCATGTGAGGACACAGCGAGAAGGTGGTCATTTGAAATCCAGGAAGAGAAACCACATGAGAAACCAACCCTGTTGGCACTTTGATCTTGGACTTCCTGCCTCCAGATGGTGAGAAAATAAATTTCTGTTTTTAAGCCACCCAGCCTGTGGTACTTTGTTAAGGCAGCCTGAGCAGGCTACCACATTGGATTGTTTAGTGCTTCCATTCTTTTATCAGTCATTTCAGATATATTTTTCTAGGAATTTGAACATCTTTGCCCCTATATTTGGTATAAAGTTCAGAATATGTTTGATTTTTATATTTCTGCTCTATCTTGTTTTTAATTCCTATTATTACTTGTGTCTTTTCTTATTTTATGGATTCACAACAAGGAGGGTATTGCCTCCAAGAGGTTGAAAATTAGTTAAGAATCTTTTTAAGTAGGAAGCACAGTCATAAAGAGATATATAGTTTCTCTGTGATGTTACATTAAACCATTTTTTTGGTATCATAAATTTCCTATAAGCTAGTGGTTAGAGCTAGAAACTTGGTGAGATTCAAGGTTAATTGTTTTTGTTGTTGTTGTTGATTTTATTCTTCAGGAGACACATGATACTTGGTAGTTGTATTTTTACTGATGATAAGATTGGTAAATGGGATCAAGTTTGTCAGTCTGTTCCCACCATTAAAGTTCTCCAGCAATGTTTTGACTCATGGTTAAATCCCCCAGCAACATTCCAACTAATGGCTTAAGCATCTATTAATGATAAATGTCTATATTATTTCATTAAGGGTCGCAAAATGGTGACTTAAAAACATTTTTTTTTTTCTGTTTTGCGGTACGCGGGCTTCTCACTGTTGCGGCCCCTCCCGCTGCGGAGCACAGGCTCCGGATGCGCAGGCTCAGCGACCATGGCTCACGGGACCAGCCGATCCGCGGCATGTGGGATCTTCCCGGACCGGGGCACGAACCCGCGTCCCCTGCATCGGCAGGCGGATTCCCAACCACTGCACCACCAGGGAAGCCCTAAAAAAAAAAAATTGTTTTTATTGGAGTATAGTTGATTCACAATGTTGTGTTAGTTTCAGGTGTACAGCAAAGTGAATGAGCTATACATATACATATATCCACTCTTTTTTTTTTTGATTCTTTTCCCATATAGGCCATTACAGAGTATTGAGTAGACTTCCCTGTGCTATACAGCAGGTAAAATGGTGACTTTTAATTTTATTATTTCTTCTGTATTTATTAGCTGAGGTTCTTTTTTCCCCATTTGATTGAGATATAATTAACATAGCATTGTATGTTTAATGTATGCAGCATAATAATTTGACTTACATATACTGTGAAATGGTCACCACAGTAAGGTTAGTTAACTTATATCATCTCATCTAGATACAAAAAAAGAAAAAGAAAAAAATGTTTTTTCCTATGAAGAGAATTCTTAAGATCTATTGTCTTAACAAATTTCAAATATACCATAGAGCAGTGTTAACTGTAGTTATCATGTTGTAAATTACATCCCAAGTACTATTTTATCTTATAACTGAAAGTTTGCACCTTTTGAACAGCTTCATTCAATTCCTCCTCCCCCAACTCCCCACCTCTGGTAACCACAAATATGATCTCTTTTTCTATGAGGTTTTATTTATTTTTTTTAAGGTTCCACATATAAGTGAGATCACACAGTATTTATCTTTCTCTGACTTATTTCACTTAGCAAAATGCTATCAAGTTCTATCCATGTTGTCACAATGGCAGGATTTCCTTCCTTTTTATGGCCAAATAAAATTCCATTGTGTATATATATATATATATATATATATATATATATATATACCACAACTTTTTAATTCAAAAAAATTTTAGTGAGATATACTTTATTTACAATATCATATTAGTTTTAGGTGTACAAAATTTTTAGAGATTATACTCCATTTATAGTTATTATAAAATGTTATATTGCCTGTGCTGCAGAATATTTCCTTGTAGCTTATTTATTTCATACATAGTAGTTTGTACCTCTTAATTCCCTACCCTTATCTTGCCCCTCCCCACTTCCATCTCCTCGCTGGTAACCACTAGTTTGTTCTCTATATCTGTGAATCTGTTTCTTTTGAGTTATATTAACTAGTTTGTTTCATTTTCTAGATTCCACATATAAGTGATAACATACAGTATTTGTCTTTCTCTGACTTATTTTACTGAGCATGGTACTCTCTAGGTCCATCCATGTTGTGGCAAATTACACAATTTCATGTTTTTAGGGCTGAGTAGTATTCCATTGTGTGTGTGTGTGTGTGTGTGTGTGTGTGTGTGTGTGTGTGTTGACAATGCGAGCAACAGCTATCGAGGGGGAGGCACTCCTGGCTGGGTCAAAGGCAGATCTTTGGTCTGCAGAGCATTTGTGCATAGTGGCGATACATTAAGGCGAAGTTGACACACCTCCCCTGTAAGGAAGAGAAGAGAGAGGTCACTGAGAAGCCATCAGAATTGGGAGCAGAAGGCTGTGGTTTCCTTGGTTCAAGGGGAGCAGGCTCAGGACCTGTTAGGATCCCCAGGGTGAGCCCTTGTTGATGCCCTTCCTCTCCCTGGGTGCTGGCCTCCAGTCTGTGCTCCTATTTCTAGACTCAGTTCAGGCATTGGGCATCTGCCCTCCCTTTTCCAGGGAACCCTGTTGTTCTGCCTCTGGCCTGCCTTCGCTCTGGGGTTGAACTTGCCTGCTTCCTTCTGGACTGGGAGCCTATGGAGCAAAGACAAGGGCTGATTGCCACTGTAGCCCCAGCATTGCCCAGGCTCTCTTGATGAGTGTGTGCCAAAGGGATGAGTCCCCACTACCATCCTCAGGCTGGGCTCTGGGCCCACAGGGCAAGGGCAGGTGGGGGCACCTTCAGATGGGTGATGGGCTATGGAGGCACATGGGCCCTTAGGTTTGGGTAAAGATTGATGCAGATCCTTTGGGACGGTGTAATCTGTCTGTAGCAAAAACTGCCCCTGGCTTTTCTGTCATTTCCTCCTTGTCCCCAGCTTCTGCTCAGCTTAGGACTCCCAGCTGAAGAGCCCAGATTGCCAGACAGGGTGCCCTAAGCACTCTGGAAGCTGGCAACAACTCTGAGCACTCAGCTCCAAGAGATGCAGACAGTGAGTAAGAAAGGGTCTCCATGCTCTGAGGCAGCATAAGGGAGAAGAGGGAGAACACCTTGGTCTTTCCCAGACTCCCAGCTCACTTCCAGTGGGCAGGTCCTCAAGGACCACGGGGTCTCTCTTTACCCCCCAAAATCTCATTGGCAACCAAGGCAGTCAGAACGTAGGAGCACAGTTTGAGCCATGGCCCCTGAGTGTGGACCCTTCTTAGCCTGATCTGTGCATCCCCACACCATGTACACTCACACCTTTGTGCCTTTGTGTCCCTCTCTTCTTTACATGAAGCATAGTATGCAAGGTGCCCTATAGAACAGTCCCTGCTCTCAAGGAAGCTTCTAGTTCAGTGGTTTGCTATGGTCACTTGAATAATGGCCCCGAATATATCCCAGTCCTAATCCTTGTCACCTGTGGATGTTGTAGGTCATATTGCAGAAGGGCCTTTGCAGGTGTGATTAAGGATCTTGAGATGGGGAGACTATTCTAGATTACGTGGGGGGGCTCCTACACTTGATCAAAGGGTCCTGTGACAGGGAAGCAGAGGGAGATTTGCCCAAAAAACAAGGCCATGTGACTGTGCAAGCAGAGCAGATTTAGGTGCTGCCTTGCTGCCTTGTAGATGGAGAAGGGCCAGGAGCCAAGGAACACACGGAATATAGCTCTAGAAGCTGAAAAGACAGGAAAAGCATTCTCTCCTGGAACCTCAGGAAGGAGTGTGTTCTGGAAGGGCCAATATTAGAAAAATTCTTCTGGGGATTAGAAGGTGGTGGAGCAGAGAGACACTGTCATTTCACAGAAGGTAATGGTAAATTAGACCGACTACCATAATGCGTGGACTGTCATAAGGACACTCCTGGGTACTGTGTCCCCATTGCCTGTCTGGGTATCTCCTGCTGCACATTCAGGGCTGGGGTTGGGGGCCGACTCTGGTCTGCAGAGACTGTAGGTCCCAGCTGACACCCCGTCACTTAGACCAAGATTGACTTTAAGCCTGGGACCAGAGCACTGAGGGCTTCAAGAAAGGACTCAGGACTCACTCCTGCACCTACTGGAATACTGGGGTACCCACAGAAATCCTACAGCACTAGGTCTCCAGGACGAAGGTTGGGAGGGACAAGGTCAAATGGGATGGGGGCAGAGGAGGGGGAGGGGTCACATCCACCAGGCACAGTTACGGGCTCCCAGCCCCTCTCAGGATGAGCAGGGCTGATTTCAGGCAACTCTGGCTGCTGCCACTTACTCTCTGGGTGGTCCTGGCAACTCCCCTCATGTGTCAGGCCTCAGTTTTGCTTCCAGAGAGCACGCAGGTCACTGTGAGCCACAGACTGCTGGGCGGACTCGAGAGCTGGCATTGCAGGGGCCTGGCAGGGCCCTGGGCAGCTATAAGGCCCCCTAATCCATCACTCTGCCACTTCCCCAACCTGAGCTTCGAAGAGTGGCCCTGGGAATGGGACCATTTCAGAGAGGCGCTCAGCGCCCCTGCCCTTACCTCGCTGGGCAGGAAGGCCATAGCTGGCACCTTCCCTTGGTCCACCCTCTTGTCTCTTGCCTCCCTCTGCTTCAGCCCTCTGTCTTGCTCTGTCCCTCGTGATCCTGAGTGAGCATCTCTGGGTGGCTGTCTCCAGTGTTCAGGGCATAAGGCTGGGGTGGGGCTCTTATGACTATAAAGGGGCTGGTTCTGGGAGAGGCTCCAGGAGAATCAGGTGGAAAGTGGGGCTTCTGTGCAATCAAGGCTGGGACTCAGAGCTCGATTCAGACCCAGAACTGGGAGCCCAGCTGCCAAAGGAGCCCCAACACCACTGTCACCAGACAGTGTCTCTGCTGGGTGTGAGCATGCCTCAGGTGTGTCACCTGCAGTGTCCAGAGGCTTTCAGGCCTGTCTAGAGTTTCCAAACGCCCACCTGCCCAGCCACCAAGAGCCAGTGTTTTCCTGATTCAGTGAATGTGGTCAGTGCAGCCCTCACTACAGACCCTGAGACCACAACATCCTCTAAGTCCCTGACCCTGTCTGTACAAGATGTCTGAGCATGGGGACACCCAGGAATATGATGCCCAGGCAGATGATTATAAGGGAAATCAGGAGCACCATTCTCTATGGGTTTGGGGCCTGAGTAGGGCCAGCTCTGGTGGCTTCGGGGTAACCATCATGAGACCATGAGTGCTGAAATGAAAGGGGGACAGAGCGGTGAGAAGGGTGGAGCCAGGCTCTGAATGGAAGTCTAGCTCCGCCCCTCCTGGCCTTTGTGACCTGGGACAAGTCACTCAGCATTTCTGTGGGTCAGACCCCCCTTGGTAAAGATGGGATAATAAGAGCACCTAAAAATACAGTTACTGGGAGGATTAAAACAGTGAAAACATGTAAAGTTCTTAGTCTAGCAACTGACCCAGAGAAAGGACACAATAAAATTATCTATCATTTTTATTATTAAATAACAAGGATGACAAGTGGAGAAATTGGGCTTCTCCACATTGTCACAGGCACTGACACAAGGAGGGCATCTTTACTACCTGGTAAACCCGGTCAGTGTTGACCAGACAACATTTGGGAGGGGTGTCACCATGTCCTCCGGCACTCCTGCAGCTGAGTGAGCAGCCCAGGAGGGTCTCATGGATGGGGTGCAGCCAGCAGTCCCACAGGGTCGGGTAGGCAGTGGGGAGAGACGATGGACGGGAGTCCAATAGGCCTCTCCAGCCCTTTTCGCTTAAGATTGGAATTGCTGGGCATTGCTCTGGAGAAGAAAGGTCCTGACATCCTTGAGACGAGGACGCAGGGGAAATGCACGGGCACCATGTTGAGTATCGTCTGGAAGCTCATGAGCTCCAGATCTCCACGCCTTGGGTGTTCCTCTTGGCAGATGCCCGGAGAGGGCTCTCTGACCCACAGTCCCAGGGGCAACTGTCAATGGCAACAGCAAGACCCCAGCCCACGGGGAGCATCCCTGTGCCCTGTTTACCATGTCCCTGGGCGCACAGCACGTCAATGGCAGCTGGCTGCAGTGCTGGGCAATGTCACAAGACGTATCCAGTTTTCCCTGAAAAGCAGATGTGGTTGTGAGGAAGCTACAGGCACAGACGCTGCCCCTAGATGGGTGGTGTCCCCTCTGTCTCCCATGGCTTCCCAGGGCTGTGTCCCCACAAACTGGCTAAGACAGCACTGCGGCCATCACCTGGGCAGGGGGCTTAAAAGCCTTCTGTGTGTGTTGGGAGCTCGTCACTGTGGGTCACAGATAGTTTTGTTTTCTGGAACAAATCAGTACTTTGGGTGTAGGAGGAGACGTCGGGGCTACTTTTGAAAAAAGTGTCCAAGTTTGGGGGAGATATGCAGTAGCCAAGGAGAGGTCTTCAAGGAGAAAGGTGAGGGGGGCATGGGGACTGGGCAGCAGCTTGAAGAAGAGGGAAGAGGGCCTGCTTTTGGGGGGCTCAGAGGGAGAAGGCAGGGAAGAGACCCAGTCCCTGCTCAGGGGGAAGGGTCCTGAAATGGGGGGGAAAGAGAGAGATGAGGAAACTAAAAAACCGGTGAAAACGTGGACGTGGTGTGGGCGGAAGGTGGGGTTGGGCCTGCGGCAGGAACGAGCCCGTGGCAGGTGCTTCCTCCCTCTCTGGAAGGTGAGCTCTGGCTTCTCCGTGCCCTCACACTGACTCTCAGGGGAGCTGTGGGGCCCACCCTCCGGCTGCCATTTGAAGCTCCCAGGAGGACCAATGGATCCCACAGCGACAGAGGCAGGACCGGGGGAGGAAGGCAAAGCTGAACCCAGAGATGGTGGGGTCTTTCTTCCTCACCTGCCACCTGGGGCCCTCTTCATCCCTTTCATCTCTTAGCCCCCTGCCAGCTGAGGTCTCAGTCACCTGGGGGAGGGAAGTGTCCTCAGGCCCCCTCCTCCATGTGGCCCTTGTCACCCCATCTCAGGGGCCTCAAGGACAATGCAGTGAGCTCTCTCCCTCCCTCACTGAGCAGACAGGAGCCATAGGCACTCCCGGGTAGTTTAATGCTGGTAAGATCTTGTCTCAGAAATAGTTGCTGACCCGCATGAGGTTATTGGTAATTTGGTTTGTTTTCACTCATCCAGTCACTGGCCAGTGAAATCCAGGCCTCTGCTGAAGGTGATGACAACCTCTGTGAGAACTAGGGACTGTCCGGCTGTGAGCCAGCCACCAACATCAAGAATCCTGGGCCCGTTCCAAGGGGGAGACCCTGGTGCTGGGACCCACATGGTCAAAGGCTAGCACCCATAAACTCATCTCCACCCAGCCAGGACTTTGAAGTCCAGGCCTCTGCTTCAGGAGGCCTGCAGGCTTCGTCCCACCGCCCAGCTTGGAGGGCATTGTGTCTCCCTTCCTAAGGGCACTTCTCACCTTCAGCAGCCTTATCCTGTCTTCTTGGCACCCACAGCAAGGGATAATCACTGTGGTATATATCCCTGTACAGGGCATGGCTTCTAGAGAGAAAATTATTGTCTGAGTCCTTGTCTGGCAGCTCCTGGGTGCAGACACATGACATCTGTTGCCTGGGCTCCTGTCAAGTACTGGCCAGTCAGCAAATGTTTGTTGGAGAATCAAGGACAAATGAGCAGCACCTGGCACAGTAAGAGAGTGGCCTCCATGTGAAAACCACACCAACTCCTTTTGGTTTACAAAGATGACTCTTTTCCAAATATCAACAAACTCTATCCTGTCCCCTTGGTTCCTGGCAGCCACCCTTGTAGGAGAAGCTGGGCGTGAGGCTGTGCCATGTGACGGAGGCGGGCAGGGGTGTGGGCATTAGCAGGTGACAGGGCTGTATTCACCCGACTCTGGCAGATCCAGCCTCCCCAGGCCACACTGCAGCCAGTGTAGACGTCAGCCTGGGCAGTGACCCTGTTTCCCACCAGATCTCAGGCTCAGGTCCCCCTGCCTCGGGACATGGCACCCCTGCTCTCACTACTTCTTATGGGCCCTGGCTTGGCCCCACCCCGGGTCAGCCCCAGCCTCCTCAACTGACCCTTGTTCCCTGTGCTCACCTGGGCTGTGCCGCCGTGAAAGCTCAATGCCCGGTAAGCGTCCCTCCACCCTCCTCAGCTCCCCAGTCCCTAAAGGCCAACCCTGCCAAGACCCTCACCCTGACATAAGACAAGGATAAAGACCAAGGAAATGGAGCCCAGCATACATCAGAGCCCGAGGAGTGGGACCAGGTACCTGAAACCTGGTGGTCTGTGGGCAACAGGTTCCACCTCCCTGGGCCTCAGGTTCCTCAGTTTTCAAAGGGTAATTGATACGTCAATGTAGAGTCAACAGGGAGACAGGCAGACTAAGGCCCCTGGTCCCTGGTAGAGGTCCCACCTGGGAGTTTTCAGCAGCAGCCCTGACATCATATGAAGACAAGAGAACACTCCCCACACCCCTCCTCCCCTCTCCTTCCCTCCCACCCAGGGCTAGTCTCTGTCCTTGTCATTGTAAGGACACCTGCCATGCCCTCATTTACCCTTAATGCTCCCCAGGAACCAATACCAGACCAGACACCACATGGTGAGCTCCTGTGGGCAAGGGAGGCGGCTGCTTCATTTCTGCCCCTCTGTGCCCAGCACAGGGCCCTGCACATCCTGGTGACTTAGTGATGACTGATGAAGGAATGACAGAAGGCACCAGAGATGGACAGGGATCTCTGCTGTTTTCAAAGGTGCAGCTGCCCCCGAGGTTAGCATCCTCCCCACCAGCATCCTTCTCCCTTTGGACCATCAGTGCCCTTGCAGGCCGCTCTTCGTCCCCCAACAGAGGAGACTCCTGGGGCCTTGGTCCACCTGAGTCCTTCGGTAGCCTGACTGCTGTGAGGCAGGTCTGGTCTCAGGAGGTCTGGGATTCCTTTTCCCCAGGGGCTGGGACAGCCCAGAGGCCACCTCCCTGTGAAGGTGAAAGCACGAAGCAGGTGGCCCCGTAGAAGCCCAGGCTGTGTCTATGCTCAGGATGGGAGGACAGAGTCTGTGCCTTGTTTGCTGGTGAGAGGACCCCAGAGCTGATGGAACCTGACCACAGGCCGGATCATGGGGCAGGTGTGTGCCCAGTCACTCGGGGTTAGTGAGGGCTGGACACAGGCTGTGCAGGCTGTGCTGGACACTCACCCTCTTGTAGCAGCAGATGCAGACAAGCAGCAACAGGAACAGGAATAGGAACAGGGCCGAGATAAGCACAGGGCACCAGAGAGATAAGCACAGGGAACCAGAGAGGATTACTGGAAACCGGGCTCTGTATGACAACCGTGGGCACTGAGGTCTCCTCGTCGAAGAGCTCCTCAGGCTCTGTGGTCTCCTTATCTGGGACAACTGTAATCTCTTGGTGACCTAAGAGACAGGATAGACACAGTTCCTGCACTTGGCTCAATCTGTAGCCCTAGCTCTCCTCACAGTAATGGCTTTGCACTTTAGGCATTTGATGTTCCTCAAATACAGGCAGCAGGGGTAAGGGGAGCCCATCCCCAGGCACCGTGAGATTGACCTCTGCAATGAGGGCTGACCAGGCAGTGAGGAGCCCTGCATGGGGTCAGATGCCCTCAAGACCAGGAGCGAAGAGACCAGGAATGGCTGTATGGTGGCACCATCCTGACTCCTCTGTATGTACACGGTATGTTGGCTTCACCCGGAAAAGCTGCCTGGAGCAAAGGTACCAGCCCTGGGGCACACCATCTCCCACATCCTGCCCTCCTCAGCAGAGCCTGGGCCACCGCGGAACCCTAAGCACCTCGCGGGATTGTCAGCCAGGGCAGGTGCGGAGGATGCCCTGAGCCCTCCCAGAGACAGACATGTGCTGCGCCCGTGAAGGGGGCAGTCCACATTCTGGACTCCTCATGGTAGCGACACCTGCCCAAAAGGCCCCCTAACCTAAACACTTACTGTGCAGCCTTAAGAAAATATGTCCTGGGCAAATTATTTTTTCTCCAGTCACTGAGTCAGGTGGTGTAGCTGAAAGACAATCACATGAAAAGAATGTCAGTGGACTTGTCCACGCATCCACCCCTCCCCTTCTGCATGCCCTTGGAAGCAGAGTTACCACTTTAGCAGAAGCAGCTTCACTTCTCTGCCTTCTTCTGACACCTACTGTGCACCAGGCACTGTCAGGGCTCTGGCGTTTAGTGGGAACAAGGCACGCAGAGGCCCTGCTCTCAAGGACCTGACATTTGTGGGACTGGAGAAGGAGACAGACAATAAACAACAAACAGTGAACAAAATAAATGCCAGAGTGAAAAGTGCAGTGACATCAATAAGTAAGGGACAGGATAGAGAAGGGAGGGGAAGGGACAGCTGCTTAGGAGCAGGTGACCTGTCCTGTCTTTTAGAGACTGAATTTCTCTTTAAGAGAAAGTGAAATATTTATACAGGACATGATGGAATGTCTGGGATTTGCTTCAAAATAATCAATGGTGAGAATATCAGCAAAACCAGATTGGCCAGGATTGATAATTACTGAAAGTAGGGGAAGGCTGCTTCAAGGGCATTATACGATTTTTGCTACTTTTGTGTATTATTGAAAATTCCCATTAAAGATAAGGTCTCTGTGAGGCGGTGTTCCTGGAGCTGAAAGCGGATGAGGGGAAAGGCAGGGAAAGGCAGGGAAAGGTCTGGGGAAGAGGGTCCGGGCTGTGGACACCTGTTTCGTGGCCTGAGTCATAAGTAGCTGAGCTTGTTGTGGGAAAGAGGTGAGTGAGGAGAGGGGGCGGGGCCTCGTGGGCCCTGGGAAGGGGTTTGGGCTTTATTCTAAGTTCAGTGAGCCTGTCGCGTGGCTCGCCAGGTTCAGGTACGTTTGGACCCAGAGGTAGCAGGGCCTGCAGGTGGCCTGGATGTGGGATGAGAGCAAAGAGGAGCCGAGGGCGACGTGCCCGTTAGTGAGCAGAGCGCCTGGGCGGGTGGTGGTGACATTTATGGACACAGGGAAGCCTGAGGGGAGCAGGGCTTCTGGGTTCCTGCTTGTTCTGTAATTTTATGGGGTCTGGGAGGTGGCACTCCGGAGGCTCAGGCAGTCTGTAACTAGTAGCTGTGGATCCTTCTCTCTCCTGAGCCCTAAAACTTCTCACACCCTGACTGTGGCCACAGGTCAGGACTGTTCCGCACAGATGGTCCCCTTCCAGGTGACCAGCTTTTGGCTAGAACTCAGTTCTCAGATTAGCTACGAACTTCTGAACTGTGTTCCCCTTCATTGGTGCTGATATAGAAACTAATCACCAGTTATGTTTAGGGGGAAGGATTTGTGTCTGAGGGGTAGGGTGATGGGGATTCGTGTGAAGAAAAATCACAAGGAAATGTGGTGTAATTTCCATAGTATTCACAGAGCAGAGAGATTGAGGTGATGTAGGCACCTCATATACTGAGGGCCAAGGAAGGCATGGTTGGCTGCAGAGGAGCTTTCTTATTTTTCTTTTAATTGAAGTATAGTTTTTTTTTTATAATATTATACTAGTTTCAGGGGTATAGCATAGTGATTTAAAATTTTTAATAGATTATACTGCATTTAAAGTCATTATAAAATATTGGCTCTATTCCTTGTGCTGTGCAATATAACCTGTAGCTTATTTATTTTATGCATAGCAGTTTTTAACCTCTTAATCCCCTACCCCTGGATCTTGCTCCTCCCTGCTTCCCTCTTCCCGTTGGCAAACACTGGTTTGTTCTCTACATCTGTGAGTCTGTTTCTGTTTTGTGATATTCAATCACTTATTTATTTTTTAGATTCCATGTGTAAGTGATAACACAACAGTATTTTGTTTCTGTGTCTGACTTATTTCACTTAGCATAAATACCCTGTAAGTCCATCCTTGTTGTTGCAAATTATGGAATTTCATTCTTTTTTATGGCTGAGTAATATTTCCTGAGCAATATATACCACATGTTTTTTACCTCTTCATCTGTGATGGACACTTATGTTGCTTCCATATCTTGTCTATTATAAATAATGCTGCTGTGAATGTTGAGGTTCATGTATCTTTTCAAATTAGTGTTTTTTTTTCTTCAGATATATATCCAGTAGTGGAATTGCTGGATTATATGGTAATTCTATTTTTACATTTTTGAGGAATCTCCATACTGTTTTGTCTAGTGGCTGCACCAATTTTTGGTGCAGTACATTCCCACCAACAGTATACTGGGGTCCCCTTTTCTCCACATCCTGGCCAACACTTGATAAGAGCCATTTTGACAAGTGTGAGATGATATCTTATTGTGGTTTTGACTTGCATGATTAGTGATGTTGAGCATCTTTTTTATATACCTGTTGGCTATCTGTATATCTTCTATGGGAAAATGTCTATTCAGGTCTTCTGCCCATGTTTTAACCGTTTTTTTGGATATTGAAGTGTTTGAGCTATTTATATATTTTGGATACTGACTCATCAGTCATATCATTTGCAAATATTTCCTCCCATTCAGTAGGTTATCTTTTCATTTTGTCAATAGTTTCTTTTGGTGTGCAAAAGGTTATAAAGTTAATTTGGCCCCATTTGTTTATCTTTGATTTTGTTTCCTTTGCCTTAGGCAACAGGTCCAAAAAGGTATTGCTACAATTTGTGTCAAAGAATATTCTGCCTATGTTTTCTTCTAGGAGTTGTATGGTTTCAGGTCTTATATTTCCATCTTCAATGCATTTTGTTAATTGGAGTATAGTTGCTTTACAATGTTGTGTTAGTTTCTGCTGTATAGCAAGGTGAATCAGCTATCTGTATACATACATCTGCCCTTTTGTGTATTTCCTTCCCATTTTGGTCACCACAGAGCACTGAGTAAAATTCCCTGTGCTATACAGTCAGTTCTCATTAGTTATCTATTTTATACATAGTAGTGTATATATGTCAATCCCAATCTCCCAATCCATCCCACCCTGCCCCTTCACCCCTTGGTACCCATACATTTGTTCTCTACATCTGTGTCTCTATTTCTGCTTTGCAAATAAGTTCATCTATACCATTATTCTAGATTCCACATATATGTGTTAATATACAATATTTGGTTTTGTCTTTCTGACTTACCTCACTCTGTATGACAGTCTCTATGTCCATCCACGTCTCTGCAAATGGCACAATTTTGTTCCCTTTTATGGCTGAGTAATATTCCATTGTTTATATGTACCACATCTTCTTTATCCACTCCTTGTTGATGGACATTTAGGTTGCTTCCTTCTCCTGTCTATTGTAAATAGTGCTGCAATGAACATTGGGGTGCATGTTTTGTTTTTTTTGTTTGTTTTTTTTTTTTTTTTTTTTTTGGCGGGACGCAGGCCTCTCACTGTTGTGGCCTCTCCCGTTGTGGAGCACAGGCTCTGGATGTGCAGGCCCAGCGGCCATGGCTCATGGGCCCAGCTGCTCCACGGCATGTGGGATCCTCCCAGACCGGGGCACGAACCCGTGTCCCCTGCATTGGCAGGCGGACTCTCAACCACTGCGCCACCAGGGAATCCCGTGCATGTATTTTCTGACTTATGGTTTTCTCCAGGTATATGCCCAGGAGTGGAATTGGTAGGTCATATGGTAGTTCTATTTTTAGGTTTTTAAGGAACCTCCATACTGTTCTCTATAGTGGCTGTATCCGTTTACATTCCCACCAACAGTGTAAGAGGGTTCTCTTTTCTCTACACCCTCTCCAGTATCTATTGTTTTAATGCAATTTTAGATTTTTTGGTATATGGTGTGAGGAAATGTTCTAATCTCATTCTTTTATGTGCAGGGTGTCCAATTTTCCCAGCACCACATATTGAAGAGACTGACTTTTCTCTATTGTATATTTTTGCCTTCTTTGTCATACATTAATTGACCATATGTGCATGAGTTTATTTCTGGGATCTCTCTACTCTTCCATTGATCTATATGTCAATTTTTGTGTCATTACTCTGCTGTTTTGATTACTGTAGCTTTGTGGTATTGTCTGAACACAAGGAACACAATACCTCTAGCTTTGTTCTTTTTTCTCAAGATTGCCTTGACTATTAGAGTTTTTGTGTAGTTACATACAAATTTTAGGATTACTTATTCTATTTCTGTGAAAAATGTCAGGGATTTTTTCCCTAGGTATTGCATTAAATTTGTAGATTGCTTTCAGTAGTATGGACATTTTAACAATATCAATTCTTCCAATCCATGAACAAGACCTTTCTTTCCATTTATTTGTACTTTCTTCACTTTGCTTCATCAATGTTTTATAGTTTTCAAGTATAGGTCTTTCACCTTCTAGGTTAAGTTTATTCTTAGGTATTTTATTCTTTCTGATGCAATTGTAAATGGGATTGTTTTATTAAATTCACTTCCTGATATTTTATTATTAGTGTACAGAAATGCAAGAGATTTCTGTATATTAATCTTGCATCCTGCAACTTTATTGAATTCATTTATTAGTTTTAATAGTTTTTTTGGTGAAGTTTTTTGTATCATCTTCTGTATATAGTATCATGTCATCTTCAAATAGTGACAGATTTACTTTTTCCTTCCAATTTGGATGTCTTTTATTTCTTTTTCTTGTCTGATTGCTGTGCCTAAGACTTCCAATGTATGTTAACTAGAAGTGGTAATAGTGGGCATCCTTGATTTTTTTCCTGATTTTAGAAGAGAAGCTTTCAGCTTTTCACTGTCAAGTGTTATGTCAGCTGTGGGTTTGTCATAAATGGCTTTTATGAAGTTGAGATATGCTCCCTCTATACCACCTTTGATAAGAGTTTTTTAAAAATCATGAATGGATGTTGAATTTTGTCAGATGCTTTTTCTGTGTCTACTGAGATGGTCATGTGATTTTTATCCTTTTTTTTTTGTTGCTGTTGTTAGGGTGGTGAGTTACATTCATTGATTTGTGGATATTGAACCATTTTTTGCGTCCCTGAAATAAATCCCACTTGATCATGGTGTTGATCCTTTTTTATATATTGCTGAATTCAGTTGGCTAACATTTGGTTGAGGTTTTTTGCATCTATATTCATCAGAGATATTGGCCTGTAATTTTCTTTTTCTGTAGTGACCTTGTTTACTTTTGGTATCAGGGTAATGGTGACCTTATAGAGTGATTTTGGGAGTGTTCCCTCCTCTTCAATATTTTGAAATAGTTTGAGAAGGATAGGTATTAGCTCTTCTGTGTAAGTTTGGTAGAATTCCCCTGTGAAGCCATCTCATCTTGGACTTTTGTTTGCTGGGAGTTTGTTGATTACATATTCAATTTCAATACTAGCAATCAGTCTGTGCAGCTTATCTATTTCTTCCTGATTCAGTCCTGGAAGATTATATGTTTCTAGACATTTATCCATTCTTTCTTGGTTGTCCAATTTGTTGGCTTATAACTGGTTGTAGTATTCCCTTATGACTTTTTGTATCTCTGTGATATCAATTGTGATTTCTCCTCTTTCACTTCTTATTTTTTTTTATTTCGGTCCTCTCTCTTTTTTTCTTGATGAGCCTGGCTAAAGGATTATCCATTGTCTTTATCTTTTCAAAACAGGTCTTGATGTGCTGGGGGATTGATTACTTTGTGGCTTTGCATATGAAGGGAGAGGTTACCAGGCTTCCATCCAGGTCTCTCCCTCCACTTGTCCACTTTGCCTCTATCCTTATAGTGTCTACAGTGAGTGGACAGCAAGGGCTTTGACGGCTTGGTTGGATGAAGGGAATGCAGTGTGTTGTGTGATATTTCTTCCTTGGAGGCACCAAGTGGGTTACTTACCATAGACTTTGCTGAAGCCCAACTCATATTTGCAAACAATTTCATCCTTTCTTCTTTGATCTATGTCAGATGCAAAAAAATGTCACTTTGTAGGCTTCTGCAAGGGTAACATCCAAAGGTCTGTGTTAGGAGGGGTGAGTGCTGTCTTCCCTCTGATCTCACAGTTACAGAAGGTCATCCAAAACTGAACTCCCAAGTGACTACTATGAGGAAGCAGCTCTGTCTGAACCAATATCTGTGTACCTCCTGTGCCCGATCCTCTCCTGGTGTCACTGAGGGTCCACTCTGAGGCTGCTGGACTGGGCTTTGAGCACTCAGGTTGCTGCTACAAACCTCTCTGAACTGTTGAGCACATTAAAAGACACCCAGTCTCCTAGCCTCCATAAGGGCAAACCCAGGCCCTGAAGTACCACAGTCTTCCCTAAGAGGTACAGGCAGTGCTCTCCACCATAAGTGAAAGAGGAACCCAGACAGCGCAGGCTGAAGACAGTCCTGACCCTTGTCTGAGCTGAGCACACAAGCCTGGGTGTCTGTGGGGCTTTCTGACACTAGGGGCTCTGCTCCTCCTCCGTGTCTCTCTCTCTGCCTATGGCAGGCTGGAGACCCCAGGAGCAAGGCCAGGACCTGGGTGAGGCACGGAGGAGGCGAGGACCCTGCCCCGGAGAATCCCCCATGGCAGGCGACGTCCTGTCTCAGCTGTGGGTCTGAAGTCTGCAGTGCGTGCTCTGCCCCGCCCTCTTCCTGCCCCTCCACGGGCCTCACACATCCACCCACGCCCACCACAGAGGTTCGCCAAGCACCTCCTTCTGTCAGGGTAGGAGACACTGATAGGCAGTTCTGGGCCATAGGGGCTCCCAGGCCTCTGGGTCCCCACTGGTGCTTCCTGACAACTGAAACAAATACTAGGGGATCCAGAGAGGGCAGCTAGAGTGCCTGACTTCTGGGGAGCTGGCCAGGAGAAAGGCAGGTCTTCCTACTGCTAGCCCAAGGTCCAACTCTGTCTCCTGGTCAAGGTCAATTAATTACTTGAGGTCAGTTAACTCTGAGGGTCATGCTTCAGAAATGCCAGCACAACCTTGGACCTGGCAGTCCTGATTCCACCTGCTTCAAAGCTTCATGCAGTTTCCCTCAGATCAAGGCTAAGTTTGCAAATTCTCTGCTTTGAGGCAATTAGATTCTTGGGCTGTACGCTGAAGCTGGCCTGCTAATATGTTTTGATAGGCTTTTGGAAGCAGAAAGCTCCCATAGAGGACCTGGCAGTCCCGGCCTCATGGTGAAGGTTGGACCCAGCCTCCTCTTCCACGTAGCTGACAGGAGGGAGGGCGGCAGCCGAGGGCAGGGCCGTCTGATAGCGCAGCGCACAGCCCGTGCCGCATCCTCAGGAGCAGCGAACGCTGCCCTCCTCCTGGACACCCTCCTTCCACCTTGTGTCTCCTGCTGCCTTCAGCCCCTCTCGGGTGCTGCTTCACCTCTGCAGCAGAGCCCCCTGTGCCCCAGGCAGTGCCGCTCCCAAAGGGGGGCTTCTGAACTCCGGCAAGTCTCCAAAGTGGAAGGCAGGGTGATGGTTTCAATATTTCAGCAAAAGAGACTTCCAGGTCAAGGATTTTTGCTTTGTCCAGAAAGCTGCTCCTTTTGCTTCCCAAACCCCTCCCCCTGCACCCCAATTCCTCCAACAGTATCCACCACAGGAAGAAAAGGAAGTCACAGGAAGGTCTATAATAGGCTTGCAGGGCTGCATGTCCCACGTACAGTCCACTGCCCACCAGCTCTCAGGCAACAGACAGACGAACAGTCCCGGGAAGGGAGATGGATCCTTTCTGGAACAGAGAGCTTTCTCTCTGGAAGAAAAGTTGTACACCAGGCCAGCCGGGGGCTCCAGAGAGAGGAGCTGGGAAGGCAGGCGTCTCCCTGAGAAGGCTGGTGGAGCTGAGCATGAAAAGGGCATCTAGCCTGCCTGAGACTGACACAGGTGCACAGGTGGATGTGACCTGCCCTGGGGTGTGCGGGTCTGGGAGCACCACATGCTGCTTGGGACAGTCACTTTGAGAGAAACTGGACACTGACCAATCCCTGGACCAACTGTGACCAGGGATTGTCTGGGAAGGCAGATGAGGGGACTTTCTGGGGGCAAATGTAGTGCTGTGACTCTCCATGGGGTTTGTGGTTACACAGGTATTGCGTGCATCTGTCAGAACTCATCAAATGATACACTTAAGTTTGCTGAATTTCAAAAAGAGAAATCTTAACAAAAATTGTTTCCAAATTCAAGATATGTGGTGCGGTAGCCTGATGACTGTAATTTATTTTGGAATGCATCAAAAAACCAGATGGACTGATGAAGACAGTGAGACAGAGAAAGAGTGCTGGCTAGAAGAATATGAAAGAATACAGTCCGATATTAAGTGCAAATCCAGGTGGTGGAGGTAGGGGTGCCCACTGTACAATTGTTTCCACTTTGCTGCAGGTTTGATATCACCCATAATAAAAGTTTGAAAGAAAAAGAATTTACTGATCAATAAAAAGAAAGACATGGACGCAGCCAAGCAGAAGTCATGGTTCCTACTGGGTGACAAGTGACGAATGACAGGAACAGAGCAAAGGCTGTGGGAAGCCAGGGGGCAAGCTGACCAGGAAAGACTTTGGGGTTGAGGCGCTCTGAGAGTGAAGTCTCAAAGGCTGGGTAGGCTGGACCCTGTAAAGCTGAGGAAGGTTTTTCAGGGAAGGCCGGTCCCCCCAGCCCCCAGCCTCTGCAGCAGGTGGGCTTAGAGCAGAGGCTGGAGTTTGGAGGGTCTGGTTGTCTGGCTCAGGGGCCTCAGCCTCCATGGTCAGGCTGTGGTAGGGAAGTGGCCTTCTCTGCCCCTCAGGCCCTCTGCAGAGGATGGGCTGGAGCACAGGCCTGGAGGCAGGGAGGCCAGCAGAGGCCTCTGCCTAGTCCTGGAGGGAGGCCGAGAGGCTGAAGAGGCCACGTGCCTTATGCTCCCCACTCCCGGCTTCCTCACACCCGGCCCACTGACTTACTCAGGACGACAGCCTGATGAACAGCTTCTTCTACTTCATTTGGGGTCCAGGTTCGTGCCTTGAGCTTTCCCTCCAAGTGACAGTCATGCTGTGTGGCAGCTTTTGACAAGATGACATCAGTTGTAAAGGTGAGAGCAGCAGTGCTGGGCCACGCCTGCAGAGGGTGTGCGGTGGGCACCTGTCACCTCAGCTGGGCCGCCACAGGGCATGAATGACAATGGGCATCTTCCTCTATGGTTTGACAGGCCTGTGTACGTCCCAGGGACATAATCAGAGAATTGAAGCTGTCAGGGTGTTGCACGGCTCAGACGTGACACCAGAGAAGCAGTGACCCATGTCCCCACTTCGCACTGCAGGTCACAGAGTGGATTCAGGAGGAGTCACACGGCCGCCACCCACAGCGCACTCAGCTGGAGACGCTTTCATCCTGGTGGTTCTTTCACCACCTCCCTCCCCACCTTAGGCTCAGCCCGGGGGTGGGGGCAGCACCAGGGGTCAGTGACGGAAGTGTTAGTGCCAGCTCCTGCTGGGGAGGGCCAGCGGCTTCCTGATCCTGTGCCAGTCACTGTGAGCTCCACTGTATCTACGTCTCACTGCAGACCTGACAGTGGGTGTTGCTGTTTCTACTTCTTGGTGACAAAAGTGGAGCTCGCAGGTGCTCAGCATTTTGCGCTGGTTTCATGCCCGTGGGCAGCAGAGCTCGGATATAAACACTGCTCTGTGTGACCCCATGGCCTATTGCACTGTAGCCTTGCAGTTCAGAGCACGGCGGCCAGGCCCAGCTTCCTGGGTCTGCGTCCAGCTGCATCCAGCTGTGTGCTGTTACCAGTGGGAGCGTGTGCTTATCCACCTACCTCAGCTCCACAAATCCCAGTGATGTTGACGTACGAGCCGGCACGCACCGAGCTCGCTGAGAGAGAGGGCTTCTTCTAGAAAAGCAACTGCACGGGATCCTCCCCACACTGATGCAGGGACCCTTCCGGGGGAGAGAGGGCATCCTTGTCAAGTTCTAGATCTCAGGGAGATGCCGACCCCGTTGAACCAGTGGGTGTAGTTTTGGCTGTGAGTATTTGTTGGATGTCTTTGTCAGACTTGAACCGTGTCCAAATTTTCTCTTCATCCATTGAGATAACCATGTTTTCCTTCTCCATCTTCCTGATGTGGTAAATTACATTGATATTTCATATACAGAATCAGACTTGCATTTCTGGCTTCTTACCTAATTAGTTTTGATGTATTATATTGTTTTATGTGTTGTTGGATTTCATTTGCTATGTATAGTTGGGGGTTTTAAAGTATATATTTAATTTTTTAAAGAAATGTTTGTTTTAGTTTTATAAACTAAATTCATTTTGGTCACCTTTTTGCAATATTATGCATTCAAGTCTATACCATTATATGCTATACTTTAAATTTATCAAGAGCTATATTTCAATTACATGTCAATAAAGCTGGATGGTAAAAGTAATTACACATGCATATCCACACACAACTCCCAACATGCATGCATCATACAATGACACACTGACTTATATATCTGCACACTCATGTGTTGGACAGATTTCCTTAAAACCATCTCATACACACACACATCACACACAGACACCACACTCATAGACACCACACACACATACCATACACACTCACTCCACTCAAACCAGACATACGACACACACACACAATCACACCACATACAGAAACACACCATGTACACACAACCCACAGTCACAACACCCACACACCACCGAAATGTGTCACATACACACACATAGAGCCACACACTTCTGTATAGATATGTGACTCTGGCTTCTACCTCCTACACATGCACAGTAAGTGTCCCCAGCCATCAGTTCCATACAGGAATTTTCCACCAGCTGGAACAGACAGTGGGGTGGCAGGGTCAGGGAGACTGATGACAGAGGCATAGGGAGATGACACCCCATCTCCCCTCTCACGGTTAGCCCACACTCACTGAGGTAACAAGCTTTTCCGGGGACTTGAATTCATCTATCCCATACATTTGGTCTTTTCTTTCTACAATATCATGCAGCTACAAGGGAATTGGAGATGGTGGGCACACAGCCAGGGCTTGAGGACACAGCAGATCCTGTCTCAGGAGACAGGCTCTTGCTTTCTGCTGTGTTAGAATCCAAGGGCCACATCCTGGTGTCTGCCAGCAGCCCACCCTTAGCGAGTGGAAAGCTCCTCCATCCACACCTCTGGTGTGTAGGTTTCCACAGCACTTGCTATTCATTGGCTGTGGCTATCTGTTCTCCAAACATTCGGGGTGGGTAGAGGGCCATGCTCTGGGGGTCTCTGGGACAGCTGGCTGCCTTTGAAAGCTTTCCCCATCTGGGCTCAAGAGTGGCAGCTGGTTAGCTGAACACCTGGTTAGCTGTTCTGAATTACCTGGTATTTCTTATACTCTTTCACACCCAGACAGTAAACTTTGGCCCCCATATCCTGAGCTTTTTCAGCCTACGAGGGAAAAAAGGTTTGAATAAAAATACCCCAATACATGGAGCACAAAGCTGGTAATGATGGACAGGACTCACTTCACTCTTAGTTTCCTGTAATGTCGTTGGCAGCAGTGGTCCAGTGGTCAGAGTGATAATCAGGCTGGAAGCACTGCTATCTGCAGAAGAAGCAGGGAGTGGCCTGGTCAGCAAGGCACCTGGAGTGACCTGCCTCAGGCTGCCAGGCCCACAGCACTGCTCCCACACCTCCTCCTCCTGCGGAGAGGCCACCCTGACCTGAGTACCCACCACCCAGAGCACCGGGAGGGAGAAGGGGCCTCAGCCCAGGACCCACTTGAAAGATGAGGAGCCTGAGACCGGATCAGAGCCCTTCCTAGTGGACCTTCACTATGGGCAGGTGGCACAGCCTTTGCCCTGAAAGGCAACTGCAGCTACTTCACTGGACGAGGACAAGCCTCTCAGGTGAGCACAGGGAGGAGCAGCTGACCGACTGCACACGACATCCCGTTGTGTCCGGGGGGCAGTGGGCTCTGTCTTGGGCGGCACCGGCAGGCACTCCTGCTGGCTCTGTGGGTCCTGCTATTCAGAACTCGAGGTCAAGGTGCTTGGGCAGCAGCCCCCGCCCAGCTCCCCGCCTTTCCCCAGCAGCCCATGCATCCTTCCTGACAAGGGCTGCAACCCTACAGTCTCGATGCAGCTGGTCTGGGCCAAGTACCGCCATTTCCACAGTCGGAGGCACAGTCAAAGGATGAGAGTCAACCAGAGGAAAGAGGCTCAAGGGAAAGGAGGAAGAGCCAGAGCCCTGGTGGACAAAGTGTGGGCAGCCAGCGGGACACCAAGGTCTCTGTTCCCTAAACTGAACCCCGTCTGCTCGCCATCCCTGGAAGTTCTCTTTTCTTTTTCATGCAGCCCAACCATAGGTCAAGCACTTGATATCTAGTAAGAACCAGGAATGTAATGCATGATCCCATGTGGTTCTCAGAAGCATCCCTGGGGTTGGTTTTCCTCCTCACTGTGCAGAGGAGGAACCTGCAGCCCAGAGAGGACAAGGGACGCGCTCCAAGGTCAGCGCTAGGAATTGGCCGAGGTGTGTCTGCACCAGCCCTCGCTGAGGCCCGCGCCTGGCTCTGTCCATCTGAGCACAGTGACATCAGCAGGCAACTTGCCTCCTGAGTTAGCTTGTTGAATCTGCTCATTTGCCTGCAACAAAATGAAGGAAAGTTGGGGGAGGGCAGTGAGGTGACCCCAAAATACTCTAAGAACTTGATAAAGCAGAAGAAAGTCTCAGAGCTGTAGGATCTGTACCTTTTTAAATCCTTCCTGCATGTGTGTTCTTCCTGTAGGTACTATATTCTGAAGTCCGCTGAGACCATCACGAATTTCATTTCTGAAAAAAAACAATAAAGGGGGTTAAGGAGGAATGAGGGTTGACTGTTACAAAACAGACCACTTGACCTGGTGCGATTCTGCCCTGTGGAGACCTGCCTGGACCAGAGAGGACACAAGTGGCCCTGTGGTGACCTCTCTGCCTGTGTCTTTGACACTGACAGGCCTTGGTCAACGCTTCTCTGTCCCCCATTCAGCGGGTGTTGAGGATGCTGCTTTGCTGGTCCCATGGGTAGGTCCTGGCTTTCAATGTGCTCATCCGTGTCTCAGGCATGCAGACCTCAGGGGACTCAGCAAGGGCCCTGCATTGACCGTCCGTGGTGAGGGGGGAGCACCCATGGATACGCACCTGTGAATTCAGCACCCCCAATGTCACTGGCGGTACTGCTGGCACCTAAGGGGTCCCTGGTGAGGGCACATCACCTTGCAACAGGCAAGGCTGAGTGTGGAAAGGTCACTGTGCTGTTACCCCTGCCCTGTCCCCTCCTCCCCTACCACAGACCCCTGAGGTCGACTTGGACCCTCCAAGCCACTTCCCCTCTGGATCCATACTAAAGCAAGTAGTCAAGCTGCTGCATTAGAGTGTAGGGCTCCTGGGCTTCATGTGCTCCTGAAGAAATAGACCATAAGCTGGATAAGAGTCCTGAGGCCTGTCCATGCAGGCGGAAGAGCAGTGACCCCAGGCTGCCATGGGGATGGGCTGTCGGCCTCTGTTAAAACAGATAGCAGGGGATGGGACTGGGACACACCAGAGTTGGGGCTTAGGTTCAGGCTAATGCAGTGTGATGTGCTGAGCAGTCACAGCAATTCTATGGTCCCTGAATTCTGGCTCTTGCCTTGCGCAGAAGGGATTCTGCCATGAGGTGCGATCTGAGAGCCCCAGGTCCTGCCCTGCCTGACACAGCCCAGGAGCTGAGGAGGCTGTGACCCAGGTCCAGTGGAGGCCACACCAGGCCCTGCCCACCCGAGCACAAACAGCCTCCCCTCTTCCTGACACTTTTGGGAAGATTTCTGTTTTGTTGACAGCACCCCCAAATATGCTGGAGCTCTCATCTCACCCCAGCCTTTGACCTGGGACTGAGCTTGGCCAGGCTTCACTCCTGCCTGAGCGGGCCTTTTCCTTGGGCTGCCTGCCCCATCCTTACTCCCAGCTCTGTGCACTAGGCTGCTTATGCCCTCATCAGGCCCTTCGCTTCTTAATATTCCACCCCATTTTTCACTCCCCCGAGCCCACTCCCACTTCTGACACCTTCCCTTGAGGAAGACTTCGTCACCTCCACTTCCAGAGAGGACCCCGGAGACCCTCAAGAGCCTCCCCATAGCTCCCTTGGTTCAGACTCTGAACCCCTGCCTTGGAGGAGGCAGTGGTCCTCCGGTCCCCCACGGGCAGCTCCTCCCCTAGAGGCCCCCGCCCAGCCCCCGCCTCTCTTTCTGCTACCTGCCTGACAGCCCCCCACTGACTTGCTGTCTTCCACCTCAACCCCACTCAGGTCTCTCTGAAAGGCAGAAGACAGGGACACACAGAACCACGCCTTCCCCTAGCTCACCTAACAGGAAGCACAGCCCCTGCTTCTCCTGGGAGCCGGGCATGGGGAGTGCTGTGTCCACGCACTGGCACCAGCACACTCCCTGGGTTCCGATCATCTGCATCATGAGCATCGGAACCTCCCGGCTACTCAGGAGCTCCATAGCTTCCCACCTCCAGGGCTTTGGGCACATCGCTGGGCCCTCCTCACGGCCCACCTAGGATGCTGATGTGTCATGCTTCCCTCCTGCACCCCAGCCCACACTCATGGGCTCCCTTGTCTCAGACCCACCAAGGGACCAAGTTCCCCTCCACTGAAGCTCCAGCACTTCAGCACTGCCCACCCCTGCCTCCTGGCTCTGAGTGTGCCTCCCCTGTTCCCCCACTGGCCCAGAGCAGAGTGACACGCAGAGCAGGTGCCCAACACAGGCCAGTGTTCACAAAGGGCCCACACATCTGCTCCACCAGGTCCCAGGCGTCCTTGCAGTGAGCCGGTTCTCAGAAAAGGGAAGAGTGCTGAGAGGACAGAGGACAGGCGGAGGACGGGGCTTAGAGGGGGCGGAGATGGTCTAGCAGTAAGGGGTCTGCCAGGGTCAGCGCAGCCAGGGCTCAGTGGGAGCCATGGAGCTGGGGCTGGGGGTCAGAGTGGACCCTGAGGGGAGCCCAGGATGGGCCAGCCTGTTGCCAGTGGGTCCACATGAGGTCTCAGGGAACCCCTCAGTTCCCTATGTTTCCCAGTGAGCACTCCCACCAGGCCTGCTTTGGGGGATTCAAGCAGTACTTAGCTGTCTGAGGTGAGCTTCATGAGGGTGTGACCCAGTGTGGAGTAGGTGATGAAGGACACCCGCAGGTTAGGGCTGGAGAAGTATGAAGACAAAGTCAACAAGCAACCAGCAAGCGGGTGCATGTAAATTTCCCGGCTCCCATTCCAAGTGATTTGCTTCGGGGACTCGTTTCCTGAACACTGGAAGTTCCTATAACTTAGTAAAGGATTCTGAGGCCTGTGGAGGTGTGGGGCCTTCCTGGGCCTTCCTGCTCCCTCCTTATACTCCCAACCCCCCAAAATCTCTCTGTCTTTCTGTCTCTCTCTCTCTGTCTCTCTCTCTCTCACACACACACACACACAGAGGCATGCACAAGAAGATAGATACTCATGTACTTCTGCATGAGCCTCCCAACTGGTCTCTTTTCTACTGTAAAATTCTCTGAGACTCACCCCTTTTCTCTCCTTGCCCACCTCCCCATGTCCTGCCCATCTCAAAGAAGTTATTCTACCTCTTTCCAGCCTTTCACACATCCCTTCCTTTTCTCTCCCTCCACTGTCTTCTGCCCCATTGACCCTCATTATTTTTTCTCTCAGTGGCTACCATAGGTCCCTAGCTGTGCTCTCTACTGCTCTTGGCTCTTGTTGCAAATCATTTTAACCACTCTTATCAGACTTTACTACCGGGAGGACCTCATGTATCATATCAGACACTTGCTCAAGAATCATCTAGAGCTCCCAATTACATCGGAATTCTAAGCCCCTTGCCCTGGCATTATGAGCCTCAGTGGTTTTGGCTCCACAGTGCTTTGTCTAGACTCATCTCTCAGCCTTCCCTGAGTTAACGCTACTCTCCAGTCAAATAGACCACTCACTCCACAAGAAATCTCCTTGATCATTCTTCTACCCTCTTTTCCCCATTCTTTAGGATCTAGTTCAAAATTCCACATCCCCTAGAAAGTCATACTTGACTTTCAAAAGGTAAGAATACTTGCTTCTTCCTTAAAGTTACTAGAAATTCCTTTTCACTTTTCTTTTAGCCCTTGGCACAATTTAACTGGGTGTTTGGTTACTGGTTTGCCTGTTTATTAATCTGTGCGGTCCTCAAGGGCAGACTGTGTCCCCTACGATGTGGCCTGACCCGAGGCAGGAGCCAAGAAAGCTGCTGAGACCTGATGGAACCAGCGTGATCTGTCCTTTCTGCTTCAGAACACCCCCTGGACTCTGTGCTCCCGATCAAAGGGACCTCTGTGACCACCGAGTCTAAAGAGCTATGTACCCTGCCCGGCAGAAGAAAACACTAGCCGTACTTTGTGTACTTCTCCAATATTTCATCCACTACTATGTAAATGTCCTTCCAAATATCATTCTTCTTCTGTGACCTGAAAACATAGAAGACCTGAGTCAGAGGGAGGAGGCGCATCCATCCAGTGGGCAGTGTTTCTGCCTCTCGAGCTTCCAGCAGACACTTTGGCAAATCCTCCCCATCCCAGGTACCGAAAGGCTGCCACACTCCCTCAGTGACCTCAGTGGGTCACCCTGGTGGTGACTTTCATCACTGTGAGTGCTGGGGAGGGTAAACAACCAGACCCATGTGCAGGGGGATGAGGGTCTTTGGGTGGCAAACCAGGATGGTTGATCATTTTACTTGGGGCTTTAAGACAAGGAAAGAGGGAGAATTCATTGGTTAGAAATGCCTCCAGTGCTTCTGACACGTTGGCTCTCGTTGTCCCTCACGTATGGACACCCAACAGGTACCCTGGCCTCAGGCCAGGGAGCATGTGTTACCCAGACTGTTTTATTACCGTTTTTTTTTTCTCATCAGCAAACTAAGCAAACTAAGCCTGGGACACTGCTGTCCTGACATCATGATACCCACCAGCAGGGAAAACTTCAGGCCCTTCCTGGTCTCCTTCAAGTTTTTTGCTCCCATTGTCTTTAACTTTAGTGCCAGGATGGAGACTGAGGAGCCTGAAGGGGGTGAGTGTGAGGAGTGTACTGTGCTTTCAGATAAGCCTGGCCTATCCCACTGTAGCCAAGCTCTAGGCTTACTCCTCACTGATGGCCTGGGGATGGGAAATGGGTGCATAGGGCCCATCCTTGGAAACCGTCAGCTCCTCTTCCCCTTTGCAGAATCCAGCAAGACTCAGTCCTGTCACACCCACTAGCCTCTGGGCTACTTCATCCAATGTCTAGGAGCTTTCCCCCTTTCCAGTTGATTGCATAAGCAAATACCTTGCCTACTCTACCTCCCAGAATGTTTTGAGGATGACAGATGTGCAGTAAAGGGCTCTGGGGACCGTAAAGTGCTTCAGTGATATTGGGAGCCATACCACTGTTACTACTGAATGAGTAAAATGTATCCTCAGCCCCACGGAGGAGTTGAAAATGGAACCTAGGCAATCTGTCCAGTCTGAGGACATGCCCCTCCCTTTCCTTCCTTGAGGGCCAGAAGGTACAAAATGCACAACCCAGGTTTCCCAAGGCCACAAGCAGACAGACCAAACTGTTCATCATGTGCACACAAACGGTAACGTGGGTCTCCAAGTTGTCAAAGAAAGAAGCAAAACATTTAGAACCAGCAAAGCAAAGGACTTTCCAAGCAGTGACACTAGGAGAATGCCTAACAGATGATATAGCAATCTCCCTGGGGCCCAGGAAAAATAGAAGTCATTCGGGTAAATAACAAAACAAAACAAACACCAAACAAACCCAGAAATCCCAGTGAGCTTCTTCCAAGTGCTGACAAGACAGCTTCTAGCAATCACCTGCCCCTCAAGCTGTTTAAGGGACGTGCAGGTCACAGATCCAGGTCAAGCTGATGGAGAGACTGACAACCATCCAGAAACTCTATGGTGCTTTGTTTACTTTCCAAATATAAATGTTCCCGGGAACAAAGGCCTGGGGCACTAATTGTAACTCAGGAACAAGGAGGCCACAGAGGTGTGGTCCTTGGGTCTAATCAAGACTGTTCTTGTCTCCCCTCTCTCGGAGGCTGGGTTCCCTTGGACTACTTCCTGTCATCAGTGGTCCTGTGGACAGAGGTGCCCTGAGGAGCAGCCGGGCCAGGCAGGAGAGCCACTCACGCGTCCACTATGAAGTACAGGTCAAAGGCACCCTCGCAGGATTTCACCTTCTCCCAGTTGTTTCTGTGATGGCTGGTGCCCAGGTGGAAGGTTCTGTTGTTTGGGAGGTGGTGCCGGGATCTCCCTGGGCACAGCTGTAGAGGCTGTAGCGCCAGCATCAAGAAGAGCATTGGCCCAACATCCTGGGCCCAACGTTCCCCATTTTCTTGGCCAGCCCCCGTGGTCCCACTGGACCCTGGCCACTTCAGGCCATCTCAGGCTGGGGCATGTGCTACCTCCGCTGGTTCCCAGGAACCACTACTCCTCCAGCCCTTTCACTAAGGTGCACTGGTGCTGTAAGCCTCCCCTGGTATCTGCCCTCAGGGCAGAAGAGGCAAGAGGCTGGCCTCGGGGGATGTCTTCACTACCTGCGTAATCCTCCTCTGTGATGTCCCTTATGATGGACAGTAAGGTTGGCATGGTGGCTTTGTGGCCCGCAGGTCTGCTCAGTGTCCTGCTGTTGACAATCCCAGTGGGGTGTCATGGGTGGGAGTAAGATGAAGCGTCCATTTGTTCTTTATCCCAATCCCTCTCAGGTGGCCATTAAATTCCTCGGGAAACCCTGCCTTTCTGTCAACTGAAAGAAGGCAGCTGAGGTGGCTTAGATAAGGGCATCACTTTTGGGTCAAGGAATTGGGAGCCTAGAGTGCTGCAGTGGTCACTCGTGTGACCCAGTGGATGGAAGGGCCTACAAGTGGACGAAGGCCTGTAAGGATGTCAAAGTCCTTTGTGAATGCGAGACATTGCAGTTATCTTCTTCTGTTTAGCAAATCACCCCAAACTCAGTCGCATCAAACAAGAACTATTTTATTATTCTCCTGGGTTCTGTGACCAGAAATCAGAGAAGGCTGAGTGGCAATGGTTTGTCTCTGTTCTATGTGGGCATACACAACTCTAAGTCAAAAGTGATTAAAAAGCCCCGACTGTGAACGTAAAACTTTTTAGAATACCTTAACCAATTGATTTTATGACCTTCATTTTTATATGCATAAAAGAAGAGTGATATATGCTAAAATCCTTCTCTAGTAAGCTTAGATATTTCAATTCGTAAACCATAAATTGGAAGTGATCTAAAGCATTTTGGGAGTGGTATTTAAAATAATGGGATATTTTAAATAAATGGTGTTTTGGAATTGAGACAGTTGGTGTACTTCACCCAATAGCCTATTAGGTTTTCCTTGCTTCATATTCTTCATGACACTTGGTATTGTCCTATTTTTATATATTTTCCTATCGATTCAGCATCTCTTTTTGGTCTTAATTTGCATTCTTCTCATTACTGATGGGATTGGTCTTCTGTTCTAGAGACTTAGGGTCCTTTCTGAAGGAGGTAACAGGTGTCAGGGCCTGTTCCAATTAATTCTTGAGGTTTATGTGCTTGGTGAGCTTGGAATGTGAACCTACATGTGGTTAGCGGGCTTTTACAGAGAATGTTCGTGTATAGGAACCCCATGTCTTGGTACCCAGAGTTGAAAGTCCCAGTCATGACTTTTCTTACACCCCTGTCCTCATCAGACACTTCTTGATGATTCTGAGAGTCGGCTTCTATCAGAAAAGCAACTGCACAGGATCCTCCCCACACTGATACAGGGACCTTCTCGGGGGGAGAGAGGGCATCCTTGTCAAGTGCCAGATCTCAGGGAGAAGCTGTCCCCATTGAACCACTGTGGGTAAGGTTAGCTGAGAGAATGTGTGCGGATGCGTTTTGTCAGGCTGTTCCTGTTATGATGCTGGACTTGAACTTATGACAACTTTTTTCTTCATTCATTGAGATAATCATGTTTTCCTTCTCCATTTTGCTGATGTGGTCAATTACATTGATATTTCAAACCTGAATCAGACTTGCATTTCTTGGGTGATCCCTAATTGGTCTTGATGTATTGCCCTCTTTATACATTGCTGTATTTCATTTCTTAGTATTATGATCAGGGATTAAAAAATATCTTTTATTATTTCTTAATTATATTTTTGGTTTTGAGTTTTAAAAAAGTGATTACTCCAGCTTCATCCCAGCTGGAGTCATACGTTGGTAGATTTGGAAAGGACTGTGGAGATAATTTAGCCCAACCCCAGTTGATTGATGGGCAACTGAGGCTGAGAGAGATGGAATAGTCAGTTCAGGGTCACTCACTGGATTGATATGGCCACTTCTGTCTCTTCTAGGAACACTGGCTGTCATTAATCTCTGATGTCAATGGCATCTCCTTTGAGGAATCAGTCTGGAAAGGATGTAGGAGAGGCTCAGATGTCCCTGGTGGCACAGTTTGGACATCCTTTGAGGATAAAATGGCAAATGAAACCCAGGGTCACACAGGAGTGGGATGAAGGGTAACACTGGCATGTGCTTCCCAGGAGCTGTTGAAAACTCAGAGGTTAGACATAGAATCTGACTTTTATTGTTTTTCTTTTTTCTTTTGTGGTATGCGGGCCTCTCGCTGTTGTGGCCTCTCCCGTTGCGGAGCACAGGCTCCGGACGCGCAGGCCCAGCGGCCATGGCTCACGGGCCCAGCCGCTCCGCGGCATGTGGGATCTTCCCGGACCGGGGCATGAACCCGTGTGCCCTGCATCGGCTGGCGGACTCTCAACCACTGTGCCACCAGGGAAGCCCTAGAATGTGACTTTTTGATGGGGTAAAAGTTTGGGAGAAGTTGGAAAGAAGGCAGGAAAAGGAGACCTAAACCCTCCACATGCCCTCATTTGGTGTTTGGGTCACATGGTTGACTTGTTGTTTACCTCTGGGGGCTCTGGGAGGGCGACATGATCAGTGCAACCAAAGCAGGCTTGGGGACACACACTTGGGTTTCAATCCCAGCTGCGCCTCATCCTTGCAGGCGACATGGGGCAAGATGCTTAGTATTGCAGGACTTGGGTCCTCTTCATCTGTGAAAGAGGGTGATGACCCTCCAGGTGTGTTGAAGATGGAAGGAGGTGACATGTGCAAAACATGTGTCACAGACTCCTGTTGCCAAGATAGTGAGAAGGAGGGCAGGCCCCTGTGCTTCCTTTTAGAGGTGGGGCATGAGGCGGGGCGAGAGGAAGGAGCTAAGTTGGACTCAAGTGATGTTCCTGTGAGGAGGGAGCGGAGCTGTCCCCTCCTCACGGTCCTCCCGGGCTCAGGAGACGTATTTGTTAATGATGAAAACTCGGGACACTCAGCTGAGTGTGGTCCAGCAAAGCTCTCACAAGCTGAGGGGGCGCTTGAAGATGGGTTTGCAAGCCTCTAGAACTTGCTGGTGGAGCAGATCAGGGAAGGGCAGGGATGAATGTCTTCCCAGAAGGGCTGATGGCTCCCTTTCCTCCTGGGTGCCACCCTCACTTATGGTCATTGTGTGTCTCCCCTGCAGCCGTGAGCGCCTCAATGGCAAAGCAGAAGCGGATTCACCTATTAGTGCCCAACAGGTTGTCCCAAGAGGGCATTTGACAGTTGACAGGTGAGCAGAGCAGAAGCCAGTGTATGAACATGTGAAGAACAGTTGTGGTCACTTCAGGAGAGTGGAGAGGGAGACCCACACTTGGTGCAGGGGCAGGGCCTGGTGGATAGATGGCTGCCCCCAGGTGTGGGAGCAGGCAACAGGAACAGCTCCAGACCCAAGCCACCATGTCTGGATGTTACTGTCCAGCTTTTCCCCTCTGGTCACCTGTGCTACAGCAGCTCCTGTGTCCAAGCACATCTGATGATTTGTGAGGAAAGGTGGCATGCAGAGCAGCAAGGAAAATCATCTGCTGTGAATCAGGGTGCAAGCATATTAGAGTTGTCAACCAAGTCCAAACTGACTGGTGGAAGCCTTGTGTAAGTACAGCAGCTGCTGCCTGGAGGTTGACAGATGTGGGGCAGTACTGAGCCTGGCCTCTGGGTGGCAGAGTTGTGCGGTATGGTCCCTCCTCTGTGATGGAATCCTGAAGGTGAAAGCAGGTGGCATTGCGCTCTGAGACAGGGTGAGTTGCTGCATCTATAGCAGTCTGGGTTCTTTAGATACCAACAACAAAGACCGACTCTGGCCACCTTAGTCAAGAAGATGAGTTAGAAGGTTTTGGTGAGGGTGAGAAGAGATGGGAGAGGAGAGAATAGATCCCAGCATCAAAGGGAGGACTGGAGAAGTAATCTTGGAAAAATACAGGGCTTGAGCTGCTTCAGAGAGTCTGGTAATCCCCTCAAACTGAAATTAGGTGTTCTTAGGAAGGATGATGGCAGCATAAATTCAAACCAAACTATCGGATGTCTGCTTTACTCTCATAGTAAGCATGTAATCCTGCCTTCCCATTTGCTGGTTTGAGAACCTGGGTACAAAAGAGTGCCCTTAAGTCTGCTGCAGCCAACACTTCCTGAGAGTGTGCTACTTGCCACCTCATGAAGCCCTGTGGGGTACACAGATAAACAGACACGCAGTCTTTCTCCAGGAGGAGAGGATCAGGCTGGGTAATAGCAAGGACAGTGTTGGGGTCCCAGCAGGCTCCACACACCCTGAGCTTTGGCTCTGCAACCCTGACAGCAAACCTGGCAGTCCTCACACAGGATAAATTTGCTAGCTGTGGAAGGGCATAGCACTGGAGTCTAATTTCTATTGGGGATAAAAGTAGTCCTCTCTCAGCCTTCAGTTTAGGTCCTGGCCCCTGGAGTGTGGGCAGAACTTTTGTGAGTCTCTGCACTGGGGATCAGGACCCCTGACTTGCGCCCCTGCTCTACCTGCTCTATCTGGCAGGCGATTATGAGTACCTTCAGCCCGCCATCCGGACTGTGACCCGGGCAGGGCATCAGATGGGGGGTGGATGCCTGCTCCCACCTCCCAGGGTAGCCTGAGGACATGAGGGTTAATGAAGGTAAGCTGTTCTGAGGTCTGTAGAGAAAGCTGTGCAAGTTGATGGCTCTTACTGTGACCCTCTTCCTTTTCCCTCCCCTGACGCACTCAGTGGGGATGGAGTCACAGGTGGGTCTGGATGGCTTAGTATGAATAGAAGGGTATCATTTAGGGGTGGCTCTGTGTCCTACTAAACTTGTGTCCCTCAACATTTTCCTCATGACTGGAGGATGCCTAGACCTTCTTTGCCTGTGCTATTTTCACCATTGCTTCTTGGAAAACTCCTATTCATCCATCAAACTCCAGAGCTAATGTCACCTCCTTGATGGGGCATTTCTTAGGGAGCACATTATTAGTGACTCTTCATCCCTGATCCTACAACAGTTTCCCCACACCGTTACCACAGGCTTCAGTAGATCCTACTATAACTAGGCTTTCTTCCTCTTCCTGAATGTGCAGTAGTGGCTCCACTGTATTCATCTTTTTATCTACAGGCTGAGCAGAGATTTGTATTTGTTGAATAAGTGAATGAAAATCACCCCTAAGTGATATGGAATGGGTTTCTGTGTCTGGACCATATGCCTTGCTCATAAACGGTCCTTGCAAAACACTCGTGATTGAATTCTTACTTTTTTAACTGCCTTGCACCTGCTTTTGCAGTTCCCTCTGACTTCTCTTTTTGTATTCTATTTTCTTCCTGGCCTTTGGAGGATTTCCTGCCCCCTTTCTAATACCAGGAGGGTGTCTCTGGTATTCCAGTGCCCAGAATTCCAAATTATTTGGGTCTCATGGGTGGTGTGCTGGTAAATGTTTAATAATTGGCTCTCAGCATGTAGTTACAACAGGAATGTCAGATGGTATTTTCATTTGTGGTAAAGTTAACATGAAAATGAAATAATGAAGACAGCTGTCTAAATTTCACTTGTTTCTCAGTGCTTTGAGTGATGTCTTTCTCAAAATAGAGAATAGTTTAACAGTAGAAGAATATTCTTTCCAATTTTTGCACTAATCACAATGGAAAGAATTCAGACAGGACATAATTTTTAGTTTAAACTGAATTCACTTTTCACCCTCACATTCTTAAGTCCAGATAAACAATGAACCAAGAAATGAAGCCCTGATTTATAGCATATGCCATAGATGCCCCCATCATGGCTGACTTGATGTCATTAGATGTGGAGTGGGGGAGAAATGCACAGGAGCAGGGCACCACAGCCCACATACAGGCCCAACAGTTGTGGTACCATCGGCAGCAAGATATTCAATAGTGAGAACTAGTAAAAGAATTAGGAAGTGGTGAGTTTGGGATATTTATTGTGTTTATATAATTCATTAATAGTTTACTTAATGTGGTTTTTGATAATGTCTGTGTTAAAACAGCTAGCTCACAAAATTCCTGAAAATCTCACAAGGCACTATGAGCTGGCTCTGACCGACCACTGGCCACATGCCACAAAAATGTGTTCACTCAAAGAGAGTTGAGGGGAGAGAGGACACTTTTGGGGGACAGAGTTGCATGTATGTGTCCCCTCAGCCTCTTCATGTGGTGAGCTGTACTCAATGCCACAGTGACAGGTTGTGTCTGTTGGTTCAATCAACCTGTGTACGTCATCCCTTCTACTTGGCTTTCCTGCACCGTAGTGGTGGAAAAGCTAAATGTACATTTTATAGACCCCTTGCAGTGAGGACATGGGCTTTTGACATGGATCCCTCCAAGCATCTCCACCCATCAGTGCACCTGGATAGGAATTCCAAAAGGTGTGAGGTGATATCTCATTGTGGTTTTGATTTGCATTTTCCTAATGAGTAGGATGTTGAACATCCTTTAATGTATTAATCGATCACATTTATTGTTTTGTGTATGTTGAACCATGCTTGCATTCCAGGGTAGAATCCCACTTGATTATGGTGTATGATCCTTTAAATGGTTCACTAGTACTTTGTTGAGATTTTTTCCATTATATTCACCAGGGATATTGGTCTCTAGTTTTCCTTCCTTAAATGTCCTTTTCTGGCTTTGGATTCAGGGTAGTGCTGGCCTTGTAAAGTGTCTTTGGTAGTGTTTCTTCCTCTTCATTTTTTGCAGAAAAGCTTGAGAAAGGTTGTTGTTCATTCTTCTTTAAACATTTGTAGAATGTACTAGTATAACCATCTGGTTCTGAGCTTTTCTTTGTTGGAATGTTTTTGATTACTAATTGAATCTCCTTACTCATTATTGGTCTGTTAAGATTTTCTGTTTCTTCAGGATTTAGTCTTGGTGGATGGTACTTTCTAGGACTTTCCTCATTTCTTCAATATTGTCCGATTTGTTGATGTACAGTTGTTGAGCAGTAGAGTTTTATAATTAATTTTGGTAATATCAGTTTTCATGTCTTCTCCTTCATTTATAATTTTATCAATTTGGTTTCTCTTTCTTTTACTTGCTTAGTCTAAACTATTGTCAATTTTGTTTATGTTCTCCAGAAAACTAACTCTTCATTTTGTTCCTTTTACATTGTTTTCTTGTTTTGTATTTCATGTATTTCTGCTCCAATCTTTATTATTTTTTTCCTTCTACTAACTTTGTGCTTTTTTAAATAGTTCTTTAGGTTGAAATATTTTTTCCCTTAAAATATGCATTTACTTCTATAAATTTACTCCTTAGAAATTTTGTTGTTGCAAACTGCATGATCTGGTTTAGATACTGTGTTTGCCTTTTCAAGATATTTGTTTGTTTTTAAAAAAGTCTTCTCTGGTCCACTGGTTGCTCAGGCATGCGTTGTTTAATTTTCATGTAATTTAGCATCTTCCAGCTTCCTTCACGATATTCATTCCTACTTTCATACAACTGTAGTTGGAGAAAATGCATAGCATATCAGTCTTCTTAAATTTATCGAGACTTGCCTGTGGCCTAAAATATGATGTATCTTAGAAAATGGTCCATGTACATCTCTCATTCCATGTTTGGTAAGTGTTCAAGTCTTTTGTTTCAAACATACATTTTCTCTTCCTCTTCTCATATGGGTCTCCCATAATTCACTCTTGTTTCTGTTTGTAATGTCCCCATAGTGTTCCTTCACTCTTAAATTTTCTTTTCATTCCTGTGGCAGGATAATTTCAAATGACCTATCTTTTAGTTCACGGAATCTTTCTTCTGCTTGCTCGAGTTTGTTGTTGAATCTCTTTATTATATTCTTCAGTACAGTCATTGTATTCTTCAGCTCTAGTTTCCAGTTGTTCTTTGGATGGTTTCTATTACTTTGTTGAACATCTCATTTTGTTGATACATTTTCTTCCTGAATTTTATGAAGTTGTGTGTCTATGTGTGTTTCTTGCATTTCACTAAACTATTTCACGAAGATTATTTTGAATTCTCTCTACAAGAGTCCATAGATCTCTGTTTCTTTAGAGAGTTTATTCTTTTCATCATCTCATGTTTCCTTGATTCTTCATGGCCCCTGATTTGTTGCATTGGTATGTGCACTGGTATTTGAGTAAGCAGTCTCTTCTTCCCTTCTTGGACTCTGTGGTCCATGGTTTTCCTTCATCTTCACATATATATTCTGTGATTTTCACAGTGAATTCTTGCCTATTGATAGTCCTCTGGCATGTAAGTGTGGAAGGAGACCTGATCATGTTTTCAAAGTATTCTTTAGGAGGGATCTGATAAATTGGGAGGTCTGCCTGTGTCATCAGAGGAGCTGGTGGGAAATTGGGACCCTGCAATTACCTTAATATTATGAGAAATATTAAGGTACAGGAAGGGAACTTACACTTCTGAAGGAGGTGGTAGGTTTGAGGACCTGTTTTTGACAGTGTCTTGGAGATTACATGGGTGGTGGCCTTGGATGTTAACCTACACGTGGTCAGCAGTTTACAGAGAATTCTCAAGCGTGGCAACCCCAAGTCCTGGTGTCCAGAGCTGAAAGGCCCAGTCATGATTTCTTCTAACACCTTGGTCCTCACTGCACAGTTCTTGATGTCTCTGAGCTCATCATCCTCTCCCTCCCTGGGGCAGAGGAGGAAGACATTAACTACTGGGCCCCTGAGTCTTTACAAGTGACCTGGCACTGTTCTGAGCATACTGTAGCAGTTACTATCACCCTCTTGGCACCCTGTAGAGGGGACACCATTATCCATCTTTTCAGCGAGAAATTGAAGCACAGGGAGATTAAGTAACTTGCCCAGGAGATTAAGTAACAGCAAGTGAGTAATGGACACCAGACTGTATTCATACATCAAAGATATTTGGGGCTTTTTGGAAAGAGCATATTTTGGTTAAAACCCCATGTATCTCAACCCATGGTGACAGATGAAGGCCTGTCTGTGGGGAATGAGACTCATCATGTCAACATCCACAGGACACCAGGGTGCTTTGTCCTGGCAGGAGCAGTAGAGCTGCATCTCATACAGTGGAGCAGTGCTCACCAGGTAACAAACTCTCTTGCTAATCAACAACAAATCCCAACTCCTTTTGACTGTAAACCAAAACACAATATATGTGTCCAATTCAGTACAAAAGGGGCTCTTAACACTTTTGTGTTTTTGGTGCTTTAGATGTTGGGATATGGGTGTGGGAGTGACAAAGTACTTCTGCAGAGGTTCCCCGCAGTAGGAGGGATCAGCGGCAGCATCCTGGAGAGTGACTGAGAGCATATGGGTGGGAGATGTTGACCATGTGAACAGCAGTTACTGATGGGGAAGCACTCCTGGCTGGGTTGAAGGCAGGTATTTGGGCCGCAGAACATTTGTGTGCAGTGGGGATTCCGTAAGGTGAAGTTGATGCACCTCCCCTGTGTGAAGAAGAGTAGAGAGAGAAGGTCACTGAGAAGCCATTGGAATTGGGAGCAGAAGGCTGTGCTTTCCTTGCCTCAAGGGGATTAGGCTCAGTACCTGCCAGGATCCCCAGGGTGAGCCTTTGTTGATGCCCTTCCTCTTCCTAGGTCCTGGCCTCCAGCCTGCGCTTCTAATTCTAGACTCTGTTCAGATATTGGACATATGCCCTCCCTTCCCTATGGAGCCCCGTTGTTGTGAATCTGGACTCCCTTTGCTCTGGTGTTGAACTTGCCTGCTTCCCTCTGCACTGGGAGCCTGGTTAGCAAGGACAAGGGCTTATTGCCACTGTAGCCCCAGCATTGCCCAGGCTCTCTTGATGAGTATGTGCCGAAGGGATGGGTTCTCACTGCAACCCTCAGGCTGGGGTTGAGTCCAAAGTGCAAGGGCAGGTGACGGCGCCCTCAGATGGGTGATGGGCTCTGGAGGCAACAGCACATACAGACCCCTTGGTTTGGGTAGAGATTGATGCGGACCCTTTGGGACACCATAATCTGTCTGCAGCATCACAGGGAGGGTGGTGAGCACACTGACCAGCTGACAGCATCTATGGGCAGCCCTGGACTGGATTTGTCAATGAGACTCCAGGACCTCTGGGCTTTGGGTTATTCGGACTCACCTGGACACTTTCTTAGCCTCACCAAAAACTGACCTAGCATTCTTCATAACTACATTATTTGTTCAGTGGCATTTTATTATTTTATCCCTGTTTTTGTTTAAAAAAAGGTAAGGCTTGAGCATTTCAGAAACTAGACTAACTTTGCAGATTTAGTAACAGGTTGAAGTCAGTACTTTCCTACAATCACTCCTGAAAATGCCAAAGGGACCTTTCCCCATCCCTGCACAGTGCCCCGCAAAGCAGATTTCTGTGCCCTATATTGTCAGATCCAAAATGCCTCCTTGTGTCACAGAAATGACCTAAAGCCTCTACACAGGAGCACGTGTAACTAGAAGTGCCCATTCATTCATTCATTCATTCATCATCAGAGGGCTCAGTGTGTGGACCATGTGCGTCGGAACAACTGGATTTGGTGCCCTCGCAACACTCTGACCTGCAGGACTGGTGTGCCTCTGTCCGCCACACCCTATTGGGTGACACTGGGTATCCTGTGACATCTTGACCATTGGATTGATGAGGACAGTACTTGATTTCCAGCCTTTCAATTCACCAAGCCCTACAGCCCCAGGGCATACGCACTGGCTGTTTCCTCCGTTTGGAAGCACCTCTCTGGATTTATTTTTATCAGTTATTTCTCAGCTTAACTGTCACTCTCTCACAGATTCTGATCTGGCCAAACAGGCACTCACTGAGATATTCATGACTTTCAAGTGTCTAGAGAGCTGTCTAGAGACAGGTGGAGAATGGGGCTTCTGTGCAAGCAAGGCTGGGACTCAGAGCTCGATTCAGACCCAGAGCCGGGAGCCAAGCTGCAGAAGGAGTCCCAACACCACTGTCACCAGACAGTGTCTCTGCTGGGTGTGAGCATGCCTCAGGTGTGTCACCAGCAATGTCCAAGAGACTTTCAGGTCTATCCAGAGCTTCTAAGTGCCCACCTGTCCAGCCACCAAGAGCCAGTGTTTTCCTGATTCAGTGAATGTGGTCAGTACATACCTCACTGCATCTTGGGACTGAAACATCCTCCAGGCCCCTGGCCCGGTCTGTACAAAAGGTCTGATAATGGGGACACCAGGAAAATGATGCCCAGGCAGGTGCTTCCCAAGAGAACCAGGAGCAAGGCCCTCCTCGGATCTGGAGGCCTGAGAAGGGCAGCTCTCTGACGGTTTGGGGGTAGCCATCATGAGACCACGAGTGCCGAACCGAATGGGGGACAGAGTGGTGAGAAGGGTGGAGCCAGGCTCAGAATTCAAGTCCCGCTCTGCTGCTCCCACCCTTTGTGAGCTGGGACAAGTCACTCAGCCTCTCTGTGGGTCAGACCCGCCTCCATAAAGCTGGGATCTACCAGTACAGTAGTATCTACCTGTACATTCACTGGGAGGATTCAAGCAGTGAGAACAGGTAAACTTCTTGAGCAACTGACCCACAGAAAGGATGCAATAAAATTATCTATCATTATTATTATTAAATAACAAGGATGACAAGTGGAGAAATTGGGCTTCTCCACATTGTCACAGGCACTGACACAGGGAGGGCATCTTTACTAGCTGGTAAAACCAGTCAGTGTTGACCAGACAACATTTGGGAGGGGTGTCACCATGTCGTCTGCCACTCCTGCAGCTGAGTGAGCAGCCCAGGAGGGTCTCATGGATGGGGTGCAGCCAGCAGTCCCACAGGGTCGGGTAGGCAGTGGGGAGGGACGATGGACGGGAGTCCAATAGGCCTCTCCAGCCCTTTTCGCTTAAGATTGGAATTGCTGGGCATTGCTCTGGAGAAGAAAGGTCCTGACATCCTTGAGACGAGGACGCAGGGGAAATGCATGGGCACCACGTTGAGTATCGTCTGGAAGCTCGTGAGCTCCAGGTCTCCACACCTTGGGCGTTCCTCTCAGCAGATGCCCGGAGAGAGCTCTCTGACCCACAGTCCCGGGGGCAACTGTCAAGGGCAAAAGCAAGACCCCAGCCCACGGGGAGCATCCCTGTGCCCTGCTTACCATGTCCCTGGGCGCACAGCACGTCAATGGCAGGTGGCTGCAGTGCTGGGCAATGTCACAAGACGTAGCCAGTTTTCCCTGAAAAGCAGATGTGGTTGTGAGGAAGCTACAGGCACAGATGCTGCCCCCAGATGGGTGGTGTCCCCTCTGTCTCCCATGGCTTCCCAGGCCTGTGTCCCCACAAACTGGCTGACACAACACTGCAGCCATCGCCTGGGCAGGGGGCTGAAAAGCCTTCTGTGTGTGTTGGGAGCTCGTCACTGTGGGTCACAGATAGTTTTGTTTTCTGGAACAAATCAGTACTTTTGGTGTAGGAGGAGAAGTCGGGGCTACTTTTGAAAAAAGTGTCAAAGTTTGGTGAAGATATGCAGTAGCCAAGGAGAGGTCCTCAAGGAGAAAGGTGAGGGGGGCATGGGGACTGGGCAGCAGCTTGAAGAAGAGGGAAGAGGGCCTGCTTTTGGGGGGTTCAGAGGGAGAAGGCAGGGAAGAGACCCAGTCCCTGCTCAGGGGGGAGGGTCCTGAAATGGGGGGAAAGAGAGAGATGAGGAAACCAAAGAACAGGTGAAAACGTGGACGTGGTGTGGGCGGAAGGTGGGGCCGGGCCTGCGGCAGGAACGAGCCCGTGGCAGGTGCTTCCTCCCTCCCTGGAAGGTGAGCTCTGGCTTCTCCGTGCCCTCACACTGACTCTCAGGGGACATGCAGGGCCCGCCCTCCAGCTGCCATTTGAAGCTCCCAGGAGGACCAATGGATCCCAGAGCGACAGAGGCAGGACCAGGGGGAGGAAGGCAAAGCTGAACCCAGAGATGGTGGGGTCTTTCTTCCTCACACCTGCCACCTGGGGCCCTCTTTGTCCCTGTCATCTCTCAGCCCCCTGCCAGCTGGGGTCTCAGTCACCTGGGGGAGGGAAGTGTCCTCCATGTGGCCCTTGTCACCCCATCTCAAGTGCCTCAAGGACAATGCGGTGAGCTCTCTCCCTCCCTCACTGAGCAGACAGGAGCCATAGCCACTCCCAGGTTAGTTTGATGCTGGTAAGATCTTGGCTCAGAAGTTTCTTTTCTTTTTCATTTTTTTTTTCCCCTGACCGGTGTGTGTCTTTGTCATTATATGTTTTCAGTCATCCAGTCACTGGCCAGTGAAACCAAGGACGTTGCCAGAGCTGATGACAACCTCTATGAGAATCAGGAATTGGCCGGCTGTGAGTCAGCCCCCAACATCCAGAGTCCTGAGCCCATCCCTAGGCGAGGTCCCTGGTGCTGGCACTGCCTGGAGGCAGGGGGTACCTGAACCTTCAGCTCTTTGTCCTCCACTGGGCCATTAGGGTCGGGAGGAACTCTGGTTTTTCTCTGTCACCGAAGGGTGGGAGACCAGAGCCCATAAAGCTCATCTCCATGCAAGCCAGGTGTTTTAGGCCCAAGTCTGTGTGCATTGAACTGGCTCCCCCTCCTCCAAACCCCCAGCCCTGAGGGGCTCATCCCTCCCTTCCTAAGTTTGCTTGTCACCTCCATCTGTTTTATCCTGTCTTCTTGGCACCCACAGCAGGAGACAATAATCGTGGTCTGTACAGAGCATGGATTCTAGAAAGAGAAATAAATTGCAGGCTTTCTTGTCTGGCAGCTCCTGGGTGCAGACACACGACATCTGTTGCCTGGGCTCCTGTCAAGTACTGGCCAGTCAGCAAATGTTTGTTGGAGAATCAAGGACAAATGAGCAGGACCCGGCACAGTTAGAGAGTGGCCTCCATGTGAAAAACACACCAACAACTTTTGGTTTAAAAAGATGGCACTTTTCCAAATATCAACAAACTCTATCCTGTCCCCTTGGTTCCTGGCAGCCACCCTTGTAGGAGAAGCTGGGCGTGAGGCTGTGCCATGTGATGGAGGCGGGCAGGGGTGGGGGCATTAGTAGGTGACAGGGCTGTATTCACCCGACTCTGGCAGATCCAGTCTCCCCAGGCCACACTGCAGCCAGTGTAGAGGTCAGCCTGGGCAGTGACCCTGTTTCCCACCAGATGTCAGGCCCAGATCCCCCTCTCTGGGGACATGGCACCCCTGCTCTCACTACTTCTTATGGGCCCTGGGTTGGGCCCCACCTCGGGTCAGCCCCAGCCTCCTCACCTGACGCTTGGTCCCTGTGCTCACCTGCGCTATGCCCCAACAGCTCAAAGTCAGGTTAGGACTCTCTCCACCCTCCCCAGTCCCCAGTCCCTAAAGGCTAACCCTGCCACGACCCTCATCCTGACATGAGCCAGGGATGAAGAACAAGGAAATGGAGCCCAGCATACATCAGAGCCCAGGGAAGGGGACCAGGTCCCTGCGACCTGAGGATCCATTTCCAAATGCTAGCGTGAGTCCTGGGAAGGTTCAGTCTACAAAGAGTCTTTTGGGAATTAAGAAAAGCCATTTATATCAGGAGGGACCATAGCTGTTTCTGAAATAGGCTACCCCATGTTGCTGATTCAGTGATAAAGGCCTTGGTGCAGGCTGTCTTCGGAGGTGGGGAACCGTGTTGTCTGGGTGACATTTTGTGAGTCTCAGGTCCTCTCTGGGGTCCCTCCCTGCCCTCTGTCACCCTCTTCTTTCTGACCCTCTCTCTGGCCAGGTAGGTGGGAGCGGGAGGGGTGGGAGACGGCATCTCCCCATACATGTCAGAGGGCCTCTCTGTGCAGGTCCGTGTGGGCATCAGGTATGCTGACAACATCACTACGAAACACACCACTTACTTTTTCTGGTTTCTGGGCTGGTGGTGGCTCCTTGACGATCTAGGATGTTAAAGAGACATAAACACAGGCTGGAGGGGGCATGGAGGGCTGTGGCTCAGCTATGCAGACAGAAGGGGACCCTGCTCGGCAGCAGTAAGGGATCAAAACATGGGCTTTGGGGTGTCAACCTCGGTGCCCAGAGCCTGAGGGTCTGTGGCCCACAGGCTCCACCTCCCTGAGCCTCATGCTCCTCAGTCATAAAAGGGGAATCGGTACCTCCATGGAGGGTCAAGGGGGAGACAGGCAGACTAAGGCCCCTGGTCCCTGGTAGAGTTTTCAGCAGCAGCCCTGACATCATATGAAGACAAGAGAACACTCCCCACACCCCTCCTCCTCTCCCCTTCCCTCCCTCCCCCTGCAGCCCTCCCTGCCTCCCAGCCCTCAGGGATGACAGTCCACCTCCCTCTCCCCGACCAGGCTTTCTCTCCTCACTTCTCGCCCTTTGCAGAAATTTGACCTGCTGGCTTCTATGCTGCTTTGCTTGTCCTTTCTCAGCTCTGCTTGTTCGTCTGCTTCACCCACCTCTGGCCTGTGTCCTTCCAAACCCAGCCGGCCAGCGCCTCTGCCTTCCCTCCCACCCAGGGCCAGTCTCTGTCCTTTATCATTATCAGGGCACCTGTCACACCCTCTGAAGTTGACATTTATCCTCAATGCCCCCCAGCTAACAATACCAGACCAGACACCACATGGTGAGCGCCTGTGGGCAAGGGAGGTGGCTGCTTCATTGCTGCCCCTCTGTGCCCAGCACGGGGCCCTGCACATTCTGGTGACTTAGTGATGAATGTTGAAAGAATGACGGAAGGCACCAGAGATGGGCCGGGATCCATGCTGTTTTCAAAGGCGCAGCTGCCCCCGGGGTTAGCATCCTCCCGGCCAGCATCCTTCTCCCTGTGGGCCATTAGTGCCCTTGCAGACCCCTCTTCGTCCCCCAACAGCAGAGACTCTTGGGGCCTTGGTCCACCTGAGTCCTTCAGAAGCCTGACTGCTGTGGGGCAGCCCTGGTCTCAGGAGGTCTGGGGTCCTTTTGCCCCAGGGGCCAGGACACCCCATAGGCCACCTCCCTGTGAAGGTGAAAGCATGAAGCAGGTGGCCCCCTAGAAGCCCAGGCTGTGTCTATGCCCGGGACAGGAGGACAGAGTCTGTGTCTTGTTTGCTTGTGTGTTGGCCATGGAGCTGATGGGAACCCGCCCACAGGCAGGATCGTGGGGCAGGCATGGGCATGGTCCCTTGGGGCTTGGCGAGGGCTGGATGCAGGCTGTGCGGGCAGGGGTCACTCACCTTCCTGCGGCACAGCCACCAGAGGCACCAGAGCATCAGGAGGATCAGGAGCAGGGCTGGGATGAGGGCATATAAGTAGAGAGGTTTGACATAGCGGGTGAACTGTGGGGGTGGTGATGAGGGAGGCTCCTCGGGAGGCTGCTGGGCAGCTAGTGGGGCAGCTGGTGGAGCAATCTTGCCATCTGGTCCCCCTTCCTACAGAAAAAACACACAGCAGAGTCCGGCATGGACCAGGCGCCTGCTACTTGGATCCCATACCAGCCCACCCTGTCCTCTCAGTCCCCCTTCTACTTGGTTGCCCCACCTAAGGAGACAGATTCTAGGAGGTCGGGGCTGTTACCCAGAGAGCCACTGTGGGGCCCTGGGCCGCAGACCCCACCGTTGGCCCTGCTCAGAGGCTCTCCCCAGAGCCCTGTCAAGGAAGCCCAGTCCTCCATGCAGTGACAACCCAGCCCTCACTGCCTGTCTAGTATGACATACAGGGCTTTTGTAAGGACCACAAAATGCTACGACACACAGATGAGTGAGGGAGGGGTCTTAGGGCCCCAGAGAGGTGTGGGTGCAAGAGCAGAGGCAGGACACCCTGCTCACATCCCCGTAGCCTCCCTCCCCTACTTCCCCCCTCTGCAACCTCGGGCCAAGCTGACTAAGCACGGTCACAGCTGCTCCCACCCTCCTGACCCCGGTGCCGGGGACCCCGACTTGGAGGGCCCAGGGTTCCTAGAGGCCCTGGACCCTGTCCCCTAGTGCACAGGGCCCCAGCCTCTCCTGCTCACCCCGGCTGGAATCCAGGATGGAGCCTTGAGCTCCCCACCACAAGGCTGGGGCCATGGGAGTTGGCAAGGTGTGTCCAGGGAAGGCAGAGTCTCAGCATGGTTCCTGGACTCTGCTTAGGGCTCTAATTGGTCTCTTCCATGTGCCTTCAGTGACACTTGGTTCACAGAGAGAGCAAAGGTTTGCAAGGCCTGGACAGTAAGGTGACCCCCAGGTGCTCTTTTTAGTAGCACTCTCAAGGCACTACCCAAGGCTCATGGGGGTTCAGCTCCTGGAGGTAGGGCTAAGGGCTCCGAGCTACCTGTGAGATGCTGCTCAGGGGCCTGTCCGCACAGGCTACCTTTTGGGCCTGCCTGGGGTGTTGTTCCCTTCACTTGCCTCCCCAGGGTGCAGGGTGTCAGGACAGCCTTAGATGCTAGAGCCTTACCCTGGTACTCGCACAGTTCCTGCTGATGATGCTAACATTGTGGCTGATGAAGCTGACACCATGGTTCAGGCTAACTTCAACAGAGACCTCCCTAAAGCACAGAAGGGGCAGACAATGACCACCAGGCCAGACAGACATAGTTCTTACACTTGGCTCAAATTGTAGCTTATAGTATCTCCTGACTGTAAAGACTTTGAACATCAGGTATTCAGGGCTACCAGAGAGCAGATAGCTGGGGTAAGGGGAGCTCATCCCAAAGTACTACGAGGTCAGCTTCTGCAGTGAAGGCTGACCAGGCAGTGAGGATCCCTGCGCGGGGTCAGATGTCCTCATGGCCATGAGTGAAGTGACCAGGGATGGTGGTATGATGTCACCATCCCGACTCCTCTGTATGTACAGAGTATGTGAATTTAGCTCCAAAAGGCTGCCTGGAGCAAAGGTACCATCCCTGGGGCACAACATCTCCTGCATCCTACGCTCCTCAGCAGAGCCTGGGCCACAGCAGATGGCTGAGCACCTCCGGGGACCACCCACCAGGGCAGGGGTGAAGGATGCCCTCAGTCCTCCTGGAGACAGACATGTGCTGCCCCAGTAGAGGTGGCTTCCTAAATTTTTTACACCTCATGGTGGCAAAAACTGCCCACTTGGCCCCTGGGCTGGGCACTTACTGATCTGGCTTCTCTACCTTTACTCCTGGGCATGTTATACTGCTATCTTTCATAGACTTGGCTTTTACATCTGAAAGACAATCACATGAGAAGAATGTCAGTGGACTTGTCCACCCATCCGCCCCTCCCCTTCTGCCTGCCCTTGGAAGCAGAGCTACCACTTTGGCAGAAGCAGCTTCTCTTCTCTGCCTTCTTCTGACACCTACTGTGCACCAGGCACTGTCAGGGCTCTGGCGTTTAGTGGGAACAAGGCACGCAGAGGCCCTGCTCTCAAGGACCTGACATTTGTGGGACTGGAGAAAGAGACAGACAATAAAGTAACAAACAGTGAACAAAATAAATGCCAGAGTGATAAGTGCAGTGACATCAATAAGTAAGGGACAGGATAGAGAAGGGAGGGGAAGAGACAGCTGCTTAGGAGCAGGTGACCTGTCCTGTCTTTTAGAGACTGAATTTCTCTTTAAGAGAAAGTGAAATATTTATACAGGACATGATGGGATGTCTGGGATTTGCTTCACAATAATCACTGGTGAGAATATCAGCAAAACCAGATTGGCCAGGATTGGTAATTACTGAAAGTAGGGGAAGGCTGCTTCAAGGGCATTATACGATTTTTGCTACTTTTGTGTATTATTGAAAATTCCCATTAAAGATAAGGTCTCTGTGAGGCGGTGTTCCTGGAGCTGAAAGTGGATGAGGGGAAAGGCAGGGAAAGGTCTAGGGAAGAGGGTCTGGGCTGTGGGAGCCTGTTCCGAGGCCTGAGGCATAAGTAGCTGAGCTTGTTGTGGGAAAGAGGTGAGTGAGGAGAGGGGGCGGGGCCTCGTGGGCCCTGGGAAGGGGTTTGGGCTTTATTCTAAGTTCAGTGAGCCTGTCGCGTGGCTCGCCAGGTTCAGGTAAGTTTGGACAGAGAGGTAGCAGGGCCTGCAGGTGGCCTGGATGTGGGATGAGAGCAAAGAGGAGCCGAGGGCGACGTGCCCGTTAGTGAGCAGAGCGCCTGGGCGGGTGGTGGTGACATTTATGGACACAGGGAAGCCTGAGGGGAGCAGGGCTTCTGGGTTCCTGCTTGTTCTGTAATTTTATGGGATCTGGGAGGTGGCACTCCGGAGGCTAGGACAGTCTGTAACTAGTAGCTGTGGAACCTTCTCCTCTCCTGAGCCCTAACACTTTACATCCTTGTAAAAAGAGATGTGAAAAAAGATGGGAAGGCCCAGCTGCTTTGACTGCTGGCTTTCCTACCAGCTTTCTCCCCACCCTGCTCAAACGTCCCCAGGTCCCAGACTTCCCCTGTCAAAGTTAGAATCAATGGTCCCAGAGGGCTGCAGCAGTTCTGACATCGGGAGGAGAGTCCTTTCACTGGCCTTTTTCATGACACAGGCTTCCCAAGGCCCTAGGAGCTAGGTCCCCACTTCCTGGGGTCTGGAACCACAGCTCTGCACCTGCTGCCCTGTGTGGACAGATGCTGGCCTGCACATTTTTGCTGTGTAGGATGAAAGCAGGTTCTCTCCTAGACTTGCACCTACAGGGCCGTGAGCAGAGGTTAGGGACGAAGTTCTACAGGAGGGGCCATGCCCAGGGCCACACCTCTAGGGACACGTTCCGGAGCATCTCCCTGAAAGTGGAGATAGCTTTAAATGTTCTTCTTTTAAATTTATTCAAAAATAGGCTTGTCCTCTGTTTAGAAATATTCTCTAATTTTTACAAGACTGGAGTCTAGGTGTCACTACCTGGACACTTAAACTTCAAAAGCACACAGATCATAATCAAACGAAAGATTTTCCTCTTACATTCCTAATCTGTTAGTGTTTTTATAGCCTCCTTTTAACTTAGGGGTATTTTGGGGGGAACTAATATGTCTCATGAAGAAGGCTCTGCGTGACGCTTAATTCTTTCCTCAATTCCACTTCAGTTTTTCTTCTATCATTCAGGAAAACTGGGGTTTACCAGCTGTATTTGAGATGTTACTGGCACTTATCTGTGGATTTGGAATCGGGGTAACGTCTTATTCTTTACTTTTTTGTACTTCCTGCTTCCTAGCGTGTAGCATTGTTATAATCAACAATCTCTAATAATTTTTATTGCTTTTCTCTTTTTTGCCACAGGTCAGGGCTATTCCCTACAGAATGGTTCATTTCCATGGAAAGGTTTTTGGATCTAACTCAACTGTCAGATTAGCTGTGAACTTCGGACGGTGTTAGTCCTTTGTTGGCACTGAAAATGAAAACTAATCGCCGAGCATGGTTAGGGGAAAGGATCTGCATCTGAAGGATAGGATGGTTGGGATTAGTGTGAAAAAAATTCCAAAGGGGAGCAACTTACTTTCCATAGGCTGTTCACAATCCAGAACAGGGAGAGGGAGGTGACGGCAGGCACCCCACATACTAAGGGCCCAGAAAAGCATGGGTGACTGGAAAGTAGTTTCCAATATTAACGGATTAACTAAATACTTCACTTGCCACATTTAAAAAGCTTTGTCTTAGAATATGAAAACTTTACATACTAGCAACAGACAAAACGTATAGAAACCTTGATCAAAATATTTCTTCTTTATGCTTCTCTATGTTTTCTAAACTGTTTTGCCATATGTTTTAATCAGAGGAAAATGTAATTAAAAAGAACCAAATCAATCCTCATCAGTGCATCAGGGCTCCTGGCGACAGACAGCCCTTTACGGCCACTCCTGGTCAGGCTTGACTACGTGCAGTGAGGCGGTCAGCAGAGGAGCCCAGGACTGTGGGATGAGCTCTCCCGTGTGAGATCCTGGTGCTGGTCCAACTCAGAGAGAAACACTCGTGATATCTAGAGTGGGAAAGCAATATAGCCATGGACCACAGGGGAACATCTGAACACATTTCCTGGAGGATAGGTTGAGTCCCACCTTCCTCAAGAACTGTCATCTCAGTGAGCTCAAAGGCCCAGACTGGGCAATCACATCACCTATGCCTACTTTCCAGCTCTTTCTGAACCAGCTTGTGACCTTGGGCAAGCTCTTGAGTTGACTCTGACTCTGGTTTCAGATCTACACAAACGAATAACAACAGGTTTCTTTTGAGAATTAACTGGGATAGTGCATGGAAGGCACTTAGCACATTAGCAGATGTAGTAGGTGCTCAATAAACATTAGCTCTCCACATCAATGTGTTACTCAGTCCTAATCACTTCTGAAGTAGAAACCAAGCGATATCTAACTCCCTGAGACCATCTACACACTATGTGGTGTGAGAGTGTGGCAATGGCAGAGCCCTGCGCATTCTATGCACCCGTGGAAGGAGGCGAGATGGCCCAGAACTGTGTTGGGGCAGAGGACTTGCTCTGGGTTCACCAGATGGCCCTGGAATGAAGAGTGTCACTGAACATAATATAATCATATTAAGTCAATGCATCAGGGGAGGGTTGAGAAGGAAGAGAAAGTCCCACTGTCCCCAGGCGCTCTTTGTGGGAGATCAGGCCCACCTCAGCACTGAGGACACATCTGCTGCCCCAACTGTGTGCTTCCTCAGGCCTCTCACCCTTCCTGGAAGGACACCTGGTGCCTATTTCCAAACAGTAGCTTTATATATGTGATAGGGCTTAGTTAGTACACCTACCATACTGGCCCCATTTCCCAGTACAGATAATAGAGGCTGAGAGCAGAACACTCATTAGGTCAAGATCACACATGAAATGTGGGCCAGAGCCAGGATTCCGGGGCTCAGGCCTGGCAGTTGGCATCCTCTCTCAATCCCAGGTGACCACGTGGTCCTGGGAGAGCTCAGTGCACCTGGCCCAGACTCAGGGCCCTGGGGCCACCTCCACTTCCCACCAGCAGACTTGTGAGATTCAAGTCCTTGTCTCTCAAGGGAAGTGAGGGCCGAGGAAAGTGTGGGGGGAGTGTAGCAGTGAGGACAGACCCAGCACCCCCAACCCAGCCTTGAGAGGTGCACGCCCTGACCCAAGACGCTCTTCATGTGCTGGGGACTGATCACTGCCTGGCCTGAGATGAAGGGAGCAGTGGCCAGGCTTCCCAGCCAGGCCCCTCCTTCCATTGTCCATGCTGCCTCTGTCCTCACAGTGTCCACAGTGAGTGGTGAGCAAGGGCTTCGACGGCCTAGCCGGCTCAGGGAACGCAGTGTGGTGTGGGAAGCGTGTCACTGGGCGGCACCAAGGGGGTTACTTACCAAACAACCGCTTGTCGCTTAACTTAAATCTACAAATAACTTCATCCTTCTTCTTTGCATTGTTAAATCCTCTTCCAGAAATCATCAATTCATTTTCATCTGCAAGGGCAACACCCAAAGGTCTGTATTAGGACGGGCTGAGTGCTGTCTTCCCTCTGATCTTGCAGTTATGACAGGCCACTCCATAACTGAATTACCAGGGACTCTGATGAGGAAGCATATGTGTCTGAACCAATATCTGTGTGCACACTGGGCCTCACCGGGTATCACAAAGGGTACAACTGAGATGGCTGGGCCTTGAGCACTCGGGGGCTTCTCAGCACTGCCCCTGACCCATCCAACTCATTAAAGGCACCCAGTCTCATACCCTCCACAGGGGCAAACCCAGCCATAGGTTTCCGACTCTGAAGCCAAGGTCTTCCCTGAAAGGCACAGGCAGTGCTCTCCAGCAGGCCCTCTCTTACGCAAATGCCAGGAACCCAGACAACACAGGCTGAAGACAGTCCTGACCCTTGTCTGAGCTGAGCACACAAGCCTGGGTGTCTGTGGGGCTTTCTGACACTAGGGGATCTGCTCCTCCTCCGTGTCTCTCTCTCTGCCTATGGCAGGCTGGAGACCCCAGGAGCAAGGCCAGGACCTGGGTGAGGCACGGAGGAGGGGAGGACCCTGCCCCGGAGAATCCCCCATGGCAGGCGACGTCCTGTCTCAGCTGTGGGTCTGAAGTCTGCAGTGCGTGCTCTGCCCCGCCCTCTTCCTGCCCCTCCACGGGCCTCACACAGCCCCCCACGCCCACCACAGAGGTTCGCCAAGCACCTCCTTCTGTCAGGGTGGGAGACACTGATAGGCAGTTCTGGGCCATAGGGGCTCCCCAGGCTTCTGGGTCCCCACTGGTGCTTCCTGACAACTGAAACAAATACTAGGGGATCCCGAGAAGGCAGCTAGTGGGCCTGGCCCCTGGAGCTGGCCAGGATAAATGCAGATCTTCCTGCTGCAATCCATGGTCTTTAGCCTGCACCCCTGCCTCCTGGCCTAGGCTGGCTAATGCCAATCCCAGATACTTGATTGGCGCACGGTCAAGTAACTTGAGAAATATTCCTCAGAAATGCCAGCACAGCCTTGGACCTGGCAGAGCTGATTCGTCCTGCTCCAGATCTTCCTGTGGTCCCCTCAGATCAAGGTGGAGTTTACAAATTCTCTTTTGAAGGAAACAGATTCTTGGGCTGTAGGCTGAAGCTGGCCTGCTAATATGTTTTGATAGGCTTTTGGAAGCAGAAAGCTCCCATAGAGGACCTGGCAGTCCCGGCCTCATGGTGAAGGTTGGACCCAGCCTCCTCTTGCACGTAGCTGACAGGAGGGAGGGCGGCAGCCGAGGGCAGGGCCGTCTGATAGCCCAGCGCACAGCCCGTGCCGCATCCTCAGGAGCAGCGCACGCTGCCCTCCGCCTGGACACCCTCCTTCCTCCTTGTGTCTCCTGCTGCCTTCAGCCCCGCTCGGGTGCTGCTTCACCTCTGCAGCAGAGCCCCCTGTGCCCCAGGCAGTGCCGCTCCCAAAGGGGGGCTTCTGAACTCCGGCAAGTCTCCAAAGTGGAAGGCAGGGTGATGGTTTCAATATTTCAGCAAAAGAGACTTCCAGGTCAAGGATTTTTGCTTTGTCCAGAAAGCTGCTCCTTTTGCTTCCCAAACTACCCCCCCGTACCCCAATTCCTCCAACAGTATCAACCACAGGAAGAAAAGGAAGTCACAGGAAGGTCTATAATAGGCTTGCAGGGCTGCATGTCCCACGTACAGTCCACTGTCCATCAGCTCTCAGGCAGCAGACGGACGAACAGTCCCGGGAAGGGAGATGGATCCAGAGCTTTGTCTCTGGAAGAAAAGTTGTACACCAGGCCAGCCGCAGGCTTCAGAGAGAGGAGCTGGGAAGGCAGGCGTCTCCCTGAGAAGGCTGGTGGAGCTGGGCATGAAAAGGGCATCTAGCCTGCCTGAGACTGACACAGATGCACAGGTGGACATGACCTGACTTGGGGCGGGCAGGTCTGGGAGCACCACATGCTGCTTGGGACTGTCACTTTGAGAGAAACTGGACACTGACCAACTGTGACCTGGGTTCCCCTTAAGGCAGCAGGTCTACTTCTGGTCTTGACCCCAGGGAATTCCTTTCCCAAGCTCACAGAGGTAAGCATCAGGACGGTCCTACAGTATGACTTCTAGTATCGACCTATTAGGAACAATCTGAATATTGATCAAGGGAGGCCCATGAAATAAATTGTTCCATCCATGCAATGGAATACTATGTAGATGGCTGGAAAGTACTATGTACTGCATGATCCCATTAATGTAAAAATATCCTTGTAAAGTATACTGAGGTAGGTCTTTACATATAAAAGCTGAACTCTTTGTGGTTGTTCTCTCTGGACAGAGTAGGATGGGACAAGGGGGGACCTTATCACGCTGGGGGACAGCCTGGACCCAGGCTGGTTGCAGGAGTGTCCCCGTCTGCGCAGTGTGTCCTGCCTTCATCCCGTGGGTCCTCCTGCCCCGCACAGCCTGCCCCCACCACACCCCCAGAGGGTCTCTGGCCATGATGCAGAGCTGGATGCTGGACCTCAGAGGGAAGCCCTGCTCTGCACTGTGTCCTCCTATGGCCACACTGCTGGGCCCCACCTGCTGGGCTTCCTGCAGACACTCACTCTGGCCCAGTCACATACAGGAAAAGGAGTGACCAGGTGCCGCCTCCAGCCTGCCTCTGGGGTCCAAGCCCCGAGCCAACTCAGCAACACACAGGAGGGATGAATCCCCAAACCACGGTGCCGAGGGTCCCAGGCCAGGCCCCGTGCTCATCCCCTGTGAGTCCCTGAGAAGAGGTTCTAAAGCAGCAAACTAGCCTGTGGAGGAAGAAATCAGGGAGTAGCTGCCTCCAGGCGGTGGGGCAGGGATTGCCTGGGACGGGAGCTGAGGGGACTTTCTGGGGGCAAATGTAATGTTCTGAGTCCTCATAGGGTTGGGGATTACACAGGTGTGTGCATTTGTCAGAACTCGTCAAATGATAAACTTGTTTGTTGCATTTCAAAAAGAGAAATCTTAACAAATCTTGTTTCCCAGATAAAGAAATGTGGTGCAGTAGCCTGATGACTGTAAGTTATTTTGAAATGCATCAAGATATAAGATGGGGACTTCCCTGGTGGTGCAGTGGTTAGGAATCCACCTGCTAATGCAGGAGACAAGGGTTCGAACCCTAGTCCGGGAAGATCCCATGTGCCGTGGAGCAACTAAGCCCGTGCACCGCAACTACTGAGCCTGAGCTCTAGAGCCCGCAAGCCACAACTACTGAGCCCGCATGCCAAAACTACTGAGCTTGTGAGCCTAAAGCCTGTGCTTCGCAACGAGGAGTGGCCCCTGCTCGCCACAACTAGAGAAATCTCACAGCAATGGAGACCCAATGCAGCCAAAAAAAAAAAAAAAGAAATAAGATGAATTGATGAAAACAGAGAGTCAAGAAAGAGAGAGGAGTTAGATAAATAAATGATAAAGGAAATACAGTCAGGTATTAGGTGCAGATCCAGGTAGTGGAGAGAGGGGTATCCATTGTACGTTCATTTCCACTTTGCTATAGGTTTGAAATCTTCTGTAATAAAAAACTGGAATAAAAACAATGAATTGAATGATAAAAAAAAAAAAAAAGCTGTGGACACAGCCAAGCAGAAGTCATGGTTCATACTGGGTGACAAGTGCCTGACAAGAGACAGGAATAGAGCAAGGGCTTTGAGAAGCCAGAGGGACCCGTTGAGTAGGAAAGGCTTTGGAATTGAGATGCCCTGAGAATAAGACCTAAAAGGATGGTGGGCTGGACCCTGTAAAGCTGAGGAAGGTTTTTCAGGGAAGGCCGGTCCCCCCAGCCCCCAGCCTCTGCAGCAGATGTGCTTAGAGCAGAGGCTGGAGTTTGGAGGGTCTGGTTGTCTGGCTCGGGGGCCTCAGCCTCCATGGTCAGGCTGGGGTAGGGAAGTGGCCTTCTCTGCCCCTCAGGCCCTGTGCAGAGGATGGGCTGGAGCACAGGCCTGGAGGCAGGGAGGCCAGCAGAGGCCTCTGCCTAGTCCTGGAGGGAGGCCGAGAGGCTGAAGAGGCCACGTGCCTTATGCTCCCCACTACCGGCTTCCTCACACCTGGTCGACTTATTCAGAACGACAGCCTGATGAACAGCTTCTTCTACTTCATTTGGGGTCCAGGTTCCTGCCTTGAGCTTTCCCTCCAAGTGACAGTCATGCTGTGTGGCAGCTTTTGACAAGATGACATCAGTTGTAAAGGTCAGAGCAGCAGTGCTGGGCCACGCCTGCAGAGGGTGTGCGGTGGGCACCTGTCACCTCAGCTGGGCCGCCACAGGGCATGAATGACAATGGGCATCTTCCTCTATGGTTTGACAGGCCTGTGTATGTCTCAGGGACATAATCAGAGAATTGAAGCTGTCAGGCTACTGCACGGCTGGCACGTGACACCAGAGAAGCCCTGGTTTCGTGTCTGGGGGCAGCAGAGCTCGGATATGAACATTGCTGTGTCTGACCCCATGGCCTACTGTGCTGTAGCCTTGCAGTTCAGAGCACGGCGGCCAGGCCCAGCTTCCTGGGTCTGCGTCCAGCTGCATCCAGCTGTGTGCTGTTACCAGTGGGAGCGTGTGCTTATCCACCCACCTCAGCTCCACAAATCCCAGTGATGTGGACTCACGAGCCGGCACACACAGAGCTCACTGAGAGAGAGGGCTTCTTCCAGAAAAGCAACTGCACAGGATCCTCCCCACACCGATGCAGGGACCCTCCCAGGGGAGAGAAGGCAACCTTGTCAAGTTCCAGGTCTCAGGGAGAGGTCGACCCCGTTGAACCACTGGGTGTAGTGATAGCTGTGAGTATTTGTTGGATGCCTTTGTCAGTCTGGGTTGCTAGTATGATGCTGACCGTGAACTATGTCCAATTCTTTTCTTCATCCACTGAAATAATCATATTTTTCTTCCCCATTTTGCTCATAAGAAAATCACATTGATATTTCATACACTGAATCAGGCTTGCATTTCAGAGGTGAGTCCTAATTATTCTTGATGTATTGTCCTTTTTTTATGTTGTTGGATTCTATTTGCTAGTGATTTGTTGAGGTTTTTTAAAATAAAGTTTTTCTTATCACTTACTTAAACTTTTGGTTTTGAGTTTAAAAATTATGTACACTAAACTTATCATTTTGCAATATTTTTGTGTCATTTTATGGCATACATCAAACTTATACAGAACTGTATGTCAATTACATCTCAGTAACACTGGAAGAAAGAAGTAATTATACAAATACACACACACGCACCCCCAGCACTTGGCATACACACCTCACATAAACATTCCCTTCTATGCCCGATGTAGTCCTATGCCCACAATTTCCATACAATCACCCCACACACTCAGACACCACACTCACACACACCATACACACTACACGCACACCCCACGCATAGTGAAATCATGTGCTCACAGCACAGCCACAACGCACACTGGGCACATTCACAACTCACACAAACACACACCCCTGTGTTTAAAACAGCACTCCAGCTCTTACCTCCTGTACAGACACTGGAAGGCTCCACAGCTGTCATTTCAATACAGGACTTAGTTCCAAGCTAGAAGAGGGAGATGAGGGGCAGGGGCTTGAATGCGGGGGCTTGGCGAGAAGCTACCCCTTCCCACTTTTCACGTCCAGCCCTCACTCACTGGCTCAATGATGTATTTAAGAGCCTTGAAGCCTTGGTCCACTCCAAAGACGTGATGCGGGCTGTCTGCAATTTCCAATAACTACAGCAGAGAGGAGATGGTTGGCACACAGTCAGGGGTTGAGGACGCGGCAGGTCCCATCCCAGGAGACAGGCTCTTGTCGCCTGCCATGCTGGATTCCAAGGCCACACGCTGGCATCTGCTAGCAGCCCACCCTTAGGGAGTGGAAAGCTCCTCCATCCACACCTCTGGTGGGCAGGTTTACCCAACACTTGATATTCATCTGCAGTGGCTGCCTGGTGTCCAGACACTTGGGGGGGGTAGAGGGCCGTCCTCTCGGAGACCCTGAGACAGCTGCCTTTGAGAGATTTCCCCAACAGGGCTCAAGAGTGGCACCGGTTACCTGTTGTGAATTACCTGTTCTCTCTGATAGTCTTTTACACCCACACAGTATACTGTTGCTCCCATTTTCCGAGCCCTGTCAGCCTAAGAGGAAAAAAGCGTTGAGTACAATTCACAAAACAGGTGGAGCACAAAGCTGGTAATGATGGTCTGGACTTACTTCTTCCTTAGTCATTTCAAATGGCGCTTCCTCCAGGGTTCCATCGGTCAAGGAGATAATCATAGAGGGAACCTTGTTTTCTGCAGAAGAAGCAGGGAGTGGCCTGGTCAGCAAGGCACCTGGAGTGACCTGCCTCAGGCTGCCAGGCCCACAGCACTGCTCCCACACCTCCTCCTCCTGTGGAGAGGCCACCCTGACCTGAGTACCCACCACCCAGAGCACCGGAAGGGAGAAGGGGCCTCAGCCAAGGACCCATTTGACAGACGAGGAGCCTGAGACCGGATCAGAGCCCTTCCTACTGGACCATCGCTATGGGCAGGTGGCCCAGCCTGTGCCCTGAAAGGCAACTGCAGCTACTTCACTGGACGAGGACAAGCCTCTCAGGTGAGCACAGGGAGGAGCAGCTGACCGACTGCACAAGAAGTCCCCTTGGGTCCGGGGGGCAGTGGGCGCTGTCTTGGGCGGCGCCGGCAGGCACTCCTGCTGGCTCTGTGGGTCCTGCTATTCAGAACTCGAGGTCAAGGTGCTTGGGCAGCAGCCCCCGCCCAGCTCCCCGCCTTTCCCCAGCAGCCCATGCATCCTTCCTGACAAGGGCTGCAACCCTACAGTCTCGATGCAGCTGGTCTGGGCCAAGTACCGCCATTTCCACTGGCAGAGGCACAGTGAAAGGATTAGAGTCAACCGGAGGGAAGAGGCTCAAGGGAAAGGAGGAAGAGCCAGAGCTGCGGTGGACAAAGTGTGGGCAGCCAGGGGGACACCAAGGTCTCTGTTCCCTAAACTGAACCCCGTCTGCTCGCCATCCGTGGAAGTTCTCTTTTCTTTTTCATGCAGCCCAACCATAGGTCAAGCACTTGATATCTAGTAAGAACCAGGAATGTAATGCATGATCCCATGTGGTTCTCGGAAGCATCCCTGGGGGTGGTTTTCCTCCTCACTGCGCAGAGGAGGAACCTGCAGCACAGAGAGGACAAGGGACGCGCTCCAAAGTCAGCGCTAGGAATTGGCCGAGGTGGGTCTGCACCAGCCCTCGCTGAGGCCCGCGCCTAGCTCTGTCCCACCTGAGCACAGTGACGTCAGCAGGCAGCTTACCTCCTGAGTTAGCTTGTTGAATCTGCTCATTTGCCTGCAACAAAATGAAGGAAAGTTGGGGGAGGGCAGTGAGATGACCCCAAAATACTCTAAGAACTTGATAAAGCAGAAGAAAGTCTCAGAGCTGTAGGATCTGTACCTTTTTAAATCCTTCGTGCATGTGTGTGGTTCCTGTGGGTACTATATTGTGAAGTCTGCTGAGACCAGCACGAATTTCATTTCTGAAAAAAAACAATAAAGGTGGTTGAGGAGGAATGAGGGTTGACTGTTACAAAACAGACCACTTGACCTGGTGCCATTCTGCCCTGTGGAGACCTGCCTGGACCAGAGAGGACACAAGTGGCCCTGTGGTGACCTCTCTGCCTGTGTCTTTGACACTGACAGGCCTTGGTCAACGCTTCTCTGTCCCCCATTCAGCGGGTGTGGAGGATGCTGCTTTGCTGGTCCCATGGGTAGGGCCTGGCTTTCAATGTGCTCATCCGTGTCTCAGGCATGCAGACCTCAGGGGACTCAGCAAGGGCCCTGCATTGACCGTCCGTGGTTGGGGGGGAGCACCCATGGATATGCACCTGTGAATTCAGCACCCCCAATGTGACTGGTGGTACTGTTGGCACCTAAGGGGTCCCTGGTGAGGGCACATCACCTTCCAACAGGCAAGGCTGAGTGTGGAAAGGTCACTGTGCTGATACCCCTGACCTGTCCCCTCCTCCCCTACCACAGACCCCTGAGGTGGATTTGGACCCTCCAAGCCACTTCCCCTCTGGATCCGTACTAAAGCAAGTAGTCAAGCTGCTACATTAGAGTGTAGGGCTCCTTGGCTTCATGTGCTCCTGAAGAAATAGACCATAAGCTGGACAAGAGGCCTGAGGCCTGTCCATGCAGGCGGAAGAGCAGTGACCACAGGCTGCCACGGGGATGGGCTGTTGGCCTCTGTTAAAGTAGATAGCAGGGGATGGGACTGGGACACACCAGGGGTGGGGCTCAGGTTCAGGCTAATGCAGTGTGATGGGCTGAGCTGTCACAGCAAGTCTAAGGAGAATGTGGTCCCTGAAGGCTGGCTCTTGCCTTGCGCAGAAGGGATTCTGCTGTGAGGTGCGATCTGAGAGCCCCAGGTCCTGCTCTGCCTGACCCAGCCCAGGAGCTGAGGAAGTTGTGACCAAGGTCCAGTGGAGGCCACACCAGGCCCTGCCTACCCGAGCACAAACAGCCTCCCCTCTTCCTGACACTTTGGGGAAGATTTCTGTTTTGTTGACAGCACCCCCAAATATTCTGGAGCTCTCATCTCTCCCCAGCCTTTGACCTGGGACTGAGCTTGGCCAGGCTTCACTCCTGCCTGAGCGGGCCTTTTCCTTGGGCAGCCCCCCCACTCCATCCTTACTCCCAGCTCTGTGCACTAGGCTGCTTATGCCCTCATCAGGCCCTTCGCTTCTTAAGATTCCACCCCGTTTTTCACTCCCCTGAGCCCACTCCCACTTCTGACACCTTCCCCTGAGGAAGATGTTGTCACCTCCACTTTCCAGAGAGGACCCTGGAGACCCTCAAGAGCCTCCCCGCAGCTCCCTTGGTTCAGGCTCTGGACCCCTGCCTCGGAGGAGGCAGAGGTCCTCCGGTCCCCCACGGGCAGCTCCTCCCACAGAGGCCCCCGCCCAGCCCCCACCTCTCTTTCTGCCACCTGTCTGACAGCCCCCCACTGACTTGCTGTCTTCCACCTCAACCCCACTCAGGTCTCTCTGAAATGCAGAAGACAGGGACACACAGAACCACGCCTTCCCCTAGCTCACCTAACAGGAAGCACAGCCCCTGCTTCTCCTGGGAGCCAGGCATGGGGAGTGCTGTGTCCACGCACTGGCACCAGCACACTCCCTGGGTTCCGATCATCTGCATCATGAGCATCGGAACCTCCCGGCTACTCAGGAGCTCCATAGCTTCCCACCTCCAGGGCTTTGGGCACATCGCTGGGCCCTCCTAACGGCCCACCTAGGATGCTGGTGTGTCATGCTTCCCTCCTGCACCCCAGCCCACACTCATGGGCTCCCTTGTCTCAGACCCACCAAGGGACCAAGTTCCCCTCCACTGAAGCTCCAGCACTGCCCACCCCTGCCTCCTGGTTCTGAGTGTGCCTCCCCTCTTCCCCCACTGGCCCAGAGCAGAGCGTGACACACAGAGCAGGTGCCCAACACAGGCCAGTGTTCACAAAGGGCCCACACGTCTGCTCCACCAGATCCCAGGCGTCCTTGCAGTGAGCCGGTTCTCAGAAAAGGGAAGAGCGCTGAGAGGACACAGGACAGGTGGAGGGTGGGGCTTAGAGGGGGCGGAGATGCTCTAGCAGCACGGGGTCTGCCAGGGTCAGCACAGTCAGGGCTCAGTGGGAGCCATGGAGCTGGGGCTGGGCGTCAGAGTGGACACTGAGGGGAGCCCAGGACGGCCCAGCCTGCACCCAGTGGGAACTGTCAGCTCCCTGGGCTCTCAATGGATCCCATCCACTAGGCCTGCCTGGGGGATTAAAGCAGCACTTACCTGTCTGAGGTGAGCTTCATGAGGGTGTGACCCACTGTGGAGTAGGTGATGAAGGACATTCGCAGGTTAGGGCTGGGGAGGAAGCACGGGCTCATGAGAAGGTATACGTGACACAGGCTCCAAATGAAGCCAATGAGCAGCCAGAAAGAAGGTGCATCCCAATTTCTCTGTTCCTCACTCCAACTCTTCTGCTTTGGGGTCCATTTCCCAAACCCTGGAAGCTCCTATATCTATAGTGAAGGATTTTAGGAATCTTGGTGAAGGAGGCCTGTGGAGATGTGGTGCCTTCTTGGAAGAAAGTGCCAGGATGGCATCCTGCTCCAACCCTATGCTCCCAACATCCCCCCCCCCAAAGTGTCTTTCTCTCAAACACACACACACACACACATATGCACACACGCACACAGGTGCACATGCACACACCAGGAGATAGACACCTACGCCTCTGGCATGAGGGCCTCCCAACTGGCTTCTCCTCTTCTATAAAATTCTTTGTACCTTCACTCCTCTTCCCTCCTTTATAGCCCTCCCTGCCTTATCTCCTCTCATCTAGAAAAATCATTCTCTATCTTGGCAGCTATTCATATACATCCCTCCCTTTCCTCTCCCTGCCACTGCCTTTTGGTCCATTGACCCTCATTTAGCTAAATTGCTACAATATGTTCATGGATAAGCTCCCTACTGCTTCTCGTTCTTGTTACAAAACATTTTACCCACAATATCAGACTTTCCTTCCTGGGACACAACCTTGATCATCTTGACCAAGATCAACCTTGACCAAGAATCATCTATAGCTCCCTATTGTTCACAGCAGGAAATACAAGTCCCTTGGCATGGCATTATAAGCCCTGATGACCTTGGTCCAAATCTGTCCTGTCCAGCCTCATCCCCTAGCCTTCTCCTGAGTTAACCCTACTCTCCTGCTGAACAGACCACTTGCTGCACAAGAAGTCTCCTTGATGGTTCCTGTTACCCTGTCTTTCCCCATTCTTCAAGACCTAGTTCAAAATTCCACATCCTCTGAGAAACGATCCTTGACTTTTTTCCTAAGAATTCTTGCTTTTTCCTTTTAATTTGCCTTATAAGTCCTTCGCCCTTTTCTTTTGGCCCTTGGCACCATTTAACCTGGTGTTTAGTTATCATGTTACTGATTTGCCTGTTTCCTCATCTATGAGGTCCTTAAGCACAGACTGTGTCCCCTACAATATGGCCCGACTTCCAGGTAGGAGCTAAGAAAGCTGCTGAGACCTGATGGAACCAGCGTGATCTCTTCTGCTTCAGAACACCCCCCTGGGCTCTATGCTCCTGACCCGAGGGGCTCCCATGGCCACTGAGTCTAAAGAGCTGTGTACTCTGCCTGGCAGGGGTAAACACCCTGCAACTTGAAGAAGTCGTACTTGCTATACTTCTTGACCAAATCCTCCACAAATGTGTAAATGTCCTTCCAGTTGTTGTTCACACTGCCTGACCTGAAAATGAAGAAGACCTGAGTCAGACAGATGAGGTGCATCTATTGTGCAGGCAGAATTTCTGTCTCCTCAGCTTCCAGCAGACACTTTAGCAACTCCCCCCACCCCCCACCACCCACCAATGAAGCTGAAGGCTGCCATGCTCCCTCGGAGACCTCAGTGGGTCACCGTGGTGATGACTTCATCAGTGTGAGAGTGGGAAGGGTGACCAACCAGACCTGTGTGCTTGGGACTCAGGAACTTTTCGGGATGAGGGACTTCTGGTGGCAGACTAGGATGGTTGGGCAGGCTTGGTGGAGCTGTTCCACAGGCAATGATGTAGGATGCATTGGTTGGAAAAGCCTCCAGTGATTCTGATATGACTCTTTTGGTCCCTCAATTCCCCTTGGGAATAAACAATTCTTAGCTGTCTACTCCTCTCCTGCCCCTTGAAAAGGTGTGGGGGTGGGCAGGGGTCAGGGCTCTCTGGCACACCATTCCCACAGAAGTCTCTTAGTTGGTCCTATCATTCATTCTGTGTCCTCTAGGCTGAATCTAAATCTCTCAACAGGGCTTCCCTGGTGGCGCAGTGGTTGAGAGTCCACCTGCCGACGCAGGGGACATGGGTTCGTGCCCTGGTCTGGGAAGATCCCACATGCCGTGGAGCGGCTGGGCCCGTGAGCCATGGCCACTGAGCCTGCGCGTGCGGAGCCTGTGCTCGGCAACGGGAGAGGCCACAACAGAGAGAGGCCTGCGTACCGCAAAAAACTAACTAACTAACTAAATAAATAAATAAATCTCTCAACAAATAGTGATGAGACTAAGAATAGATTCTTTTAACATTATCAAGATTATCATTCATTGAGATGTATGTACCAGGCATTTTACATACATGATTTCCAATTCCAGAACAACCCCATGATATCAGCATTATTTTCATTTTCATTATTTTCATTTTCAGAAGAAAGTTGAGGCTCTCACAAGTCATGGAATTTTCCACAATTTCCATACGTAACATGGATCTGAATCCAGATCTCGCCTCAAAACCCATGCTCTACCCATTGCACTGGGCAGACGTGTGTGACACGGCTATGTCCAACAATTGCTGGGTAGCAAACACTGGACTCTGACAACTCCCACAATATAAACTTTCTATCAGAAGCTTCCATGCTAAAGTGCAAGACAACTTTTTAAACTAATGGTAACACCGGAAACTAATCTAATATTTTAAGTCAACTATACTTCAATTAAAAAAATAGAACTATGTATTCAACTCAAAAAAAGAGAACACATCAAAATAATTAGACACCATGTCCTAATGAGATTTATCCTTGGAATGTGAGCATGGTTCAACACATGCAAAGTAAAAAGTGGGATACACTACATTAATAGAATGAAAGATAACAATCCAGAGGATCATCTCAATAGATGCATAAAAAGCATTTGACAAATTACAACACTTCATGCTAAAAACTTCAAACAGATTGGGTACAGAAGGAACATACTGCAACATAATTAAGGCCATATACAACAAACCCACAGTTAACATTACACTCGATGGTGGAAAGTTGAAAGCTCTGCTTCTAAGATCAGGTACAAGACAAAGATTCCCGCTCTTACCACTCTTATTCAACATAGTACTGGAAGTCCTACCTGGAGCTAATTGGTATAACAAAGAAACAAAAAGCATTCAAACTGGAAATGAAGAAGTAAGCTTGTCATTATTTGCAGATGATTTGATTTTGTATATAGAGAATCCCAAAGACTCAACCAAAGACCTGTTGGAACTAAACAATGAATTCTGTAAAGCTGTAGGATATAAAATCAACATACAGAAATCGGGGGTGTGGGGCAGGGAGGAACGCAAGCGAACGCAGCCAGCGCTTTTCCTGTCCACTTAGGCACCAGGGAACCTGTTGGGCCCCAGGACCTAATCCTCTGCCCTCAGAGCCTCCCTTCTACCGTGCAGAGCCCAAGCCCTGCCCCTACACCTACCCAGGGTCCTACATCTGTATCTGGAGACCCCCCTCTGAGACCCCCTCCAACTCTGCTGGGCCTAAACCCCGCCCACACACCCTCACCCAGGGCCTTACCTCCAGACCCCAGTACTTCACACTCCAGAGGCCCCCCATTTGGACGAACTGCCTCTCCGCTACTGGGCAGGTCTTAAGCAGAAGCCCCGCCCCACGCTTGAACGTCGCCCTGCCTAGGGCCCGCCCCCAAGGCCTCTTCCAGCTGCAGCTGCTTGGGTCCTGAGCCTAGGCCCCACCCCACGCTCAAACATCACCCCCTCCCGCCTACATCCCGCCCCGCCCTAAACCCTGCCCCTGCCTAAGTTCCACCTTTGCCTAAACTCCGCCCCAACTCCTCTCCCCCATAGCCAAGGCTTTTTTTGTTTTGTTTTTCCTTCTTTTGGCTTTTATTTATTTATTTGAATTTTTAGAATTTTATTTATTTTTTTATACAGCAGGTTCTTATTAGTTATCCATTTTATACATATTAGTGTATATATGTCAATCCCAATCCCTTTTTTCCATTTTTAGATTGGGGTTCTGTTTTACCTTCTTGGTGATTCATTGTTGTTGATTCATTTATATTTTTATTTTTTCTAATAAATCTTTTATTTTTCTAATTTTATTTTATTCCTTATACTTCGTTACTGTTTTGCTCCTTTTGGGTTGTCCCCCACCCCCCTTATTTTTTTCTGTTGTGGTTTTGTTTTACCTTGTTGCAGTTGTTTCAATTATATTTTTATTTTTCCTAACATATTTTTATCTTTCTAATTTTCTTTTGTTTTTTCTTCTTTGTTATTGTACTGCTGCTTTTTTTCTTTTCTTTTCTGTTTTGTTTTTTTTTGCCTCACCACACAGCTTGCGGGATCTTGGTTCCCAGCCCAGAGTTCAGGCCCAAGCTCCTGTGGTGACAGCTCTGAGTCCAAACCACTGGACTAGCAGAGAACCGGAGACCCCAGGGAATATTGATTAGAGTGAGGCCTTCTGGAGGTCCTCATCTCTACACCAAGACCAGGCTCTATCCAGCTGTCTGCAAACTCCAGTGCTGGACGTCTCAAGCCAAACAACCAGTAAGACTCCTGTCCAAAGCCCCACCCATCAAAAAAAAAAAAAAAAAAGAAACGACAAAGAAATATGTTACAGATGAAGGAGCAAGGTAAAAACCTATAAGACCAAATAAATGAAGACGAAATAGGCAACCTACCCAAAAAAGAATTCAAAGTAATGACAGAAAGATGATCTAAAATCTCAGAAACAGAGTGGAGAAAATACAAGAAACATTTAACAAAGATCTAGAAGAACTAAAGAGCAAACAAACAGTGATGAACAACACAATAACTGAAATTAAAAATACTCTAGAAGGAATCAATAGCAGAATAACTGAGGCAGAAGAACGGATAAGAGAGCTGGAAGATAAAATGGTGGAAAAAACTGCCAGGGAGCAGAAAAAGAAAAAAGAATGAAAAGAATTAAGGACAGTCTCAGAGACCCCTGGGACAACATTAAATTATGTACCAACAATGTACCAACATTCAAATTATGGGGGTCCCAGAAGAAGGAGAGAAAAAGAAAGGGTCTGAGAAAATTTTTGAAGAGATTATAGTCCAAAATTTGCCTAACAATGAAAAGGATATAGTCAGTCAAGTCCAGGAAGCGCAGAGAGTCCCAGACACGATAAATCCAAGGAGAAACATGCCAAGACACATATTAATCCAACTATCAAAAAGTAAATGCAAAGAAAAAATATTAAAAGCAGCAAGGGAAAAGCAATAAATAACATACAAGGGAATCCCCATAAGGTTAACAGCTGATCTTTCAGCAGAAACTCTGCAAGCCAGCAGGGAGCGGCAGGGCATATTTAAAATGATGAAAGGGAAAAACCTACAACCAAGATTACTCTACCCAGCAAGGATCCCATACAGATTAGATGGAGAAATCAAAAGCTTTACAGACAAGCGAAAGCTACAAGAATTCAGCACCACCAAACCAGCTTTACAACAAATGCTAAGGGAACTTCTCTAAGTGGGAAATACAAGAGAAGAAAAAGACCCACAAAAACAAACCCAAAACAATTAAGAAAATGGTAATAGGAACATACATATCAATAACCACCTTGAATGTAAATGGATTAAATGCTCCAACCAAAAGACACAGACTGGCTGAATGGATACAAAAACAAGACCCATATAGATGCTGTCTACAAGCAGCTCAGTTCAGACCTAGGGACACATACAGACCGAAAGTGAGGGGATGGAAAAAGATATTCCATGCAAATGGAAATCAAAAGAAAGCTGGAGTAGCAATACTCATATCAGATAAAATAGACTTTAAAATAAAGACAGTTACTAGAGTTAATGAAGGACACTACATAATGATCAAGGGATCAATCCAAGAAGAAAACATCAGAATTATAAGTATTTATGCACCCAACATAGGAGCACCTCAATACATAAGGCAAATGCTAACAGCCATAAAAGGAGAAATCGACTGTAACACATTAATAGTGGGGGACTTTAACTCCCCACTTACATTAATAGACAGATTATCCAGACAGAAAGTAAACAAGGAAACACAAGCTTTAAATGACAGAATAGACCAGATAGACTTAATTGATATTTTTAGGACATTCCACCTGAAAGCAGAAGAATACACTTTCTTCTCAAGTGCACACAGAATGTTCTCCACAATAGATCACATCTTGGTTCACAAATCAAGCCTTGGAAAATTTAAGAAAATTGAAATTGTATCAAGCATCTTTTCTGACCACAACACTATGAGATTAGAAATCAATTACAGGAAAAAAAAACCCAGCGAAACCCACAAATATTTGGAGACTAAACAGTGCACTGCTAAATAATCAAGAGATCACTGAAGAAATGAAAGAGCAAATAAAAAAATACCTAGGAACAAACGACAATGAAAACACAATGATCCAAACCTATGGGACAAAGCAAAAGCAGTTCAAAGAGGGACGTTCATAGCAATTCAAGCTCACCTCAAGAAACAAGAAAAGTCTCAAATAAGCCATCTAACCTTACATCTAAAGCAACTAGAAAAAGAAGAACAAAGAAAACCCAAAGTTAGTAGAAGGAAAGAAATCATAAAGATCAGGGCAGAAATAAATGAAAGAGAAACAAAGAAAATAATAGCAAAGATCAATAAAACTAAAGGCTGGTTCTTTGAGAAGATAAACAAAATTGATAAACCTTTAGCCAGACTCATCAAGAAAAAAAGGGAGAGGACTCAAATCAATAAAATTAGAAATGAAAAAGGAGAGATTACAACTGACACCGCAGAAATACAAAAGATCATAAGAGACTACTACAAACAAATATATGCCAATAAAATGGACAACCTAAAAGAAATGGACAAATGCTTGGAAAAGTACAACCTTCCAAGACGGAACCAGGAAGAATTAGAAAATACAGACCAATCACAGGCAATGAAGTTGAAACTGTAATTAAAAATCTTCCAACAAACAAAAGTCCAGGACCAGATGGCTTCACAGGCGAATTCTATCAAATGTTTAGAGAAGAGTTAACACCTATCCTCAAACTCTTCCAAAAAACTGCAGAGGGAGGAACACTCCCAAACTCATTCTAGGAGGTCACCATCACCCTGATACCAAAACCAGACAAAGATATCACGAAAAAAGAAAATTATAGACCAATATCACTGACGAACATAGATGCAAAAATCCTCAACAAAATACTAGCAAACAAAATCCAGCAACACACTTAAAGGATCATAAACCATGATCAAGTAGGATTTATCCCAGTGATGCAAGGATTCTTCAACATAAGCAAAACAATCAATGTGATACACCATATTAAGAAATTAAGGAATAAAAACCATATGATCATCTCAATAGATGCAGAAAAAGCGTCTGACAAACTTCAACACTCATTTATGACAAAAACTCTCCAGAAAGTGGGCATAGAGGGAAGCTACTTCAACATAATAAGAGCCTTATACAACAAACCCACAGCAAACATCACTCTCAATGGTGAAAAACTGAAACCGTATCCTGTAAGATCAGGAACAAGACAAGGATGTCCACTCTTGCCACTATTATTCAACATAGTATTGAAAGCCCTAGCCATGGCAATCAGAGAATAAAAAGAAATAAAAGGAATACAAACTGGAAAAGAAGAAGTAAAACTGTCACTGCAGACAACATGATACTATACTTTAGAAAATTCTAAAGATGCCACCACAAAACTACTAGAACTAATCAATGAATATGGTAAAGTTGCAGGATACAAAATTAATGCACAGAAATCTCTGGCATTCCTGTACACTAACAACAAAAGATCAGAAAGAGAAATTAAGGAAACCATCTCATTTGCCATCACAGCTCAATATCACACAAACAACCCAATCCAAAAATGGGCGGAAGACCTAAATAGACATTTCTCCAAAGAAGACATACAGATGGCTAACAGATACATGGAAAGATGCTCAACATCACTAATCAATAGGGAAATGCGAATCAAAACCACAATGAGGTATCACCTCACACGCGTCAGAATGGCCATCATCAAAAAATCTACAAACAATAAATGCTGGAGAAGGTGTGGAGAAAAGGGAACCCTCCTGCACTGTTGGTGGGAATGTAAATTGATACAGTATGGAGGGTCCTTAAAAAACTAAAAATAGAACTACTATATGACCCAGCAATCCCACTACTGGGCACATACCCTGAGCAAACCATAATTCAAAAAGATACATGTACGACAGTGTTCATTGCAGCACTATTTACAATAGCCAGGATATGGTAGCAACCTAAATGCCCATCAACAGATGAATGGATAAAGAAGATGTGGCACATATATACAATGGAATATTACTCAGCCATAAAAAGGAATGAAATTGAGTTACTTGTAGTGAGGCAGATGGACCTAGAATCTGTCATACAGAGTGAAGTAAGCGAGGAAGAGAAAAACAAATACCGTACGCTAACGCATATATATGTGATTTTAATAAGCAATACTGATGAACCTAATGGCAAGACAGGAATAAAGATGCACACGTAGAGAACGGACTTGAGGGCACGGGGGTGGGAAGGGGAAGCGGAGATGAAGTGAGTGAGAGAGTAGCACTGACATATATCCACTACTAAATGTAAAATGGATGGCTAGTGGGAAGCTTCTGCATAGCACAGGGAGATCACCTCGGTGCTTTGTGACGACCTAGAGGGATGGGGTAGGGAGGGTGGGAGGGAAGCTCAAGAGGGAGGGGATATGGGGATATATATAGACATATAGCTGATTCACTTTGTTGTACAGTAGAAACTAACAAAACATTGTAAAGCATTTGTACTCCAATAAAGATGTGGAAAAAGAACAACACAATGAGATACATCTCACAGCTGTTAGAACGGCTATAATTAAGAAGACAAGAGATAACAAGCATTGGTGAGGACAATACAGAAAAAGGATACAGAAAAAGGAAACTTTTGCACTGTTGATGGGAATGTAAATTGTTTTAGCCACTATGGAAAACAGTATGGAGGTTCCTGAGAAAATTAAATATAGAATTTCCACATAACCCAGCAATCCCACTTCTGGGTATATATCTAAAGGGAATGAAAACAGGATATTGAAGAGATATATGCACTTCCGTGTTTATTGCAGCATTATTCACAATAGCCAAGATATAGACTCAACCTAAGCGCTCATCAACAGATGAGTAGATAAAGAAGAGGTTGTATGTATATACAATAGAATATAATTCAGCCATAAGAAAGAAGGCCATCCTGCCATTTGTGGCAACACTGATGGACTTTTCGCTAAGTAAGATAAGTCAGACAGAGAAAGACAAATACTCTATGATATCACTTATATGTGAATCTAAAAAACCCAACTCATCAAAACAGAGTAAAATGGTGGTTACCAGGGGCTTGGGGGAATAAGAGGTGTTGTTTAAGGGTACAAACTTGCAAACAGTTGACAAATAAATCTTGGATGTCTAAGGCACAGTTTAGTGAACATAGACAACAATATTTTATTTTAATCATCAAATTTTCTAAGAGACTAGATCTTAATTATTCCAACCACAAAAAAAGAAATAATTATGTGATGTGATAGAGGTGCTATCTAAATTTATTTGATATATGTCAAATATATTTGAATACAGATAATGATTTTTAAAAAGAAAGAAAAAGAAAATCAGGAAAATTACATATATAGATATAATATAGATATCATATATGAGAATATTAACTTGTAACCATTAATAACCAGGTAACTGTAAAGAAAATATCTATAATAGATATTGAAAATAGCTTCACACAAAGGAAGTGAAAAGGGAACCAAAACCTGTCACTACAACAACAACAAAAAAATCAACTAAACTCAAAGGAAGGTAGAAATGGAGAAAATTAGGGAGAAAAAAGCTAGAAGACATGTAGAAAACAAATAGCAAAGTGTCCGATGTAAGTCCTTCCCTATTAGTAATTACTTTAAATGTACATGGATTAAACTCTCCAATCAAAAGGTACAGATTGCAAGAATGGATCAAAAAAGATGCAACCATATGATGTCTACAAGAGATTCACTTTCAATGTTAAGACACCAGGAGGTTGAAAATGAAAGGATGAAAAGAGATATTCCAAGTCAAGAGAAACCTAAGGAGAGCCGGGATGACTATAATTAACAAACTAGACTTTACATATAAAACTGTTATAAAAGACAAAGAAAGACATTATATAATTACAGGAGGGTCATTTCACTGAGAAGACACAACAGCTATAAACAGATAAGAACCAAATATCAGAGAAGCAAAATTTAGGAAGCAAACATTGACAGACTTAAGGGAGAAACAGACAGTTCTACAGTAACAGTTAGAAACTTCAAACTCCCACTTTCAGTAATAGAACAATCAGACAGAATATGAGAAAACAGAGAAATAAGGGAATAGAGGATGTGAACATCATCATAAGCCAACTGTACCTAACAGATATGTACACTCTTCTCCCAAACAGTAGAATACACATTTTTCTCAAGTGCATGTGAAATGTTCTCCAGGATAGAGTACATGTTAGACCACAAAGCATTTCTTTAAAATTTTTAAATGATGGAAATCCCCCCAAAACTTAAAATCATTTCCAACCCCAATGAAATAAAGCTATAAGTCAATAGCAGAAAATAATCTGGAAATCCACAAATATGTGGAAATGAAACAGTACCCTTTTAATCAGCAAATTGGTCAAAGAGGAAATCACAGAGACATTAGAAAATACCAGGAGACAAATGAAAGTGAAAACACAACATACCAAAACATACAGTGAAAGTAGAATTGAGAGGGAAATTTATAGCTGTAGACAAATACATTAAAAAGGAAGAAAAATCTCAAATCTGTACACTAACTTTACAGCTTATGGAACTGGAAAAAGAAATGAAAACTAACCCAAAGTCGCAGAAGGGAAGAAATAATAAAGATTATAACAGAGATAAATAAAATATGGACTAGAGAAATACCAGTGAAATAAAAAATTGGTATGTTGAAAAGATCAACAAAATGGACAAACCTTTATATCCATTGATTTAAATAAAAGAGGGATGACTCGAATGAAATCAGAAAATGAAGTGGGACACTACTACTGATTTTATACAAATAAAAAGGATTATAAGAGAACACTGGAATTTGTAAGCCAGCAAAATAGATAACCTAGATGAAATTAGCACATTCCAGGAAACACACTTACCTGCCCAGACTGAATCATGAAGAAACAAAAGCTGAATAGACCTATAACTAGTAAAGAGGTTGAATCCGTAATCAATAATCTCCCAACAGAGAAAAGTCCAGGACCAGATGGTTTCACAGATTAATTCTACTAATCATTTAAAGAGGAATTAACACTAATCCTTCTCCAAATCTTCCAAAAAATTGAAGTGGAGGGAACACTTTCAAACTTATTTTATGAGGCCTGCATTACCCTGTTACCAAAGCCAGACAAACACTTGAAGAAGAGTACAGACTAATATTTCATATGGATATAAATTCAAAAATCCTCAACAAAAAAATCTAGCACAATCTGAAAAGGTAGGATTTATTTCCACAATACAAAGATGGTTCAACATATAAAACTCAAACAATGTAATTAATAAAATTAATATATCAGAGAAACCAAACTACGTGATCATTTCAACTGCTGTAGAATCACTTGATAAAATCTAAAACCCCTTCTTCATAAAAACACTCATATTGGGAATAGAGAAAAATTCTATGTAAAACATGATAAAGGCTAATATATGAAAAATCTACAGCTAACATATCAATGGTGAAAGACTAAAAGCTTTTCCCCAAAGATCAAGAGTAGTACAAGGATGCCCGCTTTCATCACTTCTGTTCAACATAGCACTGGAAGTTATAGACAGAGCAACTAGGCAAGAAAGAGAAATAAAGGCATCCAAATTGAAAAAAAAGAAAAAAGATGTAACATCTCTGTTCTTGGACAATATAATCTTACATGTAAAAAACCCCAAAGATTTCACAAAAAATGTTTGAGTTAATAAGGAAATTCAGCAAAGTTATAGGATACAAAATCAACGTATAAAAATCAGTTCTATGTCTATATACAAATAATGAACATTCCAAGAAGGAAATTAAGAAAACTATTCCATTTACAATATCATCAAACAGAATAAAATACTTAAGAATTAATGTAATCAATGAGGCAAAAGACCAGTACACTGAAAACTAGAATACATTGCTGAAAGAAATTTTACAATATGTAAATCATTGGAAAAACATGATAAGGAAAATCATAAAGTTTTCTATGGCAAGAAAATCAGACTAAGTCAGAATTGAAACATGCAGGACATGCCCCCATTTGTGACGGACCTCTCCCAAGTATTCATTGTGCTTCTGCATTATGCATTAACCAGACCTCCTCAAGGCAGGAGGATATAATCAACCTTTGAGGATAATGGTCCCTTTCTTCTGATGCCAGCATTGTAATTTCTAAGATCGATATTTTTTGTCATCTTGACATTGGATCAAATTGACCTAAAGGCTCACTCTGTATATGCATATCTGGCCAAAACATCTCTGAGGAACTTTATGTATCATGTTAACCTGTCAGTGTGACACATAATTCTTTGTCTCAAAACTATATAAAACTGCATCTCTAGCTCCTGGCAAGTGTAACAGTTCTCAGAGCTTCTGAGAATCTGTCTCCAAGGTAATAATCCTCAGTTTGGCTCAAATAAAATGCTCTAATTTTTCTTCTTTGCCTGGTTGTTAATTGAATTTTCATCAGCAAACATTACATATTTATGGATTAGCAGACTTAATAGTGTTAAATTGGAAATACTAGCTAAGGTTATCTACAGATTCAATGCAATCTTTATCAAAATCTCAACAGCAATTTTTTTTGTAGAAATTGAATGATCCACCCTAAAATTCATATGGAATCTCAGGGGATTCAAATAGCTATAAGCAAAATCTTGACTAAGAACAAAGTTGGCAGGTTCATATTTTCTGGTTTCCAAATTTAATACAAAGTTATTGTATTAATAGCTTGACCAAAACAGTGTGGTACTGGCATAAGGACAGACATATAGAACAATGGAATAAAATCGAGAGTCCAGAAATAAACCCTCATATATGTATTCAATGGGTTTTTGACAAGGGTACCACCAAGACTATTTCCCAATGTGGGAAATGACAGTATTTTCAACAAATGATTCTAGGAAAACTGGATGTCTACATGCAAAAGAATGCAGTTAGATTCTTATCTTACACCTACATAGTCTATACAAAAATTAACTCAAAATGGATCAAAGACCTAAATGTAAAAGCTAAAACTAATAAACTTATAAGAAAACATAGGGGAAAAGCTTTATGACATTGGATTTTGTAATGGTTTTTAGATATGACACCAAGAGCACAGACAATAAAGAAAAAAGAGATAAACCAAACTTTATCAAAAGTAAAAACTTTTGTACAAAGGATACCATGAAAAAAAATGAAAAGAGAGGGACTTCCCTGGCAGTGCAATGGTTAAGAATCCGCCTTCCAAAGCAGGGGACATGGGTTTGATCGCTGGTTGGGGAACTAAGATCCCACATGCCGTGGGACAACTAAGAACATGAGCTGCAACTACTGAGCCCGCGGACTCTAGAGCCCCCATGCCACAACTAGAGAGCCCCTGTGCTGCAACTACTGAGCCTGCGCACTCTGGAGCCCACGAGCCACAACTCGAGAGGAGCCTGCGTGCTGCAACTCGAGAGAAGCCTGCGTGCTGCAACTAGAGAAGCCCGCGCACCTCAACGAAGAGCCCGCATGCTGCAACTAAGACCCGATGCAGCCAAATAAATAAACAAATAAATATTTTAAAAAATGAAAAGATAACCTACAGAATGAAAGAACAATTGCAAATCATATATCTGATAAGAAATTGATATCCAGAATACATAAGAACTCCTACAACTCAACAACCAACACCAAACAGCCCAATTCAAAAATGGGCCAAGGACTTAAATAGACATTTCTACAAAGAAGATATACAAATGGCCATTAAGCACATAAAAAGATGCTCAACATCCCTAGTCATTAGGGAAATGTAAACCAAAACCACAATGAGATACCACTTCATGATGGTTATTATCAAAAACAAAACAAAACAAAATAAAATAAAACAAAACAAAATTTGGAAAATAATAAGTGCCAGAGAGAATGTGGATAAACTGAAACCCTTGTACACTGCTTGTGTGACTGTAAAATAGTGCAGCCACTGTGGAAAATAGTTATGGCATAGTTCACATAGTTAAACACAGAATTAAAAGCACAGAATGATCCAGCAGTTCCACTCCTAGGCATATGCCCAAAAGGAGTGAAAGCAGGGACTCAAATAGTTAACCTGTATACCAGTGTTCGCAGCAGCACTATTCACAATAGCTCCAGTGAGGAAACGATCCAAGTGCTTATCTACAGATAAAAGGATAAAGGAAATGGTATATACATTAAATGGCATATTATTCAGCCATATAAAGAATGAAAATTTGATACATGCTACAACATGGTTGGACCTTGAAAACATTTTGTTAAGTGAAATAAGTCAGACACAAAAGGCCAACTAGTGTATGATTCTACTTGTATGAGGTACCTAGAATAGGCAAATTCACAGATATAGAAAACAGGATAGAGGTTACCACAGGTTGGGGAGAGATGAATGGGAGTTATTGTTTAATAGGTATAGGTTTCAATGTCCTCTGCTGACCAAAGCACATAAGCCATGTCTAGCTCCACGAGGGACTGTGAGGGGTCCTAAGAAGGAGAAAACAAGACATGAGATGACCCACAAACAGGAGAACACAGATCAATGGTCTGGCCTGCATAGCCCTATTCTGCCATTCATCCAAGCTGTGGGAGGAGCTGTGAAGGACACAGATATGCTGAGTCTGCATATTACTCTGAGGATGTCCCTTCAGCTGTCATCAGCTCTAGGAACCCCTCATGTGCAGAGTTTCCTTGCCCAAGGTCGCTCCCTTCCTCAGGTAGCCACCTGCGGTGACTGATGGCCTAATCATTTGGCCCAACTTGGGACAACCATGAGGGTGCCTTTCAGCTCCAAAGCTCCTCCCAGGTCAGCAGAGCCTGTCAGGCCTGCACTAAAGCGCCACTCAGTCCTCCTTCTGTCAGTCCCCTCGCACAGGTGTTGATGCCAAGGCCCTTCCTACTGAACATCCTGCCTCACTCTGTTCCCGGCGTTCTGCTTCTCTCCTCTTTGGCCAGCCCCTCTCCTTCCACGCTGCCCCACGTGTGGGTGCTCCTCTGGGTTCTGCCTCCTCATTCTCCTCTCGGGCACACCCACCCTGGGCTCCTACGTGCCTTTCTCCAGCTGCCTGGGACCTCCTTGGACCCTTCTCTTTTTTACTCCAGCTGCTGCTTCCAGTCTTTCCTTTTCCTACCCATCCTCCCCAAGGCAGCCAAGGGGTCCTTCTGAAAATGCAGATCTGATCCATTTCTCCTCTGATAAAATGTGAAGAACACACCTCCTACGTGGGCCCAGGGCCACGTCATTGGCCTGTGCCCCTCCTTTCTCCTTCTCCCCCACGCCCAACTTCTACACACCTGGATCTTCTGGGATCACCTGAGGGCCTCATTCCTCAGGCCTTTGCACAGGCCACTCCCTTAGCCTGCAGCTCCCTGGCCTTCATAGGCCACTGGCCAGTACTGTGGGCACATGGGAGGGTCTGTCATTTTCATCCAATTCAGCCTAACGAAGGAACCAATGAATAAGGAATCTAATGAAGCAGCTGGGAGTGAACCACTCAAGACCTTCCTGCAGGTGAGACACTGGTTTTGCTTCTAACCACCCGGAGGGATTCTCAGGGACCCACCCAGTCTTGGAGTCTTTGGAATGGCTTTGGAATCAGATACTCTAGACTTTTAATTCCAGCTCCATGTTTTCCTATCTGAGGATTTGGGTGGTTATTCCCAGGCCCTGAGCAGCTTCCTTTCCTCATCTGTAAAATAGTGGTCATAACATTTACACACAGTTGTTAAGAAGATGCAGTGATGAGGCTGATTTCCTACTCTACCCTTACCCTGAGTCTGGGGACACACCTGGTCTCCCTCCATCCATTCTGTCTGGAATCCTGTGGCCTCTACCTTCAAAAGAGCTCCATCATCGCCACCCATACCTACTGGTCCACACCACCATCATCTCCTCCCTGGGTCCCTGCACGAGGCCCCTCATTGGTCTCCTGCCAGGATCTGCCCTTGTGCCCTTTAACGGTGACCCTTTTAGAAACAGTGCAATCACACACCTCCTCTGCTCAAACGACACCTACCCTCTCCCACCTCCTCACCTTCCAGTGTGTCAGCATAGCCTTTCCTGAACACATCTTTAGAACAGCCCCTCCCTCAGCACTTCCCATCCTCCTGTCCTGATTTTCCCCCTGGTGTTTATCCCCATCTAACACAATATTTCCTCTTTGATTTATTTCTTTCTTGTCTCCTAATATGAAAGCTCTAAGGGGATGAGGACTTTTTCAAGTTTTCTTTGCTGCCTTATCCCCACTGCCCAAAACAGTGACGGGAGTATAGCAGTTTTCCAGTAATTATTTCAGTGAGTGGATGAACAAGGGAATGAGAGAATGAATAAGACTGCTCACCAATGGATGAAAGATCCAGAGAGCCTTGGGAGTGCCACCAGCAGAGGTGTCTGACGCACGACCCACCTCCCCACAAAGGGCACATGCAGAGTGAGCGAGCCACGGAGTCAGGGCTGGATCAGGGGCCCCTGCAGTGCCAGGGAGTTCCCAGGGTGTGTGACTCTGCCTTCCCTGGAAGTTTGTTTTATGCTTATCCTCCACAGCTGCATCTGACACATGCTGGGCAAACCATATAAACTCCCCTTCATCCCCATCCCAACCTGGTGAGGTGGGTATGAAGGCCCCATTGTACAGATGGGGACACTGAGGCAGAGAGAGGTGAGGCGACTTGCCCTAGGCCGCATGACTGATGACGAGTGGAGTCTGCCTGACTGCAAAGCTGGGGCTGCCTCCTCAGTGGTCCTTAGTCCCCTCTCCACAAGAGTAGCAGGGGACATCAGGAGGAAGGCTGTCCTCACATTCTGGGAGAATCTTGTCAAGTGGTTTTCTTCAACTAGACTAAAAGAGCATAGTTCCCAGGGAGTGCTGTTCCTTCCCTGGGGCTGAGGAGTGTACTGTGCTTTCAGACAAGCCTGGCCTGGCCCACTGTGGCCGAGCTGTAGGCCTACTCCTCCCTGATGGCCTGGGGCTGAGACATGGGTGTGCAGGGCCTTCTTTCGGACATCCCCAGCTCCCCTTCTCATGTGCAGAATCCAGCAGGATTCAGACCTGGCCAGACTGCAAGGCAAGTGTCTTACTGACAGTAAGGGGCGGGGACTGTGGGGCAGCTTCAGTCCTGGAGCCTGACTGGACTGAGCTGGAGTGGCCCCCCTTTCCCTCCTGCCCTCCCGGCCGTCCTGGGAAGACCCCACACTTCACGTGAACTACAGCGACGCCAGCTGTGGTCAGGGGGTCAGCGCTGGCTCCCAGCACTTAGGAAGACAAAGGAGGCAGGAGGTGGGGGAGGGGGGTGGGCGGGAGGGGTGGGAGGTGGGGACAGCCTGGCTCAGGAAGCCATTTCTCTGGTGCCTTTCTAGTCCCCCTACCTCACACCCTTCTTGGAGGAGAGGAAAGGGGAGCATCCTTCCACTCTTTAATGTTTTGCAGCAAACTAACTTTGATGGACATTGAGCAAACCATGTAGTACTCCCAGCCTCAGTTTCGTCACCTTAAAGTAGGGGTATAGAACCCACTTCCTCAAGTTCTTGGTTGTTCTCAGTGTTCAGCACATCCCTGAAACATAGTAAGTGACCCACCTGTGCCCAGAGCCCTTCCCCCATCCATCCTGGGGCTGTGCTGTGCCCACACTGGGCTTGACTGCAGACAGCAGGGGTGTGGGCAGTGGCGCTGTAACAGGATGGCAGCTGACGGGACCCTTCGGACTCACTGCCACTCTCTGGAAAGACTGACCCAAAGAGGCTGTCATCTCCCTACAATGCCCATCCATCCCCATCCCCAATGCCCAAGAGGGGAATCACTACCACCCTGGGCAACCAGACAAGATGTGCCCAGGGCATCTCAGAATTCCTGCCACTGGACCGTGAGGAGGGAATTTCTCTTCTAGCAAGCAGGGTGCTCCCACCTCTGCTGCCTCTGCTTAGAAGCTAGTGGGCTGGGGCACACATCCCCCCCCTCCAAGCATCAGTCTCCACAGAGAATAAGAGGAATCAGAGGTAGTACAAACTGGGATGCTGGAATTAGGGAAACACAGGAAGCCTGGGTTCTGTCACCCCCACCAGCCTCTGGGCTACTTCACCCAAACTCTGGGAGCCTGCTCCCCCTTCCAGGAGGTTGCATATGCAAATATTTTCCCTGCTGTATATCCCAGTATTGTTTTGAGGATGGCAGATGCCCAGTAAAGGGCTTTGGGGACCATAAAGTGCTTCAGTGATATTGGGAGTCAAACCACTGTTATTACTGAATAAGTAAAATTTATCCTCAATCCCACAGAGGAGTTGAAAATGGAACCAAGGCAATGTCTCCAGTCCGAAGACCAGCCCATCCCTTTCCTTCCTTGAGGGCCAGAAGGTACCTAATGCACAGCCCAGGTTTCCCAAGGCCACATGCAGAAAGTCCAAAGTGTTCAGAAAGTGCACACAAACTGTAATGTGGATCTCTAAGCAGTCAAAGAAAGAAGCAAAACATTTAGAACCAGCAAAGCAAAGGACTTTGTAAGCAGTGACACTAGGAGAATGCCTAACAGATGACACGGCAACCTCTCTGGGGCCCAGGAAAAATACAGGTCATTTGGTTAAAAACAAAACAAAAAAAAAAACACAACCCCACACTCAAAGTGAGCTTCTCCCAAGTGCTGAGAAGATAGCGCCTAGCAATCACCTGCCCCTCCAGCTGTGTAAGGGGCGTGCAGGCCACGGGTCCTCGTCCAGCTGAGAGCCATCCAGAAACCTATGGTGGCCTTTTTTCCTTTCCAAAAGAAAAAGTCCCAGGAAACGAATGCCCGGGTCACTCCCTCGGCCTCAGGACAAGGAGGGAGGCCACAGAGGTCTGACCAAGACTCCTCCACCCTCTCCCCTCACAGAAGCTGGCATCTGTTTAAGCCAAGTCTTGCCCACACTGACATCAGAGACAGCACTACTGCTACCAATGGCGCCATCGGGGCAGGAGGGCCACTCACATGTCCAAGATGAAGTAGAGGTCAAAAGAGCTTTGGCAGGAACTCTCATCTTTTGCCCGGCTCTTCCGGGTCCAGGTGCTGGGGCTGCGGAGGTGGTGGGAGGTTCCCGTGTCCTGGATGAGGTGGCGGTAGAGGTTCCCCCGGTCCAGACTGCGGTGGTGGGGGTCCTTCCAGCCTGGACCGTCGTGCTGGAAGCTCCACGCGCTCAGCAGCGGTGGCAGAAGCACCAGCAGCAGGAAGAGCGTGGGCCCTGGCAGGCCAGACCCACCGCTGCCCATTTTGTTTGGCTGCCCCTGCAGCCCCACTGGACGCCGGCCTCCGCTGTGTCTGCGTGTTCCAAGGGTCCTCGACCCCTCTAGCCCTTTCCCCAAAGCTGTGAGCCTCCCCCGGTACCTGCACTGAGGGCGGAAGATGCAAAGAGCGCTGGCCTTGGGCGATGGCCCACTACCTGCTCGGCCTGCCTCCAGCCCCAAGGAGGCAGAATTCCCTTATGATGTCACTTATGATGGACAGAAAGGTTGGCATGGTGACTTTGTGACCTGCAGCTCTGCTCAGTGTCCTGCCTGTTGACAATCCCATGGGGGAGTCAGGGGCTCTTTGGAGGGGCAGCAAGATGTGGCCTCCGTTTGTTCCTCATCCCAAACCCTCTCAGGTGGCCATTAAGATCCTGGGGAAATCCTGCCTTCTTGTCAGCTGAAAGAGGGCAGCTGAGGTGGCTTAGATGAGGCATCGCTGTGGGGGAGGAGGTCCCGGAACTGGGAGTGTAGCGTGTTGCCGTGGTCATTCGTGTGACCCAGTGGATGGAAGGATCTAGAAGGGGAAGAAGGTCCTGCAAGGATGTCAAAGTCCCTTGTGACTGAAGGGCCTGCCAGTTATCTACTTTTTGTAAAAGCCATCACAAGCTGAGTGACAAAACAAAAACTAGTTCGTTATGCTCACAGGGTCTGTGGACCAGAAATTCAGAGAGGGCCGAGTGACGATGGCTTGTCTCTGCTCCATGGAAAAACATGCAACAACTAAAAGGGGGGTGGGGCGGGGGCGGGGCGTGGCTCGCAGCTGTTAACTTGCGACCATTAGCTTGAGACCCTTAGGACATGACCTTTAGTCATCCTCCCAGCGGCCCTCGGGCAGAGAGTGCGGTGAGGGGTGGATTGCGGCCTTCTCCCCGGGGCCCTCCAGGCCCTCCGGCCTCAGGCTGCCAGGTGAGCTGGGGGTTGGGGGACAGGCTGAGGGCTGTGAAGCCCTGGCCATGGCCGCCCACGGACTGGGCCCAGGCCTTGAAGCAGTGGCCGAACCTCTCCCCAAAACCCGCCTCCGGGACCTAATGGCGGCGGCGGCCTCCATGGGTCACAGTGCGTGGGACCCGGCCCCCATTTAGGCGTCTTGAGGAGCCTGAGGGCTGGTCCTGGGCGCCTGGCTCCCTCAGGCTGGGCAGGGTCTGGAGACCTGGCCCTGAGGGCGCCGCTAGCTGAGATCTGCCTCTTCAGCTGGACCTGGGCACTGGCGGGAGGACCCAGACTGGGTGCTGGACGAACGCTCCCGGGCAGGGTGATGGGCCTGCGCAGGGACCCCCTCGCTTAGCCGGCGCCTGGACCTCGGAGGACGAAAGTCCAGCCTTGGGACCTTGACCAAGTAAAATGAGGGGCAATGATGTCGCTTTGCTTATGGGATTGGTTAAGTGTTGAAAGTCGAAAGGAGGCGTGGAGACAATTAAATGCCTCCCCTTCCCTTTCTTGTCAGAACAGAGAATAACATTTGTTATTAACAAATGTGAAGAACCTCGTGACCTGACTGTGACCTGACCTCATGAACGAAGGATCTGACACCAAGATGTCTGCAACAACTAACCACGCCCCTCCCTCACCTTTCCTATAAAAGGGTTTTGCCGAAAGCTTTCGGGGAGTTTGGGGTTTTTAAGGCATGAGCCATTGTCTCCTTGCGTGGCCCTGAAATAAACCTTTCTCTGCTCCAAACTCAGACGTTCCGGTATTTGGCCTCACAGTGCGTCGGACACAGGGACTTGCGTTTGGGTAAAAAATCCATTCGCTCTTTCATGTCAATTCTAGAAGTAGCACACTGTTTTCACTCCTCTCCCCCGCCGAACCTTCTAATATTCGACTACAATGACTGTAAATATTTGGAAGGATTTGAATCTGTGATCTGGACTCCTCCTATCAGTGAACACGGCAGTGTCTTCATTTATTTGAGTTGTTTTCAGTGCCTTGCCTATAAATTTCCCTATGAATATCTTGACTTCTTTTGTCAAGTGCCTTCCCTATATACTCTGTATTTTTGATGCTATTGGAATGGCATTTTTAATACAGAGTTTTTAAATGATTGCTATCCTGAAGAAATGTATGTATTTGATATACTCACCCAACTTGCTAAACTCTGTTGTTATAAAAATTTATCTGTAGAATTGTTTGCGTTTCTATAGAAAATGAACAGACCCCAAAAACATTATGCTGACTAGTTCTCCAATGAAATGTTGACTCGAAGTTGTGATGGAGGCATTCTTGATTGTAAAGAGAATAATTCTAACACATCACATTTAAGAATGGTATTTATTGAAGGCTTCTGTTGGATATCTTTTATCCGATTAGGCAGTTTCCTTGTTATTCTCGGTTTGATACAAATCGTGAGGGAGTGTTGAATTTTATCTAAATTCCCTTTCTGTATATTCTTTTGATGAATATGTGCATTTCACCAATAATCTGTTAGTGTGATTAATTACATTGGTGCATGTAAAGCTAATTTTAATATTTTATTACTAAACCCAAATTGATCAGGATAATTTTTTAAAACACTGCTGGATTGCGTTTACCATTAGTTTAGAATTTTTTAACCTATGATCAGGAGAGAGGCTGCCCTTTAATTCCTGTTTTTTGCTATTCTTATCTGGTTTTGATATTAGGTATACTAGCCTCATAAAATGTGCTTGGGAATGTTTTCACCTTCTTTTGGAAGGACTTTGAACATGATCACAATAATCTCCTCCTTGAATATTTGATATGATATAATCTATGCCTGGTGTTTTCCTTGTGGGAACTTTTTAAACTACTGATAAAATTTACTCAGTATTTACTGAATGTTATGGACTGAATTGTGCACCCACCAATTTAGATTTTGAACCCTGACCTTTAATGTGACTGTATTTGGAGATTAGGGCCCTTAGGGAGGTGACTGAGGTTAAATGGGGTTATAAAGTGGAGTCCTAATCCCAGAAGACATAGATCCTCAAAAGAAGAGAAAGAGACACCAGAACTCTCTTCCTACACAGGCACAGAGGAAAGGCCATGTGAGGACACAGCGAGAAGGTGGTCATTTGAAATCCAGGAAGAGAAACCACATGAGAAACCAACCCTGTTGGCACTTTGATCTTGGACTTCCTGCCTCCAGATGGTGAGAAAATAAATTTCTGTTTTTAAGCCACCCAGCCTGTGGTACTTTGTTAAGGCAGCCTGAGCAGGCTACCACATTGGATTGTTTAGTGCTTCCATTCTTTTATCAGTCATTTCAGATATATTTTTCTAGGAATTTGAACATCTTTGCCCCTATATTTGGTATAAAGTTCAGAATATGTTTGATTTTTATATTTCTGCTCTATCTTGTTTTTAATTCCTATTATTACTTGTGTCTTTTCTTATTTTATGGATTCACAACAAGGAGGGTATTGCCTCCAAGAGGTTGAAAATTAGTTAAGAATCTTTTTAAGTAGGAAGCACAGTCATAAAGAGATATATAGTTTCTCTGTGATGTTACATTAAACCATTTTTTTGGTATCATAAATTTCCTATAAGCTAGTGGTTAGAGCTAGAAACTTGGTGAGATTCAAGGTTAATTGTTTTTGTTGTTGTTGTTGATTTTATTCTTCAGGAGACACATGATACTTGGTAGTTGTATTTTTACTGATGATAAGATTGGTAAATGGGATCAAGTTTGTCAGTCTGTTCCCACCATTAAAGTTCTCCAGCAATGTTTTGACTCATGGTTAAATCCCCCAGCAACATTCCAACTAATGGCTTAAGCATCTATTAATGATAAATGTCTATATTATTTCATTAAGGGTCGCAAAATGGTGACTTAAAAAAAATTTTTTTTTTCTTTTTTGCGGTACGCGGGCTTCTCACTGTTGCGGCCCCTCCCGCTGCGGAGCACAGGCTCCGGATGCGCAGGCTCAGCGACCATGGCTCACGGGGCCAGCCGCTCCACGGCATGTGGGATCTTCCCGGACCGGGGCACGAACCCGCGTCCCCTGCATCGGCAGGCGGATTCCCAACCACTGCACCACCAGGGAAGCCCTAAAAAAAAAAAAATGTTTTTATTGGAGTATAGTTGATTCACAATGTTGTGTTAGTTTCAGGTGTACAGCAAAGTGAATGAGCTATACATATACATATATCCACTCTTTTTTTTTTTTTGATTCTTTTCCCATATAGGCCATTACAGAGTATTGAGTAGACTTCCCTGTGCTATACAGCAGGTAAAATGGTGACTTTTAATTTTATTATTTCTTCTGTATTTATTAGCTGAGGTTCTTTTTTCCCCATTTGATTGAGATATAATTAACATAGCACTGTATGTTTAATGTATGCAGCATAATAATTTGACTTACATATATTGTGAAATGGTCACCACAGTAAGGTTAGTTAACTTATATCATCTCATCTAGATACAAAAAAAGAAAAAGAAAAAAATGTTTTTTCCTATGAAGAGAATTCTTAAGATCTATTGTCTTAACAAATTTCAAATATACCATAGAGCAGTGTTAACTGTAGTATCATGTTGTAAATTACATCCCAAGTACTATTTTATCTTATAACTGAAAGTTTGCACCTTTTGAACAGCTTCATTCAATTCCTCCTCCCCCAACTCCCCACCTCTGGTAACCACAAATATGATCTCTTTTTCTATGAGGTTTTATTTATTTTTTTTAAGGTTCCACATATAAGTGAGATCACACAGTATTTATCTTTCTCTGACTTATTTCACTTAGCAAAATGCTATCAAGTTCTATCCATGTTGTCACAATGGCAGGATTTCCTTCCTTTTTATGGCCAAATAAAATTCCATTGTGTATATATATATATATATATATATATATATATATATATATATACCACAACTTTTTAATTCAAAAAAATTTTAGTGAGATATACTTTATTTACAATATCATATTAGTTTTAGGTGTACAAAATTTTTAGAGATTATACTCCATTTATAGTTATTATAAAATGTTATATTGCCTGTGCTGCAGAATATTTCCTTGTAGCTTATTTATTTCATACATAGTAGTTTGTACCTCTTAATTCCCTACCCTTATCTTGCCCCTCCCCACTTCCATCTCCTCGCTGGTAACCACTAGTTTGTTCTCTATATCTGTGAATCTGTTTCTTTTGAGTTATATTAACTAGTTTGTTTCATTTTCTAGATTCCACATATAAGTGATAACATACAGTATTTGTCTTTCTCTGACTTATTTTACTGAGCATGGTACTCTCTAGGTCCATCCATGTTGTGGCAAATTACACAATTTCATGTTTTTAGGGCTGAGTAGTATTCCATTGTGTGTGTGTGTGTGTGTGTGTGTGTGTGTGTGTGTGTTGACAATGCGAGCAACAGCTATCTAGGGGGAGGCACTCCTGGCTGGGTTAAAGGCAGATCTTTGGTCTGCAGAGCATTTGTGCATAGTGGCGATACATTAAGGCGAAGTTGACACACCTCCCCTGTAAGGAAGAGAAGAGAGAGGTCACTGAGAAGCCATCAGAATTGGGAGCAGAAGGCTGTGGTTTCCTTGGTTCAAGGGGAGCAGGCTCAGGACCTGTTAGGATCCCCAGGGTGAGCCCTTGTTGATGCCCTTCCTCTCCCTGGGTGCTGGCCTCCAGTCTGTGCTCCTATTTCTAGACTCAGTTCAGGCATTGGGCATCTGCCCTCCCTTTTCCAGGGAACCCTGTTGTTCTGCCTCTGGCCTGCCTTCGCTCTGGGGTTGAACTTGCCTGCTTCCTTCTGGACTGGGAGCCTATGGAGCAAAGACAAGGGCTGATTGCCACTGTAGCCCCAGCATTGCCCAGGCTCTCTTGATGAGTGTGTGCCAAAGGGCTGAGTCCCCACTACCATCCTCAGGCTGGGCTCTGGGCCCACAGGGCAAGGGCAGGTGGGGGCACCTTCAGATGGGTGATGGGCTATGGAGGCACATGGGCCCTTAGGTTTGGGTAAAGATTGATGCAGATCCTTTGGGACGGTGTAATCTGTCTGTAGCAAAAACTGCCCCTGGCTTTTCTGTCATTTCCTCCTTGTCCCCAGCTTCTGCTCAGCTTAGGACTCCCAGCTGAAGAGCCCAGATTGCCAGACAGGGTGCCCTAAGCACTCTGGAAGCTGGCAACAACTCTGAGCACTCAGCTCCAAGAGATGCAGACAGTGAGTAAGAAAGGGTCTCCATGCTCTGAGGCAGCATAAGGGAGAAGAGGGAGAACACCTTGGTCTTTCCCAGACTCCCAGCTCACTTCCAGTGGGCAGGTCCTCAAGGACCACGGGGTCTCTCTTTACCCCCCAAAATCTCATTGGCAACCAAGGCAGTCAGAACGTAGGAGCACAGTTTGAGCCATGGCCCCTGAGTGTGGACCCTTCTTAGCCTGATCTGTGCATCCCCACACCATGTACACTCACACCTTTGTGCCTTTGTGTCCCTCTCTTCTTTACATGAAGCATAGTATGCAAGGTGCCCTATAGAACAGTCCCTGCTCTCAAGGAAGCTTCTAGTTCAGTGGTTTGCTATGGTCACTTGAATAATGGCCCCGAATATATCCCAGTCCTAATCCTTGTGACCTGTGGATGTTGTAGGTCATATTGCAGAAGGGCCTTTGCAGGTGTGATTAAGGATCTTGAGATGGGGAGACTATTCTAGATTACGTGGGGGGGCTCCTACACTTGATCAAAGGGTCCTGTGACAGGGAAGCAGAGGGAGATTTGCCCAAAAAACAAGGCCATGTGACTGTGCAAGCAGAGCAGGTTTAGGTGCTGCCTTGCTGCCTTGTAGATGGAGAAGGGCCAGGAGCCAAGGAACACACGGAATATAGCTCTAGAAGCTGAAAAGACAGGAAAAGCATTCTCTCCTGGAACCTCAGGAAGGAGTGTGTTCTGGAAGGGCCAATATTAGAAAAATTCTTCTGGGGATTAGAAGGTGGTGGAGCAGAGAGACACTGTCATTTCACAGAAGGTAACGGTAAATTAGACCGACTACCATAATGCGTGGACTGTCATAAGGACACTCCTGGGTACTGTGTCCCCATTGCCTGTCTGGGTATCTCCTGCTGCACATTCAGGGCTGGGGTTGGGGGCCGACTCTGGTCTGCAGAGACTGTAGGTCCCAGCTGACACCCCGTCACTTAGACCAAGATTGACTTTAAGCCTGGGACCAGAGCACTGAGGGCTTCAAGAAAGGACTCAGGACTCACTCCTGCACCTACTGGAATACTGGGGTACCCACAGAAATCCTACAGCACTAGGTCTCCAGGACGAAGGTTGGGAGGGACAAGGTCAAATGGGATGGGGGCAGAGGAGGGGGAGGGGTCACATCCACCAGGCACAGTTACGGGCTCCCAGCCCCTCTCAGGATGAGCAGGGCTGATTTCAGGCAACTCTGGCTGCTGCCACTTACTCTCTGGGTGGTCCTGGCAACTCCCCTGATGTGTCAGGCCTCAGTTTTGCCTCCAGAGAGCACGCAGGTCACTGTGAGCCACAGACTGCTGGGCGGACTCGAGAGCTGGCATTGCAGGGGCCTGGCAGGGCCCTGGGCAGCTATAAGGCCCCCTAATCCGTCACTCTGCCACTTCCCCAACCTGAGCTTCGAAGAGTGGCCCTGGGAATGGGACCATTTCAGAGAGGCGCTCAGCGCCCCTGCCCTTACCTCGCTGGGCAGGAAGGCCATAGCTGGCACCTTCCCTTGGTCCACCCTCTTGTCTCCTGACTCCCTCTGCTTCAGCCTTCTGTCTTGCTCTGTCCCTCCTGATCCTGAGTGAGCATCTCTGGGTGGCTGTCTCCACTGTTCAGGGCATAAGGCTGGGGTGGGGCTCTTATGACTATAAAGGGGCTGGTTCTGGGAGAGGCTCCAGGAGAATCAGGTGGAAAGTGGGGCTTCTGTGCAATCAAGGCTGGGACTCAGAGCTCGATTCAGACCCAGAACTGGGAGCCCAGCTGCCAAAGGAGCCCCAACACCACTGTCACCAGACAGTGTCTCTGCTGGGTGTGAGCTGCCTCAGGTGTGTCACCTGCAGTGTCCAGAGGCTTTCAGGCCTGTCTAGAGTTTCCAAACGCCCACCTGCCCAGCCACCAAGAGCCAGTGTTTTCCTGATTCAGTGAATGTGGTCAGTGCAGCCCTCACTACAGACCCTGAGACCACAACATCCTCTAAGTCCCTGACCCCGTCTGTACAAGATGTCTGAGCATGGGGACACCCAGGAATATGATGCCCAGGCAGATGATTATAAGGGAAATCAGGAGCACCATTCTCTATGGGTTTGGGGCCTGAGTAGGGCCAGCTCTGGTGGCTTCGGGGTAACCATCATGAGACCATGAGTGCTGAAATGAAAGGGGGACAGAGCGGTGAGAAGGGTGGAGCCAGGCTCTGAATGGAAGTCTAGCTCCGCCCCTCCTGGCCTTTGTGACCTGGGACAAGTCACTCAGCATTTCTGTGGGTCAGACCCCCCTTGGTAAAGATGGGATAATAAGAGCACCTAAAAATACAGTTACTGGGAGGATTAAAACAGTGAAAACATGTAAAGTTCTTAGTCTAGCAACTGACCCAGAGAAAGGACACAATAAAATTATCTATCATTTTTATTATTAAATAACAAGGATGACAAGTGGAGAAATTGGGCTTCTCCACATTGTCACAGGCACTGACACAAGGAGGGCATGTTTACTAGCTGGTAAAACCAGTCAGTGTTGACCAGACAACATTGGGGAGGGGTGTCACCATGTCCTCCGGCACTCCTGCAGCTGAGTGAGCAGCCCAGGAGGGTCTCATGGATGGGGTGCAGCCAGCAGTCCCACAGGGTCAGTTAGGCAGTGGGGAGAGACGATGGACGGGAATCCAATAGGCCTCTCCAGCCCTTTTCGCTTAAGATTGGAATTGCTGGGCATTGCTCTGGAGAAGAAAGGTCCTGACATCCTTGAGACGAGGATGCAGGGGAAATGCACGGGCACCATGTTGAGTATCGTCTGGAAGCTCATGAGCTCCAGATCTCCACGCCTTGGGCGTTCCTCTTGGCAGATGCCCGGAGAGGGCTCTCTGACTCACAGTCCCAGGGGCAACTGTCAAGGGCAAAAGCAAGACCCCAGCCCACGGGGAGCATCCCTGTGCCCTGTTTACCATGTCCCTGGGCGCACAGCACGTCAATGGCAGCTGGCTGCAGTGCTGGGCAATGTCACAAGACGTATCCAGTTTTCCCTGAAAAGCAGATGTGGTTGTGAGGAAGCTACAGGCACAGACGCTGCCCCCAGATGGGTGGTGTCCCCTCTGTCTCCCATGGCTTCCCAGGGCTGTGTCCCCACAAACTGGCTAAGACAGCACTGCGGCCATCACCTGGGCAGGGGGCTTAAAAGCCTTCTGTGTGTGTTGGGAGCTCGTCACTGTGGGTCACAGATAGTTTTGTTTTCTGGAACAAATCAGTACTTTGGGTGTAGGAGGAGACGTCGGGGCTACTTTTGAAAAAAGTGTCCAAGTTTGGAGGAGATATGCAGTAGCCAAGGAGAGGTCTTCAAGGAGAAAGGTGAGGGGGGCATGGGGACTGGGCAGTAGCTTGAAGAAGAGGGAAGAGGGCCTGCTTTTGGGGGGCTCAGAGAGAGAAGGCAGGGAAGAGACCCAGTCCCTGCTCAGGGGGAAGGGTCCTGAAATGGGGGGGAAAGAGAGAGATGAGGAAACTAAAAAACCGGTGAAAACGTGGACGTGGTGTGGGCGGAAGGTGGGGTCGGGCCTGCGGCAGGAACGAGCCCGTGGCAGGTGCTTCCTCCCTCTCTGGAAGGTGAGCTCTGGCTTCTCCGTGCCCTCACACTGACTCTCAGGGGAGCTGTGGGGCCCACCCTCCGGCTGCCATTTGAAGCTCCCAGGAGGACCAATGGATCCCACAGCGACAGAGGCAGGACCGGGGGAGGAAGGCAAAGCTGAACCCAGAGATGGTGGGGTCTTTCTTCCTCACCTGCCACCTGGGGCCCTCTTCATCCCTTTCATCTCTTAGCCCCCTGCCAGCTGAGGTCTCAGTCACCTGGGGGAGGGAAGTGTCCTCAGGCCCCCTCCTCCATGTGGCCCTTGTCACCCCATCTCAGGGGCCTCAAGGACAATGCAGTGAGCTCTCTCCCTCCCTCACTGAGCAGACAGGAGCCATAGGCACTCCCGGGTAGTTTAATGCTGGTAAGATCTTGTCTCAGAAATAGTTGTTGCTGACCCGCATGAGGTTATTGGTAATTTGGTTTGTTTTCACTCATCCAGTCACTGGCCAGTGAAATCCAGGCCTCTGCTGAAGGTGATGACAACCTCTGTGAGAACTAGGGACTGTCCGGCTGTGAGCCAGCCACCAACATCAAGAATCCTGGGCCCGTTCCAAGGGGGAGACCCTGGTGCTGGGACCCACATGGTCAAAGGCTAGCACCCATAAACTCATCTCCACCCAGCCAGGACTTTGAAGTCCAGGCCTCTGCTGCAGGAGGCCTGCAGGCTTCGTCCCACCGCCCAGCTTGGAGGGCATTGTGTCTCCCTTCCTAAGGGCACTTCTCACCTGCAGCAGCCTTATCCTGTCTTCTTGGCACCCACAGCAAGGGATAATCACTGTGGTATATATCCCTGTACAGGGCATGGCTTCTAGAGAGAAAATTATTGTCTGAGTCCTTGTCTGGCAGCTCCTGGGTGCAGACACATGACATCTGTTGCCTGGGCTCCTGTCAAGTACTGGCCAGTCAGCAAATGTTTGTTGGAGAATCAAGGACAAATGAGCAGCACCTGGCACAGTAAGAGAGTGGCCTCCATGTGAAAACCACACCAACTCCTTTTGGTTTACAAAGATGACTCTTTTCCAAATATCAACAAACTCTATCCTGTCCCCTTGGTTCCTGGCAGCCACCCTTGTAGGAGAAGCTGGGCGTGAGGCTGTGCCATGTGACGGAGGCGGGCAGGGGTGTGGGCATTAGCAGGTGACAGGGCTGTATTCACCCGACTCTGGCAGATCCAGCCTCCCCAGGCCACACTGCAGCCAGTGTAGACGTCAGCCTGGGCAGTGACCCTGTTTCCCACCAGATCTCAGGCCCAGGTCCCCCTGCCTCGGGACATGGCACCCCTGCTCTCACTACTTCTTATGGGCCCTGGCTTGGCCCCACCCCGGGTCAGCCCCAGCCTCCTCAACTGACCCTTGTTCCCTGTGCTCACCTGGGCTGTGCCGCCGTGAAAGCTCAATGCCCGGTAAGTGTCCCTCCACCCTCCTCAGCTCCCCAGTCCCTAAAGGCCAACCCTGCCAAGACCCTCACCCTGACATAAGACAAGGATAAAGACCAAGGAAATGGAGCCCAGCATACATCAGAGCCCGAGGAGTGGGACCAGGTACCTGAAACCTGGTGGTCTGTGGGCAACAGGTTCCACCTCCCTGGGCCTCAGGTTCCTCAGTTTTCAAAGGGTAATTGATACGTCAATGTAGAGTCAACAGGGAGACAGGCAGACTAAGGCCCCTGGTCCCTGGTAGAGGTCCCACCTGGGAGTTTTCAGCAGCAGCCCTGACATCATATGAAGACAAGAGAACACTCCCCACACCCCTCCTCCCCTCTCCTTCCCTCCCACCCAGGGCTAGTCTCTGTCCTTGTCATTGTAAGGACACCTGCCATGCCCTCATTTACCCTTAATGCTCCCCAGGAACCAATACCAGACCAGACACCACATGGTGAGCTCCTGTGGGCAAGGGAGGCGGCTGCTTCATTTCTGCCCCTCTGTGCCCAGCACAGGGCCCTGCACATCCTGGTGACTTAGTGATGACTGATGAAGGAATGACAGAAGCACCAGAGATGGACAGGGATCTCTGCTGTTTTCAAAGGTGCAGCTGCCCCCGAGGTTAGCATCCTCCCCACCAGCATCCTTCTCCCTTTGGACCATCAGTGCCCTTGCAGGCCGCTCTTTGTCCCCTAACAGAGGAGACTCCTGGGGCCTTGGTCCACCTGAGTCCTTCGGTAGCCTGACTGCTGTGAGGCAGGTCTGGTCTCAGGAGGTCTGGGATTCCTTTTCCCCAGGGGCTGGGACAGCCCAGAGGCCACCTCCCTGTGAAGGTGAAAGCACGAAGCAGGTGGCCCCGTAGAAGCCCAGGCTGTGTCTATGCTCAGGATGGGAGGACAGAGTCTGTGCCTTGTTTGCTGGTGAGAGGACCCCAGAGCTGATGGAACCTGACCACAGGCCGGATCATGGGGCAGGTGTGTGCCCAGTCACTCGGGGTTAGTGAGGGCTGGACACAGGCTGTGCAGGCTGTGCTGGACACTCACCCTCTTGTAGCAGCAGATGCAGACAAGCAGCAACAGGAACAGGAATAGGAACAGGGCCGAGATAAGCACAGGGCACCAGAGAGATAAGCACAGGGAACCAGAGAGGATTACTGGAAACCGGGCTCTGTATGACAACCGTGGGCACTGAGGTCTCCTCGTCGAAGAGCTCCTCAGGCTCTGTGGTCTCCTTATCTGGGACAACTGTAATCTCTTGGTGACCTAAGAGACAGGATAGACACAGTTCCTGCACTTGGCTCAATCTGTAGCCCTAGCTCTCCTCACAGTAATGGCTTTGCACTTTAGGCATTTGATGTTCCTCAAATACAGGCAGCAGGGGTAAGGGGAGCCCAACCCCAGGCACCGTGAGATTGACCTCTGCAATGAGGGCTGACCAGGCAGTGAGGAGCCCTGCATGGGTTCAGATGCCCTCAAGACCAGGAGCGAAGTGACCAGGAATGGCTGTATGGTGGCACCATCCTGACTCCTCTGTATGTACACGGTATGTTGGCTTCACCCGGAAAAGCTGCCTGGAGCAAAGGTACCAGCCCTGGGGCACACCATCTCCCACATCCTGCCCTCCTCAGCAGAGCCTGGGCCACCGCGGAACCCTAAGCACCTCGCGGGATTGTCAGCCAGGGCAGGTGCGGAGGATGCCCTGAGCCCTCCCAGAGACAGACATGTGCTGCGCCCGTGAAGGGGGCAGTCCACATTCTGGACTCCTTATGGTAGCGACACCTGCCCAAATGGCCCCCTAACCTAAACACTTACTATGCAGCCTTAAGAAAATATGTCCTGGGCAAATTATTTTTTCTCCAGTCACTGAGTCAGGTGGTGTAGCTGAAAGACAATCACATGAAAAGAATGTCAGTGGACTTGTCCACGCATCCACCCCTCCCCTTCTGCATGCCCTTGGAAGCAGAGTTACCACTTTAGCAGAAGCAGCTTCACTTCTCTGCCTTCTTCTGACACCTACTGTGCACCAGGCACTGTCAGGGCTCTGGCGTTTAGTGGGAACAAGGCACGCAGAGGCCCTGCTCTCAAGGACCTGACATTTGTGGGACTGGAGAAGGAGACAGACAATAAACAACAAACAGTGAACAAAATAAATGCCAGAGTGAAAAGTGCAGTGACATCAATAAGTAAGGGACAGGATAGAGAAGGGAGGGGAAGAGACAGCTGCTTAGGAGCAGGTGACCTGTCCTGTCTTTTAGAGACTGAATTTCTCTTTAAGAGAAAGTGAAATATTTATACAGGACATGATGGAATGTCTGGGATTTGCTTCACAATAATCAATGGTGAGAATATCAGCAAAACCAGATTGGCCAGGATTGATAATTACTGAAAGTAGGGGAAGGCTGCTTCAAGGGCATTATACGATTTTTGCTACTTTTGTGTATTATTGAAAATTCCCATTAAAGATAAGGTCTCTGTGAGGCGGTGTTCCTGGAGCTGAAAGCGGATGAGGGGAAAGGCAGGGAAAGGCAGGGAAAGGTCTGGGGAAGAGGGTCCGGGCTGTGGACACCTGTTTCGTGGCCTGAGTCATAAGTAGCTGAGCTTGTTGTGGGAAAGAGGTGAGTGAGGAGAGGGGGCGGGGCCTCGTGGGCCCTGGGAAGGGGTTTGGGCTTTATTCTAAGTTCAGTGAGCCTGTCGCGTGGCTCGCCAGGTTCAGGTACGTTTGGACCCAGAGGTAACAGGGCCTGCAGGTGGCCTGGATGTGGGATGAGAGCAAAGAGGAGCCAAGGGCGACGTGCCCGTTAGTGAGCAGAGCGCCTGGGCGGGTGGTGGTGACATTTATGGACACAGGGAAGCCTGAGGGGAGCAGGGCTTCTGTGTTCCTGCTTGTTCTGTAATTTTATGGGATCTGGGAGGTGGCACTCCGGAGGCTAGGACAGTCTGTAACTAGTAGCTGTGGATCCTTCTCTCTCCTGAGCCCTAAAACTTCTCACACCCTGACTGTGGCCACAGGTCAGGCCTGTTCTGCACAGATGGTCCCCTTCCAGGTGACCAGCTTTTGGCTAGAACTCAGTTCTCAGATTAGCTACAAACTTCTGAACTGTGTTCCCCTTCATTGGTGCTGATATAGAAACTAATCACCAGTTATGTTTAGGGGGAAGGATTTGTGTCTGAGGGGTAGGGTGATTGGGATTCGTGTGAAGAAAAATCACAAGGAAATGTGGTGTAATTTCCATAGTATTCACAGAGCAGAGAGATTGAGGTGATGTAGGCACCTCATATACTGAGGGCCAAGGAAGGCATGGTTGGCTGCAGAGGAGCTTTCTTATTTTTCTTTTAATTGAAGTATAGTTTTTTTTTTATAATATTATACTAGTTTCAGGGGTATAGCATAGTGATTTAAAATTTTTAATAGATTATACTGCATTTAAAGTCATTATAAAATATTGGCTCTATTCCTTGTGCTGTGCAATATAACCTGTAGCTTATTTATTTTATGCATAGCAGTTTTTAACCTCTTAATCCCCTACCCCTGGATCTTGCTCCTCCCTGCTTCCCTCTTCCCGTTGGCAAACACTGGTTTGTTCTCTACATCTGTGAGTCTGTTTCTGTTTTGTGATATTCAATCACTTGTTTTATTTTTTAGATTCCATGTGTAAGTGATAACACAACAGTATTTTGTTTCTGTGTCTGACTTATTTCACTTAGCATAAATACCCTGTAAGTCCATCCTTGTTGTTGCAAATTATGGAATTTCATTCTTTTTTATGGCTGAGTAATATTTCCTGAGCAATATATACCACATGTTTTTTACCTCTTCATCTGTGATGGACACTTATGTTGCTTCCATATCTTGTCTATTATAAATAATGCTGCTGTGAATGTTGAGGTTCATGTATCTTTTCAAATTAGTGTTTTTTTTTCTTCAGATATATATCCAGTAGTGGAATTGCTGGATTATATGGTAATTCTATTTTTACATTTTTGAGGAATCTCCATAGTGTTTTCTCTAGTGGCTGCACCAATTTTTGGTGCAGTACATTCCCACCAACAGTATACTGGGGTCCCCTTTTCTCCACATCCTGGCCAACATTTGATAAGAGCCATTTTGACAAGTGTGAGATGATATCTTATTGTGGTTTTGACTTGCATGATTAGTGATGTTGAACATCTTTTTTATATACCTGTTGGCTATCTGTATATCTTCTACGGAAAAATGTCTATTCAGGTCTTCTGCCCATGTTTTAACCGTTTTTTTGGATATTGAAGTGTTTGAGCTATTTATATATTTTGGATACTGACTCATCAGTCATATCATTTGCAAATATTTCCTCCCATTCAGTAGGTTATCTTTTCATTTTGTCAATAGTTTCTTTTGGTGTGCAAAAGGTTATAAAGTTAATTTGGCCCCATTTGTTTATCTTTGATTTTGTTTCCTTTGCCTTAGGCAACAGGTCCAAAAAGGTATTGCTACAATTTGTGTCAAAGAATATTCTGCCTATGTTTTCTTCTAGGAGTTGTATGGTTTCAGGTCTTATATTTCCATCTTCAATGCATTTTGTTAATTGGAGTATAGTTGCTTTACAATGTTGTGTTAGTTTCTGCTGTATAGCAAGGTGAATCAGCTATCTGTATACATACATCTGCCCTTTTGTGTATTTCCTTCCCATTTTGGTCACCACAGAGCACTGAGTAAAATTCCCTGTGCTATACAGTCAGTTCTCATTAGTTATCTATTTTATACATAGTAGTGTATATATGTCAATCCCAATCTCCCAATCCATCCCACCCTGCCCCTTCACCCCTTGGTACCCATACATTTGTTTTCCACATCTGTGTCTCTATTTCTGCTTTGCAAATAAGTTCATCTATACCATTATTCTAGATTCCACATATATGTGTTAATATACAATATTTGGTTTTGTCTTTCTGACTTACCTCACTCTGTATGACAGTCTCTATGTCCATCCACGTCTCTGCAAATGGCACAATTTTGTTCCCTTTTATGGCTGAGTAATATTCCATTGTTTATATGTACCACATCTTCTTTATCCACTCCTTGTTGATGGACATTTAGGTTGCTTCCTTCTCCTGTCTATTGTAAATAGTGCTGCAATGAACATTGGGGTGCATGTTTTGTTTTGTGTTTTTTTTTGTTTGTTTGTTTGTTTTTTGGCGGGACGCAGGCCTCTCACTGTTGTGGCCTCTCCCGTTGTGGAGCACAGGCTCTGGATGCGCAGGCCCAGCGGCCATGGCTCATGGGCCCAGCTGCTCCACGGCATGTGGGATCCTCCCAGACCGGGGCACGAACCCGTGTCCCCTGCATTGGCAGGCGGACTCTCAACCACTGCGCCACCAGGGAATCCCGTGCATGTATTTTCTGACTTATGGTTTTCTCCAGGTATATGCCCAGGAGTGGAATTGCTAGGTCATATGGTAGTTCTATTTTTAGGTTTTTAAGGAACCTCCATACTGTTCTCTATAGTGGCTGTATCCGTTTACATTCCCACCAACAGTGTAAGAGGGTTCTCTTTTCTCTACACCCTCTCCAGTATCTATTGTTTTAATGCAATTTTAGATTTTTTGGTATATGGTGTGAGGAAATGTTCTAATCTCATTCTTTTATGTGCAGGGTGTCCAATTTTCCCAGCACCACATATTGAAGAGACTGACTTTTCTCTATTGTATATTTTTGCCTTCTTTGTCATACATTAATTGACCATATGTGCATGAGTTTATTTCTGGGATCTCTCTACTCTTCCATTGATCTATATGTCAATTTTTGTGTCATTACTCTGCTGTTTTGATTACTGTAGCTTTGTGGTATTGTCTGAACACAAGGAACACAATACCTCTAGCTTTGTTCTTTTTTCTCAAGATTGCCTTGACTATTAGAGTTTTTGTGTAGTTACATACAAATTTTAGGATTACTTATTCTATTTCTGTGAAAAATGTCAGGGATTTTTTCCCTAGGAATTGCATTAAATTTGTAGATTGCTTTCAGTAGTATGGACATTTTAACAATATCAATTCTTCCAATCCATGAACAAGACCTTTCTTTCCATTTATTTGAATTTTCTTCACTTTGCTTCATCAATGTTTTATAGTTTTCATGTATAGGTCTTTCACCTTCTAGGTTAAGTTTATTCTTAGGTATTTTATTCTTTCTGATGCAATTGTAAATGGGATTGTTTTATTAAATTCACTTCCTGATATTTTATTATTAGTGTACAGAAATGCAAGAGATTTCTGTATATTAATCTTGCATCCTGCAACTTTATTGAATTCATTTATTAGTTTTAATAGTTTTTTTGGTGAAGTTTTTTGTATCATCTTCTGTATATAGTATCATGTCATCTTCAAATAGTGAGAGATTTACTTTTTCCTTCCAATTTGGATGTCTTTTATTTCTTTTTCTTGTCTGATTGCTGTGCCTAAGACTTCCAATATATGTTAACTAGAAGTGGTAATAGTGGGCATCCTTGATTTTTTTCCTGATTTTAGAAGAGAAGCTTTCAGCTTTTCACTGTCAAGTGTTATGTCAGCTGTGGGTTTGTCATAAATGGCTTTTATGAAGTTGAGATATGCTCCCTCTATACCACCTTTGATAAGAGTTTTTTAAAAATCATGAATGGATGTTGAATTTTGTCAGATGCTTTTTCTGTGTCTACTGAGATGGTCATGTGATTTTTATCCTTTTTTTTTTGTTGCTGTTGTTAGGGTGGTGAGTTACATTCATTGATTTGTGGATATTGAACCATTTTTTGCGTCCCTGAAATAAATCCCACTTGATCATGGTGTTGATCCTTTTTTATATATTGCTGAATTCAGTTGGCTAACATTTGGTTGAGGTTTTTTGCATCTATATTCATCAGAGATATTGGCCTGTAATTTTCTTTTTCTGTAGTGACCTTGTTTACTTTTGGTATCAGGGTAATGGTGACCTTATAGAGTGATTTTGGGAGTGTTCCCTCCTCTTCAATATTTTGAAATAGTTTGAGAAGGATAGGTATTAGCTCTTCTGTGTAAGTTTGGTAGAATTCCCCTGTGAAGCCATCTCATCTTGGACTTTTGTTTGCTGGGAGTTTGTTGATTACATATTCAATTTCAATACTAGCAATCAGTCTGTGCAGCTTATCTATTTCTTCCTGATTCAGTCCTGGAAGATTATATGTTTCTAGACATTTATCCATTCTTTCTTGGTTGTCCAATTTGTTGGCTTATAACTGGTTGTAGTATTCCCTTATGACTTTTTGTATCTCTGTGATATCAATTGTGATTTCTCCTCTTTCACTTCTTATTTTTTTTTATTTCGGTCCTCTCTCTTTTTTTCTTGATGAGCCTGGCTAAAGGATTATCCATTGTCTTTATCTTTTCAAAACAGGTCTTGATGTGCTGGGGGATTGATTACTTTGTGGCTTTGCATATGAAGGGAGAGGTTACCAGGCTTCCATCCAGGTCTCTGCCTCCACTTGTCCACTTTGCCTCTATCCTTATAGTGTCTACAGTGAGTGGGCAGCAAGGGCTTTGACGGCTTGGTTGGATGAAGGGAATGCAGTGTGTTGTGTGATATTTCTTCCTTGGAGGCACCAAGTGGGTTACTTACCATAGACTTTGCTGAAGCCCAACTCATATTTGCAAACAATTTCATCCTTTCTTTTTTGATCTAGGTCAGATGCAAAAAAATGTCACTTTGTAGGCTTCTGCAAGGGTAACATCCAAAGGTCTGTGTTAGGAGGGGTGAGTGCTGTCTTCCCTCTGATCTCACAGTTACAGAAGGTCATCCAAAACTGAACTCCCAAGTGACTACTATGAGGAAGCAGCTCTGTCTGAACCAATATCTGTGTACCTCCTGTGCCCGATCCTCTCCTGGTGTCACTGAGGGTCCACTCTGAGGCTGCTGGACTGGGCTTTGAGCACTCAGGTTGCTGCTACAAACCTCTCTGAACTGTTGAGCACATTAAAAGACACCCAGTCTCCTAGCCTCCATAAGGGCAAACCCAGGCCCTGAAGTACCACAGTCTTCCCTAAGAGGTACAGGCAGTGCTCTCCACCATAAGTGAAAGAGGAACCCAGACAGCGCAGGCTGAAGACAGTCCTGACCCTTGTCTGAGCTGAGCACACAAGCCTGGGTGTCTGTGGGGCTTTCTGACACTAGGGGCTCTGCTCCTCCTCCGTGTCTCTCTCTCTGCCTATGGCAGGCTGGAGACCCCAGGAGCAAGGCCAGGACCTGGGTGAGGCACGGAGGAGGCGAGGACCCTGCCCCGGAGAATCCCCCATGGCAGGCGACGTCCTGTCTCAGCTGTGGGTCTGAAGTCTGCAGTGCGTGCTCTGCCCCGCCCTCTTCCTGCCCCTCCATGGTCCTCACACAGCCCCCCACGCCCACCACAGAGGTTCGCCAAGCACCTCCTTCTGTCAGAGTGGGAGACACTGATAGGCAGTTCTGGGCCATAGGGGCTCCCCAGGCTTTTGGGTCCCCACTGGTGCTTCCTGACAACTGAAACAAATTCTAGGGGATCCAGAGAGGGCAGCTAGAGTGCCTGACTTCTGGGGAGCTGGCCAGGAGAAAGGCAGGTCTTCCTACTGCTAGCCCAAGGTCCAACTCTGTCTCCTGGTCAAGGTCAATTAATTACTTGAGGTCAGTTAACTCTGAGGGTCATGCTTCAGAAATGCCAGCACAACCTTGGACCTGGCAGTCCTAATTCCACCTGCTTCAAAGCTTCATGCAGTTTCCATCAGATCAAGGCTAAGTTTGCAAATTCTCTGCTTTGAGGCAATTAGATTCTTGGGCTGTAGGCTGAAGCTGGCCTGCTAATATGTTTTGATAGGCTTTTGGAAGCAGAAAGCTCCCATAGAGGACCTGGCAGTCCCGGCCTCATGGTGAAGGTTGGACCCAGCCTCCTCTTCCACGTAGCTGACAGGAGGGAGGGCGGCAGCCGAGGGCAGGGCCGTCTGATAGCCCAGCGCACAGCCCGTGCCGCATCCTCAGGAGCAGCGAACGCTGCCCTCCGCCTGGACACCCTCCTTCCTCCTTGTGTCTCCTGCTGCCTTCAGCCCCGCTCGGGTGCTGCTTCACCTCTGCAGCAGAGCCCCCTGTGCCCCAGGCAGTGCCGCTCCCAAAGGGGGGCTTCTGAACTCCGGCAAGTCTCCAAAGTGGAAGGCAGGGTGATGGTTTCAATATTTCAGCAAAAGAGACTTCCAGGTCAAGGATTTTTGCTTTGTCCAGAAAGCTGCTCCTTTTGCTTCCCAAACCCCTCCCCCTGCACCCCAATTCCTCCAACAGTATCAACCACAGGAAGAAAAGGAAGTCACAGGAAGGTCTATAATAGGCTTGCAGGGCTGCATGTCCCACGTACAGTCCACTGCCCACCAGCTCTCAGGCAACAGACAGACGAACAGTCCCGGGAAGGGAGATGGATCCTTTCTGGAACAGAGAGCTTTCTCTCTGGAAGAAAAGTTGTACACCAGGCCAGCCGGGGGCTCCAGAGAGAGGAGCTGGGAAGGCAGGCGTCTCCCTGAGAAGGCTGGTGGAGCTGAGCATGAAAAGGGCATCTAGCCTGCCTGAGACTGACACAGGTGCACAGGTGGATGTGACCTGCCCTGGGGTGTGCGGGTCTGGGAGCACCACATGCTGCTTGGGACAGTCACTTTGAGAGAAACTGGACACTGACCAATCCCTGGACCAACTGTGACCAGGGATTGTCTGGGAAGGCAGATGAGGGGACTTTCTGGGGGCAAATGTAGTGCTGTGACTCTCCATGGGGTTTGTGGTTACACAGGTATTGCGTGCATCTGTCAGAACTCATCAAACGATACACTTAAGTTTGCTGAATTTCAAAAAGAGAAATCTTAACAAAAATTGTTTCCAAATTCAAGATATGTGGTGCGGTAGCCTGATGACTGTAATTTATTTTGGAATGCATCAAAAAACCAGATGGACTGATGAAGACAGTGAGACAGAGAAAGAGTGCTGGCTAGAAGAATATGAAAGAATACAGTCCGATATTAAGTGCAAATCCAGGTGGTGGAGGTAGGGGTGCCCACTGTACAATTGTTTCCACTTTGCTGCAGGTTTGATATCACCCATAATAAAAGTTTGAAAGAAAAAGAATTTACTGATCAATAAAAAGAAAGACATGGACGCAGCCAAGCAGAAGTCATGGTTCCTACTGGGTGACAAGTGACGAATGACAGGAACAGAGCAAAGGCTGTGGGAAGCCAGGGGGCAAGCTGACCAGGAAAGACTTTGGGGTTGAGGCGCTCTGAGAGTGAAGTCTCAAAGGCTGGGTAGGCTGGACCCTGTAAAGCTGAGGAAGGTTTTTCAGGGAAGGCCGGTCCCCCCAGCCCCCAGCCTCTGCAGCAGGTGGGCTTAGAGCAGAGGCTGGAGTTTGGAGGGTCTGGTTGTCTGGCTCGGGGGCCTCAGCCTCCATGGTCAGGCTGTGGTAGGGAAGTGGCCTTCTCTGCCCCTCAGGCCCTGTGCAGAGGATGGGCTGGAGCACAGGCCTGGAGGCAGGGAGGCCAGCAGAGGCCTCTGCCTAGTCCTGGAGGGAGGCCGAGAGGCTGAAGAGGCCACGTGCCTTATGCTCCCCACTCCCGGCTTCCTCACACCCGGCCCACTGACTTACTCAGGACGACAGCCTGATGAACAGCTTCTTCTACTTCATTTGGGGTCCAGGTTCGTGCCTTGAGCTTTCCCTCCAAGTGACAGTCATGCTGTGTGGCAGCTTTTGACAAGATGACATCAGTTGTAAAGGTGAGAGCAGCAGTGCTGGGCCACGCCTGCAGAGGGTGTGCGGTGGGCACCTGTCACCTCAGCTGGGCCGCCACAGGGCATGAATGACAATGGGCATCTTCCTCTATGGTTTGACAGGCCTGTGTACGTCCCAGGGACATAATCAGAGAATTGAAGCTGTCAGGGTGTTGCACGGCTCAGACGTGACACCAGAGAAGCAGTGACCCATGTCCCCACTTCGCACTGCAGGTCACAGAGTGGATTCAGGAGGAGTCACACGGCCGCCACCCACAGCGCACTCAGCTGGAGACGCTTTCATCCTGGTGGTTCTTTCACCACCTCCCTCCCCACCTTAGGCTCAGCCCGGGGGTGGGGGCAGCACCAGGGGTCAGTGACGGAAGTGTTAGTGCCAGCTCCTGCTGGGGAGGGCCACCGGCTTCCTGATCCTGTGCCAGTCACTGTGAGCTCCACTGTTTCTAAGTCTCACTGCAGACCTGACAGTGGGTGTTGCTGTTTCTACTTCTTGGCGACAAAAGGGGAGCTCGCAGGTGCTCAGCATTTTGTGCTGGTTTCAGGCCCGTGGGCAGCAGAGCTCGGATATAAACACTGCTCTGTGTGACCCCATGGCCTATTGCACTGTAGCCTTGCAGTTCAGAGCACGGCGGCCAGGCCCAGCTTCCTGGGTCTGCGTCCAGCTGCATCCAGCTGTGTGCTGTTACCAGTGGGAGCGTGTGCTTATCCACCTACCTCAGTTCCACAAATCCCAGTGATGTGGACGTATGAGCCGGCACGCACCGAGCTCGCTGAGAGAGAGGGCTTCTTCCAGAAAAGCAACTGCACAGGATCCTCCCCACACTGATGCAGGGACCCTTCCGGGGGAGAGAGGGCATCCTTGTCAAGTTCCAGATCTCAGGGAGATGCCGACCCCGTTGAACTAGTGGGTGTAGTGTTGGCTGTGAGTATTTGTTGGATGTCTTTGTCAGACTTGAACCGTGTCCAACTTTTCTCTTCATCCGTTGAGATAACCATGTTTTCCTTCTCTATCTTCCTGATGTGGTAAATTACATTGATATTTCATATACAGAATCAGACTTGCATTTCTGGCTTCTTACCTAATTAGTTTTGATGTATTATATTGTTTTATGTGTTGTTGGATTTCATTTGCTATGTATAGTTGGGGGTTTTAAAGTATATATTTAATTTTTTAAAGAAATGTTTGTTTTAGTTTTATAAACTAAATTCATTTTGGTCACCTTTTTGCAATATTATGCATTCAAGTCTATACCATTATATGGTATACTTTAAATTTATCAAGAGCTATATTTCAATTACATGTCAATAAAGCTGGATGGTAAAAGTAATTACACATGCATATCCACACACAACTCCCAACATGCATGCATCATACAATGACACACTGACTTATATATCTGCACACTCATGTGTTGGACAGATTTCCTTAAAACCATCTCATACACACACACATCACACACAGACACCACACTGATAGACACCACACACACATACCATACACACTCACTCCACTCAAACCAGACATACGACACACACACACAATCACACCACATACAGAAACACACCATGTACACACAACCCACAGTCACAACACCCACACACCACCGAAATGTGTCACATACACACACATAGAGCCACACACTTCTGTATAGATATGTGACTCTGGCTTCTACCTCCTACACATGCACAGTAAGTGTCCCCAGCCATCAGTTCCATACAGGAATTTTCCACCAGCTGGAACAGACAGTGGGGTGGCAGGGTCAGGGAGACTGATGACAGAGGCATAGGGAGATGACACCCCATCTCCCCTCTCACGGTTAGCCCACACTCACTGAGGTAACAAGCTTTTCCGGGGACTTGAATTCATCTATCCCATACATTTGGTCTTTTCTTTCTACAATATCATGCAGCTACAAGGGAATTGGAGATGGTGGGCACACAGCCAGGGCTTGAGGACACAGCAGATCCTGTCTCAGGAGACAGGCTCTTGCTTTCTGCTGTGTTAGAATCCAAGGGCCACATCCTGGTGTCTGCCAGCAGCCCACCCTTAGCGAGTGGAAAGCTCCTCCATCCACACCTCTGGTGTGTAGGTTTCCACAGCACTTGCTATTCATTGGCTGTGGCTATCTGTTCTCCAAACATTCGGGGTGGGTAGAGGGCCATGCTCTGGGGGTCTCTGGGACAGCTGGCTGCCTTTGAAAGCTTTCCCCATCTGGGCTCAAGAGTGGCAGCTGGTTAGCTGAACACCTGGTTAGCTGTTCTGAATTACCTGGTATTTCTTATAGTCTTTCACACCCAGACAGTAAACTTTGGCCCCCATATCCTGAGCTTTTTCAGCCTACGAGGGAAAAAAGGTTTGAATAAAAATACCCCAATACATGGAGCACAAAGCTGGTAATGATGGACAGGACTCACTTCACTCTTAGTTTCCTGTAATGTCGTTGGCAGCAGTGGTCCAGTGGTCAGAGTGATAATCAGGCTGGAAGCATTGCTATCTGCAGAAGAAGCAGGGAGTGGCCTGGTCAGCAAGGCACCTGGAGTGACCTGCCTCAGGCTGCCAGGCACACAGCACTGCTCCCACACCTCCTCCTCCTGCGGAGAGGCCACCCTGACCTGAGTACCCACCACCCAGAGCACCGGGAGGGAGAAGGGGCCTCAGCCCAGGACCCACTTGACAGACGAGGAGCCTGAGACCGGATCAGAGCCCTTCCTAGTGGACCTTCACTATGGGCAGGTGGCACAGCCTTTGCCCTGAAAGGCAACTGCAGCTACTTCACTGGACGAGGACAAGCCTCTCAGGTGAGCACAGGGAGGAGCAACTGACCGACTGCACACAACATGCCGTTGTGTCCGGGGGGCAGTGGGCTCTGTCTTGGGCGGCACCGGCAGGCACTCCTGCTGGCTCTGTGGGTCCTGCTATTCAGAACTCGAGGTCAAGGTGCTTGGGCAGCAGCCCCCGCCCAGCTCCCCGCCTTTCCCCAGCAGCCCATGCATCCTTTCTGACAAGGGCTGCAACCCTACAGTCTCGATGCAGCTGGTCTGGGCCAAGTACCGCCATTTCCACAGTCGGAGGCACAGTCAAAGGATGAGAGTCAACCAGAGGAAAGAGGCTCAAGGGAAAGGAGGAATAGCCAGAGCTCTGGTGGACAAAGTGTGGGCAGCCAGCGGGACACCAAGGTCTCTGTTCCCTAAACTGAACCCCGTCTGCTCGCCATCCCTGGAAGTTCTCTTTTCTTTTTCATGCAGCCCAACCATAGGTCAAGCACTTGATATCTAGTAAGAACCAGGAATGTAATGCATGATCCCATGTGGTTCTCGGAAGCATCCCTGGGGTTGGTTTTCCTCCTCACTGTGCAGAGGAGGAACCTGCAGCCCAGAGAGGACAAGGGACGCGCTCCAAGGTCAGCGCTAGGAATTGGCCGAGGTGTGTCTGCACCAGCCCTCGCTGAGGCCCGCGCCTGGCTCTGTCCATCTGAGCACAGTGACATCAGCAGGCAACTTACCTCCTGAGTTAGCTTGTTGAATCTGCTCATTTGCCTGCAACAAAATGAAGGAAAGTTGGGGGAGGGCAGTGAGGTGACCCCAAAATACTCTAAGAACTTGATAAAGCAGAAGAAAGTCTCAGAGCTGTAGGATCTGTACCTTTTTAAATCCTTCCTGCATGTGTGTGGTTCCTGTAGGTACTATATTCTGAAGTCCGCTGAGACCATCACGAATTTCATTTCTGAAAAAAAACAATAAAGGGGGTTAAGGAGGAATGAGGGTTGACTGTTACAAAACAGACCACTTGACCTGGTGCGATTCTGCCCTGTGGAGACCTGCCTGGACCAGAGAGGACACAAGTGGCCCTGTGGTGACCTCTCTGCCTGTGTCTTTGACACTGACAGGCCTTGGTCAACGCTTCTCTGTCCCCCATTCAGCGGGTGTTGAGGATGCTGCTTTGCTGGTCCCATGGGTAGGGCCTGGCTTTCAATGTGCTCATCCGTGTCTCAGGCATGCAGACCTCAGGGGACTCAGCAAGGGCCCTGCATTGACCGTCCGTGGTGAGGGGGGAGCACCCATGGATACGCACCTGTGAATTCAGCACCCCCAATGTCACTGGCGGTACTGCTGGCACCTAAGGGGTCCCTGGTGAGGGCACATCACCTTGCAACAGGCAAGGCTGAGTGTGGAAAGGTCACTGTGCTGTTACCCCTGCCCTGTCCCCTCCTCCCCTACCACAGACCCCTGAGGTCGACTTGGACCCTCCAAGCCACTTCCCCTCTGGATCCATACTAAAGCAAGTAGTCAAGCTGCTGCATTAGAGTGTAGGGCTCCTGGGCTTCATGTGCTCCTGAAGAAATAGACCATAAGCTGGATAAGAGTCCTGAGGCCTGTCCATGCAGGCAGGAGAGCAGTGACCCCAGGCTGCCATGGGGATGGGCTGTCGGCCTCTGTTAAAACAGATAGCAGGGGATGGGACTGGGACACACCAGGGTTGGGGCTTAGGTTCAGGCTAATGCAGTGTGATGTGCTGAGCAGTCACAGCAATTCTATGGTCCCTGAATTCTGGCTCTTGCCTTGCGCAGAAGGGATTCTGCCATGAGGTGCGATCTGAGAGCCCCAGGTCCTGCCCTGCCTGACACAGCCCAGGAGCTGAGGAGGCTGTGAACCAGGTCCAGTGGAGGCCACACCAGGCCCTGCCCACCCGAGAACAAACACCCTCCCCTCTTCCTGACACTTTTGGGAAGATTTCTGTTTTGTTGACAGCACCCCCAAATATGCTGGAGCTCTCATCTCTCCCCAGCCTTTGACCTGGGACTGAGCTTGGCCAGGCTTCACTCCTGCCTGAGCGGGCCTTTTCCTTGGGCTGCCTGCCCCATCCTTACTCCCAGCTCTGTGCACTAGGCTGCTTATGCCTTCATCAGGCCCTTCGCTTCTTAATATTCCACCCCATTTTTCACTCCCCCGAGCCCACTCCCACTTCTGACACCTTCCCTTGAGGAAGACTTCGTCACCTCCACTTCCAGAGAGGACCCCGGAGACCCTCAAGAGCCTCCCCATAGCTCCCTTGGTTCAGACTCTGAACCCCCGCCTTGGAGGAGGCAGTGGTCCTCCTGTCCCCCATGGGCAGCTCCTCCCCTAGAGGCCCCCGCCCAGCCCCCGCCTCTCTTTCTGCTACCTGCCTGACAGCCCCCCACTGACTTGCTGTCTTCCACCTCAACCCCACTCAGGTCTCTCTGAAAGGCAGAAGACAGGGACACACAGAACCACGCCTTCCCCTAGCTCACCTAACAGGAAGCACAGCCCCTGCTTCTCCTGGGAGCCGGGCATGGGGAGTGCTGTGTCCACGCACTGGCACCAGCACACTCCCTGGGTTCCGATCATCTGCATCATGAGCATCGGAACCTCCCGGCTACTCAGGAGCTCCATAGCTTCCCACCTCCAGGGCTTTGGGCACATCGCTGGGCCCTCCTCACGGCCCACCTAGGATGCTGATGTGTCATGCTTCCCTCCTGCACCCCAGCCCACACTCATGGGCTCCCTTGTCTCAGACCCACCAAGGGACCAAGTTCCCCTCCACTGAAGCTCCAGCACTTCAGCACTGCCCACCCCTGCCTCCTGGCTCTGAGTGTGCCTCCCCTCTTCCCCCACTGGCCCAGAGCAGAGTGACTCGCAGAGCAGGTGCCCAACACAGGCCAGTGTTCACAAAGGGCCCACACATCTGCTCCACCAGGTCCCAGGCGTCCTTGCAGTGAGCCGGTTCTCAGAAAAGGGAAGAGTGCTGAGAGGACAGAGGACAGGCGGAGGACGGGGCTTAGAGGGGGCGGAGATGGTCTAGCAGTAAGGGGTCTGCCAGGGTCAGCGCAGCCAGGGCTCAGTGGGAGCCATGGAGCTGGGGCTGGGGGTCAGAGTGGACCCTGAGGGGAGCCCAGGATGGGCCAGCCTGTTGCCAGTGGGTCCACATGAGGTCTCAGGGAACCCCTCAGTTCCCTATGTTTCCCAGTGAGCACTCCCACCAGGCCTGCTTTGGGGGATTCAAGCAGTACTTAGCTGTCTGAGGTGAGCTTCATGAGGGTGTGACCCAGTGTGGAGTAGGTGATGAAGGACACCCGCAGGTTAGGTCTGGAGAAGTATGAAGACAAAGTCAACAAGCAACCAGCAAGCGGGTGCATGTAAATTTCCCGGCTCCCATTCCAAGTGTTTTGCTTCGGGGACTCGTTTCCTGAACACTGGAAGTTCCTATAACTTAGTAAAGGATTCTGAGGCCTGTGGAGGTGTGGGGCCTTCCTGCTCCCTCCTTATACTCCCAACCCCCCAAAATCTCTCTGTCTTTCTGTCTCTCTCTCTCTGTCTCTCTCTCTCTCTCACACACACACACACAGAGGCATGCACAAGAAGATAGATACTCATGTACTTCTGCATGAGCCTCCCAACTGGTCTCTTTTCTACTGTAAAATTCTCTGAGACTCACCGCTTTTCTCTCCTTGCCCACCTCCCCATGTCCTGCCTATCTCAAAGAAGTCATTCTACCTCTTTCCAGCCTTTCACACATCCCTCCCTTTTCTCTCCCTCCACTGTCTTCTGCCCCATTGACCCTCATTATTTTTTCTCTCAGTGGCTACCATAGGTCCCTAGCTGTGCTCTCTACTGCTCTTGGCTCTTGTTGCAAATCATTTTAACCACTCTTATCAGACTTTACTACTGGGAGGACCTCATGTATCATATCAGACACTTGCTCAAGAATCATCTAGAGCTCCCAATTACATCGGAATTCTAAGCCCCTTGCCCTGGCATTATGAGCCTCAGTGGTTTTGGCTCCACAGTGCTTTGTCTAGACTCATCTCTCAGCCTTCCCTGAGTTAACGCTACTCTCCAGTCAAATAGACCACTCACTCCACAAGAAATCTCCTTGATCATTCTTCTACCCTCTTTTCCCCATTCTTTAGGATCTAGTTCAAAATTCCACATCCCCTAGAAAGTCATACTTGACTTTCAAAAGGTAAGAATACTTGCTTCTTCCTTAAAGTTACTAGAAATTCCTTTTCACTTTTCTTTTATCCCTTGGCACAATTTAACTGGGTGTTTGGTTACTGGTTTGCCTGTTTATTAATCTGTGCGGTCCTCAAGGGCAGACTGTGTCCCCTACGATGTGGCCTGACCCGAGGCAGGAGCCAAGAAAGCTGCTGAGACCTGATGGAACCAGCGTGATCTGTCCTTTCTGCTTCAGAACACCCCCTGGACTCTGTGCTCCCGATCAAAGGGACCCCTGTGACCACCGAGTCTAAAGAGCTATGTACCCTGCCCGGCAGAAGAAAACACTAGCCGTACTTTGTGTACTTCTCCAATATTTCATCCACTACTATGTAAATGTCCTTCCAAATATCATTCTTCTTCTGTGACCTGAAAACATAGAAGACCTGAGTCAGAGGGATGAGGCGCATCCATCCAGTGGGCAGTGTTTCTGCCTCTCGAGCTTCCAGCAGACACTTTGGCAAATCCTCCCCATCCCAGGTACCGAAAGGCTGCCACACTCCCTCAGTGACCTCAGTGGGTCACCCTGGTGGTGACTTTCATCACTGTGAGTGCTGGGGAGGGTAAACAACCAGACCCATGTGCAGGGGGATGAGGGTCTTTGGGTGGCAAACCAGGATGGTTGATCATTTTACTTGGGGCTTTAAGACAAGGAAAGAGGGAGAATTCATTGGTTAGAAATGCCTCCAGTGCTTCTGACACGTTGGCTCTCGTTGTCCCTCACGTATGGACACCCAACAGGTACCCTGGCCTCAGGCCAGGGAGCATGTGTTACCCAGACTGTTTTATTACCGTTTTTTTTTTTTCTCATCAGCAAACTAAGCAAACTAAGCCTGGGACACTGCTGTCCTGACATCATGATACCCACCAGCAGGGAAAACTTCAGGCCCTTCCTGGTCTCCTTCAAGTTTTTTGCTCCCATTGTCTTTAACTTTAGTGCCAGGATGGAGACTGAGGAGCCTGAAGGGGGTGAGTGTGAGGAGTGTACTGTGCTTTCAGATAAGCCTGGCCTATCCCACTGTAGCCAAGCTCTAGGCTTACTCCTCACTGATGGCCTGGGGATGGGAAATGGGTGCATAGGGCCCATCCTTGGAAACCGTCAGCTCCTCTTCCCCTTTGCAGAATCCAGCAAGACTCAGTCCTGTCACACCCACTAGCCTCTGGGCTACTTCATCCAATGTCTAGGAGCTTTCCCCCTTTCCAGTTGATTGCATAAGCAAATACCTTGCCTACTCTACCTCCCAGAATGTTTTGAGGATGACAGATGTGCAGTAAAGGGCTCTGGGGACCGTAAAGTGCTTCAGTGATATTGGGAGCCATACCACTGTTACTACTGAATGAGTAAAATGTATCCTCAGCCCCACGGAGGAGTTGAAAATGGAACCTAGGCAATCTGTCCAGTCTGAGGACATGCCCCTCCCTTTCCTTCCTTGAGGGCCAGAAGGTACAAAATGCACAACCCAGGTTTCCCAAGGCCACAAGCAGACAGACCAAACTGTTCATCATGTGCACACAAACGGTAACGTGGGTCTCCAAGTTGTCAAAGAAAGAAGCAAAACATTTAGAACCAGCAAAGCAAAGGACTTTCCAAGCAGTGACACTAGGAGAATGCCTAACAGATGACATAGCAATCTCCCTGGGGCCCAGGAAAAATAGAAGTCATTCGGGTAAATAACAAAACAAAACAAACACCAAACAAACCCAGAAATCCCAGTGAGCTTCTTCCAAGTGCTGACAAGACAGCTTCTAGCAATCACCTGCCCCTGGAGCTGTTTAAGGGACGTGCAGGTCACAGATCCAGGTCAAGCTGATGGAGAGACTGACAACCATCCAGAAACTCTATGGTGCTTTGTTTACTTTCCAAATATAAATGTTCCCGGGAACAAAGGCCTGGGGCACTAATTGTAACTCAGGAACAAGGAGGCCACAGAGGTGTGGTCCTTGGGTCTAATCAAGACTGTTCTTGTCTCCCCTCTCTCGGAGACTGGGTTCCCTTGGACTACTTCCTGTCATCAGTGGTCCTGTGGACAGAGGTGCCCTGTGGAGCAGCCGGGCCAGGCAGGAGAGCCACTCACGCGTCCACTATGAAGTACAGGTCAAAGGCACCCTCGCAGGATTTCAGCTTCTCCCAGTTGTTTCTGTGATGGCTGGTGCCCAGGTGGAAGGTTCTGTTGTTTGGGAGGTGGTGCAGGGATCTCCCTGGGCACAGCTGTAGAGGCTGTAGCGCCAGCATCAAGAAGAGCATTGGCCCAACATCCTGGGCCCAACGTTCCCCATTTTCTTGGCCAGCCCCCGTGGTCCCACTGGACCCTGGCCACTTCAGGCCATCTCAGGCTGGGGCATGTGCTACCTCCGCTGGTTCCCAGGAACCACTACTCCTCCAGCCCTTTCACTAAGGTGCACTGGTGCTGTAAGCCTCCCCTGGTATCTGCCCTCAGGGCAGAAGAGGCAAGAGGCTGGCCTCGGGGGATGTCTTCACTACCTGCGTAATCCTCCTCTGTGATGTCCCTTATGATGGACAGGAAGGTTGGCATGGTGGCTTTGTGGCCCGCAGGTCTGCTCAGTGTCCTGCTGTTGACAATCCCAGTGGGGTGTCATGGGTGGGAGTAAGATGAAGCGTCCATTTGTTCTTTATCCCAATCCCTCTCAGGTGGCCATTAAATTCCTCGGGAAACCCTGCCTTTCTGTCAACTGAAAGAAGGCAGCTGAGGTGGCTTAGATAAGGGCATCACTTTTGGGTCAAGGAATTGGGAGCCTAGAGTGCTGCAGTGGTCACTCGTGTGACCCAGTGGATGGAAGGGCCTACAAGTGGACGAAGGCCTGTAAGGATGTCAAAGTCCTTTGTGAATGCGAGACATTGCAGTTATCTTCTTCTGTGTAGCAAATCACCCCAAACTCAGTCGCATCAAACAAGAACTATTTTATTATTCTCCTGGGTTCTGTGACCAGAAATCAGAGAAGGCTGAGTGGCAATGGTTTGTCTCTGTTCTATGTGGGCATACACAACTCTAAGTCAAAAGTGATTAAAAAGCCCCGACTGTGAACGTAAAACTTTTTAGAATACCTTAACCAATTGATTTTATGACCTTCATTTTTATATGCATAAAAGAAGAGTGATATATGCTAAAATCCTTCTCTAGTAAGCTTAGATATTTCAATTCGTAAACCATAAATTGGAAGTGATCTAAAGCATTTTGGGAGTGGTATTTAAAATAATGGGATATTTTAAATAAATGGTGTTTTGGAATTGAGACAGTTGGTGTACTTCACCCAATAGCCTATTAGGTTTTTCTTCCTTCATATTCTTCATGACACTTGGTATTGTCCTATTTTTATATATTTTCCTATCGATTCAGCATCTGTTTTTGGTCTTAATTTGCATTCTTCTCATTACTGATGGGATTGGTCTTCTGTTCTAGAGACTTAGGGTCCTTTCTGAAGGAGGTAACAGGTGTCAGGGCCTGTTCCAATTAATTCTTGAGGTTTATGTGCTTGGTGAGCTTGGAATGTGAACCTACATGTGGTTAGCAGGCTTTTACAGAGAATGTTCGTGTATAGGAACCCCATGTCTTGGTACCCAGAGTTGAAAGTCCCAGTCATGACTTTTCTTACACCCCTGTCCTCATCAGACACTTCTTGATGATTCTGAGAGTCGGCTTCTATCAGAAAAGCAACTGCACAGGATCCTCCCCACACTGATACAGGGACCTTCTCGGGGGGAGAGAGGGCATCCTTGTCAAGTGCCAGATCTCAGGGAGAAGCTGTCCCCATTGAACCACTGTGGGTAAGGTTAGCTGAGAGAATGTGTGCGGATGCGTTTTGTCAGGCTGTTCCTGTTATGATGCTGGACTTGAACTTATGACAACTTTTTTCTTCATTCATTGAGATAATCATGTTTTCCTTCTCCATTTTGCTGATGTGGTCAATTACATTGATATTTCAAACCTGAATCAGACTTGCATTTCTTGGGTGATCGCTAATTGGTCTTGATGTATTGCCCTCTTTATACATTGCTGTATTTCATTTCTTAGTATTATGATCAGGGATTAAAAAATATCTTTTATTATTTCTTAATTATATTTTTGGTTTTGAGTTTTAAAAAAGTGATTACTCCAGCTTCATCCCAGCTGGAGTCATACGTTGGTAGATTTGGAAAGGACTGTGGAGATAATTTAGCCCAACCCCAGTTGATTGATGGGCAACTGAGGCTGAGAGAGATGGAATAGTCAGTTCAGGGTCACTCACTGGATTGATATGGCCACTTCTGTCTCTTCTAGGAACACTGGCTGTCATTAATCTCTGATGTCAATGGCATCTCCTTTGAGGAATCAGTCTGGAAAGGATGTAGGAGAGGCTCAGATGTCCCTGGTGGCACAGTTTGGACATCCTTTGAGGATAAAATGGCAAATGAAACCCAGGGTCACACAGGAGTGGGATGAAGGGTAACACTGGCATGTGCTTCCCAGGAGCTGTTGAAAACTCAGAGGTTAGACATAGAATCTGACTTTTATTGTTTTTCTTTTTTCTTTTGTGGTATGCGGGCCTCTCGCTGTTGTGGCCTCTCCCGTTGCGGAGCACAGGCTCCGGACGCGCAGGCCCAGCGGCCATGGCTCACGGGCCCAGCCGCTCCGCGGCATGTGGGATCTTCCCGGACCGGGGCATGAACCCGTGTGCCCTGCATCGGCTGGCGGACTCTCAACCACTGTGCCACCAGGGAAGCCCTAGAATGTGACTTTTTGATGGGGTAAAAGTTTGGGAGAAGTTGGAAAGAAGGCAGGAAAAGGAGACCTAAACCCTCCACATGCCCTCATTTGGTGTTTGGGTCACATGGTTGACTTGTTGTTTACCTCTCGGGGCTCTGGGAGGGCGACATGGTCAGTGCAACCAAAGCAGGCTTGGGGACACACACTTGGGTTTCAATCCCAGCTGCGCCTCATCCTTGCAGGCGACATGGGGCAAGATGCTTAGTATTGCAGGACTTGGGTCCTCTTCATCTGTGAAAGAGGGTGATGACCCTCCAGGTGTGTTGAAGATGGAAGGAGGTGACATGTGCAAAACATGTGTCACAGACTCCTGTTGCCAAGATAGTGAGAAGGAGGGCAGGCCCCTGTGCTTCCTTTTACAGGTGGGGCATGAGGCGGGGCGAGAGGAAGGAGCTAAGTTGGACTCAAGTGATGTTCCTGTGAGGAGGGAGCGGAGCTGTCCCCTCCTCACGGTCCTCCCGGGCTCAGGAGACGTATTTGTTAATGATGAAAACTCGGGACACTCAGCTGAGTGTGGTCCAGCAAAGCTCTCACAAGCTGAGGGGGCACTTGAAGATGGGTTTGCAAGCCTCTAGAACTTGCTGGTGGAGCAGATCAGGGAAGGGCAGGGATGAATGTCTTCCCAGAAGGGCTGATGGCTCCCTTTCCTCCTGGGTGCCACCCTCACTTATGGTCATTGTGTGTCTCCCCTGCAGCCGTGAGCGCCTCAATGGCAAAGCAGAAGCGGATTCACCTATTAGTGCCCAACAGGTTGTCCCAAGAGGGCATTTGACAGTTGACAGGTGAGCAGAGCAGAAGCCAGTGTATGAACATGTGAAGAACAGTTGTGGTCACTTCAGGAGAGTGGAGAGGGAGACCCACACTTGGTGCAGGGGCAGGGCCTGGTGGATAGATGGCTGCCCCCAGGTGTGGGAGCAGGCAACAGGAACAGCTCCAGACCCAAGCCACCATGTCTGGATGTTACTGTCCCGCTTTTCCCCTCTGGTCACCTGTGCTACAGCAGCTCCTGTGTCCAAGCACATCTGATGATTTGTGAGGAAAGGTGGCATGCAGAGCAGCAAGGAAAATCATCTGCTGTGAATCAGGGTGCAAGCATATTAGAGTTGTCAACCAAGTCCAAACTGACTGGTGGAAGCCTTGTGTAAGTACAGCAGCTGCTGCCTGGAGGTTGACAGATGTGGGGCAGTACTGAGCCTGGCCTCTGGGTGGCAGAGTTGTGCGGTGTGGTCCCTCCTCTGTGATGGAATCCTGAAGGTGAAAGCAGGTGGCATTGCGCTCTGAGACAGGGTGAGTTGCTGCATCTATAGCAGTCTGGGTTCTTTAGATACCAACAACAAAGACCGACTCTGGCCACCTTAGTCAAGAAGATGAGTTAGAAGGTTTTGGTGAGGGTGAGAAGAGATGGGAGAGGAGAGAATAGATCCCAGCATCAAAGGGAGGACTGGAGAAGTAATCTTGGAAAAATACAGGGCTTGAGCTGCTTCAGAGAGTCTGGTAATCCCCTCAAACTGAAATTAGGTGTTCTTAGGAAGGATGATGGCAGCATAAATTCAAACCAAACTATCGGATGTCTGCTTTACTCTCATAGTAAGCATGTAATCCTGCCTTCCCATTTGCTGGTTTGAGAACCTGGGTACAAAAGAGTGCCCTTAAGTCTGCTGCAGCCAACACTTCCTGAGAGTGTGCTACTTGCCACCTCATGAAGCCCTGTGGGGTACACAGATAAACAGACACGCAGTCTTTCTCCAGGAGGAGAGGATCAGGCTGGGTAATAGCAAGGACAGTGTTGGGGTCCCAGCAGGCTCCACACACCCTGAGCTTTGGCTCTGCAACCCTGACAGCAAACCTGGCAGTCCTCACACAGGATAAATTTGCTAGCTGTGGAAGGGCATAGCACTGGAGTCTAATTTCTACTGGGGATAAAAGTAGTCCTCTCTCAGCCTTCAGTTTAGGTCCTGGCCCCTGGAGTGTGGGCAGAACTTTTGTGAGTCTCTGCACTGGGGATCAGGACCCCTGACTTGCGCCCCTGCTCTACCTGCTCTATCTGGCAGGCGATTATGAGTACCTTCAGCCCGCCATCCGGACTGTGACCCGGGCAGGGCATCAGATGGGGGGTGGATGCCTGCTCCCACCTCCCAGGGTAGCCTGAGGACATGAGGGTTAATGAAGGTAAGCTGTTCTGAGGTCTGTAGAGAAAGCTGTGCAAGTTGATGGCTCTTACTGTGACCCTCTTCCTTTTCCCTCCCCTGACGCACTCAGTGGGGATGGAGTCACAGGTGGGTCTGGATGGCTTAGTATGAATAGAAGGGTATCATTTAGGGGTGGCTCTGTGTCCTACTAAACTTGTGTCCCTCAACATTTTCCTCATGACTGGAGGATGCCTAGACCTTCTTTGCCTGTGCTATTTTCACCATTGCTTCTTGGAAAACTCCTATTCATCCATCAAACTCCAGAGCTAATGTCACCTCCTTGATGGGGCATTTCTTAGGGAGCACATTATTAGTGACTCTTCATCCCTGATCCTACAACAGTTTCCCCACACCGTTACCACAGGCTTCAGTAGATCCTACTATAACTAGGCTTTCTTCCTCTTCCTGAATGTGCAGTAGTGGCTCCACTGTATTCATCTTTTTATCTACAGGCTGAGCAGAGATTTGTATTTGTTGAATAAGTGAATGAAAATCACCCCTAAGAGATATGGAATGGGTTTCTGTGTCTGGACCATATGCCTTGCTCATAAACGGTCCTTGCAAAACACTCGTGATTGAATTCTTACTTTTTTAACTGCCTTGCACCTGCTTTTGCAGTTCCCTCTGACTTCTCTTTTTGTATTCTATTTTCTTCCTGGCCTTTGGAGGATTTCCTGCCCCCTTTCTAATACCAGGAGGGTGTCTCTGGTATTCCAGTGCCCAGAATTCCAAATTATTTGGGTCTCATGGGTGGTGTGCTGGTAAATGTTTAATAATTGGCTCTCAGCATGTAGTTACAACAGGAATGTCAGATGGTATTTTCATTTGTGGTAAAGTTAACATGAAAATGAAACAATGAAGACAGCTGTCTAAATTTCACTTGTTTCTCAGTGCTTTGAGTGATGTCTTTCTCAAAATAGAGAATAGTTTAACAGTAGAAGAATATTCTTTCCAATTTTTGCACTCATCACAATGGAAAGAATTCAGACAGGACATAATTTTTAGTTTAAACTGAATTCACTTTTCACCCTCACATTCTTAAGTCCAGATAAACAATGAACCAAGAAATGAAGCCCTGATTTATAGCATATGCCATAGATGCCCCCATCATGGCTGACTTGATGTCATTAGATGTGGAGTGGGGGAGAAATGCACAGGAGCAGGGCACCACAGCCCACATACAGGCCCAACAGTTGTGGTACCATCGGCAGCAAGATATTCAATAGTGAGAACTAGTAAAAGAATTAGGAAGTGGTGAGTTTGGGATATTTATTGTGTTTATATAATTCATTAATAGTTTACTTAATGTGGTTTTTGATAATGTCTGTGTTAAAACAGCTAGCTCACAAAATTCCTGAAAATCTCACAAGGCACTATGAGCTGGCTCTGACCGACCACTGGCCACATGCCACAAAAATGTGTTCACTCAAAGAGAGTTGAGGGGAGAGAGGACACTTTTGGGGGACAGAGTTGCATGTATGTGTCCCCTCAGCCTCTTCATGTGGTGAGCTGTACTCAATGCCACAGTGACAGGTTGTGTCTGTTGGTTCAATCAACCTGTGTACGTCATCCCTTCTACTTGGCTTTCCTGCACCGTAGTGGTGGAAAAGCTAAATGTACATTTTATAGACCCCTTGCAGTGAGGACATGGGCTTTTGACATGGATCCCTCCAAGCATCTCCACCCATCAGTGCACCTGGATAGGAATTCCAAAAGGTGTGAGGTGATATCTCATTGTGGTTTTGATTTGCATTTTCCTAATGAGTAGGATGTTGAACATCCTTTAATGTATTAATCGATCACATTTATTGTTTTGTGTATGTTGAACCATGCTTGCATTCCAGGGTAGAATCCCACTTGATTATGGTGTATGATCCTTTAAATGGTTCAGTAGTACTTTGTTGAGATTTTTTTCCATTATATTCACCAGGGATATTGGTCTCTAGTTTTCCTTCCTTAAATGTCCTTTTCTGGCTTTGGATTCAGGGTAGTGCTGGCCTTGTAAAGTGTCTTTGGTAGTGTTTCTTCCTCTTCATTTTTTGCAGAAAAGCTTGAGAAAGGTTGTTGTTCATTCTTCTTTAAACATTTGTAGAATGTACTAGTATAACCATCTGGTTCTGAGCTTTTGTTTGTTGGAATGTTTTTGATTACTAATTGAATCTCCTTACTCATTATTGGTCTGTTAAGATTTTCTGTTTCTTCAGGATTTAGTCTTGGTGGATGGTACTTTCTAGGACTTTCCTCATTTCTTCAATATTGTCCGATTTGTTGATGTACAGTTGTTGAGCAGTAGAGTTTTATAATTAATTTTGGTAATATCAGTTTTCATGTCTTCTCCTTCATTTATAATTTTATCAATTTGGTTTCTCTTTCTTTTACTTGCTTAGTCTAAACTATTGTCAATTTTGTTTATGTTCTCCAGAAAACTAACTCTTCATTTTGTTCCTTTTACATTGTTTTCTTGTTTTGTATTTCATGTATTTCTGCTCCAATCTTTATTATTTTTTTCCTTCTACTAACTTTGTGCTTTTTTAAATAGTTCTTTAGGTTGAAATATTTTTTCCCTTAAAATATGCATTTACTTCTATAAATTTACTCCTTAGAAATTTTGTTGTTGCAAACTGCATGATCTGGTTTAGATACTGTGTTTGCCTTTTCAAGATATTTGTTTGTTTTTAAAAAAGTCTTCTCTGGTCCACTGGTTGCTCAGGCATGCGTTGTTTAATTTTCATGTAATTTAGCATCTTCCAGCTTCCTTCACGATATTCATTCCTACTTTCATACAACTGTAGTTGGAGAAAATGCATAGCATATCAGTCTTCTTAAATTTATCGAGACTTGCCTGTGGCCTAAAATATGATGTATCTTAGAAAATGGTCCATGTACATCTCTCATTCCATGTTTGGTAAGTGTTCAAGTCTTTTGTTTCAAACATACATTTTCTCTTCCTCTTCTCATATGGGACTCCCATAATTCACTCTTGTTTCTGTTTGTAATGTCCCATAGTGTTCCTTCACTCTTAAATTTTCTTTTCATTCCTGTGGCAGGATAATTTCAAATGACCTATCTTTTAGTTCACGGAATCTTTCTTCTGCTTGCTCGAGTTTGTTGTTGAATCTCTTTATTATATTCTTCAGTACAGTGATTGTATTCTTCAGCTCTAGTTTCCAGTTGTTCTTTGGATGGTTTCTATTACTTTGTTGAACATCTCATTTTGTTGATACATTTTCTTCCTGAATTTTATGAAGTTGTGTGTCTATGTGTGTTTCTTGCATTTCACTAAACTATTTCACGAAGATTATTTTGAATTCTCTCTACAAGAGTCCATAGATCTCTGTTTCTTTAGAGAGTTTATTCTTTTCATCATCTCATGTTTCCTTGATTCTTCATGGCCCCTGATTTGTTGCATTGGTATGTGCACTGGTATTTGAGTAAGCAGTCTCTTCTTCCCTTCTTGGACTCTGTGGTCCATGGTTTTCCTTCATCTTCACATATATATTCTGTGATTTTCACAGTGAATTCTTGCCTATTGATAGTCCTCTGGCATGTAAGTGTGGAAGGAGACCTGATCATGTTTTCAAAGTATTCTTTAGGAGGGATCTGATAAATTGGGAGGTCTGCCTGTGTCATCAGAGGAGCTGGTGGGAAATTGGGACCCTGCAATTACCTTAATATTATGAGAAATATTAAGGTACAGGAAGGGAACTTACACTTCTGAAGGAGGTGGTAGGTTTGAGGACCTGTTTTTGACAGTGTCTTGGAGATTACATGGGTGGTGGCCTTGGATGTTAACCTACACGTGGTCAGCAGCTTACAGAGAATTCTCAAGCGTGGCAACCCCAAGTCCTGGTGTCCAGAGCTGAAAGGCCCAGTCATGATTTCTTCTAACACCTTGGTCCTCACTGCACAGTTCTTGATGTCTCTGAGCTCATCATCCTCTCCCTCCCTGGGGCAGAGGAGGAAGACATTAACTACTGGGCCCCTGAGTCTTTACAAGTGACCTGGCACTGTTCTGAGCATACTGTAGCAGTTACTATCACCCTCTTGGCACCCTGTAGAGGGGACACCATTATCCATCTTTTCAGCGAGAAATTGAAGCACAGGGAGATTAAGTAACTTGCCCAGGAGATTAAGTAACAGCAAGTGAGTAATGGACACCAGACTGTATTCATACATCAAAGATATTTGGGGCTTTTTGGAAAGAGCATATTTTGGTTAAAACCCCATGTATCTCAACCCATGGTGACAGATGAAGGCCTGTCTGTGGGGAATGAGACTCATCATGTCAACATCCACAGGACACCAGGGTGCTTTGTCCTGGCAGGAGCAGTAGAGCTGCATCTCATACAGTGGAGCAGTGCTCACCAGGTAACAAACTCTCTTGCTAATCAACAACAAATCCCAACTCCTTTTGACTGTAAACCAAAACACAATATATGTGTCCAATTCAGTACAAAAGGGGCTCTTAACACTTTTGTGTTTTTGGTGCTTTAGATGTTGGGATATGGGTGTGGGAGTGACAAAGTACTTCTGCAGAGGTTCCCCGCAGTAGGAGGGATCAGCGGCAGCATCCTGGAGAGTGACTGAGAGCATATGGGTGGGAGATGTTGACCATGTGAACAGCAGTTACTGATGGGGAAGCACTCCTGGCTGGGTTGAAGGCAGGTATTTGGGCCGCAGAACATTTGTGTGCAGTGGGGATTCCGTAAGGTGAAGTTGATGCACCTCCCCTGTGTGAAGAAGAGTAGAGAGAGAAGGTCACTGAGAAGCCATTGGAATTGGGAGCAGAAGGCTGTGCTTTCCTTGCCTCAAGGGGATTAGGCTCAGTACCTGCCAGGATCCCCAGGGTGAGCCTTTGTTGATGCCCTTCCTCTTCCTAGGTCCTGGCCTCCAGCCTGCGCTTCTAATTCTAGACTCTGTTCAGATATTGGACATATGCCCTCCCTTCCCTATGGAGCCCCGTTGTTGTGAATCTGGACTCCCTTTGCTCTGGTGTTGAACTTGCCTGCTTCCCTCTGCACTGGGAGCCTGGTTAGCAAGGACAAGGGCTTATTGCCACTGTAGCCCCAGCATTGCCCAGGCTCTCTTGATGAGTATGTGCCGAAGGGATGGGTTCTCACTGCAACCCTCAGGCTGGGGTTGAGTCCAAAGTGCAAGGGCAGGTGACGGCGCCCTCAGATGGGTGATGGGCTCTGGAGGCAACAGCACATACAGACCCCTTGGTTTGGGTAGAGATTGATGCGGACCCTTTGGGACACCATAATCTGTCTGCAGCATCACAGGGAGGGTGGTGAGCACACTGACCAGCTGACAGCATCTATGGGCAGCCCTGGACTGGATTTGTCAATGAGACTCCAGGACCTCTGGGCTTTGGGTTATTCGGACTCACCTGGACACTTTCTTAGCCTCACCAAAAACTGACCTAGCATTCTTCATAACTACATTATTTGTTCAGTGGCATTTTATTATTTTATCCCTGTTTTTGTTTAAAAAAAGGTAAGGCTTGAGCATTTCAGAAACTAGACTAACTTTGCAGATTTAGTAACAGGTTGAAGTCAGTACTTTCCTACAATCACTCCTGAAAATGCCAAAGGGACCTTTCCCCATCCCTGCACAGTGCCCCGCAAAGCAGATTTCTGTGCCCTATATTGTCAGATCCAAAATGCCTCCTTGTGTCACAGAAATGACCTAAAGCCTCTACACAGGAGCACGTGTAACTAGAAGTGCCCATTCATTCATTCATTCATTCATCATCAGAGGGCTCAGTGTGTGGACCATGTGCGTCGGAACAACTGGATTTGGTGCCCTCGCAACACTCTGACCTGCAGGACTGGTGTGCCTCTGTCCGCCACACCCTATTGGGTGACACTGGGTATCCTGTGACATCTTGACCATTGGATTGATGAGGACAGTACTTGATTTCCAGCCTTTCAATTCACCAAGCCCTACAGCCCCAGGGCATACGCACTGGCTGTTTCCTCCGTTTGGAAGCACCTCTCTGGATTTATTTTTATCAGTTATTTCTCAGCTTAACTGTCACTCTCTCACAGATTCTGATCTGGCCAAACAGGCACTCACTGAGATATTCATGACTTTCAAGTGTCTAGAGAGCTGTCTAGAGACAGGTGGAGAATGGGGCTTCTGTGCAAGCAAGGCTGGGACTCAGAGCTCGATTCAGACCCAGAGCCGGGAGCCAAGCTGCAGAAGGAGTCCCAACACCACTGTCACCAGACAGTGTCTCTGCTGGGTGTGAGCATGCCTCAGGTGTGTCACCAGCAATGTCCAAGAGACTTTCAGGTCTATCCAGAGCTTCTAAGTGCCCACCTGTCCAGCCACCAAGAGCCAGTGTTTTCCTGATTCAGTGAATGTGGTCAGTACATACCTCACTGCATCTTGGGACTGCAACATCCTCCAGGCCCCTGGCCCGGTCTGTACAAAAGGTCTGATAATGGGGACACCAGGAAAATGATGCCCAGGCAGGTGCTTCCCAAGGGAACCAGGAGCAAGGCCCTCCTCGGATTTGGAGGCCTGAGAAGGGCAGCTCTCTGACGGTTTGGGGGTAGCCATCATGAGACCACAAGTGCCGAACCGAATGGGGGACAGAGCGGTGAGAAGGGTGGAGCCAGGCTCAGAATTCAAGTCCCGCTCTGCTGCTCCCACCCTTTGTGAGCTGGGACAAGTCACTCAGCCTCTCTGTGGGTCAGACCCGCCTCCATAAAGCTGGGATCTACCAGTACAGTAGTATCTACCTGTACATTCACTGGGAGGATTCAAGCAGTGAGAACAGGTAAACTTCTTGAGCAACTGACCCACAGAAAGGATGCAATAAAATTATCTATCATTATTATTATTAAATAACAAGGATGACAAGTGGAGAAATTGGGCTTCTCCACATTGTCACAGGCACTGACACAAGGAGGGCATCTTTACTAGCTGGTAAAACCAGTCAGTGTTGACCAGACAACATTTGGGAGGGGTGTCACCATGTCGTCTGCCACTCCTGCAGCTGAGTGAGCAGCCCAGGAGGGTCTCATGGATGGGGTGCAGCCAGCAGTCCCACAGGGTCGGGTAGGCAGTGGGGAGAGACGATGGACGGGAGTCCAATAGGCCTCTCCAGCCCTTTTCGCTTAAGATTGGAATTGCTGGGCATTGCTCTGGAGAAGAAAGGTCCTGACATCCTTGAGACGAGGACGCAGGGGAAATGCATGGGCACCACGTTGAGTATCGTCTGGAAGCTCATGAGCTCCAGGTCTCCACACCTTGGGCGTTCCTCTCAGCAGATGCCCGGAGAGAGCTCTCTGACCCACAGTCCCGGGGGCAACTGTCAAGGGCAAAAGCAAGACCCCAGCCCACGGGGAGCATCCCTGTGCCCTGCTTACCATGTCCCTGGGCGCACAGCACGTCAATGGCAGCTGGCTGCAGTGCTGGGCAATGTCACAAGACGTATCCAGTTTTCCCTGAAAAGCAGATGTGGTTGTGAGGAAGCTACAGGCACAGACGCTGCCCCCAGATGGGTGGTGTCCCCTCTGTCTCCCATGGCTTCCCAGGCCTGTGTCCCCACAAACTGGCTGACACAACACTGCAGCCATCGCCTGGGCAGGTGGCTGAAAAGCCTTCTGTGTGTGTTGGGAGCTCGTCACTGTGGGTCACAGATAGTTTTGTTTTCTGGAACAAATCAGTACTTTTGGTGTAGGAGGAGAAGTCGGGGCTACTTTTGAAAAAAGTGTCAAAGTTTGGTGAAGATATGCAGTAGCCAAGGAGAGGTCCTCAAGGAGAAAGGTGAGGGGGGCATGGGGACTGGGCAGGAGCTTGAAGAAGAGGGAAGAGGGCCTGCTTTTGGGGGGCTCAGAGGGAGAAGGCAGGGAAGAGACCCAGTCCCTGCTCAGGGGAGAGGGTCCTGAAATGGGGGGAAAGAGAGAGATGAGGAAACCAAAGAACAGGTGAAAACGTGGACGTGGTGTGGGCGGAAGGTGGGGCCGGGCCTGCGGCAGGAACGAGCCCGTGGCAGGTGCTTCCTCCCTCCCTGGAAGGTGAGCTCTGGCTTCTCCGTGCCCTCACACTGACTCTCAGGGGACATGCAGGGCCCGCCCTCCAGCTGCCATTTGAAGCTCCCAGGAGGACCAATGGATCCCACAGCGACAGAGGCAGGACCAGGGGGAGGAAGGCAAAGCTGAACCCAGAGATGGTGGGGTCTTTCTTCCTCACACCTGCCACCTGGGGCCCTCTTTGTCCCTGTCATCTCTCAGCCCCCTGCCAGCTGGGGTCTCAGTCACCTGGGGGAGGGAAGTGTCCTCCATGTGGCCCTTGTCACCCCATCTCAAGTGCCTCAAGGACAATGCGGTGAGCTCTCTCCCTCCCTCACTGAGCAGACAGGAGCCATAGCCACTCCCAGGTTAGTTTGATGCTGGTAAGATCTTGGCTCAGAAGTTTCTTTTCTTTTTCGTTTTTTTTTTCCCCTGACCGGTGTGTGTCTTTGTCATTATATGTTTTCAGTCATCCAGTCACTGGCCAGTGAAACCAAGGACGTTGCCAGAGCTGATGACAACCTCTATGAGAATCAGGAATTGGCCGGCTGTGAGTCAGCCCCCAACATCCAGAGTCCTGGGCCCATCCCTAGGCGAGGTCCCTGGTGCTGGCACTGCCTGGAGGCAGGGGGTACCTGAACCTTCAGCTCTTTGTCCTCCACTGGGCCATTAGGGTCGGGAGGAACTCTGGTTTTTCTCTGTCACCGAAGGGTGGGAGACCAGAGACCATAAAGCTCATCTCCATGCAAGCCAGGTGTTTTAGGCCCAAGTCTGTGTGCATTGAACTGGCTCCCCCTCCTCCAAACCCCCAGCCCTGAGGGGCTCATCCCTCCCTTCCTAAGTTTGCTTGTCACCTCCATCTGTTTTATCCTGTCTTCTTGGCACCCACAGCAGGAGACAATAATCGTGGTCTGTACAGAGCATGGATTCTAGAAAGAGAAATAAATTGCAGGCTTTCTTGTCTGGCAGCTCCTGGGTGCAGACACACGACATCTGTTGCCTGGGCTCCTGTCAAGTACTGGCCAGTCAGCAAATGTTTGTTGGAGAATCAAGGACAAATGAGCAGGACCCGGCACAGTTAGAGAGTGGCCTCCATGTGAAAAACACACCAACAACTTTTGGTTTACAAAGATGGCACTTTTCCAAATATCAACAAACTCTATCCTGTCCCCTTGGTTCCTGGCAGCCACCCTTGTAGGAGAAGCTGGGCGTGAGGCTGTGCCATGTGATGGAGGCGGGCAGGGGTGGGGGCATTAGTAGGTGACAGGGCTGTATTCACCCGACTCTGGCAGATCCAGTCTCCCCAGGCCACACTGCAGCCAGTGTAGAGGTCAGCCTGGGCAGTGACCCTGTTTCCCACCAGATGTCAGGCCCAGATCCCCCTCTCTGGGGACATGGCACCCCTGCTCTCACTACTTCTTATGGGCCCTGGGTTGGGCCCCACCTCGGGTCAGCCTCAGCCTCCTCACCTGACGCTTGGTCCCTGTGCTCACCTGCGCTATGCCCCAACAGCTCAAAGTCAGGTTAGGACTCTCTCCACCCTCCCCAGTCCCCAGTCCCTAAAGGCTAACCCTGCCACGACCCTCATCCTGACATGAGCCAGGGATGAAGTACAAGGAAATGGAGCCCAGCATACATCAGAGCCCAGGGAAGGGGACCAGGTCCCTGCAACCTGAGGATCCATTTCCAAATGCTAGCGTGAGTCCTGGGAAGGTTCAGTCTACAAAGAGTCTTTTGGGAGTTAAGAAAAGCCATTTATATCAGGAGGGACCATAGCTGTTTCTGAAATAGGCTACCCCATGTTGCTGATTCAGTGATAAAGGCCCTGGTGCAGGCTGTCTTCGGAGGTGGGGAACCGTGTTGTCTGGGTGACATTTTGTGAGTCTCAGGTCCTCTCTGGGGTCCCTCCCTGCCCTCTGTCACCCTCTTCTTTCTGACCCTCTCTCTGCCCAGGTAGGTGGGAGCGGGAGGGGTGGGAGACGGCATCTCCCCATACATGTCAGAGGGCCTCTCTGTGCAGGTCCGTGTGGGCATCAGGTATGCTGACAACATCACTACGAAACACACCACTTACTTTTTCTGGTTTCTGGGCTGGTGGTGGCTCCTTGACGATCTAGGATGTTAAAGAGACATAAACACAGGCTGGAGGGGGCATGGAGGGCTGTGGCTCAGCTATGCAGACAGAAGGGGACCCTGCTCGGCAGCAGTAAGGGATCAAAACATGGGCTTTGGGGTGTCAACCTCGGTGCCCAGAGCCTGAGGGTCTGTGGCCCACAGGCTCCACCTCCCTGAGCCTCATGCTCCTCAGTCATAAAAGGGGAATCGGTACCTCCATGGAGGGTCAAGGGGGAGACAGGCAGACTAAGGCCCCTGGTCCCTGGTAGAGTTTTCAGCAGCAGCCCTGACATCATATGAAGACAAGAGAACACTCCCCACACCCCTCCTCCTCTCCCCTTCCCTCCCTCCCCCTGCAGCCCTCCCTGCCTCCCAGCCCTCAGGGATGACAATCCACCTCACTCTCCCCGACCAGGCTTTCTCTCCTCACTTCTCGCCCTTTGCAGAAATTTGACCTGCTGGCTTCTATGCTGCTTTGCTTGTCCTTTCTCAGCTCTGCTTGTTCGTCTGCTTCACCCACCTCTGGCCTGTGTCCTTGCAAACCCAGCCGGCCAGCGCCTCTGCCTTCCCTCCCACCCAGGGCCAGTCTCTGTCCTTTATCATTATCAGGGCACCTGTCACACCCTCTGAAGTTGACATTTATCCTCAATGCCCCCCAGCTAACAATACCAGACCAGACACCACATGGTGAGCGCCTGTGGGCAAGGGAGGTGGCTGCTTCATTGCTGCCCCTCTGTGCCCAGCACGGGGCCCTGCACATTCTGGTGACTTAGTGATGACTGTTGAAAGAATGACGGAAGGCACCAGAGATGGGCCGGGATCCATGCTGTTTTCAAAGGCGCAGCTGCCCCCGGGGTTAGCATCCTCCCGGCCAGCATCCTTCTCCCTGTGGGCCATTAGTGCCCTTGCAGACCCCTCTTCGTCCCCCAACAGCAGAGACTCTTGGGGCCTTGGTCCACCTGAGTCCTTCAGAAGCCTGACTGCTGTGGGGCAGCCCTGGTCTCAGGAGGTCTGGGGTCCTTTTGCCCCAGGGGCCAGGACACCCCATAGGCCACCTCCCTGTGAAGGTGAAAGCATGAAGCAGGTGGCCCCCTAGAAGCCCAGGCTGTGTCTATGCCCGGGACAGGAGGACAGAGTCTGTGTCTTGTTTGCTTGTGTGTTGGCCATGGAGCTGATGGGAACCCGCCCACAGGCAGGATCGTGGGGCAGGCATGGGCATGGTCCCTTGGGGCTTGGCGAGGGCTGGATGCAGGCTGTGCGGGCAGGGGTCACTCACCTTCCTGCGGCACAGCCACCAGAGGCACCAGAGCATCAGGAGGATCAGGAGCAGGGCTGGGATGAGGGCATAGAAGTAGAGAGGTTTGACATAGCGGGTGAACTGTGTGGGTGGTGATGAGGGAGGCTCCTCGGGAGGCTGCTGGGCAGCTAGTGGGGCAGCTGGTGGAGCAATCTTGCCATCTGGTCCCCCTTCCTACAGAAAAAACACACAGCAGAGTCCGGCATGGACCAGGCACCTGCTACTTGGATCCCATACCAGCCCACCCTGTCCTCTCAGTCCCCCTTCTACTTGGTTGCCCCACCTAAGGAGACAGATTCTAGGAGGTCGGGGCTGTTACCCAGAGAGCCACTGTGGGGCCCTGGGCCGCAGACCCCACCGTTGGCCCTGCTCAGAGGCTCTCCCCAGAGCCCTGTCAAGGAAGCCCAGTCCTCCATGCAGTGACAACCCAGCCCTCACTGCCTGTCTAGTATGACATACAGGGCTTTTGTAAGGACCACAAAATGCTACGACACACAGATGAGTGAGGGAGGGGTCTTAGGGCCCCAGAGAGGTGTGGGTGCAAGAGCAGAGGCAGGACACCCTGCTCACATCCCCGTAGCCTCCCTCCCCTACTTCCCCCCTCTGCAACCTCGGGCCAAGCTGACTAAGCACGGTCACAGCTGCTCCCACCCTCCTGACCCCGGTGCCGGGGACCCCGACTTGGAGGGCCCAGGGTTCCTAGAGGCCCTGGACCCTGTCCCCTAGTGCACAGTGCCCCAGCCTCTCCTGCTCACCCCGGCTGGAATCCAGGATGGAGCCTTGAGCTCCCCACCACAAGGCCGGGGCCATGGGAGGTGGCAAGGTGTGTCCAGGGAAGGCAGAGCCTCAGCACGGTTCCTGGACTCTGCTTAGGGCTCTAATTGGTCTCTTCCATGTGCCTTCAGTGACACTTGGTTCACAGAGAGAGCAAAGGTTTGCAAGGCCTGGACAGTAAGGTGACCCCCAGGTGCTCTTTTTAGTAGCACTCTCAAGGCACTACCCAAGGCTCATGGGGGTTCAGCTCCTGGAGGTAGGGCTAAGGGCTCCGAGCTACCTGTGAGATGCTGCTCAGGGGCCTGTCCGCACAGGCTACCTTTTGGGCCTGCCTGGGGTGTTGTTCCCTTCACTTGCCTCCCCAGGGTGCAGGGTGTCAGGACAGCCTTAGATGCTAGAGCCTTACCCTGGTACTCGCACAGTTCCTGCTGATGATGCTAACATTGTGGCTGATGAAGCTGACACCATGGTTCAGGCTAACTTCAACAGAGACCTCCCTAAAGCACAGAAGGGGCAGACAGTGACCACCAGGCCAGACAGACATAGTTCTTACACTTGGCTCCAATTGTAGCTTATAGTATCTCCTGACTGTAAAGACTTTGAACATCAGGTATTCAGGGCTACCAGAGAGCAGATAGCTGGGGTAAGGGGAGCTCATCCCAAAGTACTACGAGGTCAGCTTCTGCAGTGAAGGCTGACCAGGCAGTGAGGATCCCTGCGCGGGGTCAGATGTCCTCATGGCCATGAGTGAAGTGACCAGGGATGGTGGTATGATGTCACCATCCCGACTCCTCTGTATGTACAGAGTATGTGAATTTAGCTCCAAAAGGCTGCCTGGAGCAAAGGTACCATCCCTGGGGCACAACATCTCCTGCATCCTACGCTCCTCAGCAGAGCCTGGGCCACAGCAGATGGCTGAGCACCTCCGGGGACCACCCACCAGGGCAGGGGTGAAGGATGCCCTCAGTCCTCCTGGAGACAGACATGTGCTGCCCCAGTAGAGGTGGCTTCCTAAATTTTTTACACCTCATGGTGGCAAAAACTGCCCACTTGGCCCCTGGGCTGGGCACTTACTGATCTGGCTTCTCTATCTTTACTCCTGGGCATGTTATACTGCTATCTTTCATAGACTTGGCTTTTACATCTGAAAGACAATCACATGAGAAGAATGTCAGTGGACTTGTCCACCCATCCGCCCCTCCCCTTCTGCCTGCCCTTGGAAGCAGAGCTACCACTTTGGCAGAAGCAGCTTCTCTTCTCTGCCTTCTTCTGACACCTACTGTGCACCAGGCACTGTCAGGGCTCTGGCGTTTAGTGGGAACAAGGCACGCAGAGGCCCTGCTCTCAAGGACCTGACATTTGTGGGACTGGAGAAAGAGACAGACAATAAAGTAACAAACAGTGAACAAAATAAATGCCAGAGTGATAAGTGCAGTGACATCAATAAGTAAGGGACAGGATAGAGAAGGGAGGGGAAGAGACAGCTGCTTAGGAGCAGGTGACCTGTCCTGTCTTTTAGAGACTGAATTTCTCTTTAAGAGAAAGTGAAATATTTATACAGGACATGATGGGATGTCTGGGATTTGCTTCACAATAATCAATGGTGAGAGTATCACCAAAACCAGATTGGCCAAGATTGGTAATTACTGAAAGTAGGGGAAGGCTGCTTCAAGGGCATTATACGATTTTTGCTACTTTTGTGTATTATTGAAAATTCCCATTAAAGATAAGGTGTCTGTGAGGCGGTGTGCCTGGAGCTGAAAGTGGATGAGGGGAAAGGCAGGGAAAGGTTTAGGGAAGAGGGTCTGGGCTTTGGGAGCCTGTTCTGAGGCCTGAGGCATAAGTAGCTGAGCTTGTTGTGGGAAAGAGGTGAGTGAGGAGAGGGGGCGGGGCCTCGTGGGCCCTGGGAAGGGGTTTGGGCTTTATTCTAAGTTCAGTGAGCCTGTCGCGTGGCTCGCCAGGTTCAGGGAAGTTTGGACATCAGGGCTCCTGGCGACAGACAGCCCTTTACGGCCACTCCTGGTCAGGCTTGACTACGTGCAGTGAGGCGGTCAGCAGAGGAGCCCAGGACTGTGGGATGAGCTCTCCCGTGTGAGATCCTGGTGCTGGTCCAACTCAGAGAGAAACACTCGTGATATCTAGAGTGGGAAAGCAATATAGCCATGGACCACAGGGGAACATCTGAACACATTTCCTGGAGGATAGGTTGAGTCCCACCTTCCTCAAGAACTGTCATCTCAGTGAGCTCAAAGGCCCAGACTGGGCAATCACATCACCTATGCCTACTTTCCAGCTCTTTCTGAACCAGCTTGTGACCTTGGGCAAGCTCTTGAATTGACTCTGACTCTGGTTTCAGATCTACACAAACGAATAACAACAGGTTTCTTTTGAGAATTAACTGGGATAGTGCATGGAAGGCACTTAGCACATTAGCAGATGTAGTAGGTGCTCAATAAACATTAGCTCTCCACATCAATGTGTTACTCAGTCCTAATCACTTCTGAAGTAGAAACCAAGAGATATCTAACTCCCTGAGGCCATCTACACACTATGTGGTGTGAGAGTGTGGCAATGGCAGAGCCCTGCACATTCTATGCACCCGTGGAAGGAGGCGAGATGGCCCAGAACTGTGTTGGGGCAGAGGACTTGCTCTGGGTTCACCAGATGGCCCTGGAATGAAGAGTGTCACTGAACATAATATAATCATATTAAGTCAATGCATCAGGGGAGGGTTGAGAAGGAAGAGAAAGTCCCACTGTCCCCAGGCGCTCTTTGTGGGAGATCAGGCCCACCTCAGCACTGAGGACACATCTGCTGCCCCAACTGTGTGCTTCCTCAGGCCTCTCACCCTTCCTGGAAGGACACTTGGTGCCTATTTCCAAACAGTAGCTTTATATATGTGATAGGGCTTAGTTAGTACACCTACCATACTGGCCCCATTTCCCAGTACAGATAATAGAGGCTGAGAGCAGAACACTCATTAGGTCAAGATCACACATGAAATGTGGGCCAGAGCCAGGATTCCGGGGCTCAGGCCTGGCAGTTGGCATCCTCTCTCAATCCCAGGTGACCACGTGGTCCTGGGAGAGCTCAGTGCACCTGGCCCAGACTCAGGGCCCTGGGGCCACCTCCACTTCCCACCAGCAGACTTGTGAGATTCAAGTCCTTGTCTCTCAAGGGAAGTGAGGGCCGAGGAAAGTGTGGGGGGAGTGTAGCAGTGAGGACAGACCCAGCACCCCCAACCCAGCCTTGAGAGGTGCACGCCCTGACCCAAGACACTCTTCATGTGCTGGGGACTGATCACTGCCTGGCCTGAGATGAAGGGAGCAGTGGCCAGGCTTCCCAGCCAGGCCCCTCCTTCCATTGTCCATGCTGCCTCTGTCCTCACAGTGTCCACAGTGAGTGGTGAGCAAGGGCTTCGACGGCCTAGCCGGCTCAGGGAACGCAGTGTGGTGTGGGAAGCGTGTCACTGGGCGGCACCAAGGGGGTTACTTACCAAACAACCGCTTGTCGCTTAACTTAAATCTACAAATAACTTCATCCTTCTTCTTTGCATTGTTAAATCCTCTTCCAGAAATCATCAATTCATTTTCATCTGCAAGGGCAACACCCAAAGGTCTGTATTAGGACGGGCTGAGTGCTGTCTTCCCTCTGATCTTGCAGTTATGACAGGCCACTCCATAACTGAATTACCAGGGACTCTGATGAGGAAGCATATGTGTCTGAACCAATATCTGTGTGCACACTGGGCCTCACCGGGTATCACAAAGGGTACAACTGAGATGGCTGGGCCTTGAGCACTCGGGGGCTTCTCAGCACTGCCCCTGACCCATCCAACTCATTAAAGGCACCCAGTCTCATACCCTCCACAGGGGCAAACCCAGCCATAGGTTTCCGACTCTGAAGCCAAGGTCTTCCCTGAAAGGCGCAGGCAGTGCTCTCCAGCAGGCCCTCTCTTACGCAAATGCCAGGAACCCAGACAACACAGGCTGAAGACAGTCCTGACCCTTGTCTGAGCTGAGCACACAAGCCTGGGTGTCTGTGGGGCTTTCTGACACTCGGGGATCTGCTCCTCCTCCGTGTCTCTCTCTCTGCCTATGGCAGGCTGGAGACCCCAGGAGCAAGGCCAGGACCTGGGTGAGGCACGGAGGAGGCGAGGACCCTGCCCCGGAGAATCCCCCATGGCAGGCGACGTCCTGTCTCAGCTGTGGGTCTGAAGTCTGCAGTGCGTGCTCTGCCCCGCCCTCTTCCTGCCCCTCCACGGGCCTCACACAGCCCCCCACGCCCACCACAGAGGTTCGCCAAGCACCTCCTTCTGTCAGAGTGGGAGACACTTATAGGCAGTTCTGGGCCATAGGGGCTCCCCAGGCTTCTGGGTCCCCACTGGTGCTTCCTGACAACTGAAACAAATACTAGGGGATCCCGAGAAGGCAGCTAGTGGGCCTGGCCCCTGGAGCTGGCCAGGATAAATGCAGATCTTCCTGCTGCAATCCATGGTCTTTAGCCTGCACCCCTGCCTCCTGGCCTAGGCTGGCTAATGCCAATCCCAGATACTTGATTGGCGCACGGTCAAGTAACTTGAGAAATATTCCTCAGAAATGCCAGCACAGCCTTGGACCTGGCAGAGCTGATTCGTCCTGCTCCAGATCTTCCTGTGGTCCCCTCAGATCAAGGTGGAGTTTACAAATTCTCTTTTGAAGGAAACAGATTCTTGGGCTGTAGGCTGAAGCTGGCCTGCTAATATGTTTTGATAGGCTTTTGGAAGCAGAAAGCTCCCATAGAGGACCTGGCAGTCCCGGCCTCATGGTGAAGGTTGGACCCAGCCTCCTCTTCCACGTAGCTGACAGGAGGGAGGGCGGCAGCCGAGGGCAGGGCCGTCTGATAGCCCAGCGCACAGCCCGTGCCGCATCCTCAGGAGCAGCGAACGCTGCCCTCCGCCTGGACACCCTCCTTCCTCCTTGTGTCTCCTGCTGCCTTCAGCCCCGCTCGGGTGCTGCTTCACCTCTGCAGCAGAGCCCCCTGTGCCCCAGGCAGTGCCGCTCCCAAAGGGGGGCTTCTGAACTCCGGCAAGTCTCCAAAGTGGAAGGCAGGGTGATGGTTTCAATATTTCAGCAAAAGAGACTTCCAGGTCAAGGATTTTTGCTTTGTCCAGAAAGCTGCTCCTTTTGCTTCCCAAACCCCTCCCCCTGCACCCCAATTCCTCCAACAGTATCCACCACAGGAAGAAAAGGAAGTCACAGGAAGGTCTATAATAGGCTTGCAGGGCTGCATGTCCCACGTACAGTCCACTGCCCATCAGCTCTCAGGCAGCAGACGGACAAACAGTCCCGGGAAGGGAGATGGATCCAGAGCTTTGTCTCTGGAAGAAAAGTTGTACACCAGGCCAGCCGCAGGCTTCAGAGAGAGGAGCTGGGAAGGCAGGCGTCTCCCTGAGAAGGCTGGTGGAGCTGGGCATGAAAAGGGCATCTAGCCTGCCTGAGACTGACCCAGATGCACAGGTGGACATGACCTGACTTGGGGCGGGCAGGTCTGGGAGCACCACATGCTGCTTGGGACTGTCACTTTGAGAGAAACTGGACACTGACCAACTGTGACCTGGGTTCCCCTTAAGGCAGCAGGTCTACTTCTGGTCTTGACCCCAGGGAATTCCTTTCCCAAGCTCACAGAGGTAAGCATCAGGACGGTCCTACAGTATGACTTCTAGTATCGACCTATTAGGAACAATCTGAATATTGATCAAGGGAGGCCCATGAAATAAATTGTTCCATCCATGCAATGGAATACTATGTAGATGGCTGGAAAGTACTATGTACTGCATGATCCCATTAATGTAAAAATATCCTTGTAAAGTATACTGAGGTAGGTCTTTACATATAAAAGCTGAACTCTTGGGCCTCCCTGGTGGCGCAGTGGTTAAGAGTCCACCTGCCGGTGCAGGGGATACGGGTTCGTGCCCCGGTCTGGAAGGATCCCATATGCCGCGGAGCGGCTGGGCCCGTGAGCCATGGCCGCTGGGCCTGCGCATCCGGAGCCTGTGCTCCGCAACGGGAGAGGCCACAACAGTGAGAGGCCCGCATATCGCAAAAATAAAAAAAAAAAAAAAAAAAAAAAAAAGCTGAACTCTTTGTGGTTGTTCTCTCTGGAGAGATAGGATGGGACAAGGGGGGACCTCATCACGCTGGGGGACAGCCTGGACCCAGGCTGGTTGCAGGAGTGTCCCCGTCTGCGCAGTGTGTCCTGCCTTCATCCCGTGGGTCCTCCTGCCCCGCACAGCCTGCCCCCCCCAACACCCCCAGAGGGTCTCTGGCCATGACGCAGAGCTGGATGCCGGACCTCAGAGGGAAGCCCTGCTCTGCACCGTGTCCTCCTATGGCCACACTGCTGGGCCCCACCTGCTGGGCTTCCTGCAGACACTCACTCTGGCCCAGTCACATACAGGAAAAGGAGTAACCAGGTGCCGCCTCCAGCCTGTCTCTGGGGTCCAAGCCCCGGGCCAACCCAGCAACACACAGGAGGGATGAATCCCCAAACCACGGTGCCGAGGGTCCCAGGCCAGGCCCCGTGCTCATCCCCTGTGAGTCCCTGAGGAGAGGTTCTAAAGCAGCAAACTAGCCTGTGGAGGAAGAAATCAGGGAATAGCTGCCTCCAGGCGGTGGGGCAGGGATTGCCTGGGAAGGGAGCTGAGGGGACTTTCTGGGGGCAAATGTAATGTTCTGAGTCCTCATAGGGTTGGGGATTACACAGGTGTGTGCATTTGTCAGAACTCGTCAAATGATAAACTTGTTTGTTGCATTTCAAAAAGAGAAATCTTAACAAATATTGTTTCCCAGATAAAGAAATGTGGTGCAGTAGCCTGATGACTAAGTTATTTTGAAATGCATCAAGATATAAGATGGGGACTTCCCTGGTGGTGCAGTGGTTAGGAATCCACCTGCTAATGCAGGAGACAAGGGTTCGAACCCTAGTCCGGGAAGATCCCATGTGCCGTCGAGCAACTAAGCCCGTGCACCACAACTACTGAGCCTGAGCTCTAGAGCCCGCAAGCCACAACTACTGAGCCCGCATGCCAAAACTACTGAGCTTGTGAGCCTAAAGCCTGTGCTTCGCAACGAGGAGTGGCCCCTGCTCGCCACAACTAGAGAAATCTCACAGCAATGGAGACCCAATGCAGCCAAAAAAAAAAAAAAAAAAAAAAAAAAGAAATAAGATGAATTGATGAAAACAGAGAGTCAAGAAAGAGAGAGGAGTTAGATAAACAAATGATAAAGGAAATACAGTCAGGTATTAGTTGCAGATCCAGGTAGTGGAGAGAGGGGTATCCATTGTACGTTCATTTCCACTTTGCTATAGGTTTGAAATCTTCTGTAATAAAAAACTGGAATAAAAACAATGAATTGAATGATAAAAAAAAAAAAAAGCTGTGGACACAGCCAAGCAGAAGTCATGGTTCATACTGGGTGACAAGTGCCTGACAAGAGACAGGAATAGAGCAAGGGCTTTGAGAAGCCAGAGGGACCCGTTGAGTAGGAAAGGCTTTGGAATTGAGATGCCCTGAGAATAAGACCTAAAAGGATGGTGGGCTGGACCCTGTAAAGCTGAGGAAGGTTTTTCAGGGAGCCCAGTCCCCCCAGCCCCCAGCCTCTGCAGCAGATGTGCTTAGAGCAGAGGCTGGAGTTTGGAGGGTCTGGTTGTCTGGCTCGGGGGCCTCAGCCTCCATGGTCAGGCTGGGGTAGGGAAGTGGCCTTCTCTGCCCCTCAGGCCCTGTGCAGAGGATGGGCTGGAGCACAGGCCTGGAGGCAGGGAGGCCAGCAGAGGCCTCTGCCTAGTCCTGGAGGGAGGCCGAGAGGCTGAAGAGGCCACGTGCCTTATGCTCCCCACTCCCGGCTTCCTCACACCCGGCCCACTCACTTACTCAGGACGACAGCCTGATGAACAGCTTCTTCTACTTTATTTGGGGTCCAGGTTCCTGCCTTGAGCTTTCCCTCCAAGTGACAGTCATGCTGTGTGGCAGCTTTTGACAAGATGACAGCAGTCGTAAAGGTCAGAGCAGCAGTGCTGGGCCACGCCTGCAGAGGGTGTGCGGTGGGCACCTGTCACCTCAGCTGGGCCGCCACAGGGCATGAATGACAATGGGCATCTTCCTCTATGGTTTGACAGGCCTGTGTATGTCTCAGGGACATAATCAGAGAATTGAAGCTGTCAGGCTACTGCTCGGCTGGCACGTGACACCAGAGAAGCCCTGGTTTCGTGTCTGGGGGCAGCAGAGCTCGGATATGAACATTGCTATGTCTGACCCCATGGCCTACTGTGCTGTAGCCTTGCAGTTCAGAGCACGGTGGCCAGGCCCAGCTTCCTGGGTCTGCGTCCAGCTGCATCCAGCTGTGTGCTGTTACCAGTGGGAGCGTGTGCTTATCCACCCACCTCAGCTCCACAAATCCCAGTGATGTGGACTCACGAGCCGGCACACACAGAGCTCACTGAGAGAGAGGGCTTCTTCCAGAAAAGCAACTGCACAGGATCCTCCCCACACCGATGCAGGGACCCTCCCAGGGGAGAGAAGGCAACCTTGTCAAGTTCCAGGTCTCAGGGAGAGGTCGACCCCGTTGAACCACTGGGTGTAGTGATAGCTGTGAGTATTTGTTGGATGCCTTTGTCAGTCTGGGTTGCTAGTATGATGCTGACCATGAACTATGTCCAATTCTTTTCTTCATCCACTGAAATAATCATATTTTTCTTCCCCATTTTGCTCATAAGAAAATCACACTGATATTTCATACACTGAATCAGGCTTGCATTTCAGAGGTGAGCCCTAATTATTCTTGATGTATTGTCCTTTTTTTATGTTGTTGGATTCTATTTGCTAGTGATTTGTTGAGGTTTTTTAAAATAAAGTTTTTCTTATTACTTAATTAAACTTTTGGTTTTGAGTTTAAAAAATATGTACACTAAACTTATCATTTTGCAATATTTTTGTGTCATTTTATGGCATACATCAAACTTATACAGAACTCTATGTCAATTACATCTCAGTAACACTGGAAGAAAGAAGTAATTATACAAATACACACACACGCACCCCCAGCACTTGGCATACACACCTCACATAAACATTCCCTTCTATGCCCGATGTAGTCCTATGCCCACAATTTCCATACAATCACCCCACACACTCAGACACCACACTCACACACACCATACACACTACACGCACACCCCACGCATAGTGAAATCATGTGCTCACAGCACAGCCACAACGCACACTGGGCACATTCACAACTCACACAAACACACACCCCTGTGTTTAAAACAGCACTCCAGCTCTTACCTCCTGTACAGACACTGGAAGGCTCCACAGCTGTCATTTCAATACAGGACTTAGTTCCAAGCTAGAAGAGGGAGATGAGGGGCAGGGGCTTGAATGCGGGGGCTTGGCGAGAAGCTACCCCTTCCCACTTTTCACGTCCAGCCCTCACTCACTGGCTCAATGATGTATTTAAGAGCCTTGAAGCCTTGGTCCACTCCAAAGACGTGACGCGGGCTGTCTGCAATTTCCAATAACTACAGCAGAGAGGAGATGGTTGGCACACAGTCAGGGGTTGAGGACGCGGCAGGTCCCATCCCAGGAGACAGGCTCTTGTCGCCTGCCATGCTGGATTCCAAGGCCACACGCTGGCATCTGCTAGCAGCCCACCCTTAGGGAGTGGAAAGCTCCTCCATCCACACCTCTGGTGGGCAGGTTTACCCAACACTTGATATTCATCTGCAGTGGCTGCCTGGTGTCCAGACACTTGGGGGGGGTAGAGGGCCGTCCTCTCGGAGACCCTGGGACAGCTGCCTTTGAGAGATTTCCCCAACAGGGCTCAAGAGTGGCACCGGTTACCTGTTCTGAATTACCTGTTCTCTCTGATAGTCTTTTACACCCACACAGTATACTGTTGCTCCCATTTTCCGAGCCCTGTCAGCCTAAGAGGAAAAGAGCGTTGAGTACAATTCACAAAACAGGCGGAGCACAAAGCTGGTAATGATGGTCTGGACTTACTTCTTCCTTAGTCATTTCAAATGGCGCTTCCTCCAGGGTTCCATCGGTCAAGGAGATAATCATAGAGGGAACCTTGTTTTCTGCAGAAGAAGCAGGGAGTGGCCTGGTCAGCAAGGCACCTGGAGTGACCTGCCTCAGGCTGCCAGGCCCACAGCACTGCTCCCACACCTCCTCCTCCTGTGGAGAGGCCACCCTGACCTGAGTACCCACCACCCAGAGCACTGGAAGGGAGAAGGGGCCTCAGCCAAGGACCCATTTGACAGACGAGGAGCCTGAGACCGGATCAGAGCCCTTCCTACTGGACCATCGCTATGGGCAGGTGGCACAGCCTGTGCCCTGAAAGGCAACTGCAGCTACTTCACTGGACGAGGACAAGCCTCTCAGGTGAGCACAGGGAGGAGCAGCTGACCGACTGCACAAGAAGTCCCCTTGGGTCCGGGGGGCAGTGGGCGCTGTCTTGGGCGGCGCCGGCAGGCACTCCTGCTGGCTCTGTGGGTCCTGCTATTCAGAACTCGAGGTCAAGGTGCTTTGGCAGCAGCCCCCGCCCAGCTCCCCGCCTTTCCCCAGCAGCCCATGCATCCTTCCTGACAAGGGCTGCAACCCTACAGTCTCGATGCAGCTGGTCTGGGCCAAGTACCGCCATTTCCACTGGCAGAGGCACAGTGAAAGGATTAGAGTCAACCGGAGGGAAGAGGCTCAAGGGAAAGGAGGAAGAGCCAGAGCTGCGGTGGACAAAGTGTGGGCAGCCAGGGGGACACCAAGGTCTCTGTTCCCTAAACTGAACCCCGTCTGCTCGCCATCCGTGGAAGTTCTCTTTTCTTTTTCATGCAGCCCAACCATAGGTCAAGCACTTGATATCTAGTAAGAACCAGGAATGTAATGCATGATCCCATGTGGTTCTCGGAAGCATCCCTGGGGGTGGTTTTCCTCCTCACTGCGCAGAGGAGGAACCTGCAGCACAGAGAGGACAAGGGACGCGCTCCAAAGTCAGCGCTAGGAATTGGCCGAGGTGGGTCTGCACCAGCCCTCGCTGAGGCCCGCGCCTAGCTCTGTCCCACCTGAGCACAGTGACGTCAGCAGGCAGCTTACCTCCTGAGTTAGCTTGTTGAATCTGCTCATTTGCCTGCAACAAAATGAAGGAAATTGGTGGAGGGCAGTGAGATGACCCCAAAATACTCTAAGAACTTGATAAAGCAGAAGAAAGTCTCAGAGCTGTAGGATCTGTACCTTTTTAAATCCTTCCTGCATGTGTGTGGTTCCTGTGGGTACTATATTGTGAAGTCTGCTGAGACCATCACGAATTTCATTTCTGAAAAAAAACAATAAAGGTGGTTGAGGAGGAATGAGGGTTGACTGTTACAAAACAGACGACTTGACTTGGTGCCATTCTGCCCTGTGGAGACCTGCCTGGACCAGAGAGGACACAAGTGGCCCTGTGGTGACCTCTCTGCCTGTGTCTTTGACACTGACAGGCCTTGGTCAACGCTTCTCTGTCCCCCATTCAGCGGGTGTGGAGGATGCTGCTTTGCTGGTCCCATGGGTAGGGCCTGGCTTTCAATGTGCTCATCCGTGTCTCAGGCATGCAGACCTCAGGGGACTCAGCAAGGGCCCTGCATTGACCGTCCGTGGTTGGGGGGAGCACCCATGGATACGCACCTGTGAATTCAGCACCCCCAATGTGACTGGCGGTACTGTTGGCACCTAAGGGGTCCCTGGTGAGGGCACATCACCTTCCAGCAGGCAAGGTTGAGTGTGGAAAGGTCACTGTGCTGATACCCCTGACCTGTCCCCTCCTCCCCTACCACAGACCCCTGAGGTGGATTTGGACCCTCCAAGCCACTTCCCCTCTGGATCCGTACTAAAGCAAGTAGTCAAGCTGCTACATTAGAGTGTAGGGCTCCTTGGCTTCATGTGCTCCTGAAGAAATAGACCATAAGCTGGAAAAGAGGCCTGAGGCCTGTCCATGCAGGCGGAAGAGCAGTGACCACAGGCTGCCACGGGGATGGGCTGTTGGCCTCTGTTAAAGTAGATAGCAGGGGATGGGACTGGGACACACCAGGGGTGGGGCTCAGGTTCAGGCTAATGCAGTGTGATGGGCTGAGCTGTCACAGCAAGTCTAAGGAGAATGTGGTCCCTGAAGGCTGGCTCTTGCCTTGCGCAGAAGGGATTCTGCTGTGAGGTGCGATCTGAGAGCCCCAGGTCCTGCTCTGCCTGACCCAGCCCAGGAGCTGAGGAAGTTGTGACCAAGGTCCAGTGGAGGCCACACCAGGCCCTGCCTACCCGAGCACAAACAGCCTCCCCTCTTCCTGACACTTTGGGGAAGATTTCTGTTTTGTTGACAGCACCCCCAAATATTCTGGAGCTCTCATCTCTCCCCAGCCTTTGACCTGGGACTGAGCTTGGCCAGGCTTCACTCCTGCCTGAGCGGGCCTTTTCCTTGGGCAGCCCCCCCCACTCAATCCTTACTCCCAGCTCTGTGCACTAGGCTGCTTATGCCCTCATCAGGCCCTTCGCTTCTTAAGATTCCACCCCGTTTTTCACTCCCCTGAGCCCACTCCCACTTCTGACACCTTCCCTTGAGGAAGATGTTGTCACCTCCACTTTCCAGAGAGGACCCCGGAGACCCTCAAGAGCCTCCCCGCAGCTCCCTTGGTTCAGGCTCTGGACCCCTGCCTCGGAGGAGGCAGAGGTCCTCCTGTCCCCCATGGGCAGCTCCTCCCACAGAGGCCCCCGCCCAGCCCCCACCTCTCTTTCTGCCACCTGTCTGACAGCCCCCCACTGACTTGCTGTCTTCCACCTCAACCCCACTCAGGTCTCTCTGAAATGCAGAAGACAGGGACACACAGAACCACGCCTTCCCCTAGCTCACCTAACAGGAAGCACAGCCCCTGCTTCTCCTGGGAGCCGGGCATGGGGAGTGCTGCGTCCACGCACTGGCACCAGCACACTCCCTGGGTTCCGATCATCTGCATCATGAGCATCGGAACCTCCCGGCTACTCAGGAGCTCCATAGCTTCCCACTTCCAGGGCTTTGGGCACATCGCAGGGCCCTCCTAACGGCCCACCTAAGATGCTGGTGTGTCATGCTTCCCTCCTGCACCCCAGCCCACACTCATGGGCTCCCTTGTCTCAGACCCACCAAGGGACCAAGTTCCCCTCCACTGAAGCTCCAGCACTGCCCACCCCTGCCTCCTGGTTCTGAGTGTGCCTCCTGGTTCTGACTGTGCCTCCCCTCTTCCCCCACTGGCCCAGAGCAGAGCGTGACACACAGAGCAGGTGCCCAACACAGGCCAGTGTTCACAAAGGGCCCACACGTCTGCTCCACCAGATCCCAGGCGTCCTTGCAGTGAGCCGGTTCTCAGAAAAGGGAAGAGCGCTGAGAGGACACAGGACAGGTGGAGGGTGGGGCTTAGAGGGGGCGGAGATGCTCTAGCAGCACGGGGTCTGCCAGGGTCAGCACAGTCAGGGCTCAGTGGGAGCCATGGAGCTGGGGCTGGGCGTCAGAGTGGACACTGAGGGGAGCCCAGGACGGCCCAGCCTGCACCCAGTGGGAACTGTCAGCTCCCTGGGCTCTCAATGGATCCCATCCACTAGGCCTGCCTGGGGGATTAAAGCAGCACTTACCTGTCTGAGGTGAGCTTCATGAGGGTGTGACCCACTGTGGAGTAGGTGATGAAGGACATTCGCAGGTTAGGGCTGGGGAGGAAGCACGGGCTCATGAGAAGGTATACGTGACACAGGCTCCAAATGAAGCCAATGAGCAGCCAGAAAGAAGGTGCATCCCAATTTCTCTGTTCCTCACTCCAACTCTTCTGCTTTGGGGTCCATTTCCCAAACCCTGGAAGCTCCTATATCTATAGTGATGGATTTTAGGAATCTTGGTGAAGGAGGCCTGTGGAGATGTGGTGCCTTCTTGGAAGAAAGTGCCAGGATGGCATCCTGCTCCAACCCTATGCTCCCAACACCACCCCCAAAGTGTCTTTCTCTCAAACACACACACACACACACACATATATGCACACACGCACACAGGTGCACATGCACACACCAGGAGATAGACACCTACGCCTCTGGCATGAGGGCCTCCCAACTGGCTTCTCCTCTTCTATAAAATTCTTTGTACCTTCACTCCTCTTCCCTCCTTTATAGCCCTCCCTGCCTTATCTCCTCTCATCTAGAAAAATCATTCTCTATCTTGGCAGCTATTCATATACATCCCTCCCTTTCCTCTCCCTGCCACTGCCTTTTGGTCCATTGACCCTCATTTAGCTAAATTGCTACAATATGTTCATGGATAAGCTCCCTACTGCTTCTCGTTCTTGTTACAAAACATTTTACCCACAATATCAGACTTTCCTTCCTGGGACACAACCTTGATCATCTTGACCAAGATCAACCTTGACCAAGAATCATCTATAGCTCCCTATTGTTCACAGCAGGAAATACAAGTCCCTTGGCATGGCATTATAAGCCCTGATGACCTTGGTCCAAATCTGTCCTGTCCAGCCTCATCCTCTAGCCTTCTCCTGAGTTAACCCTACTCTCCTGCTGAACAGACCACTCGCTGCACAAGAAGTCTCCTTGATGGTTCCTGTTACCCTGTCTTTCCCCATTCTTCAAGACCTAGTTCAAAATTCCACATCCTCTGAGAAACGATCCTTGACTTTTTTCCTAAGAATTCTTGCTTTTTCCTTTTAATTTGCCTTATAAGTTCTTCGCCCTTTTCTTTTGGCCCTTGGCACCATTTAACCTGGTGTTTAGTTATCATGTTACTGGTTTGCCTGTTTCCTCATCTATGAGGTCCTCAAGGGCAGACTGTGTCCCCTACAATATGGCCCGACTTCCAGGTAGGAGCTAAGAAAGCTGCTGAGACCTGATGGAACCAGCGTGATCTCTTCTGCTTCAGAACACCCCCCTGGGCTCTATGCTCCTGACCCGAGGGGCTCCCATGGCCACTGAGTCTAAAGAGCTGTGTACTCTGCCTGGCAGGGGTAAACACCCTGCAACTTGAAGAAGTCGTACTTGCTATACTTCTTGACCAAATCCTCCACAAATGTGTAAATGTCCTTCCAGTTGTTGTTCACACTGCCTGACCTGAAAATGAAGAAGACCTGAGTCAGACAGATGAGGTGCATCTATTGTGCAGGCAGAATTTCTGTCTCCTCAGCTTCCAGCAGACACTTTAGCAACTCCCCCCACCCCCCACCGCCCACCAATGTAGCTGAAGGCTGCCATGCTCCCTCGGAGACCTCAGTGGGTCACCGTGGTGATGACTTCATCAGTGTGAGAGTGGGAAGGGTGACCAACCAGACCTGTGTGCTTGGGACTCAGGAACTTTTCGGGATGAGGGACTTCTGGTGGCAGACTAGGATGGTTGGGCAGGCTTGGTGGAGCTGTTCCACAGGCAATGATGTAGGATGCATTGGTTGGAAAAGCCTCCAGTGATTCTGATATGACTCTTTTGGTCCCTCAATTCCCCTTGGGAATAAACAATTCTTAGCTGTCTACTCCTCTCCTGCCCCTTGAAAAGGTGTGGGGGTGGGCAGGGGTCAGGGCTCTCTGGCACACCATTCCCACAGAAGTCTCTTAGTTGGTCCTATCATTCATTCTGTGTCCTCTAGGCTGAATCTAAATCTCTCAACAGGGCTTCCCTGGTGGCGCAGTGGTTGAGAGTCCGCCTGCCGACGCAGGGGACATGGGTTCGTGCCCTGGTCTGGGAAGATCCCACATGCCGTGGAGCGGCTGGGCCCGTGAGCCATGGCCACTGAGCCTGTGCGTGCGGAGCCTGTGCTCGGCAACGGGAGGGGCCACAAGAGAGAGGCCTGCGTACCGCAAAAAACTAACTACCTAACTAACTAAATAAATAACTCTCTCAACAAATAGTGATGAGACTAAGAATAGATTCTTTTAACATTATCAAGATTATCATTCATTGAGATGTATGTACCAGGCATTTTACATACATGATTTCCAATTCCAGAACAACCCCATGATATCAGCATTATTTTCATTTTCATTATTTTCATTTTCAGAAGAAAGTTGAGGCTCTCACGAGTCATGGAATTTTCCACAATTTCCATAGGTAACATGGATCTGAATCCAGATCTCGCCTCAAAACCCATGCTCTACCCATTGCACTGGGCAGACGTGTGTGACACGGCTATGTCCAACAATTGCTGGGTAGCAAACACTGGACTCTGACAACTCCCACAATATAAACTTTCTATCAGAAGCTTCCATGCTAAAGTGCAAGACAACTTTTTAAACTAATGGTAACACCTGAAACTAATCTAATATTTTAAGTCAACTATACTTCAATTAAAAAATAGAACTATGTATTCAACTCAAAAAAAGAGAACACATCAAAATAATTAGACACCATGTCCTAATGAGATTTATCCTTGGAATGTGAGCATGGTTCAACGCATGCAAATTAAAAAGTGGGATACACTACATTAATAGAATGAAAGATAACAATCCAGAGGATCATCTCAATAGATGCATAAAAAGCACTTGACAAATTAGAACACTTCATGCTAAAAACTTCAAACAGATTGGGTACAGAAGGAACATACTGCAACATAATTAAGGCCATATACAACAAACCCACAGTTAACATTACACTCGATGGTGGAAAGTTGAAAGCTCTGCTTCTAAGATCAGGTACAAGACAAAGATTCCCGCTCTTACCACTCTTATTCAACATAGTACTGGAAGTCCTACCTGGAGCTAATTGGTATAACAAAGAAACAAAAAGCATTCAAACTGGAAATGAAGAAGTAAGCTTGTCATTATTTGCAGATGATTTGATTTTGTATATAGAGAATCCCAAAGACTCAACCAAAGACCTGTTGGAACTAAACAATGAATTCTGTAAAGCTGTAGGATATAAAATCAACATACAGAAATCGGGGGTGTGGGGCAGGGAGGAACGGAAGCGAACGCAGCCAGCGCTTTTCCTGTCCACTTAGGCACCAGGGAACCTGTTGGGCCCCAGGGCCTAATCCTCTGCCCTCGGAGCCTCCCTTCTACCGTGCAGAGCCCAAGCCCTGCCCCTACACCTACCCAGGGTCCTACATCTGTATCTGGAGACCCCCCTCTGAGACCCCCTCCAACTCTGCTGGGCCTAAACCCCGCCCACACACCCTCACCCAGGGCCTTACCTCCAAACCCCAGTACTTCACACTCCAGAGGCCCCCCATTTGGACGAACTGCCTCTCTGCTACTGGGCAGGTCTTAAGCAGAAGCCCCGCCCCACGCTTGAACGTCGCCCTGCCTAGGGCCCGCCTCCAAGGCCTCTTCCAGCTGCAGCTGCTTGGGTCCTGAGCCTAGGCCCCACCCCACGCTCAAACATCACCCCCTCCCGCCTACATCCCACCCCACCCTAAACCCTGCCCCTGCCTAAGTTCTACCTTTGCCTAAACTCCGCCCCAACTCCTCTACCCCATAGCCAAGGCTTTTTTTGTTTTGTTTTTCCTTCTTTTGGCTTTTATTTATTTATTTGAATTTTTAGAATTTTATTTATTTTTTTATACAGCAGGTTCTTATTAATTATCCATTTTATACATATTACTGTATATATGTCAATCCCAATCCCTTTTTTACATTTTTAGATTGGGGTTCTGTTTTACCTTCTTGGTGATTCATTGTTGTTGATTCATTTATATTTTTATTTTTTCTAATAAATCTTTTATTTTTCTAATTTTATTTTATTCCTTATACTTTGTTACTGTTTTGCTCCTTTTGGGTTGTTCCCCACCCCCCACCCCCCTTATTTTTTTCTGTTGTGGTTTTGTTTTACCTTGTTGCAGTTGTTTCAATTATATTTTTATTTTTCCTAACATATTTTTATCTTTCTAATTTTCTTTTGTTTTTTCTTCTTTGTTATTGTACTGCTGCTTTTTTTCTTTTCTTTTCTGTTTTGTTTTTTTTTTGCCTCACCACGCAGCTTGCGGGATCTTGGTTCCCAGCCCAGAGTTCAGGCCCAAGCTCCTGTGGTGACAGCTCTGAGTCCAAACCACTGGACTAGCAGAGAACCACAGACCCCAGGGAATATTGATTAGAGTGAGGCCTTCTGGAGGTCCTCATCTCTACACCAAGACCAGGCTCTATCCATCTGTATGCAAACTGCAGTGCTGGACGTCTCAAGCCAAACAACCAGTAAGACTCCTGTCCACAGCCCCACCCATCAAAAAAAAAAAAAAAAAGAAACGACAAAGAAATATGTTACAGATGAAGGAGCAAGGTAAAAACCTATAAGACCAAATAAATGAAGACGAAATAGGCAACCTACCCAAAAAAGAATTCAAAGTAATGACAGAAAGATGATCTAAAATCTCAGAAACAGAGTGGAGAAAATACAAGAAACATTTAACAAAGATCTAGAAGAACTAAAGAGCAAACAAACAGTGATGAACAACACAATAACTGAATTTAAAAATACTCTAGAAGGAATCAATAGCAGAATAACTGAGGCAGAAGAACGGATAAGAGAGCTGGAAGATAAAATGGTGGAAAAAACTGCCAGGGAGCAGAAAAAGAAAAAAGAATGAAAAGAATTAAGGACAGTCTCAGAGACCCCTGGGACAACATTAAATTATGTACCAACAATGTACCAACATTCGAATTATGGGGGTCCCAGAAGAAGGAGAGAAAAAGAAAGGGTCTGAGAAAATTTTTGAAGAGATTATAGTCCAAAATTTGCCTAACATGGAAAAGGAAATAGTCAATCAAGTCCAGGAAGCGCAGAGAGTCCCAGACACGATAAATCCAAGGAGAAACATGCCAAGACACATATTAATCCAACTATCAAAAAGTAAATGCAAAGAAAAAATATTAAAAGCAGCAAGGGAAAAGCAATAAATAACATACAAGGGAATCCCCATAAGGTTAACAGCTGATCTTTCAGCAGAAACTCTGCAAGCCAGCAGGGAGCGGCAGGGCATATTTAAAATGATGAAAGGGAAAAACCTACAACCAAGATTACTCTACCCGGCAAGGATCCCATACAGATTAGATGGAGAAATCAAAAGCTTTACAGACAAGCGAAAGCTACAAGAATTCAGCACCACCAAACCAGCTTTACAACAAATGCTAAGGGAACTTCTCTAAGTGGGAAATACAAGAGAAGAAAAAGACCCACAAAAACAAACCCAAAACAATTAAGAAAATGGTAATAGGAACATACATATCAATAACCACCTTGAATGTAAATGGATTAAATGCTCCAACCAAAAGACACAGACTGGCTGAATGGATACAAAAACAAGACCCATATAGATGCTGTCTACAAGCAGCTCAGTTCAGACCTAGGGACACATACAGACTGAAAGTGAGGGGATAGAAAAAGATATTCCATGCAAATGGAAATCAAAAGAAAGCTGGAGTAGCAATACTCATATCAGATAAAATAGACTTTAAAATAAAGACAGTTACTAGAGTTAATGAAGGACACTACATAATGATCAAGGGATCAATCCAAGAAGAAAACATCACAATTATAAGTATTTATGCACCCAACATAGGAGCACCTCAATACATAAGGCAAATGCTAACAGCCATAAAAGGAGAAATCGACTGTAACACATTAATAGTGGGGGACTTTAACTCCCCACTTACATTAATAGACAGATTATCCAGACAGAAAGTAAACAAGGAAACACAAGCTTTAAATGACAGAATAGACCAGATAGACTTAATTGATATTTTTAGGACATTCCACCTGAAAGCAGAAGAATACACTTTCTTCTCAAGTGCACACAGAATGTTCTCCACAATAGATCACATCTTGGTTCACAAATCAAGCCTTGGAAAATTTAAGAAAATTGAAATTGTATCAAGCATCTTTTCTGACCACAACACTATGAGATTAGAAATCAATTACAGGAAAAAAAACCCCAGCAAAACCCACAAATATTTGGAGACTAAACAGTGCACTGCTAAATAATCAAGAGATCACTGAAGAAATCAAACAGCAAATAAAAAAATACCTAGAAACAAACGACAATGAAAACACAATGATCCAAACCTATGGGACGAAGCAAAAGCAGTTCAAAGAGGGACGTTCATAGCAATTCAAGCTCACCTCAAGAAACAAGAAAAATCTCAAATAAGCCATCTAACCTTACATCTAAAGCAACTAGAAAAAGAAGAACAAAGAAAACCCAAAGTTAGTAGAAGGAAAGAAATCATAAAGATCAGGGCAGAAATAAATGAAAGAGAAACAAAGAAAATAATAGCAAAGATCAATAAAACTAAAGGCTGGTTGTTTGAGAAGATAAACAAAATTGATAAACCTTTAGCCAGACTCATCAAGAAAAAAAGGGAGAGGACTCAAATCAATAAAATTAGAAATGAAAAAGGAGAGATTACAACTGACACCGCAGAAATACAAAAGATCATAAGAGACTACTACAAACAAATATATGCCAATAAAATGGACAACCTAAAAGAAATGGACAAATGCTTGGAAAAGTACAACCTTCCAAGACGGAACCAGGAAGAATTAGAAAATACAGACCAATCACAGGCAATGAAGTTGAAACTGTAATTAAAAATCTTCCAACAAACAAAAGTCCAGGACCAGATGGCTTCACAGGCGAATTCTATCAAATGTTTAGAGAAGAGTTAACACCTATCCTCAAACTCTTCCAAAAAACTGCAGAGGGAGGAACACTCCCAAACTCATTCTAGGAGGTCACCATCACCCTGATACCAAAACCAGACAAAGATATCACGAAAAAAGAAAATTATAGACCAATATCACTGATGAACATAGATGCAAAAATCCTCAACAAAATACTAGCAAACAAAATCCAGCAACACACTTAAAGGATCATAAACCATGATCAAGTAGGATTTATCCCAGGGATGCAAGGATTCTTCAACATAAGCAAAACAATCAATGTGATACACCATATTAAGAAATTAAGGAATAAAAACCATATGATCATCTCAATAGATGCAGAAAAAGCGTCTGACAAAATTCAACACTCATTTATGACAAAAACTCTCCAGAAAGTGGGCATAGAGGGAAGCTACTTCAACATAATAAGAGCCTTATACAACAAACCCACAGCAAACATCACTCTCAATGGTGAAAAACTGAAACCGTTTCCTGTAAGATCAGGAACAAGACAAGGATGTCCACTCTTGCCACTATTATTCAACCTAGTATTGAAAGTCCTAGCCATGGCAATCAGAGAATAAAAAGAAATAAAAGGAATACAAACTTGAAAAGAAGAAGTAAAACTGTCACTGCAGACAACATGATACTATACTTTAGAACATCCTAAAGATGCCACCACAAAACTACTAAAACTAATCAATGAATTTGGTAAAGTTGCAGGATACAAAATTAATGCACAGAAATCTCTGGCATTCCTGTACACTAACAACAAAAGATCAGAAAGAGAAATTAAGGAAACCATCTCATTTGCCATCACAGCTCAATATCACAAAAACAACCCAATCCAAAAATGGGCGGAAGACCTAAATAGACATTTCTCCAAAGAAGACATACAGATGGCTAACAGATACATGGAAAGATGCTCAACATCACTAATCAATAGGGAAATGCGAATCAAAACCACAATGAGGTATCACCTCACACGCGTCAGAATGGCCATCATCAAAAAATCTACAAACAATAAATGCTGGAGAAGGTGTGGAGAAAAGGGAACCCTCCTGCACTGTTGGAGGGAATGTAAATTGATACAGTATGGAGGGTCCTTAAAAAACTAAAAACAGAACTACTATATGACCCAGCAATCCCACTACTGGGCACATACCCTGAGAAAACCATAATTCAAAAAGATACATGTACCACAGTGTTCATTGCAGCACTATTTACAATAGCCAGGACATGGAAGCAACCTAAATGCCCATTAACAGATGAATGGATAAAGAAGATGTGGCACATATATACAATGGAATATTACTCAGCCATAAAAAGGAATGAAATTGAGTTATTTGTAGTGAGGCAGATGGACCTAGAATCTGTCATACAGAGTGAAGTAAGCGAGAAAGAGAAAAACAAATACCGTAAGCTAACGCATATATATGGGATTTTAAAAAGCAGTACTGATGAACCTAATGGCAGGACAGGAATAAAGATGCACACGTAGAGAACGGACTTGAGGGCACGGGGGTGGGAAGGGGAAGCGGAGATGAAGTGAGTGAGAGAGTAGCACTGACATATATCCACTACTAAATGTAAAATGGATGGCTAGTGGGAAGCTTCTGCATAGCACAGGGAGATCACCTCGGTGCTTTGTGACGACCTAGAGGGATGGGGTAGGGAGGGTGGGAGGGAAGCTCAAGAGGGAGGGGATATGGGGATATATAGACATACAGCTGATTCACTTTGTTGTACAGTAGAAACTAACAAAACATTGTAAAGCATTTGTACTCCAATAAAGATGTGGAAAAAGAACAACACAATGAGATACATCTCACAGCTGTTAGAACGGCTATAATTAAGAAGACAAGACATAACAAGCATTGGTGAAGACAATACAGAAAAAGGATACAGAAAAAGGAAACTTTTGCACTGTTGATGGGAATGTAAATTGTTTTAGCCACTATGGAAAACAGTATGGAGGTTCCTGAGAAAATTAAATATAGAATTTCCACATGACCCAGCAATCCCACTTCTGGGTATACATCTAAAGGGAATGAAAACAGGATATTGAAGAGATATATGCACTTCCGTGTTTATTGCAGCATTATTCACAATAGCCAAGATATAGACTCAACTTAAGCGCTCATCAACAGATGAGTAGATAAAGAAGAGGTTGTATGTATATACAATAGAATATAATTCAGCCATAAGAAAGAAGGCCATCCTGCCATTTGTGGCAACACTGATGGACTTTTCGCTAAGTAAGATAAGTCAGACAGAGAAAGACAAATACTCTATGATATCACTTATATGTGAATCTAAAAAACCCAACTCATCAAAACAGAGTAAAATGGTGGTTACCAGGGGCTTGGGGGAATAAGAGGTGTTGTTTAAGGGTACAAACTTGCAAACAGTTGACAAATAAATCTTGGATGTCTAAGGCACAGTTTAGTGAACATAGACAACAATATTTTATTTTAATCATCAAATTTTCTAAGAGACTAGATCTTAATTATTCCAACCACAAAAAAAGAAATAATTATGTGATGTGATAGAGGTGCTATCTAAATTTATTTGATATATGTCAAATATATTTGAATACAGATAATGATTTTTAAAAAGAAAGAAAAAGAAAATCAGGAAAATTACATATATAGATATAATATAGATATCATATATGAGAATATTAACTTGTAACCATTAATAACCAGGTAACTGTAAAGAAAATATCTATAATAGATATTGAAAATAGCTTCACACAAAGGAAGTGAAAAGGGAACCAAAACCTGTCACTACAACAACAACAAAAAAATCAACTAAACTCAAAGGAAGGTAGAAATGGAGAAAATTAGGGAGAAAAAAGCTAGAAGACATGTAGAAAACAAATAGCAAAGTGTCCGATGTAAGTCCTTCCCTATCAGTAATTACTTTAAATGTACATGGATTAAACTCTCCAATCAAAAGGTACAAATTGCCAGAATGGATCAAAAAAGATGCAACCATATGATGTCTACAAGAGATTCGCTTTCAATGTTAAGACACCAGGAGGTTGAAAATGAAAGGATGAAAAGAGATATTCCAAGTCAAGAGAAACCTAAGGAGAGCTGGGATGACTATAATTAACAAACTAGACTTTACATATAAAACTGTTATAAAAGACAAAGAAAGACATTATATAATTACAGGAGGGTCATTTCACCGAGAAGACACAACAGTTATAAACAGATAAGAACCAAATATCAGAGAAGCAAAATTTAGGAAGCAAACATTGACAGACTTAAGGGAGAAACAGACAGTTCTACAGTAACAGTTAGAAACGTCAAACTCCCACTTTCAGTAATAGAACAATCAGACAGAATATGAGAAAATAGAGAAATAAGGGAATAGAGGATGTGAACATCATCATAAGCCAACTGTACCTAACAGATATGTACACTCTTCTCCCAAACAGTAGAATACACATTTTTCTCAAGTGCATGTGAAATGTTCTCCAGGATAGAGTACATGTTAGACCACAAAGCATTTCTTTAAAATTTTTAAATGATGGAAATCCCCCCAAAACTTAAAATCATTTCCAACCCCAATGAAATAAAGCTATAAGTCAATAGCAGAAAATAATCTGGAAATCCACAAATATGTGGAAATGAAACAGTACCCTTTTAATCAGCAAATTGGTCAAAGAGGAAATCACAGAGACATTAGAAAATACCAGGAGACAAATGAAAGTGAAAACACAACATACCAAAACATACAGTGAAAGTAGAATTGAGAGGGAAATTTATAGCTGTAGACAAATACATTAAAAAGGAAGAAAAATCTCAAATCTGTACACTAACTTTACAGCTTATGGAACTGGAAAAAGAAATGAAAACTAACCCAAAGTCGCAGAAGGGAAGAAATAATAAAGATTATAACAGAGATAAATAAAATATGGACTAGAGAAATACCAGTGAAATAAAAAATTGGTATGTTGAAAAGATCAACAAAATGGACAAACCTTTATATCCATTGATTTAAATAAAAGAGGGATGACTCAAATGAATGAAATCAGAAAATGAAGTGGGACACTACTACTGATTTTATACAAATAAAAAGGATTATAAGAGAACACTGGAATTTGTAAGCCAGCAAAATAGATAACCTAGATGAAATTAGCACATTCCAGGAAACACACTTACCTGCCCAGACTGAATCATGAAGAAACAAAAGCTGAATAGACCTATAACTAGTAAAGAGGTTGAATCCGTAATCAATAATCTCCCAACAGAGAAAAGTCCAGGACCAGATGGTTTCACAGATTAATTCTACTAATCATTTAAAGAGGAATTAACACTAATCCTTCTCCAAATCTTCCAAAAAATTGAAGTGGAGGGAACACTTTCAAACTTATTTTATGAGGCCTGCATTACCCTGTTACCAAAGCCAGACAAACACTTGAAGAAGAGTACAGACTAATATTTCATATGGATATAAATTCAAAAATCCTCAACAAAAAAATCTAGCACAATCTGAAAAGGTAGGATTTATTTCCACAATACAAAGATGGTTCAACATATAAAACTCAAACAATGTAATTAATAAAATTAATATATCAGAGAAACCAAACTACGTGATCATTTCAACTGCTGTAGAATCACTTGATAAAATCTAAAACCCCTTCTTCATAAAAACACTCATATTGGGAATAGAGAAAAATTCTATGTAAAACATGATAAAGGCTAATATATGAAAACTCTACAGCTAACATATCAATGGTGAAAGACTAAAAGCTTTTCCCCAAAGATCAAGAGTAGTACAAGGATGCCCGCTTTCATCACTTCTGTTCAACATAGCATTGGAAGTTATAGACAGAGCAACTAGGCAAGAAAGAGAAATAAAGGCATCCAAATTGAAAAAAAAGAAAAAAGATGTAACATCTCTGTTCTTGGACAATATAATCTTACATGTAAAAAACCCCAAAGATTTCACAAAAAATGTTTGAGTTAATAAGGAAATTCAGCAAAGTTATAGGATACAAAATCAACGTATAAAAATCAATTCTATTTCTATATACTAATAATGAACATTCCAAGAAGGAAATTAAGAAAACTATTCCATTTACAATATCATCAAACAGAATAAAATTCTTAAGAATTAATGTAATCAATGAGGCAAAAGACCAGTACATTGAAAAGTAGAATACATTGCTGAAAGAAATTTTAAAGTATGTAAATCATTGGAAAAACATGATAAGGAAAATCATAAAGTTTTCTATGGCAAGAAAATCAGACTAAGTCAGAATTGAAACATGCAGGACATGCCCCCATTTGTGACGGACCTCTCCCAAGTATTCATTGTGCTTCTGCATTATGCATTAACCAGACCTCCTCAAGGCAGGAGGATATAATCAACCTTTGAGGATAATGGTCCCTTTCTTCTGATGCCAGCATTGTAATTTCTAAGATCGATATTTTTTGTCATCTTGACATTGGATCAAATTGACCTAAAGGCTCACTCTGTATATGCATATCTGGCCAAAACATCTCTGAGGAACTTTATGTATCATGTTAACCTGTCAGTGTGACACATAATTCTTTGTCTCAAAACTATATAAAACTGCATCTCTAGCTCCTGGCAAGTGTAACAGTTCTCAGAGCTTCTGAGAATCTGTCTCCAAGGTAATAATCCTCAGTTTGGCTCAAATAAAATGCTCTAATTTTTCTTCTTTGCCTGGTTGTTAATTGAATTTTCATCAGCAAACATTACATATTTATGGATTAGCAGACTTAATAGTGTTAAATTGGAAATACTAGCTAAGGTTATCTACAGATTCAATGCAATCTTTATCAAAATCTCAACAGCAATTTTTTGTAGAAATTGAATGAGCCACCCTAAAATTCATATGGAATCTCAGGGGATTCAAATAGCTATAAGCAAAATCTTGACCAAGAACAAAGTTGGCAGGTTCATATTTTCTGGTTTCCAAATTTAATACAAAGTTATTGTATTAATAGCTTGACCAAAACAGTGTGGTACTGGCAAAAGGACAGACATATAGAACAATGGAATAAAATCGAGAGTCCAGAAATAAACCCTCATATATGTATTCAATGGGTTTTTGACAAGGGTACCACCAAGACTATTTCCCAATGTGGGAAATGACAGTATTTTCAACAAATGATTCTAGGAAAACTGGATGTCTACATGCAAAAGAATGCAGTTAGATTCTTATCTTACACCTACATAGTCTATACAAAAATTAACTCAAAATGGATCAAAGACCTAAATGTAAAAGCTAAAACTAATAAACTTATAAGAAAACATAGGGGAAAAGCTTTATGACATTGGATTTTGTAATGGTTTTTAGATATGACACCAAGAGCACAGACAATAAAGAAAAAAGAGATAAACCAAACTTCATCAAAAGTAAAAACTTTTGTACAAAGGATACCATGAAAAAAAATGAAAAGAGAGGGACTTCCCTGGCGGTGCAATGGTTAAGAATCCGCCTTCCAAAGCAGGGGACATGGGTTTGATCGCTGGTTGGGGAACTAAGATCCCACATGCCGTGGGACAACTAAGAACGTGAGCTGCAACTACTGAGCCCGCGGACTCTAGAGCCCCCATGCCACAACTAGAGAGCCCCTGTGCCGCAACTACTGAGCCTGCGCACTCTGGAGCCCACGAGCCACAACTCGAGAGGAGCCTGCGTGCTGCAACTCGAGAGAAGCCTGCGTGCTGCAACTAGAGAAGCCCGCGCACCTCAACGAAGAGCCCGCATGCTGCAACTAAGACCCGATGCAGCCAAATAAATAAATAAATAAATAAATATTTTTAAAAATGAAAAGATAACCTACAGAATGAAAGAACAATTGCAAATCATATATCTGATAAGAAATTGATATCCAGAATACATAAGAACTCCTACAACTCAACAACCAACACCAAACAGCCCAATTCAAAAATGGGCCAAGGACTTAAATAGACATTTCTACAAAGAAGATATACAAATGGCCATTAAGCACATAAAAAGATGCTCAACATCCCTAGTCATTAGGGAAATGTAAACCAAAACCACAATGAGATACCACTTCATGATGGTTATTATCAAAAACAAAACAAAACAAAATAAAATAAAACAAAACAAAATTTGGAAAATAAGTGCCAGAGAGAATGTGGATAAACTGAAACCCTTGTACACTGCTTGTGTGACTGTAAAATAGTGCAGCCACTGTGGAAAATAGTTATGGCATAGTTCACATAGTTAAACACAGAATTAAAAGCACAGAATGATCCAGCAGTTCCACTCCTAGGCATATGCCCAAAAGGAGTGAAAGCAGGGACTCAAATAGTTAACCTGTATACCAGTGTTCGCAGCAGCACTATTCACAATAGCTCCAGTGAGGAAACGATCCAAGTGCTTATCTACAGATAAAAGGATAAAGGAAATGGTATATACATTAAATGGCATATTATTCAGCCATATAAAGAATGAAAATTTGATACATGCTACAACATGGTTGGACCTTGAAAACATTTTGTTAAGTGAAATAAGTCAGACACAAAAGGCCAACTAGTGTATGATTCTACTTGTATGAGGTACCTAGAATAGGCAAATTCACAGATATAGAAAATAGGATAGAGGTTACCACAGGTTGGGGAGAGATGAATGGGAGTTATTGTTTAATAGGTATAGGTTTCAATGTCCTCTGCTGACCAAAGCACATAAGCCATGTCTAGCTCCACGAGGGACTGTGAGGGGTCCTAAGAAGGAGAAAACAAGACATGAGATGACCCACAAACAGGAGAACACAGATCAATGGTCTGGCCTGCATAGCCCTATTCTGCCATTCATCCAAGCTGTGGGAGGAGCTGTGAAGGACACAGATATGCTGAGTCTGCATATTACTCTGAGGATGTCCCTTCAGCTGTCATCAGCTCTAGGAACCCCTCATGTGCAGAGTTTCCTTGCCCAAGGTCGCTCCCTTCCTCAGGTAGCCACCTGCGGTGACTGATGGCCTAATCATTTGGCCCAACTTGGGACAACCATGAGGGTGCCTTTCAGCTCCAAAGCTCCTCCCAGGTCAGCAGAGCCTGTCAGGCCTGCACTAAAGCGCCACTCAGTCCTCCTTCTGTCAGTCCCCTCGCACAGGTGTTGATGCCAAGGCCCTTCCTACTGAACATCCTGCCTCACTCTGTTCCCGGCGTTCTGCTTCTCTCCTCTTTGGCCAGCCCCTCTCCTTCCACGCTGCCCCACGTGTGGGTGCTCCTCTGGGTTCTGCCTCCTCATTCTCCTCTCGGGCACACCCAGCCTGGGCTCCTACGTGCCTTTCTCCAGCTGCCTGGGACCTCCTTGGACCCTTCTCTTTTTTACTCCAGCTGCTGCTTCCAGTCTTTCCTTTTCCTACCCATCCTCCCCAAGGCAGCCAAGGGGTCCTTCTGAAAATGCAGATCTGATCCATTTCTCCTCTGATAAAATGTGAAGAACACACCTCCTATGTGGGCCCAGGGCCACATCATTGGCCTGTGCCCCTCCTTTCTCCTTCTCCCCCACGCCCAACTTCTACACACCTGGATCTTCTGGGATCACCTGAGGGCCTCATTCCTCAGGCCTTTGCACAGGCCACTCCCTTAGCCTGCAGCTCCCTGGCCTTCATAGGCCACTGGCCAGTACTGTGGGCACATGGGAGGGTCTGTCATTTTCATCCAATTCAGCCTAACGAAGGAACCAATGAATAAGGAATCTAATGAAGCAGCTGGGAGTGAACCACTCAAGACCTTCCTGCAGGTGAGACACTGGTTTTGCTTCTAACCACCCGGAGGGATTCTCAGGGACCCACCCAGTCTTGGAGTCTTTGGAATGGCTTTGGAATCAGATACTCTAGACTTTTAATTCCAGCTCCATGTTTTCCTATCTGAGGATTTGGGTGGTTATTCCCAGGCCCTGAGCAGCTTCCTTTCCTCATCTGTAAAATAGTGGTCATAACATTTACACACAGGTGTTAAGAAGATGCAGTGATGAGGCTGATTTCCTACTCTACCCTTACCCTGAGTCTGGGGACACACCTGGTCTCCCTCCATCCATTCTGTCTGGAATCCTGTGGCCTCTACCTTCAAAAGAGCTCCATCATCGCCACCCATACCTACTGGTCCACACCACCATCATCTCCTCCCTGGGTCCCTGCACGACGCCCCTCATTGGTCTCCTGCCAGGATCTGCCCTTGTGCCCTTTAACGGTGACCCTTTTAGAAACAGTGCAATCACACACCTCCTCTGCTCAAACGACACCTACCCTCTCCCACCTCCTCACCTTCCAGTGTGTCAGCATAGCCTTTCCTGAACACATCTTTAGAACAGCCCCTCCCTCAGCACTTCCCATCCTCCTGTCCTGATTTTCCCCCTGGTGTTTATCCCCATCTAACACAATATTTCCTCTTTGATTTATTTCTTTCTTGTCTCCTAATATGAAAGCTCTAAGGGGATGAGGACTTTTTCAAGTTTTCTTTGCTGCCTTATCCCCACTGCCCAAAACAGTGACGGGAGTATAGCAGTTTTCCAGTAATTATTTCAGTGAGTGGATGAACAAGGGAATGAGAGAATGAATAAGACTGCTCACCAATGGATGAAAGATCCAGAGAGCCTTGGGAGTGCCACCAGCAGAGGTGTCTGACGCACGACCCACCTCCCCACAAAGGGCACATGCAGAGTGAGCGAGCCACGGAGTCAGGGCTGGATCAGGGGCCCCTGCAGTGCCAGGGAGTTCCCAGGGTGTGTGACTCTGCCTTCCCTGGAAGTTTGTTTTATGCTTATCCTCCACAGCTGCATCTGACACATGCTGGGCAAACCATATAAACTCCCCTTCATCCCCATCCCAACCTGGTGAGGCGGGTATGAAGGCCCCATTGTACAGATGGGGACACTGAGGCAGAGAGAGGTGAGGCGACTTGCCCTAGGCCGCATGACTGATGACGAGTGGAGTCTGCCTGACTGCAAAGCTGGGGCTGCCTCCTCAGTGGTCCTTAGTCCCCTCTCCGCAAGAGTAGCAGGGGACATCAGGAGGAAGGCTGTCCTCACATTCTGGGAGAATCTTGTCAAGTGGTTTTCTTCAACTAGACTAAAAGAGCATAGTTCCCAGGGAGTGCTGTTCCTTCCCTGGGGCTGAGGAGTGTACTGTGCTTTCAGACAAGCCTGGCCTGGCCCACTGTGGCCGAGCTGTAGGCCTACTCCTCCCTGATGGCCTGGGGCTGAGACATGGGTGTGCAGGGCCTTCTTTCGGACATCCCCAGCTCCCCTTCTCATGTGCAGAATCCAGCAGGATTCAGACCTGGCCAGACTGCAAGGCAAGTGTCTTACTGACAGTAAGGGGCGGGGACTGTGGGGCAGCTTCAGTCCTGGAGCCTGACTGGACTGAGCTGGAGTGGCCCCCCTTTCCCTCCTGCCCTCCCGGCCGTCCTGGGAAGACCCCACACTTCACGTGAACTACAGCGACGCCAGCTGTGGTCAGGGGGTCAGCGCTGGCTCCCAGCACTTAGGAAGACAAAGGAGGCAGGAGGTGGGGGAGGGGGGTGGGCGGGAGGGGTGGGAGGTGGGGACAGCCTGGCTCAGGAAGCCATTTCTCTGGTGCCTTTCTAGTCCCCCTACCTCACACCCTTCTTGGAGGAGAGGAAAGGGGAGCATCCTTCCACTCTTTAATGTTTTGCAGCAAACTAACTTTGATGGACATTGAGCAAACCATGTAGTACTCCCAGCCTCAGTTTCGTCACCTTAAAGTAGGGGTATAGAACCCACTTCCTCAAGTTCTTGGTTGTTCTCAGTGTTCAGCACATCCCTGAAACATAGTAAGTGACCCACCTGTGCCCAGAGCCCTTCCCCCATCCATCCTGGGGCTGTGCTGTGCCCACACTGGGCTTGACTGCAGACAGCAGGGGTGTGGGCAGTGGCGCTGTAACAGGATGGCAGCTGACGGGACCCTTCGGACTCACTGCCACTCTCTGGAAAGACTGACCCAAAGAGGCTGTCATCTCCCTACAATGCCCATCCATCCCCATCCCCAATGCCCAAGAGGGGAATCACTACCACCCTGGGCAACCAGACAAGATGTGCCCAGGGCATCTCAGAATTCCTGCCACTGGACCGTGAGGAGGGAATTTCTCTTCTAGCAAGCAGGGTGCTCCCACCTCTGCTGCCTCTGCTTAGAAGCTAGTGGGCTGGGGCACACATCCCCCCCCTCCAAGCATCAGTCTCCACAGAGAATAAGAGGAATCAGAGGTAGTACAAACTGGGATGCTGGAATTAGGGAAACACAGGAAGCCTGGGTTCTGTCACCCCCACCAGCCTCTGGGCTACTTCCCCCAAACTCTGGGAGCCTGCTCCCCCTTCCAGGAGGTTGCATATGCAAATATTTTCCCTGCTGTATATCCCAGTATTGTTTTGAGGATGGCAGATGCCCAGTAAAGGGCTTTGGGGACCATAAAGTGCTTCAGTGATATTGGGAGTCAAACCACTGTTATTACTGAATAAGTAAAATTTATCCTCAATCCCACAGAGGAGTTGAAAATGGAACCAAGGCAATGTCTCCAGTCCGAAGACCAGCCCATCCCTTTCCTTCCTTGAGGGCCAGAAGGTACCTAATGCACAGCCCAGGTTTCCCAAGGCCACATGCAGAAAGTCCAAAGTGTTCAGAAAGTGCACACAAACTGTAATGTGGATCTCTAAGCAGTCAAAGAAAGAAGCAAAACATTTAGAACCAGCAAAGCAAAGGACTTTGTAAGCAGTGACACTAGGAGAATGCCTAACAGATGACACGGCAACCTCTCTGGGGCCCAGGAAAAATACAGGTCATTTGGTTAAAAACAAAACAAAACAAAAAAACACAACCCCACACGCAAAGTGAGCTTCTCCCAAGTGCTGAGAAGATAGCGCCTAGCAATCACCTGCCCCTCCAGCTGTGTAAGGGGCGTGCAGGCCACGGGTCCTCATCCAGCTGAGAGCCATCCAGAAACCTATGGTGGCCTTTTTTCCTTTCCAAAAGAAAAAGTCCCAGGAAACGAATGCCCGGGTCACTCCCTCGGCCTCAGGACAAGGAGGGAGGCCACAGAGGTCTGACCAAGACTCCTCCACCCTCTCCCCTCACAGAAGCTGGCATCTGTTTAAGCCAAGTCTTGCCCACACTGACATCAGAGACAGCACTACTGCTACCAATGGCGCCATCGGGGCAGGAGGGCCACTCACATGTCCAAGATGAAGTAGAGGTCAAAAGAGCTTTGGCAGGAACTCTCATCTTTTGCCCGGCTCTTCCGGGTCCAGGTGCTGGGGCTGCGGAGGTGGTGGGAGGTTCCCGTGTCCTGGATGAGGTGGCGGTAGAGGTTCCCCCGGTCCAGACTGCGGTGGTGGGGGTCCTTCCAGCCTGGACCGTCGTGCTGGAAGCTCCCCGCGCTCAGCAGCGGTGGCAGCAGCACCAGCAGCAGGAAGAGCGTGGGCCCTGGCAGGCCAGACCCGCCGCTGCCCATTTTGTTTGGCTGCCCCTGCAGCCCCGCTGGACGCCGGCCTCCGCTGTGTCTGCGTGTTCCAAGGGTCCTCGACCCCTCTAGCCCTTTCCCCAAAGCTGTGAGCCTCCCCCGGTACCTGCACTGAGGGCGGAAGATGCAAAGAGCGCTGGCCTTGGGCGATGGCCCACTACCTGCTCGGCCTGCCTCCAGCCCCAAGGAGGCAGAATTCCCTTATGATGTCACTTATGATGGACAGAAAGGTTGGCATGGTGACTTTGTGACCTGCAGCTCTGCTCAGTGTCCTGCGTGTTGACAATCCCAGTGGGGAGTCAGGGGCTCTTTGGAGGGGCAGTGAGATGACGCCTCCGTTTGTTCCTCATCCCAAACCCTCTCAGGTGGCCATTAACATCCTGGAGAAATCCTGCCTTCTTGTCAGCTGAAAGAGGGCAGCTGAAGTGGCTTAGATGAGGCATCGCTGTGGGGGAGGAGGTCCCGGAACTGGGAGTGTAGCGTGTTGCCGTGGTCATTCGTGTGACCCAGTGGATGGAAGGATCTAGAAGGGGAAGAAGGTCCTGCAAGGATGTCAAAGTCCCTTGTGACTGAAGGGCCTGCCAGTTATCTACTTTTTGTAAAAGCCATCACAAGCTGAGTGACAAAACAAAAACTAGTTCGTTATGCTCACAGGGTCTGTGGACCAGAAATTCAGAGAGGGCCGAGTGACGATGGCTTGTCTCTGCTCCATGGAAAAACATGCAACAACTAAAAGGGGGGTGGGGCGGGGGCGGGGCGTGGCTCGCAGCTGTTAACTTGCGACCATTAGCTCGAGACCCTTAGGACGTGACCTTTAGTCATCCTCCCAGCGGCCCTCGGGCAGAGAGTGCGGTGAGGGGTGGATTGCGGCCTTCTCCCCGGGGCCCTCCAGGCCCTCCGGCCTCAGGCTGCCAGGTGAGCTGGGGGTTGGGGGACAGGCTGAGGGCTGTGAAGCCCTGGCCATGGCCGCCCACGGACTGGGCCCAGGCCTTGAAGCAGTGGCCGAACCTCTCCCCAAAACCCGCCTCCGGGACCTAATGGCGGCGGCGGCCCCCATGGGTCACAGTGCGTGGGACCCGGCCCCCATTTAGGCGTCTTGAGGAGCCTGAGGGCTGGTCCTGGGCGCCTGGCTCCCTCAGGCTGGGCAGGGTCTGGAGACCTGGCCCTGAGGGCGCCGCTAGCTGAGATCTGCCTCTTCAGCTGGACCTGGGCACTGGCGGGAGGACCCAGACTGGGTGCTGGACGAACGCTCCCGGGCAGGGTGATGGGCCTGCGCAGGGACCCCCTCGCTTAGCCGGCGCCTGGACCTCGGAGGACGAAAGTCCAGCCTTGGGACCTTGACCAAGTAAAATGAGGGGCAATGATGTCGCTTTGCTTATGGGATTGGTTAAGTGTTGAAAGTCGAAAGGAGGCGTGGAGACAATTAAATGCCTCCCCTTCCCTTTCTTGTCAGAACAGAGAATAACATTTGTTATTAACAAATGTGAAGAACCTCGTGACCTGACTGTGACCTGACCTCATGAACGAAGGATCTGACACCAAGATGTCTGCAACATCTAACCACGCCCCTCCCTCACCTTCCCTATAAAAGGGTTTTGCCGAAAGCTTTCGGGGAGTTTGGGGTTTTTAAGGCATGAGCCATTGTCTCCTTGCGTGGCCCTGAAATAAACCTTTCTCTGCTCCAAACTCAGACGTTCCGGTATTTGGCCTCACAGTGCGTCGGACACAGGGACTTGCGTTTGGGTAAAAAATCCATTCGCTCTTTCATGTCAATTCTAGAAGTAGCACACTGTTTTCACTCCTCTCCCCCGCCGAACCTTCTAATATTCGACTACAATAACTGTAAATATTTGGAAGGATTTGAATCTGTGATCTGGACTCCTCCTATCAGTGAACACGGCAATGTCTTCATTTATTTGAGTTGTTTTCAGTGCCTTGCCTATAAATTTCCCTATGAATATCTTGACTTCTTTTGTCAAGTGCCTTCCCTATATACTCTGTATTTTTGATGCTATTGGAATGGCATTTTTAATACAGAGTTTTTAAATGATTGCTATCCTGAAGAAATGTATGTATTTGATATACTCACCCAACTTGCTAAACTCTGTTGTTATAAAAATTTATCTGTAGAATTGTTTGCGTTTCTATAGAAAATGAACAGACCCCAAAAACATTATGCTGACTAGTTCTCCAATGAAATGTTGACTCGAAGTTGTGATGGAGGCATTCTTGATTGTAAAGAGAATAATTCTAACACATCACGTTTAAGAATGGTATTTATTGAAGGCTTCTGTTGGATATCTTTTATCCGATTAGGCAGTTTCTTTGTTATTCTCGGTTTGATACAAATCGTGAAGGAGTGTTGAATTTTATCTAAATTCCCTTTCTGTATATTCTTTTGATGAATATGTGCATTTCACCAATAATCTGTTAGTGTGATTAATTACATTGGTGCATGTAAAGCTAATTTTAATATTTTATTACTAAACCCAAATTGATCATGATAATTTTTTAAAACACTGCTGGATTGCGTTTACCATTAGTTTAGAATTTTTTAACCTATGATCAGGAGAGAGACTGCCCTTTAATTCCTGTTTTTGTGCTATTCTTATCTGGTTTTGATATTAGGTATACTAGCCTCATAAAATGTGCCTGGGAATGTTTTCACCTTCTTTTGGAAAGACTTTGAACATGATCACAATAATCTCCTCCTTGAATATTTGATATGATATAATCTATGCCTGGTGTTTTCCTTGTGGGAACTTTTTAAACTACTGATAAAATTTACTCAGTATTTACTGAATGTTATGGACTGAATTGTGCACCCACCAATTTAGATTTTGAACCCTGACCTTTAATGTGACTGTATTTGGAGATTAGGGCCCTTAGGGAGGTGACTGAGGTTAAATGAGGTTATAAAGTGGAGTCCTAATCCCAGAAGACAGATATCCTCATAAGAAGAGAAAGAGACACCAGAACTCTCTTCCTACACAGGCACAGAGGAAAGGCCATGTGAGGACACAGCGAGAAGGTGGTCATTTGAAATCCAGGAAGAGAAACCACATGAGAAACCAACCCTGTTGGCACTTTGATCTTGGACTTCCTGCCTCCAGATGGTGAGAAAATAAATTTCTGTTTTTAAGCCACCCAGCCTGTGGTACTTTGTTAAGGCAGCCTGAGCAGGCTACCACATTGTATTGTTTAGTGCTTCCATTCTTTTATCAGTCATTTCAGATATATTTTTCTAGGAATTTGAACATCTTTGCCCCTATATTTGGTATAAAGTTCAGAATATGTTTGATTTTTATATTTCTGCTCTATCTTGTTTTTAATTCCTATTATTACTTGTGTCTTTTCTTATTTTATGGATTCACAACAAGGAGGGTATTGCCTCCAAGAGGTTGAAAATTAGTTAAGAATCTTTTTAAGTAGGAAGCACAGTCATAAAGAGATATATAGTTTCTCTGTGATGTTACATTAAACCATTTTTTTGGTATCATAAATTTCCTATAAGCTAGTGGTTAGAGCTAGAAACTTGGTGAGATTCAAGGTTAATTGTTTTTGTTGTTGTTGTTGATTTTATTCTTCAGGAGACACATGATACTTGGTAGTTGTATTTTTACTGATGATAAGATTGGTAAATGGGATCAAGTTTGTCAGTCTGTTCCCACCATTAAAGTTCTCCAGCAATGTTTTGACTCATGGTTAAATCCCCCAGCAACATTCCAACTAATGGCTTAAGCATCTATTAATGATAAATGTCTATATTATTTCATTAAGGGTCGCAAAATGGTGACTTAAAAAAAATTTTTTTTTTCTTTTTTGCGGTACGCGGGCTTCTCACTGTTGCGGCCCCTCCCGCTGCAGAGCACAGGCTCCGGATGCGCAGGCTCAGCGACCATGGCTCACGGGGCCAGCCGCTCCACGGCATGTGGGATCTTCCCGGACCGGGGCACGAACCCGCGTCCCCTGCATCGGCAGGCGGATTCCCAACCACTGCACCACCAGGGAAGCCCTAAAAAAAAAAAATTGTTTTTATTGGAGTATAGTTGATTCACAATGTTGTGTTAGTTTCAGGTGTACAGCAAAGTGAATGAGCTATACATATACATATATCCACTCTTTTTTTTTTTGATTCTTTTCCCATATAGGCCATTACAGAGTATTGAGTAGACTTCCCTGTGCTATACAGCAGGTAAAATGGTGACTTTTAATTTTATTATTTCTTCTGTATTTATTAGCTGAGGTTCTTTTTTCCCCATTTGATTGAGATATAATTAACATAGCATTGTATGTTTAATGTATGCAGCATAATAATTTGACTTACATATACTGTGAAATGGTCACCACAGTAAGGTTAGTTAACTTATATCATCTCATCTAGATACAAAAAAAGAAAAAGAAAAAAATGTTTTTTCCTATGAAGAGAATTCTTAAGATCTATTGTCTTAACAAATTTCAAATATACCATAGAGCAGTGTTAACTGTAGTTATCATGTTGTAAATTACATCCCAAGTACTATTTTATCTTATAACTGAAAGTTTGCACCTTTTGAACAGCTTCATTCAATTCCTCCTCCCCCAACTCCCCACCTCTGGTAACCACAAATATGATCTCTTTTTCTATGAGGTTTTATTTATTTTTTTTAAGGTTCCACATATAAGTGAGATCACACAGTATTTATCTTTCTCTGACTTATTTCACTTAGCAAAATGCTATCAAGTTCTATCCATGTTGTCACAATGGCAGGATTTCCTTCCTTTTTATGGCCAAATAAAATTCCATTGTGTATATATATATATATATATATATATATATATATATATACCACAACTTTTTAATTCAAAAAAATTTTAGTGAGATATACTTTATTTACAATATCATATTAGTTTTAGGTGTACAAAATTTTTAGAGATTATACTCCATTTATAGTTATTATAAAATGTTATATTGCCTGTGCTGCAGAATATTTCCTTGTAGCTTATTTATTTCATACATAGTAGTTTGTACCTCTTAATTCCCTACCCTTATCTTGCCCCTCCCCACTTCCATCTCCTCGCTGGTAACCACTAGTTTGTTCTCTATATCTGTGAATCTGTTTCTTTTGAGTTATATTAACTAGTTTGTTTCATTTTCTAGATTCCACATATAAGTGATAACATACAGTATTTGTCTTTCTCTGACTTATTTTACTGAGCATGGTACTCTCTAGGTCCATCCATGTTGTGGCAAATTACACAATTTCATTTTTTTAGGGCTGAGTAGTATTCCATTGTGTGTGTGTGTGTGTGTGTGTGTGTGTGTGTGTGTGTGTGTTGACAATGCGAGCAACAGCTATCGAGGGGGAGGCACTCCTGGCTGGGTTAAAGGCAGATCTTTGGTCTGCAGAGCATTTGTGCATAGTGGCGATACATTAAGGCGAAGTTGACACACCTCCCCTGTAAGGAAGAGAAGAGAGAGGTCACTGAGAAGCCATCAGAATTGGGAGCAGAAGGCTGTGGTTTCCTTGGTTCAAGGGGAGCAGGCTCAGGACCTGTTAGGATCCCCAGGGTGAGCCCTTGTTGATGCCCTTCCTCTCCCTGGGTGCTGGCCTCCAGTCTGTGCTCCTATTTCTAGACTCAGTTCAGGCATTGGGCATCTGCCCTCCCTTTTCCAGGGAACCCTGTTGTTCTGCCTCTGGCCTGCCTTCGCTCTGGGGTTGAACTTGCCTGCTTCCTTCTGGACTGGGAGCCTATGGAGCAAAGACAAGGGCTGATTGCCACTGTAGCCCCAGCATTGCCCAGGCTCTCTTGATGAGTGTGTGCCAAAGGGCTGAGTCCCCACTACCATCCTCAGGCTGGGCTCTGGGCCCACAGGGCAAGGGCAGGTGGGGGCACCTTCAGATGGGTGATGGGCTATGGAGGCACATGGGCCCTTAGGTTTGGGTAAAGATTGATGCAGATCCTTTGGGACGGTGTAATCTGTCTGTAGCAAAAACTGCCCCTGGCTTTTCTGTCATTTCCTCCTTGTCCCCAGCTTCTGCTCAGCTTAGGACTCCCAGCTGAAGAGCCCAGATTGCCAGACAGGGTGCCCTAAGCACTCTGGAAGCTGGCAACAACTCTGAGCACTCAGCTCCAAGAGATGCAGACAGTGAGTAAGAAAGGGTCTCCATGCTCTGAGGCAGCATAAGGGAGAAGAGGGAGAACACCTTGGTCTTTCCCAGACTCCCAGCTCACTTCCAGTGGGCAGGTCCTCAAGGACCACGGGGTCTCTCTTTACCCCCCAAAATCTCATTGGCAACCAAGGCAGTCAGAACGTAGGAGCACAGTTTGAGCCATGGCCCCTGAGTGTGGACCCTTCTTAGCCTGATCTGTGCATCCCCACACCATGTACACTCACACCTTTGTGCCTTTGTGTCCCTCTCTTCTTTACATGAAGCATAGTATGCAAGGTGCCCTATAGAACAGTCCCTGCTCTCAAGGAAGCTTCTAGTTCAGTGGTTTGCTATGGTCACTTGAATAATGGCCCCGAATATATCCCAGTCCTAATCCTTGTCACCTGTGGATGTTGTAGGTCATATTGCAGAAGGGCCTTTGCAGGTGTGATTAAGGATCTTGAGATGGGGAGACTATTCTAGATTACGTGGGGGGGCTCCTACACTTGATCAAAGGGTCCTGTGACAGGGAAGCAGAGGGAGATTTGCCCAAAAAACAAGGCCATGTGACTGTGCAAGCAGAGCAGGTTTAGGTGCTGCCTTGCTGCCTTGTAGATGGAGAAGGGCCAGGAGCCAAGGAACACACGGAATATAGCTCTAGAAGCTGAAAAGACAGGAAAAGCATTCTCTCCTGGAACCTCAGGAAGGAGTGTGTTCTGGAAGGGCCAATATTAGAAAAATTCTTCTGGGGATTAGAAGGTGGTGGAGCAGAGAGACACTGTCATTTCACAGAAGGTAACGGTAAATTAGACCGACTACCATAATGCGTGGACTGTCATAAGGACACTCCTGGGTACTGTGTCCCCATTGCCTGTCTGGGTATCTCCTGCTGCACATTCAGGGCTGGGGTTGGGGGCCGACTCTGGTCTGCAGAGACTGTAGGTCCCAGCTGACACCCCGTCACTTAGACCAAGATTGACTTTAAGCCTGGGACCAGAGCACTGAGGGCTTCAAGAAAGGACTCAGGACTCACTCCTGCACCTACTGGAATACTGGGGTACCCACAGAAATCCTACAGCACTAGGTCTCCAGGACGAAGGTTGGGAGGGACAAGGTCAAATGGGATGGGGGCAGAGGAGGGGGAGGGGTCACATCCACCAGGCACAGTTACGGGCTCCCAGCCCCTCTCAGGATGAGCAGGGCTGATTTCAGGCAACTCTGGCTGCTGCCACTTACTCTCTGGGTGGTCCTGGCAACTCCCCTGATGTGTCAGGCCTCAGTTTTGCCTCCAGAGAGCACGCAGGTCACTGTGAGCCACAGACTGCTGGGCGGACTCGAGAGCTGGCATTGCAGGGGCCTGGCAGGGCCCTGGGCAGCTATAAGGCCCCCTAATCCGTCACTCTGCCACTTCCCCAACCTGAGCTTCGAAGAGTGGCCCTGGGAATGGGACCATTTCAGAGAGGCGCTCAGCGCCCCTGCCCTTACCTCGCTGGGCAGGAAGGCCATAGCTGGCACCTTCCCTTGGTCCACCCTCTTGTCTCCTGCCTCCCTCTGCTTCAGCCCTCTGTCTTGCTCTGTCCCTCGTGATCCTGAGTGAGCATCTCTGGGTGGCTGTCTCCAGTGTTCAGGGCATAAGGCTGGGGTGGGGCTCTTATGACTATAAACGGGCTGGTTCTGGGAGAGGCTCCAGGAGAATCAGGTGGGAAATGGGGCTTCTGTGCAATCAAGGCTGGGACTCAGAGCTCGATTCAGACCCAGAACTGGGAGCCCAGCGCCAAAGGAGCCCCAACACCACTGTCACCAGACAGTGTCCCTGCTGGGTGTGAGCTGCCTCAGGTGTGTCACCTGCAGTGTCCAGAGGCTTTCAGGCCTGTCTAGAGTTTCCAAACGCCCACCTGCCCAGCCACCAAGAGCCAGTGTTTTCCTGATTCAGTGAATGTGGTCAGTGCAGCCCTCACTACAGACCCTGAGACCACAGCATCCTCTAAGTCCCTGACCCCGTCTGTACAAAATGTCTGAGCATGGGGACACCCAGGAATATGATGCCCAGGCAGATGATTATAAGGGAAATCAGGAGCACCATTCTCTATGGGCTTGGGGCCTGAGTGGGGCCAGCTCTGGTGGCTTCGGGGTAACCATCCTGAGACCATGAGTGCTGAAATGAAAGGGGGACAGAGCGGTGAGAAGGATGGAGCCAGGCTCCGAATGGAAGTCTAGCTCCGCCCCTCCTGGCCTTTGCGACCTGGGACAAGTCACTCAGCATTTCTGTGGGTCAGACCCCCCTTGGTAAAGATGGGATAATAAGAGCACCTAAAAATACAGTTACTGGGAGGATTAAAACAGTGAAAACATGTAAAGTTCTTAGTCTAGCAACTGACCCAGAGAAAGGACACAATAAAATTATCTATCATTTATATTATTAAATAACAAGGATGACAAGTGGAGAAATTGGGCTTCTCCACATTGTCACAGGCACTGACACAAGGAGGGCATCTTTACTAGCTGGTAAAACCAGTCAGTGTTGACCAGACAACATTGGGGAGGGGTGTCACCATGTCCTCCGGCACTCCTGCAGCTGAGTGAGCAGCCCAGGAGGGTCTCATGGATGGGGTGCAGCCAGCAGTCCCACAGGGTCGGGTAGGCAGTGGGGAGGGACGATGGACGGGAGTCCAATAGGCCTCTCCAGCCCTTTTCGCTTAAGATTGGAATTGCTGGGCATTGCTCTGGAGAAGAAAGGTCCTGACATCCTTGAGACGAGGACGCAGGGGAAATGCACGGGCACCATGTTGAGAATCGTCTGGAAGCTCATGAGCTCCAGATCTCCACGCCTTGGGCGTTTCTCTCGGCAGATGCCCGGAGAGGGATCTCTGACCCACAGTCCCAGGGGCAACTGTCAATGGCAAAAGCAAGACCCCAGCCCACGGGGAGCATCCCTGTGCCCTGCTTACCATGTCCCTGGGCGGACAGCACGTCAATGGCAGCTGGCTGCAGTGCTGGACAAATTCACAAAAAGTATCCAGTTTTCCCTGAAAAGCAGATGTGGTTGTGAGGAAGCTACAGGCACAGACGCTGCCCCCAGATGGGTGGTGTCCCCTCTGTCTCCCATGGCTTCCCAGGGCTGTGTCCCCACAAACTGGCTAAGACAGCACTGCGGCCATCACCTGGGCAGGGGGCTTAAAAGCCTTCTGTGTGTGTTGGGAGCTCGTCACTGTGGGTCACAGATAGTTTTGTTTTCTGGAACAAATCAGTACTTTGGGTGTAGGAGGAGACGTCGGGGCTACTTTTGAAAAAAGTGTCCAAGTTTGGAGGAGATATGCAGTAGCCAAGGAGAGGTCTTCAAGGAGAAAGGTGAGGGGGGCATGGGGACTGGGCAGGAGCTTGAAGAAGAGGGAAGAGGGCCTGCTTTTGGGGGGCTCAGAGGGAGAAGGCAGGGAAGAGACCCAGTCCCTGCTCAGGGGGAAGGGTCCTGAAATGGGGGGAAAGAGAGAGATGAGGAAACTAAAAAACCGGTGAAAACGTGGACGTGGTGTGGGCGGAAGGTGGGGCCGGGCCTGCGGCAGGAACGAGCCCGTGGCAGGTGCTTCCTCCCTCTCTGGAAGGTGAGCTCTGGCTTCTCCGTGCCCTCACACTGACTCTCAGGGGAGCTGTGGGGCCCACCCTCCGGCTGCCATTTGAAGCTCCCAGGAGGACCAATGGATCCCACAGCGACAGAGGCAGGACCGGGGGAGGAAGGCAAAGCTGAACCCAGAGATGGTGGGGTCTTTCTTCCTCACCTGCCACCTGGGGCCCTCTTCATCCCTTTCATCTCTTAGCCCCCTGCCAGCTGAGGTCTCAGTCACCTGGGGGAGGGAAGTGTCCTCAGGCCCCCTCCTCCATGTGGCCCTTGTCACCCCATCTCAGGGGCCTCAAGGACAATGCAGTGAGCTCTCTCCCTCCCTCACTGAGCAGACAGGAGCCATAGGCACCCCCCCGTAGTTTAATGCTGGTAAGATCTTGTCTCAGAAATAGTTGTTGCTGACCCGCATGAGGTTATTGGTAATTTGGTTTGTTTTCACTCATCCAGTCACTGGCCAGTGAAATCCAGGCCTCTGCTGAAGGTGATGACAACCTCTGTGAGAACTAGGGACTGTCCGGCTGTGAGCCAGCCACCAACATCAAGAATCCTGGGCCTGTTCCAAGGGGGAGACCCTGGTGCTGGGACCCACATGGTCAAAGGCTAGCACCCATAAACTCATCTCCACCCAGCCAGGACTTTGAAGTCCAGGCCTCTGCTGCAGGAGGCCTGCAGGCTTCGTCCCACCGCCCAGCTTGGAGGGCATTGTGTCTCCCTTCCTAAGGGCACTTCTCACCTGCAGCAGCCTTATCCTGTCTTCTTGGCACCCACAGCAAGGGATAATCACTGTGGTATATATCCCTGTACAGGGCATGGCTTCTAGAGAGAAAATTATTGTCTGAGTCCTTGTCTGGCAGCTCCTGGGTGCAGACACATGACATCTGTTGCCTGGGCTCCTGTCAAGTACTGGCCAGTCAGCAAATGTTTGTTGGAGAATCAAGGACAAATGAGCAGCACCTGGCACAGTAAGAGAGTGGCCTCCATGTGAAAACCACACCAACTCCTTTTGGTTTACAAAGATGACTCTTTTCCAAATATCAACAAACTCTATCCTGTCCCCTTGGTTCCTGGCAGCCACCCTTGTAGGAGAAGCTGGGCGTGAGGCTGTGCCATGTGACGGAGGCGGGCAGGGGTGTGGGCATTAGCAGGTGACAGGGCTGTATTCACCTGACTCTGGCAGATCCAGCCTCCCCAGGCCACACTGCAGCCAGTGTAGACGTCAGCCTGGGCAGTGACCCTGTTTCCCACCAGATCTCAGGCCCAGGTCCCCCTGCCTCGGGACATGGCACCCCTGCTCTCACTACTTCTTATGGGCCCTGGCTTGGGCCCCTACCCCGGGTCAGCCCCAGCCTCCTCAACTGACCCTTGTTCCCTGTGCTCACCTGGGCTGTGCCGCCGTGAAAGCTCAATGCCCGGTAAGCATCCCTCCACCCTCCTCAGCTCCCCAGTCCCTAAAGGCCAACCCTGCCAAGACCCTCACCCTGACATAAGACAAGGATAAAGACCAAGGAAATGGAGCCCAGCATACATCAGAGCCCGAGGAGTGGGACCAGGTACCTGAAACCTGGTGGTCTGTGGGCAACAGGTTCCACCTCCCTGGGCCTCAGGTTCCTCAGTTTTCAAAGGGTAATTGATACGTCAATGTAGAGTCAACAGGGAGACAGGCAGACTAAGGCCCCTGGTCCCTGGTAGAGGTCCCACCTGGGAGTTTTCAGCAGCAGCCCTGACATCATATGAAGACAAGAGAACACTCCCCACACCCCTCCTCCCCTCTCCTTCCCTCCCACCCAGGGCTAGTCTCTGTCCTTGTCATTGTAAGGACACCTGCCATGCCCTCATTTACCCTTAATGCTCCCCAGGAACCAATACCAGACCAGACACCACATGGTGAGCTCCTGTGGGCAAGGGAGGCGGCTGCTTCATTTCTGCCCCTCTGTGCCCAGCACAGGGCCCTGCACATCCTGGTGACTTAGTGATGACTGATGAAGGAATGACAGAAGGCACCAGAGATGGACAGGGATCTCTGCTGTTTTCAAAGGTGCAGCTGCCCCCGAGGTTAGCATCCTCCCCACCAGCATCCTTCTCCCTTTGGACCATCAGTGCCCTTGCAGGCCGCTCTTCGTCCCCCAACAGAGGAGACTCCTGGGGCCTTGGTCCACCTGAGTCCTTCGGTAGCCTGACTGCTGTGAGGCAGGTCTGGTCTCAGAAGGTCTGGGATTCCTTTTCCCCAGGGGCTGGGACAGCCCAGAGGCCACCTCCCTGTGAAGGTGAAAGCACGAAGCAGGTGGCCCCGTAGAAGCCCAGGCTGTGTCTATGCTCAGGATGGGAGGACAGAGTCTGTGCCTTGTTTGCTGGTGAGAGGACCCCAGAGCTGATGGAACCTGACCACAGGCCGGATCATGGGGCAGGTGTGTGCCCAGTCACTCGGGGTTAGTGAGGGCTGGACACAGGCTGTGCAGGCTGTGCTGGACACTCACCCTCTTGTAGCAGCAGATGCAGACAAGCAGCAACAGGAACAGGAATAGGAACAGGGCCGAGATAAGCACAGGGCACCAGAGAGATAAGCACAGGGAACCAGAGAGGATTACTGGAAACCGGGCTCTGTATGACAACCGTGGGCACTGAGGTCTCCTCGTCAAAGAGCTCCTCAGGCTCTGTGGTCTCCTTATCTGGGACAACTGTAATCTCTTGGTGACCTAAGAGACAGGATAGACACAGTTCCTGCACTTGGCTCAATCTGTAGCCCTAGCTCTCCTCACAGTAATGGCTTTGCACTTTAGGCATTTGATGTTCCTCAAATACAGGCAGCAGGGGTAAGGGGAGCCCATCCCCAGGCACCGTGAGATTGACCTCTGCAATGAGGGCTGACCAGGCAGTGAGGAGCCCTGCATGGGGTCAGATGCCCTCAAGACCAGGAGCGAAGTGACCAGGAATGGCTGTATGGTGGCACCATCCTGACTCCTCTGTATGTACACGGTATGTTGGCTTCACCCGGAAAAGCTGCCTGGAGCAAAGGTACCAGCCCTGGGGCACACCATCTCCCACATCCTGCCCTCCTCAGCAGAGCCTGGGCCACCGCGGAACCCTAAGCACCTCGCGGGATTGTCAGCCAGGGCAGGTGCGGAGGATGCCCTGAGCCCTCCCAGAGACAGACATGAGCTGCGCCCGTGAAGGGGGCAGTCCACATTCTGGACTCCTCATGGTAGCGACACCTGCCCAAAAGGCCCCCTAACCTAAACACTTACTGTGCAGCCTTAAGAAAATATGTCCTGGGCAAATTATTTTTTCTCCAGTCACTGAGTCAGGTGGTGTAGCTGAAAGACAATCACATGAAAAGAATGTCAGTGGACTTGTCCACGCATCCACCCCTCCCCTTCTGCATGCCCTTGGAAGCAGAGTTACCACTTTAGCAGAAGCAGCTTCACTTCTCTGCCTTCTTCTGACACCTACTGTGCACCAGGCACTGTCAGGGCTCTGGCGTTTAGTGGGAACAAGGCACGCAGAGGCCCTGCTCTCAAGGACCTGACATTTGTGGGACTGGAGAAGGAGACAGACAATAAACAACAAACAGTGAACAAAATAAATGCCAGAGTGAAAAGTGCAGTGACATCAATAAGTAAGGGACAGGATAGAGAAGGGAGGGGAAGGGACAGCTGCTTAGGAGCAGGTGACCTGTCCTGTCTTTTAGAGACTGAATTTCTGTTTAAGAGAAAGTGAAATATTTATACAGGACATGATGGAATGTCTGGGATTTGCTTCACAATAATCAATGGTGAGAATATCAGCAAAACCAGATTGGCCAGGATTGATAATTACTGAAAGTAGGGGAAGGCTGATTCAAGGGCATTATACGATTTTTGCTACTTTTGTGTATTATTGAAAATTCCCATTAAAGATAAGGTGTCTGTGAGGCGGTGTTCCTGGAGCTGAAAGCGGATGAGGGGAAAGGCAGGGAAAGGCAGGGAAAGGTCTGGGGAAGAGGGTCCGGGCTGTGGACACCTGTTTCGTGGCCTGAGTCATAAGTAGCTGAGCTTGTTGTGGGAAAGAGGTGAGTGAGGAGAGGGGGCGGGGCCTCGTGGGCCCTGGGAAGGGGTTTGGGCTTTATTCTAGGTTCAGTGAGCCTGTCGCGTGGCTCGCCAGGTTCAGGTACGTTTGGACCCAGAGGTAGCAGGGCCTGCAGGTGGCCTGGATGTGGGATGAGAGCAAAGAGGAGCCAAGGGCGACGTGCCCGTTAGTGAGCAGAGCGCCTGGGCGGGTGGTGGTGACATTTATGGACACAGGGAAGCCTGAGGGGGGCAGGGCTTCTGGGTTCCTGCTTGTTCTGTAATTTTATGGGGTCTGGGAGGTGGCACTCCGGAGGCTAGGACAGTCTGTAACTAGTAGCTGTGGATCCTTCTCTCTCCTGAGCCCTAAAACTTCTCACACCCTGACTGTGGCCACAGGTCAGGCCTGTTCTGCACAGATGGTCCCCTTCCAGGTGACCAGCTTTTGGCTAGAACTCAGTTCTCAGATTAGCTACGAACTTCTGAACTGTGTTCCCCTTCATTGGTGCTGATATAGAAACTAATCACCAGTTATGTTTAGGGGGAAGGATTTGTGTCTGAGGGGTAGGGTGATTGGGATTCGTGTGAAGAAAAATCACAAGGAAATGTGGTGTAATTTCCATAGTATTCACAGAGCAGAGAGATTGAGGTGATGTAGGCACCTCATATACTGAGGGCCAAGGAAGGCATGGTTGGCTGCAGAGGAGCTTTCTTATTTTTCTTTTAATTGAAGTATAGTTTTTTTTTTTATAATATTATACTAGTTTCAGGGGTATAGCATAGTGATTTAAAATTTTTAATAGATTATACTGCATTTAAAGTCATTATAAAATATTGGCTCTATTCCTTGTGCTGTGCAATATAACCTGTAGCTTATTTATTTTATGCATAGCAGTTTTTAACCTCTTAATCCCCTACCCCTGGATCTTGCTCCTCCCTGCTTCCCTCTTCCCGTTGGCAAACACTGGTTTGTTCTCTACATCTGTGAGTCTGTTTCTGTTTTGTGATATTCAATCACTTGTTTTATTTTTTAGATTCCATGTGTAAGTGATAACACAACAGTATTTTGTTTCTGTGACTGACTTATTTCACTTAGCATAAATACCCTGTAAGTCCATCCTTGTTGTTGCAAATTATGGAATTTCATTCTTTTTTATGGCTGAGTAATATTTCCTGAGCAATATATACCACATGTTTTTTACCTCTTCATCTGTGATGGACACTTATGTTGCTTCCATATCTTGTCTATTATAAATAATGCTGCTGTGAATGTTGAGGTTCATGTATCTTTTCAAATTAGTGTTTTTTTTTCTTCAGATATATATCCAGTAGTGGAATTGCTGGATTATATGGTAATTCTATTTTTACATTTTTGAGGAATCTCCATAGTGTTTTCTCTAGTGGCTGCACCAATTTTTGGTGCAGTACATTCCCACCAACAGTATACTGGGGTCCCCTTTTCTCCACATCCTGGCCAACACTTGATAAGAGCCATTTTGACAAGTGTGAGATGATATCTTATTGTGGTTTTGACTTGCATGATTAGTGATGTTGAACATCTTTTTTATATACCTGTTGGCTATCTGTATATCTTCTATGGAAAAATGTCTATTCAGGTCTTCTGCCCATGTTTTAACCGTTTTTTTGGATACTGAAGTGTTTGAGCTATTTATATGTTTTGGATATTGACTCATCAGTCATATCATTTGCAAATATTTCCTCCCATTCAGTAGGTTATCTTTTCATTTTGTCAGTAGTTTCTTTTGGTGTGCAAAAGGTTATAAAGTTAATTTGGCCCCATTTGTTTATCTTTGATTTTGTTTCCTTTGCCTTAGGCAACAGGTCCAAAAAGGTATTGCTACAATTTGTGTCCAAGAATATTCTGCCTATGTTTTCTTCTAGGAGTTGTATGGTTTCAGGTCTTATATTTCCATCTTCAATGCATTTTGTTAATTGGAGTATAGTTGCTTTACAATGTTGTGTTAGTTTCTGCTGTATAGCAAGGTGAATCAGCTATCTGTATACATACATCTGCCCTTTTGTGTATTTCCTTCCCATTTTGGTCACCACAGAGCACTGAGTAAAATTCCCTGTGCTATACAGTCAGTTCTCATTAGTTATCTATTTTATACATAGTAGTGTATATATGTCAATCCCAATCTCCCAATCCATCCCACCCTGCCCCTTCACCCCTTGGTACCCATACATTTGTTCTCTACATCTGTGTCTCTATTTCTGCTTTGCAAATAAGTTCATCTATACCATTATTCTAGATTCCACATATATGTGTTAATATACAATATTTGGTTTTGTCTTTCTGACTTACCTCACTCTGTATGACAGTCTCTATGTCCACCCACGTCTCTGCAAATGGCACAATTTTGTTCCCTTTTATGGCTGAGTAATATTCCATTGTTTATATGTACCACATCTTCTTTATCCACTCCTTGTTGATGGACATTTAGGTTGCTTCCTTCTCCTGTCTATTGTAAATAGTGCTGCAATGAACATTGGGGTGCATGTTTTGTTTTTTTTGTTTGTTTGTTTTTTTTTTTTTTTTTGGCGGGACGCAGGCCTCTCACTGTTGTGGCCTCTCCCATTGTGGAGCACAGGCTCTGGATGCGCAGGCCCAGCGGCCATGGCTCACGGGCCCAGCTGCTCCACGGCATGTGGGATCCTCCCAGACCGGGGCACGAACCCGTGTCCCCTGCATTGGCAGGCGGACTCTCAACCACTGCGCCACCAGGGAATCCCGTGCATGTATTTTCTGACTTATGGTTTTCTCCAGGTATATGCCCAGGAGTGGAATTGGTAGGTCATATGGTAGTTCTATTTTTAGGTTTTTAAGGAACCTCCATACTGTTCTCTATAGTGGCTGTATCCGTTTACATTCCCACCAACAGTGTAAGAGGGTTCTCTTTTCTCTACACCCTCTCCAGTATCTATTGTTTTAATGCAATTTTAGATTTTTTGGTATATGGTGTGAGGAAATGTTCTAATCTCATTCTTTTATGTGCAGGGTGTCCAATTTTCCCAGCACCACATATTGAAGAGACTGACTTTTCTCTATTGTATATTTTTGCCTTCTTTGTCATACATTAATTGACCATATGTGCATGAGTTTATTTCTGGGATCTCTCTACTCTTCCATTGATCTATATGTCAATTTTTGTGTCATTACTCTGCTGTTTTGATTACTGTAGCTTTGTGGTATTGTCTGAACACAAGGAACACAATACCTCTAGCTTTGTTCTTTTTTCTCAAGATTGCCTTGACTATTAGAGTTTTTGTGTAGTTACATACAAATTTTAGGATTACTTATTCTATTTCTGTGAAAAATGTCAGGGATTTTTTCCCTAGGTATTGCATTAAATTTGTAGATTGCTTTCAGTAGTATGGACATTTTAACAATATCAATTCTTCCAATCCATGAACAAGACCTTTCTTTCCATTTATTTGAATTTTCTTCACTTTGCTTCATCAATGTTTTATAGTTTTCATGTATAGGTCTTTCACCTTCTAGGTTAAGTTTATTCTTAGGTATTTTATTCTTTCTGATGCAATTGTAAATGGGATTGTTTTGTTAAATTCACTTCCTGATATTTTATTATTAGTGTACAGAAATGCAAGAGATTTCTGTATATTAATCTTGCATCCTGCAACTTTATTGAATTCATTTATTAGTTTTAATAGTTTTTTTGGTGAAGTTTTTTGTATCATCTTCTGTATATAGTATCATGTCATCTTCAAATAGTGACAGATTTACTTTTTCCTTCCAATTTGGATGTCTTTTATTTCTTTTTCTTGTCTGATTGCTGTGCCTAAGACTTCCAATATATGTTAACTAGAAGTGGTAATAGTGGGCATCCTTGATTTTTTTCCTGATTTTAGAAGAGAAGCTTTCAGCTTTTCACTGTCAAGTGTTATGTCAGCTGTGGGTTTGTCATAAATGGCTTTTATGAAGTTGAGATATGCTCCCTCTATACCACCTTTGATAAGAGTTTTTTTAAAAATCATGAATGGATGTTGAATTTTGTCAGATGCTTTTTCTGTGTCTACTGAGATGGTCATGTGATTTTTATCCTCTTTTTTGTTGTTGCTGTTGTTAGGGTGGTGAGTTACATTCATTGATTTGTGGATATTGAACCATTTTTTGCGTCCCTGAAATAAATCCCACTTGATCATGGTGTTGATCCTTTTTTATATATTGCTGAATTCAGTTGGCTAACATTTGGTTGAGGTTTTTTGCATCTATATTCATCAGAGATATTGGCCTGTATTTTCTTTTTCTGTAGTGACCTTGTTTACTTTTGGTATCAGGGTAATGGTGACCTTATAGAGTGATTTTGGGAGTGTTCCCTCCTCTTCAATATTTTGAAATAGTTTGAGAAGGATAGGTATTAGCTCTTCTGTGTAAGTTTGGTAGAATTCCCCTGTGAAGCCATCTCATCTTGGACTTTTGTTTGCTGGGAGTTTGTTGATTACATATTCAATTTCAATACTAGCAATCAGTCTGTGCAGCTTATCTATTTCTTCCTGATTCAGTCTTGGAAGATTATATGTTTCTAGACATTTATCCATTCTTTCTTGGTTGTCCAATTTGTTGGCTTATAACTGGTTGTAGTATTCCCTTATGACTTTTTGTGTCTCTGTGATATCAATTGTGATTTCTCCTCTTTCACTTCTTATTTTTTTTTATTTCAGTCCTCTCTCTTTTTTTCTTGATGAGCCTGGCTAAAGGATTATCCATTGTCTTTATCTTTTCAAAACAGGTCTTGATGTGCTGGGGGATTGATTACTTTGTGGCTTTGCATATGAAGGGAGAGGTTACCAGGCTTCCATCCAGGTCTCTCCCTCCACTTGTCCACTTTGCCTCTATCCTTATAGTGTCTACAGTGAGTGGACAGCAAGGGCTTTGACGGCTTGGTTGGATGAAGGGAATGCAGTGTGTTGTGTGATATTTCTTCCTTGGAGGCACCAAGTGGGTTACTTACCATAGACTTTGCTGAAGCCCAACTCATATTTGCAAACAATTTCATCCTTTCTTTTTTGATCTAGGTCAGATGCAAAAAAAATGTCACTTCGTAGGCTTCTGCAAGGGTAACATCCAAAGGTCTGTGTTAGGAGGGGTGAGTGCTGTCTTCCCTCTGATTTCACAGTTACAGAAGGTCATCCAAAACTGAACTCCCAAGTGACTACTATGAGGAAGCAGCTCTGTCTGAACCAATATCTGTGTACCTCCTGTGCCCGATCCTCTCCTGGTGTCACTGAGGGTCCACTCTGAGGCTGCTGGACTGGGCTTTGAGCACTCAGGTTGCTGCTACAAACCTCTCTGAACTGTTGAGCACATTAAAAGACACCCAGTCTCCTAGCCTCCATAAGGGCAAACCCAGGCCCTGAAGTACCACAGTCTTCCCTAAGAGGTGCAGGCAGTGCTCTCCACCATAAGTGAAAGAGGAACCCAGACAGCGCAGGCTGAAGACAGTCCTGACCCTTGTCTGAGCTGAGCACACAAGCCTGGGTGTCTGTGGGGCTTTCTGACACTAGGGGCTCTGCTCCTCCTCCGTGTCTCTCTCTCTGCCTATGGCAGGCTGGAGACCCCAGGAGCAAGGCCAGGACCTGGGTGAGGCACGGAGGAGGCGAGGACCCTGCCCCGGAGAATCCCCCATGGCAGGCGACGTCCTGTCTCAGCTGTGGGTCTGAAGTCTGCAGTGCGTGCTCTGCCCCGCCCTCTTCCTGCCCCTCCATGGTCCTCACACAGCCCCCCACGCCCACCACAGAGGTTCGCCAAGCACCTCCTTCTGTCAGAGTGGGAGACACTGATAGGCAGTTCTGGGCCATAGGGGCTCCCCAGGCTTTTGGGTCCCCACTGGTGCTTCCTGACAACTGAAACAAATACTAGGGGATCCAGAGAGGGCAGCTAGAGTGCCTGACTTCTGGGGAGCTGGCCAGGAGAAAGGCAGGTCTTCCTACTGCTAGCCCAAGGTCCAACTCTGTCTCCTGGTCAAGGTCAATTAATTACTTGAGGTCAGTTAACTCTGAGGGTCATGCTTCAGAAATGCCAGCACAACCTTGGACCTGGCAGTCCTAATTCCACCTGCTTCAAAGCTTCATGCAGTTTCCATCAGATCAAGGCTAAGTTTGCAAATTCTCTGCTTTGAGGCAATTAGATTCTTGGGCTGTAAGCTGAAGCTGGCCTGCTAATATGTTTTGATAGGCTTTTGGAAGCAGAAAGCTCCCATAGAGGACCTGGCAGTCCCGGCCTCATGGTGAAGGTTGGACCCAGCCTCCTCTTCCACGTAGCTGACAGGAGGGAGGGCGGCAGCCGAGGGCAGGGCCGTCTGATAGCCCAGCGCACAGCCCGTGCCGCATCCTCAGGAGCAGCGCACGCTGCCCTCCGCCTGGACACCCTCCTTCCTCCTTGTGTCTCCTGCTGCCTTCAGCCCCGCTCGGGTGCTGCTTCACCTCTGCAGCAGAGCCCCCTGTGCCCCAGGCAGTGCCGCTCCCAAAGGGGGGCTTCTGAACTCTGGCAAGTCTCCAAAGTGGAAGGCAGGGTGATGGTTTCAATATTTCAGCAAAAGAGACTTCCAGGTCAAGGATTTTTGCTTTGTCCAGAAAGCTGCTCCTTTTGCTTCCCAAACCCCTCCCCCTGCACCCCAATTCCTCCAACAGTATCCACCACAGGAAGAAAAGGAAGTCACAGGAAGGTCTATAATAGGCTTGCAGGGCTGCATGTCCCACGTACAGTCCACTGCCCACCAGCTCTCAGGCAGCAGACAGACGAACAGTCCCGGGAAGGGAGATGGATCCTTTCTGGAACAGAGAGCTTTCTCTCTGGAAGAAAAGTTGTACACCAGGCCAGCCGGGGGCTCCAGAGAGAGGAGCTGGGAAGGCAGGCGTCTCCCTGAGAAGGCTGGTGGAGCTGAGCATGAAAAGGGCATCTAGCCTGCCTGAGACTGACACAGGTGCACAGGTGGATGTGACCTGCCCTGGGGTGTGCGGGTCTGGGAGCACCACATGCTGCTTGGGACAGTCACTTTGAGAGAAACTGGACACTGACCAATCCCTAGACCAACTGTGACCAGGGATTGTCTGGGAAGGCAGATGAGGGGACTTTCTGGGGGCAAATGTAGTGCTGTGACTCTCCATGGGGTTTGTGGTTACACAGGTATTGCGTGCATCTGTCAGAACTCATCAAATGATACACTTAAGTTTGCTGAATTTCAAAAAGAGAAATCTTAACAAAAATTGTTTCCAAATTCAAGATATGTGGTGCGGTAGCCTGATGACTGTAATTTATTTTGGAATGCATCAAAAAACCAGATGGACTGATGAAGACAGTGAGACAGAGAAAGAGTGCTGGCTAGAAGAATATGAAAGAATACAGTCCGATATTAAGTGCAAATCCAGGTGGTGGAGGTAGGGGTGCCCACTGTACAATTGTTTCCACTTTGCTGCAGGTTTGATATCACCCATAATAAAAGTTTGAAAGAAAAAGAATTTACTGATCAATAAAAAGAAAGACATGGACGCAGCCAAGCAGAAGTCATGGTTCCTACTGGGTGACAAGTGACGAATGACAGGAACAGAGCAAAGGCTGTGGGAAGCCAGGGGGCAAGCTGACCAGGAAAGATTTTGGGGTTGAGGCGCTCTGAGAGTGAAGTCTCAAAGGCTGGGTAGGCTGGACCCTGTAAAGCTGAGGAAGGTTTTTCAGGGAAGGCCGGTCCCCCCAGCCCCCAGCCTCTGCAGCAGGTGGGCTTAGAGCAGAGGCTGGAGTTTGGAGGGTCTGGTTGTCTGGCTCGGGGGCCTCAGCCTCCATGGTCAGGCTGTGGTAGGGAAGTGGCCTTCTCTGCCCCTCAGGCCCTGTGCAGAGGATGGGCTGGAGCACAGGCCTGGAGGCAGGGAGGCCAGCAGAGGCCTCTGCCTAGTCCTGGAGGGAGGCCGAGAGGCTGAAGAGGCCACGTGCCTTATGCTCCCCACTCCCGGCTTCCTCACACCCGGCCCACTGACTTACTCAGGACGACAGCCTGATGAACAGCTTCTTCTACTTCATTTGGGGTCCAGGTTCGTGCCTTGAGCTTTCCCTCCAAGTGACAGTCATGCTGTGTGGCAGCTTTTGACAAGATGACATCAGTTGTAAAGGTGAGAGCAGCAGTGCTGGGCCACGCCTGCAGAGGGTGTGCGGTGGGCACCTGTCACCTCAGCTGGGCCGCCACAGGGCATGAATGACAATGGGCATCTTCCTCTATGGTTTGACAGGCCTGTGTACGTCCCAGGGACATAATCAGAGAATTGAAGCTGTCAGGGTGTTGCACGGCTCAGACGTGACACCAGAGAAGCAGTGACCCATGTCCCCACTTCGCACTGCAGGTCACAGAGTGGATTCAGGAGGAGTCACACGGCCGCCACCCACAGCGCACTCAGCTGGAGACGCTTTCATCCTGGTGGTTCTTTCACCACCTCCCTCCCCACCTTAGGCTCAGCCCGGGGGTGGGGGCAGCACCAGGGGTCAGTGACGGAAGTGTTAGTGCCAGCTCCTGCTGGGGAGGGCCAGCGGCTTCCTGATCCTGTGCCAGTCACTGTGAGCTCCACTGTATCTACGTCTCACTGCAGACCTGACAGTGGGTGTTGCTGTTTCTACTTCTTGGTGACAAAAGTGGAGCTCGCAGGTGCTCAGCATTTTGCGCTGGTTTCATGCCCGTGGGCAGCAGAGCTCGGATATAAACACTGCTCTGTGTGACCCCATGGCCTATTGCACTGTAGCCTTGCAGTTCAGAGCACGGCGGCCAGGCCCAGCTTCCTGGGTCTGCGTCCAGCTGCATCCAGCTGTGTGCTGTTACCAGTGGGAGCGTGTGCTTATCCACCTACCTCAGCTCCACAAATCCCAGTGATGTTGACGTACGAGCCGGCACGCACCGAGCTCGCTGAGAGAGAGGGCTTCTTCTAGAAAAGCAACTGCACGGGATCCTCCCCACACTGATGCAGGGACCCTTCCGGGGGAGAGAGGGCATCCTTGTCAAGTTCTAGATCTCAGGGAGTTGCCGACCCCGTTGAACCAGTGGGTGTAGTTTTGGCTGTGAGTATTTGTTGGATGTCTTTGTCAGACTTGAACCGTGTCCAACTTTTCTCTTCATCCGTTGAGATAACCATGTTTTCCTTCTCCATCTTCCTGATGTGGTAAATTACATTGATATTTCATATACAGAATCAGACTTGCATTTCTGGCTTCTTACCTAATTAGTTTTGATGTATTATATTGTTTTATGTGTTGTTGGATTTCATTTGCTATGTATAGTTGGGGGTTTTAAAGTATATATTTAATATTTTAAAGAAATGTTTGTTTTAGTTTTATAAACTAAATTCATTTTGGTCACCTTTTTGCAATATTATGCATTCAAGTCTATACCATTATGTGGTATACTTTAAATTTATCCAGAGCTATATTTCAATTACATGTCAATAAAGCTGGATGGTAAAAGTAATTACACATGCATATCCACACACAACTCCCAACATGCATGCATCATACAATGACACACTGACTTATATATCTGTACACTCATGTGTTGGACAGATTTCCTTAAAACCATCTCATACACACACACATCACACACAGACACCACACTCATAGACACCACACACACATACCATACACACTCACTCCACTCAAACCAGACATACGACACACACACACAATCACACCACATACAGAAACACACCATGTACACACAACCCACAGTCACAACACCCACACACCACCGAAATGTGTCACATACACACACATAGAGCCACACACTTCTGTATAGATATGTGACTCTGGCTTCTACCTCCTACACATGCACAGTAAGTGTCCCCAGCCATCAGTTCCATACAGGAATTTTCCACCAGCTGGAACAGACAGTGGGGTGGCAGGGTCAGGGAGACTGATGACAGAGGCATAGGGAGATGACACCCCATCTCCCCTCTCACGGTTAGCCCACACTCACTGAGGTAACAAGCTTTTCCGGGGACTTGAATTCATCTATCCCATACATTTGGTCTTTTCTTTCTACAATATCATGCAGCTACAAGGGAATTGGAGATGGTGGGCACACAGCCAGGGCTTGAGGACACAGCAGATCCTGTCTCAGGAGACAGGCTCTTGCTTTCTGCTGTGTTAGACTCCAAGGGCCACATCCTGGTGTCTGCCAGCAGCCCACCCTTAGCGAGTGGAAAGCTCCTCCATCCACACCTCTGGTGTGTAGGTTTCCACAGCACTTGCTATTCATTGGCTGTGGCTATCTGTTCTCCAAACATTCGGGGTGGGTAGAGGGCCATGCTCTGGGGGTCTCTGGGACAGCTGGCTGCCTTTGAAAGCTTTCCCCATCTGGGCTCAAGAGTGGCAGCTGGTTAGCTGAACACCTGGTTAGCTGTTCTGAATTACCTGGTATTTCTTATAGTCTTTCACACCCAGACAGTAAACTTTGGCCCCCATATCCCGAGCTTTTTCAGCCTAAGAGGGAAAAAAAGGTTTGAATAAAAATACCCCAATACATGGAGCACAAATCTGGTAATGATGGACAGGACTCACTTCGCTCTTAGTTTCCTGTAATGTCATTGGCAGCAGTGGTCCAGTGGTCAGAGTGATAATCAGGCTGGAAGCACTGCTATCTGCAGAAGAAGCAGGGAGTGGCCTGGTCAGCAAGGCACCTGGAGTGACCTGCCTCAGGCTGCCAGGCCCACAGCACTGCTCCCACACCTCCTCCTCCTGCGGAGAGGCCACCCTGACCTGAGTACCCACCACCCAGAGCACCGGGAGGGAGAAGGGGCCTCAGCCCAGGACCCACTTGACAGACGAGGAGCCTGAGACCGGATCAGAGCCCTTCCTAGTGGACGTTCACTATGGGCAGGTGGCACAGCCTTTGCCCTGAAAGGCAACTGCAGCTACTTCACTGGACGAGGACAAGCCTCTCAGGTGAGCACAGGGAGGAGCAGCTGACCGACTGCACACGACATCCCGTTGTGTCCGGGGGGCAGTGGGCTCTGTCTTGGGCGGCACCGGCAGGCACTCCTGCTGGCTCTGTGGGTCCTGCTATTCAGAACTCAAGGTCAAGGTGCTTGGGCAGCAGCCCCCGCCCAGCTCCCCGCCTTTCCCCAGCAGCCCATGCATCCTTCCTGACAAGGGCTGCAACCCTACAGTCTCGATGCAGCTGGTCTGGGCCAAGTACCGCCATTTCCACAGTCGGAGGCACAGTCAAAGGATGAGAGTCAACCAGAGGAAAGAGGCTCAAGGGAAAGGAGGAAGAGCCAGAGCCCTGGTGGACAAAGTGTGGGCAGCCAGCGGGACACCAAGGTCTCTGTTCCCTAAACTGAACCCCGTCTGCTCGCCATCCCTGGAAGTTCTCTTTTCTTTTTCATGCAGCCCAACCATAGGTCAAGCACTTGATATCTAGTAAGAACCAGGAATGTAATGCATGATCCCATGTGGTTCTCGGAAGCATCCCTGGGGTTGGTTTTCCTCCTCACTGTGCAGAGGAGGAACCTGCAGCCCAGAGAGGACAAGGGACGCGCTCCAAGGTCAGCGCTAGGAATTGGCCGAGGTGTGTCTGCACCAGCCCTCGCTGAGGCCCGCGCCTGGCTCTGTCCATCTGAGCACAGTGACATCAGCAGGCAACTTACCTCCTGAGTTAGCTTGTTGAATCTGCTCATTTGCCTGCAACAAAATGAAGGAAAGTTGGGGGAGGGCAGTGAGGTGACCCCAAAATACTCTAAGAACTTGATAAAGCAGAAGAAAGTCTCAGAGCTGTAGGATCTGTACCTTTTTAAATCCTTCCTGCATGTGTGTGGTTCCTGTAGGTACTATATTCTGAAGTCCGCTGAGACCATCACGAATTTCATTTCTGAAAAAAAACAATAAAGGTGGTTAAGGAGGAATGAGGGTTGACTGTTACAAAACAGACCACTTGACCTGGTGCGATTCTGCCCTGTGGAGACCTACCTGGACCAGAGAGGACACAAGTGGCCCTGTGGTGACCTCTCTGCCTGTGTCTTTGACACTGACAGGCCTTGGTCAACGCTTCTCTGTCCCCCATTCAGCGGGTGTGGAGGATGCTGCTTTGCTGGTCCCATGGGTAGGGCCTGGCTTTCAATGTGCTCATCCCTGTCTCAGGCATGCAGACCTCAGGGGACTCAGCAAGGGCCCTGCATTGACCGTCCGTGGTTGGGGGGAGCACCCATGGATACGCACCTGTGAATTCAGCACCCCCAATGTGACTGGCAGTACTGCTGGCACCTAAGGGGTCCCTGGTGAGGGCACTTCACCTTCCAACAGGCAAGGCTGAGTGTGGAAAGGTCACTGTGCTGATACCCCTGACCTGTCCCCTCCTCCCCTACCACAGACCCCTGAGGTGGACTTGGACCCTCCAAGCCACTTCCCCCTCTGGATCCATACTAAAGCAAGTAGTCAAGCTGCTGCATTAGAGTGTAGGGCTCCTGGGCTTCATGTGCTCCTGAAGAAATAGACCATAAGCTGGATAAGAGTCCTGAGGCCTGTCCATGCAGGCGGAAGAGCAGTGACCCCAGGCTGCCATGGGGATGGGCTGTCGGCCTCTGTTAAAACAGATAGCAGGGGATGGGACTGGGACACACCAGGGTTGGGGCTTAGGTTCAGGCTAATGCAGTGTGATGTGCTGAGCAGTCACAGCAATTCTATGGTCCCTGAATTCTGGCTCTTGCCTTGCGCAGAAGGGATTCTGCCATGAGGTGCGATCTGAGAGCCCCAGGTCCTGCCCTGCCTGACACAGCCCAGGAGCTGAGGAGGCTGTGAACCAGGTCCAGTGGAGGCCACACCAGGCCCTGCCCACCCGAGAACAAACACCCTCCCCTCTTCCTGACACTTTTGGGAAGATTTCTGTTTTGTTGACAGCATCCCCAAATATGCTGGAGCTCTCATCTCTCCCCAGCCTTTGACCTGGGACTGAGCTTGGCCAGGCTTCACTCCTGCCTGAGCGGGCCTTTTCCTTGGGCTGCCTGCCCCATTCTTACTCCCAGCTCTGTGCACTAGGCTGCTTATGCCTTCATCAGGCCCTTCGCTTCTTAATATTCCACCCCATTTTTCACTCCCCCGAGCCCACTCCCACTTCTGACACCTTCCCTTGAGGAAGACTTTGTCACCTCCACTTCCAGAGAGGACCCCGGAGACCCTCAAGAGCCTCCCCATAGCTCCCTTGGTTCAGACTCTGAACCCCTGCCTTGGAGGAGGCAGTGGTCCTCCTGTCCCCCATGGGCAGCTCCTCCCCTAGAGGCCCCCGCCCAGCACCCGCCTCTCTTTCTGCTACCTGCCTGACAGCCCCCCACTGACTTGCTGTCTTCCACCTCAACCCCACTCAGGTCTCTCTGAAAGGCAGAAGACAGGGACACACAGAACCACGCCTTCCCCTAGCTCACCTAACAGGAAGCACAGCCCCTGCTTCTCCTGGGAGCCGGGCATGGGGAGTGCTGTGTCCACGCACTGGCACCAGCACACTCCCTGGGTTCCGATCATCTGCATCATGAGCATCGGAACCTCCCGGCTACTCAGGAGCTCCATAGCTTCCCACCTCCAGGGCTTTGGGCACATCGCTGGGCCCTCCTCACGGCCCACCTAGGATGCTGATGTGTCATGCTTCCCTCCTGCACCCCAGCCCACACTCATGGGCTCCCTTGTCTCAGACCCACCAAGGGACCAAGTTCCCCTCCACTGAAGCTCCAGCACTTCAGCACTGCCCACCCCTGCCTCCTGGCTCTGAGTGTGCCTCCCCTCTTCCCCCACTGGCCCAGAGCAGAGTGACACGCAGAGCAGGTGCCCAATACAGGCCAGTGTTCACAAAGGGCCCACACATCTGCTCCACCAGGTCCCAGGCGTCCTTGCAGTGAGCCGGTTCTCAGAAAAGGGAAGAGTGCTGAGAGGACACAGGACAGGCGGAGGACGGGGCTTAGAGGGGGCGGAGATGGTCTAGCAGTAAGGGGTCTGCCAGGGTCAGCGCAGCCAGGGCTCAGTGGGAGCCATGGAGCTGGGGCTGGGGGTCAGAGTGGACCCTGAGGGGAGCCCAGGATGGGCCAGCCTGTTGCCAGTGGGTCCACATGAGGTCTCAGGGAACCCCTCAGTTCCCTATGTTTCCCAGTGAGCACTCCCACCAGGCCTGCTTTGGGGGATTCAAGCAGTACTTAGCTGTCTGAGGTGAGCTTCATGAGGGTGTGACCCAGTGTGGAGTAGGTGATGAAGGACACCCGCAGGTTAGGGCTGGAGAAGTATGAAGACAAAGTCAACAAGCAACCAGCAAGCGGGTGCATGTAAATTTCCCGGCTCCCATTCCAAGTGTTTTGCTTCGGGGACTCGTTTCCTGAACACTGGAAGTTCCTATAACTTAGTAAAGGATTCTGAGGCCTGTGGAGGTGTGGGGCCTTCCTGCTCCCTCCTTATACTCCCAACCCCCCAAAATCTCTCTGTCTTTCTGTCTCTCTCTCTCTGTCTCTCTCTCTCTCACACACACACACACACAGAGGCATGCACAAGAAGATAGATACTCATGTACTTCTGCATGAGCCTCCCAACTGGTCTCTTTTCTACTGTAAAATTCTCTGAGACTCACCCCTTTTCTCTCCTTGCCCACCTCCCCATGTCCTGCCCATCTCAAAGAAGTCATTCTACCTCTTTCCAGCCTTTCACACATCCCTCCCTTTTCTCTCCCTCCACTGTCTTCTGCCCCATTGACCCTCATTATTTTTTCTCTCAGTGGCTACCATAGGTCCCTAGCTGTGCTCTCTACTGCTCTTGGCTCTTGTTGCAAATCATTTTAACCACTCTTATCAGACTTTACTACCGGGAGGACCTCATGTATCATATCAGACACTTGCTCAAGAATCATCTAGAGCTCCCAATTACATCGGAATTCTAAGCCCCTTGCCCTGGCATTATGAGCCTCAGTGGTTTTGGCTCCACAGTGCTTTGTCTAGACTCATCTCTCAGCCTTCCCTGAGTTAACGCTACTCTCCAGTCAAATAGACCACTCACTCCACAAGAAATCTCCTTGATCATTCTTCTACCCTCTTTTCCCCATTCTTTAGGATCTAGTTCAAAATTCCACATCCCCTAGAAAGTCATACTTGACTTTCAAAAGGTAAGAATACTTGCTTCTTCCTTAAAGTTACTAGAAATTCCTTTTCACTTTTCTTTTAGCCCTTGGCACAATTTAACTGGGTGTTTGGTTACTGGTTTGCCTGTTTATTAATCTGTGCGGTCCTCAAGGGCAGACTGTGTCCCCTACGATGTGGCCTGACCCGAGGCAGGAGCCAAGAAAGCTGCTGAGACCTGATGGAACCAGCGTGATCTGTCCTTTCTGCTTCAGAACACCCCCTGGACTCTGTGCTCCCGATCAAAGGGACCCCTGTGACCACCGAGTCTAAAGAGCTATGTACCCTGCCCGGCAGAAGAAAACACTAGCCGTACTTTGTGTACTTCTCCAATATTTCATCCACTACTATGTAAATGTCCTTCCAAATATCATTCTTCTTCTGTGACCTGAAAACATAGAAGACCTGAGTCAGAGGGATGAGGCGCATCCATCCAGTGGGCAGTGTTTCTGCCTCTCGAGCTTCCAGCAGACACTTTGGCAAATCCTCCCCATCCCAGGTACCGAAAGGCTGCCACACTCCCTCAGTGACCTCAGTGGGTCACCCTGGTGGTGACTTTCATCACTGTGAGTGCTGGGGAGGGTAAACAACCAGACCCATGTGCAGGGGGATGAGGGTCTTTGGGTGGCAAACCAGGATGGTTGATCATTTTACTTGGGGCTTTAAGACAAGGAAAGAGGGAGAATTCATTGGTTAGAAATGCCTCCAGTGCTTCTGACACGTTGGCTCTCGTTGTCCCTCACGTATGGACACCCAACAGGTACCCTGGCCTCAGGCCAGGGAGCATGTGTTACCCAGACTGTTTTATTACCGTTTTTTTTTTCTCATCAGCAAACTAAGCAAACTAAGCCTGGGACACTGCTGTCCTGACATCATGATACCCACCAGCAGGGAAAACTTCAGGCCCTTCCTGGTCTCCTTCAAGTTTTTTGCTCCCATTGTCTTTAACTTTAGTGCCAGGATGGAGACTGAGGAGCCTGAAGGGGGTGAGTGTGAGGAGTGTACTGTGCTTTCAGATAAGCCTGGCCTATCCCACTGTAGCCAAGCTCTAGGCTTACTCCTCACTGATGGCCTGGGGATGGGAAATGGGTGCATAGGGCCCATCCTTGGAAACCGTCAGCTCCTCTTCCCCTTTGCAGAATCCAGCAAGACTCAGTCCTGTCACACCCACTAGCCTCTGGGCTACTTCATCCAATGTCTAGGAGCTTTCCCCCTTTCCAGTTGATTGCATAAGCAAATACCTTGCCTACTCTACCTCCCAGAATGTTTTGAGGATGACAGATGTGCAGTAAAGGGCTCTGGGGACCGTAAAGTGCTTCAGTGATATTGGGAGCCATACCACTGTTACTACTGAATGAGTAAAATGTATCCTCAGCCCCACGGAGGAGTTGAAAATGGAACCTAGGCAATCTGTCCAGTCTGAGGACATGCCCCTCCCTTTCCTTCCTTGAGGGCCAGAAGGTACAAAATGCACAACCCAGGTTTCCCAAGGCCACAAGCAGACAGACCAAACTGTTCATCATGTGCACACAAACGGTAACGTGGGTCTCCAAGTTGTCAAAGAAAGAAGCAAAACATTTAGAACCAGCAAAGCAAAGGACTTTCCAAGCAGTGACACTAGGAGAATGCCTAACAGATGACATAGCAATCTCCCTGGGGCCCAGGAAAAATAGAAGTCATTCGGGTAAATAACAAAACAAAACAAACACCAAACAAACCCAGAAATCCCAGTGAGCTTCTTCCAAGTGCTGACAAGACAGCTTCTAGCAATCACCTGCCCCTGGAGCTGTTTAAGGGACGTGCAGGTCACAGATCCAGGTCAAGCTGATGGAGAGACTGACAACCATCCAGAAACTCTATGGTGCTTTGTTTACTTTCCAAATATAAATGTTCCCGGGACCAAAGGCCTGGGGCACTAATTGTAACTCAGGAACAAGGAGGCCACAGAGGTGTGGTCCTTGGGTCTAATCAAGACTGTTCTTGTCTCCCCTCTCTCGGAGACTGGGTTCCCTTGGACTACTTCCTGTCATCAGTGGTCCTGTGGACAGAGGTGCCCTGTGGAGCAGCCGGGCCAGGCAGGAGAGCCACTCACGTGTCCACTATGAAGTACAGGTCAAAGGCACCCTCGCAGGATTTCACCTTCTCCCAGTTGTTTCTGTGATGGCTGGTGCCCAGGTGGAAGGTTCTGTTGTTTGGGAGGTGGTGCCGGGATCTCCCTGGGCACAGCTGTAGAGGCTGTAGCGCCAGCATCAAGAAGAGCATTGGCCCAACATCCTGGGCCCAACGTTCCCCATTTTCTTGGCCAGCCCCCGTGGTCCCACTGGACCCTGGCCACTTCAGGCCATCTCAGGCTGGGGCATGTGCTACCTCCGCTGGTTCCCAGGAACCACTACTCCTCCAGCCCTTTCACTAAGGTGCACTGGTGCTGTAAGCCTCCCCTGGTATCTGCCCTCAGGGCAGAAGAGGCAAGAGGCTGGCCTCGGGGGATGTCTTCACTACCTGCGTAATCCTCCTCTGTGATGTCCCTTATGATGGACAGTAAGGTTGGCATGGTGGCTTTGTGGCCCGCAGGTCTGCTCAGTGTCCTGCTGTTGACAATCCCAGTGGGGTGTCATGGGTGGGAGTAAGATGAAGCGTCCATTTGTTCTTTATCCCAATCCCTCTCAGGTGGCCATTAAATTCCTCGGGAAACCCTGCCTTTCTGTCAACTGAAAGAAGGCAGCTGAGGTGGCTTAGATAAGGGCATCACTTTTGGGTCAAGGAATTGGGAGCCTAGAGTGCTGCAGTGGTCACTCGTGTGACCCAGTGGATGGAAGGGCCTACAAGTGGACGAAGGCCTGTAAGGATGTCAAAGTCCTTTGTGAATGCGAGACATTGCAGTTATCTTCTTCTGTGTAGCAAATCACCCCAAACTCAGTCGCATCAAACAAGAACTATTTTATTATTCTCCTGGGTTCTGTGACCAGAAATCAGAGAAGGCTGAGTGGCAATGGTTTGTCTCTGTTCTATGTGGGCATACACAACTCTAAGTCAAAAGTGATTAAAAAGCCCCGACTGTGAACGTAAAACTTTTTAGAATACCTTAACCAATTGATTTTATGACCTTCATTTTTATATGCATAAAAGAAGAGTGATATATGCTAAAATCCTTCTCTAGTAAGCTTAGATATTTCAATTCGTAAACCATAAATTGGAAGTGATCTAAAGCATTTTGGGAGTGGTATTTAAAATAATGGGATATTTTAAATAAATGGTGTTTTGGAATTGAGACAGTTGGTGTACTTCACCCAATAGCCTATTAGGTTTTCCTTCCTTCATATTCTTCATGACACTTGGTATTGTCCTATTTTTATATATTTTCCTATCGATTCAGCATCTCTTTTTGGTCTTAATTTGCATTCTTCTCATTACTGATGGGATTGGTCTTCTGTTCTAGAGACTTAGGGTCCTTTCTGAAGGAGGTAACAGGTGTCAGGGCCTGTTCCAATTAATTCTTGAGGTTTATGTGCTTGGTGAGCTTGGAATGTGAACCTACATGTGGTTAGCAGGTTTTTACAGAGAATGTTCGTGTATAGGAACCCCATGTCTTGGTATCCAGAGTTGAAAGTCCCAGTCATGACTTTTCTTACACCCCTGTCCTCATCAGACACTTCTTGATGATTCTGAGAGTCGGCTTCTATCAGAAAAGCAACTGCACAGGATCCTCCCCACACTGATACAGGGACCTTCTCGGGGGGAGAGAGGGCATCCTTGTCAAGTGCCAGATCTCAGGGAGAAGCTGTCCCCATTGAACCACTGTGGGTAAGGTTAGCTGAGAGAATGTGTGCGGATGCGTTTTGTCAGGCTGTTCCTGTTATGATGCTGGACTTGAACTTATGACAACTTTTTTCTTCATTCATTGAGATAATCATGTTTTCCTTCTCCATTTTGCTGATGTGGTCAATTACATTGATATTTCAAACCTGAATCAGACTTGCATTTCTTGGGTGATCCCTAATTGGTCTTGATGTATTGCCCTCTTTATACATTGCTGTATTTCATTTCTTAGTATTATGATCAGGGATTAAAAAATATCTTTTATTATTTCTTAATTATATTTTTGGTTTTGAGTTTTAAAAAAGTGATTACTCCAGCTTCATCCCAGCTGGAGTCATACGTTGGTAGATTTGGAAAGGACTGTGGAGATAATTTAGCCCAACCCCAGTTGATTGATGGGCAACTGAGGCTGAGAGAGATGGAATAGTCAGTTCAGGGTCACTCACTGGATTGATATGGCCACTTCTGTCTCTTCTAGGAACACTGGCTGTCATTAATCTCTGATGTCAATGGCATCTCCTTTGAGGAATCAGTCTGGAAAGGATGTAGGAGAGGCTCAGATGTCCCTGGTGGCACAGTTTGGACATCCTTTGAGGATAAAATGGCAAATGAAACCCAGGGTCACACAGGAGTGGGATGAAGGGTAACACTGGCATGTGCTTCCCAGGAGCTGTTGAAAACTCAGAGGTTAGACATAGAATCTGACTTTTATTGTTTTTCTTTTTTCTTTTGTGGTATGCGGGCCTCTCGCTGTTGTGGCCTCTCCCGTTGCGGAGCACAGGCTCCGGACGCGCAGGCCCAGCGGCCATGGCTCACGGGCCCAGCCGCTCCGCGGCATGTGGGATCTTCCCGGACCGGGGCATGAACCCGTGTGCCCTGCATCGGCTGGCGGACTCTCAACCACTGTGCCACCAGGGAAGCCCTAGAATGTGACTTTTTGATGGGGTAAAAGTTTGGGAGAAGTTGGAAAGAAGGCAGGAAAAGGAGACCTAAACCCTCCACATGCCCTCATTTGGTGTTTGGGTCACATGGTTGACTTGTTGTTTACCTCTCGGGGCTCTGGGAGGGCGACATGGTCAGTGCAACCAAAGCAGGCTTGGGGACACACACTTGGGTTTCAATCCCAGCTGCGCCTCATCCTTGCAGGCGACATGGGGCAAGATGCTTAGTATTGCAGGACTTGGGTCCTCTTCATCTGTGAAAGAGGGTGATGACCCTCCAGGTGTGTTGAAGATGGAAGGAGGTGACATGTGCAAAACATGTGTCACAGACTCCTGTTGCCAAGATAGTGAGAAGGAGGGCAGGCCCCTGTGCTTCCTTTTACAGGTGGGGCATGAGGCGGGGCGAGAGGAAGGAGCTAAGTTGGACTCAAGTGATGTTCCTGTGAGGAGGGAGCGGAGCTGTCCCCTCCTCACGGTCCTCCCGGGCTCAGGAGACGTATTTGTTAATGATGAAAACTCGGGACACTCAGCTGAGTGTGGTCCAGCAAAGCTCTCACAAGCTGAGGGGGCGCTTGAAGATGGGTTTGCAAGCCTCTAGAACTTGCTGGTGGAGCAGATCAGGGAAGGGCAGGGATGAATGTCTTCCCAGAAGGGCTGATGGCTCCCTTTCCTCCTGGGTGCCACCCTCACTTATGGTCATTGTGTGTCTCCCCTGCAGCCGTGAGCGCCTCAATGGCAAAGCAGAAGCGGATTCACCTATTAGTGCCCAACAGGTTGTCCCAAGAGGGCATTTGACAGTTGACAGGTGAGCAGAGCAGAAGCCAGTGTATGAACATGTGAAGAACAGTTGTGGTCACTTCAGGAGAGTGGAGAGGGAGACCCACACTTGGTGCAGGGGCAGGGCCTGGTGGATAGATGGCTGCCCCCAGGTGTGGGAGCAGGCAACAGGAACAGCTCCAGACCCAAGCCACCATGTCTGGATGTTACTGTCCAGCTTTTCCCCTCTGGTCACCTGTGCTACAGCAGCTCCTGTGTCCAAGCACATCTGATGATTTGTGAGGAAAGGTGGCATGCAGAGCAGCAAGGAAAATCATCTGCTGTGAATCAGGGTGCAAGCATATTAGAGTTGTCAACCAAGTCCAAACTGACTGGTGGAAGCCTTGTGTAAGTACAGCAGCTGCTGCCTGGAGGTTGACAGATGTGGGGCAGTACTGAGCCTGGCCTCTGGGTGGCAGAGTTGTGCGGTATGGTCCCTCCTCTGTGATGGAATCCTGAAGGTGAAAGCAGGTGGCATTGCGCTCTGAGACAGGGTGAGTTGCTGCATCTATAGCAGTCTGGGTTCTTTAGATACCAACAACAAAGACCGACTCTGGCCACCTTAGTCAAGAAGATGAGTTAGAAGGTTTTGGTGAGGGTGAGAAGAGATGGGAGAGGAGAGAATAGATCCCAGCATCAAAGGGAGGACTGGAGAAGTAATCTTGGAAAAATACAGGGCTTGAGCTGCTTCAGAGAGTCTGGTAATCCCCTCAAACTGAAATTAGGTGTTCTTAGGAAGGATGATGGCAGCATAAATTCAAACCAAACTATCGGATGTCTGCTTTACTCTCATAGTAAGCATGTAATCCTGCCTTCCCATTTGCTGGTTTGAGAACCTGGGTACAAAAGAGTGCCCTTAAGTCTGCTGCAGCCAACACTTCCTGAGAGTGTGCTACTTGCCACCTCATGAAGCCCTGTGGGGTACACAGATAAACAGACACGCAGTCTTTCTCCAGGAGGAGAGGATCAGGCTGGGTAATAGCAAGGACAGTGTTGGGGTCCCAGCAGGCTCCACACACCCTGAGCTTTGGCTCTGCAACCCTGACAGCAAACCTGGCAGTCCTCACACAGGATAAATTTGCTAGCTGTGGAAGGGCATAGCACTGGAGTCTAATTTCTATTGGGGATAAAAGTAGTCCTCTCTCAGCCTTCAGTTTAGGTCCTGGCCCCTGGAGTGTGGGCAGAACTTTTGTGAGTCTCTGCACTGGGGATCAGGACCCCTGACTTGCGCCCCTGCTCTACCTGCTCTATCTGGCAGGCGATTATGAGTACCTTCAGCCCGCCATCCGGACTGTGACCCGGGCAGGGCATCAGATGGGGGGTGGATGCCTGCTCCCACCTCCCAGGGTAGCCTGAGGACATGAGGGTTAATGAAGGTAAGCTGTTCTGAGGTCTGTAGAGAAAGCTGTGCAAGTTGATGGCTCTTACTGTGACCCTCTTCCTTTTCCCTCCCCTGACGCACTCAGTGGGGATGGAGTCACAGGTGGGTCTGGATGGCTTAGTATGAATAGAAGGGTATCATTTAGGGGTGGCTCTGTGTCCTACTAAACTTGTGTCCCTCAACATTTTCCTCATGACTGGAGGATGCCTAGACCTTCTTTGCCTGTGCTATTTTCACCATTGCTTCTTGGAAAACTCCTATTCATCCATCAAACTCCAGAGCTAATGTCACCTACTTGATGGGGCATTTCTTAGGGAGCACATTATTAGTGACTCTTCATCCCTGATCCTACAACAGTTTTCCCCACACCGTTACCACAGGCTTCAGTAGATCCTACTATAACTAGGCTTTCTTCCTCTTCCTGAATGTGCAGTAGTGGCTCCACTGTATTCATCTTTTTATCTACAGGCTGAGCAGAGATTTGTATTTGTTGAATAAGTGAATGAAAATCACCCCTAAGAGATATGGAATGGGTTTCTGTGTCTGGACCATACGCCTTGCTCATAAACGGTCCTTGCAAAACACTCGTGATTGAATTCTTACTTTTTTAACTGCCTTGCACCTGCTTTTGCAGTTCCCTCTGACTTCTCTTTTTGTATTCTATTTTCTTCCTGGCCTTTGGAGGATTTCCTGCCCCCTTTCTAATACCAGGAGGGTGTCTCTGGTATTCCAGTGCCCAGAATTCCAAATTATTTGGGTCTCATGGGTGGTGTGCTGGTAAATGTTTAATAATTGGCTCTCAGCATGTAGTTACAACAGGAATGTCAGATGGTATTTTCATTTGTGGTAAAGTTAACATGAAAATGAAACAATGAAGACAGCTGTCTAAATTTCACTTGTTTCTCAGTGCTTTGAGTGATGTCTTTCTCAAAATAGAGAATAGTTTAACAGTAGAAGAATATTCTTTCCAATTTTTGCACTCATCACAATGGAAAGAATTCAGACAGGACATAATTTTTAGTTTAAACTGAATTCACTTTTCACCCTCACATTCTTAAGTCCAGATAAACAATGAACCAAGAAATGAAGCCCCGATTTATAGCATATGCCATAGATGCCCCCATCATGGCTGACTTGATGTCATTAGATGTGGAGTGGGGCAGAAATGCACAGGAGCAGGGCACCACAGCCCACATACAGGCCCAACAGTTGTGGTACCATCGGCAGCAAGATATTCAATAGTGAGAACTAGTAAAAGAATTAGGAAGTGGTGAGTTTGGGATATTTATTGTGTTTATATAATTCATTAATAGTTTACTTAATGTGGTTTTTGATAATGTCTGTGTTAAAACAGCTAGCTCACAAAATTCCTGAAAATCTCACAAGGCACTATGAGCTGGCTCTGACCGACCACTGGCCACATGCCACAAAAATGTGTTCACTCAAAGAGAGTTGAGGGGAGAGAGGACACTTTTGGGGGACAGAGTTGCATGTATGTGTCCCCTCAGCCTCTTCATGTGGTGAGCTGTACTCAATGCCACAGTGACAGGTTGTGTCTGTTGGTTCAATCAACCTGTGTACGTCATCCCTTCTACTTGGCTTTCCTGCACCGTAGTGGTGGAAAAGCTAAATGTACATTTTATAGACCCCTTGCAGTGAGGACATGGGCTTTTGACATGGATCCCTCCAAGCATCTCCACCCATCAGTGCACCTGGATAGGAATTCCAAAAGGTGTGAGGTGATATCTCATTGTGGTTTTGATTTGCATTTTCCTAATGAGTAGGATGTTGAACATCCTTTAATGTATTAATCGATCACATTTATTGTTTTGTGTATGTTGAACCATGCTTGCATTCCAGGGTAGAATCCCACTTGATTATGGTGTATGATCCTTTAAATGGTTCACTAGTACTTTGTTGAGATTTTTTCCATTATATTCACCAGGGATATTGGTCTCTAGTTTTCCTTCCTTAAATGTCCTTTTCTGGCTTTGGATTCAGGGTAGTGCTGGCCTTGTAAAGTGTCTTTGGTAGTGTTTCTTCCTCTTCATTTTTTGCAGAAAAGCTTGAGAAAGGTTGTTGTTCATTCTTCTTTAAACATTTGTAGAATGTACTAGTATAACCATCTGGTTCTGAGCTTTTCTTTGTTGGAATGTTTTTGATTACTAATTGAATCTCCTTACTCATTATTGGTCTGTTAAGATTTTCTGTTTCTTCAGGATTTAGTCTTGGTGGATGGTACTTTCTAGGACTTTCCTCATTTCTTCAATATTGTCCGATTTGTTGATGTACAGTTGTTGAGCAGTAGAGTTTTATAATTAATTTTGGTAATATCAGTTTTCATGTCTTCTCCTTCATTTATAATTTTATCAATTTGGTTTCTCTTTCTTTTACTTGCTTAGTCTAAACTATTGTCAATTTTGTTTATGTTCTCCAGAAAACTAACTCTTCATTTTGTTCCTTTTACATTGTTTTCTTGTTTTGTATTTCATGTATTTCTGCTCCAATCTTTATTATTTTTTTCCTTCTACTAACTTTGTGCTTTTTTAAATAGTTCTTTAGGTTGAAATATTTTTTCCCTTAAAATATGCATTTACTTCTATAAATTTACTCCTTAGAAATTTTGTTGTTGCAAACTGCATGATCTGGTTTAGATACTGTGTTTGCCTTTTCAAGATATTTGTTTGTTTTTAAAAAAGTCTTCTCTGGTCCACTGGTTGCTCAGGCATGCGTTGTTTAATTTTCATGTAATTTAGCATCTTCCAGCTTCCTTCACGATATTCATTCCTACTTTCATACAACTGTAGTTGGAGAAAATGCATAGCATATCAGTCTTCTTAAATTTATCGAGACTTGCCTGTGGCCTAAAATATGATGTATCTTAGAAAATGGTCCATGTACATCTCTCATTCCATGTTTGGTAAGTGTTCAAGTCTTTTGTTTCAAACATACATTTTCTCTTCCTCTTCTCATATGGGACTCCCATAATTCACTCTTGTTTCTGTTTGTAATGTCCCCATAGTGTTCCTTCACTCTTAAATTTTCTTTTCATTCCTGTGGCAGGATAATTTCAAATGACCTATCTTTTAGTTCACGGAATCTTTCTTCTGCTTGCTCGAGTTTGTTGTTGAATCTCTTTATTATATTCTTCAGTACAGTCATTGTATTCTTCAGCTCTAGTTTCCAGTTGTTCTTTGGATGGTTTCTATTACTTTGTTGAACATCTCATTTTGTTGATACATTTTCTTCCTGAATTTTATGAAGTTGTGTGTCTATGTGTGTTTCTTGCATTTCACTAAACTATTTCACGAAGATTATTTTGAATTCTCTCTACAAGAGTCCATAGATCTCTGTTTCTTTAGAGAGTTTATTCTTTTCATCATCTCATGTTTCCTTGATTCTTCATGGCCCCTGATTTGTTGCATTGGTATGTGCACTGGTATTTGAGTAAGCAGTCTCTTCTTCCCTTCTTGGACTCTGTGGTCCATGGTTTTCCTTCATCTTCACATATATATTCTGTGATTTTCACAGTGAATTCTTGCCTATTGATAGTCCTCTGGCATGTAAGTGTGGAAGGAGACCTGATCATGTTTTCAAAGTATTCTTTAGGAGGGATCTGATAAATTGGGAGGTCTGTCTGTGTCATCAGAGGAGCTGGTGGGAAATTGGGACCCTGCAATTACCTTAATATTATGAGAAATATTAAGGTACAGGAAGGGAACTTACACTTCTGAAGGAGGTGGTAGGTTTGAGGACCTGTTTTTGACAGTGTCTTGGAGATTACATGGGTGGTGGCCTTGGATGTTAACCTACACGTGGTCAGCAGCTTACAGAGAATTCTCAAGCGTGGCAACCCCAAGTCCTGGTGTCCAGAGCTGAAAGGCCCAGTCATGATTTCTTCTAACACCTTGGTCCTCACTGCACAGTTCTTGATGTCTCTGAGCTCATCATCCTCTCCCTCCCTGGGGCAGAGGAGGAAGACATTAACTACTGGGCCCCTGAGTCTTTACAAGTGACCTGGCACTGTTCTGAGCATACTGTAGCAGTTACTATCACCCTCTTGGCACCCTGTAGAGGGGACACCATTATCCATCTTTTCAGCGAGAAATTGAAGCACAGGGAGATTAAGTAACTTGCCCAGGAGATTAAGTAACAGCAAGTGAGTAATGGACACCAGACTGTATTCATACATCAAAGATATTTGGGGCTTTTTGGAAAGAGCATATTTTGGTTAAAACCCCATGTATCTCAACCCATGGTGACAGATGAAGGCCTGTCTGTGGGGAATGAGACTCATCATGTCAACATCCACAGGACACCAGGGTGCTTTGTCCTGGCAGGAGCAGTAGAGCTGCATCTCATACAGTGGAGCAGTGCTCACCAGGTAACAAACTCTCTTGCTAATCAACAACAAATCCCAACTCCTTTTGACTGTAAACCAAAACACAATATATGTGTCCAATTCAGTACAAAAGGGGCTCTTAACACTTTTGTGTTTTTGGTGCTTTAGATGTTGGGATATGGGTGTGGGAGTGACAAAGTACTTCTGCAGAGGTTCCCCGCAGTAGGAGGGATCAGCGGCAGCATCCTGGAGAGTGACTGAGAGCATATGGGTGGGAGATGTTGACCATGTGAACAGCAGTTACTGATGGGGAAGCACTCCTGGCTGGGTTGAAGGCAGGTATTTGGGCCGCAGAACATTTGTGTGCAGTGGGGATTCCGTAAGGTGAAGTTGATGCACCTCCCCTGTGTGAAGAAGAGTAGAGAGAGAAGGTCACTGAGAAGCCATTGGAATTGGGAGCAGAAGGCTGTGCTTTCCTTGCCTCAAGGGGATTAGGCTCAGTACCTGCCAGGATCCCCAGGGTGAGCCTTTGTTGATGCCCTTCCTCTTCCTAGGTCCTGGCCTCCAGCCTGCGCTTCTAATTCTAGACTCTGTTCAGATATTGGACATATGCCCTCCCTTCCCTATGGAGCCCCGTTGTTGTGAATCTGGACTCCCTTTGCTCTGCTGTTGAACTTGCCTGCTTCCCTCTGCACTGGGAGCCTGGTTAGCAAGGACAAGGGCTTATTGCCACTGTAGCCCCAGCATTGCCCAGGCTCTCTTGATGAGTATGTGCCGAAGGGATGGGTTCTCACTGCAACCCTCAGGCTGGGGTTGAGTCCAAAGTGCAAGGGCAGGTGACGGCGCCCTCAGATGGGTGATGGGCTCTGGAGGCAACAGCACATACAGACCCCTTGGTTTGGGTAGAGATTGATGCGGACCCTTTGGGACACCATAATCTGTCTGCAGCATCACAGGGAGGGTGGTGAGCACACTGACCAGCTGACAGCATCTATGGGCAGCCCTGGACTGGATTTGTCAATGAGACTCCAGGACCTCTGGGCTTTGGGTTATTCGGACTCACCTGGACACTTTCTTAGCCTCACCAAAAACTGACCTAGCATTCTTCATAACTACATTATTTGTTCAGTGGCATTTTATTATTTTATCCCTGTTTTTGTTTAAAAAAAGGTAAGGCTTGAGCACTTCAGAAACTAGACTAACTTTGCAGATTTAGTAACAGGTTGAAGTCAGTACTTTCCTACAATCACTCCTGAAAATGCCAAAGGGACCTTTCCCCATCCCTGCACAGTGCCCCGCAAAGCAGATTTCTGTGCCCTATATTGTCAGATCCAAAATGCCTCCTTGTGTCACAGAAATGACCTAAAGCCTCTACACAGGAGCACGTGTAACTAGAAGTGCCCATTCATTCATTCATTCATTCATCATCAGAGGGCTCAGTGTGTGGACCATGTGCGTCGGAACAACTGGATTTGGTGCCCTCGCAACACTCTGACCTGCAGGACTGGTGTGCCTCTGTCCGCCACACCCTATTGGGTGACACTGGGTATCCTGTGACATCTTGACCATTGGATTGATGAGGACAGTACTTGATTTCCAGCCTTTCAATTCACCAAGCCCTACAGCCCCAGGGCATACGCACTGGCTGTTTCCTCCGTTTGGAAGCACCTCTCTGGATTTATTTTTATCAGTTATTTCTCAGCTTAACTGTCACTCTCTCACAGATTCTGATCTGGCCAAACAGGCACTCACTGAGATATTCATGACTTTCAAGTGTCTAGAGAGCTGTCTAGAGACAGGTGGAGAATGGGGCTTCTGTGCAAGCAAGGCTGGGACTCAGAGCTCGATTCAGACCCAGAGCCGGGAGCCAAGCTGCAGAAGGAGTCCCAACACCACTGTCACCAGACAGTGTCTCTGCTGGGTGTGAGCATGCCTCAGGTGTGTCACCAGCAATGTCCAAGAGACTTTCAGGTCTATCCAGAGCTTCTAAGTGCCCACCTGTCCAGCCACCAAGAGCCAGTGTTTTCCTGATTCACTGAATGTGGTCAGTACATACCTCACTGCATCTTGGGACTGCAACATCCTCCAGGCCCCTGGCCCGGTCTGTACAAAAGGTCTGATAATGGGGACACCAGGAAAATGATGCCCAGGCAGGTGCTTCCCAAGAGAACCAGGAGCAAGGCCCTCCTCGGATCTGGAGGCCTGAGAAGGGCAGCTCTCTGACGGTTTGGGGGTAGCCATCATGAGACCACGAGTGCCGAACCGAATGGGGGACAGAGCGGTGAGAAGGGTGGAGCCAGGCTCAGAATTCAAGTCCCGCTCTGCTGCTCCCACCCTTTGTGAGCTGGGACAAGTCACTCAGCCTCTCTGTGGGTCAGACCCGCCTCCATAAAGCTGGGATCTACCAGTACAGTAGTATCTACCTGTACATTCACTGGGAGGATTCAAGCAGTGAGAACAGGTAAACTTCTTGAGCAACTGACCCACAGAAAGGATGCAATAAAATTATCTATCATTATTATTATTAAATAACAAGGATGACAAGTGGAGAAATTGGGCTTCTCCACATTGTCACAGGCACTGACACAAGGAGGGCATCTTTACTAGCTGGTAAACCCGGTCAGTGTTGACCAGACAACATTGGGGAGGGGTGTCACCATGTCCTCCGGCACTCCTGCAGCTGAGTGAGCAGCCCAGGAGGGTCTCATGGATGGGGTGCAGCCAGCAGTCCCACAGGGTCGGGTAGGCAGTGGGGAGGGACGATGGACGGGAGTCCAATAGGCCTCTACAGCCCTTTTCGCTTAAGATTGCAATTGCTGGGCATTGCTCTGGAGAAGAAAGGTCCTGACATCCTTGAGACGAGGACGCAGGGGAAATGCACGGGCACCACGTTGAGTATCGTCTGGAAGCTCATGAGCTCCAGGTCTCCACACCTTGGGCGTTCCTCTCAGCAGATGCCCGGAGAGAGCTCTCTGACCCACAGTCCCGGGGGCAACTGTCAAGGGCAAAAGCAAGACCCCAGCCCACGGGGAGCATCCCTGTGCCCTGCTTACCATGTCCCTGGGCGCACAGCACGTCAATGGCAGCTGGCTGCAGTGCTGGGCAATGTCACAAGACGTAGCCAGTTTTCCCTGAAAAGCAGATGTGGTTGTGAGGAAGCTACAGGCACAGACGCTGCCCCCAGATGGGTGGTGTCCCCTCTGTCTCCCATGGCTTCCCAGGCCTGTGTCCCCACAAACTGGCTGACACAACACTGCAGCCATCGCCTGGGCAGGGGGCTGAAAAGCCTTCTGTGTGTGTTGGGAGCTCGTCACTGTGGGTCACAGATAGTTTTTTTTTCTGGAACAAATCAGTACTTTTGGTGTAGGAGGAGAAGTCGGGGCTACTTTTGAAAAAAGTGTCAAAGTTTGGTGAAGATATGCAGTAGCCAAGGAGAGGTCCTCAAGGAGAAAGGTGAGGGGGGCATGGGGACTGGGCAGCAGCTTGAAGAAGAAGGAAGAGGGCCTGCTTTTGGGGGGCTCAGAGGGAGAAGGCAGGGAAGAGACCCAGTCCCTGCTCAGGGGAGAGGGTCCTGAAATGGGGGGAAAGAGAGAGATGAGGAAACCAAAGAAGAGGTGAAAACGTGGACGTGGTGTGGGCGGAAGGTGGGGCCGGGCCTGCGGCAGGAACGAGCCCGTGGCAGGTGCTTCCTCCCTCCCTGGAAGGTGAGCTCTGGCTTCTCCGTGCCCTCACACTGACTCTCAGGGGACATGCAGGGCCCGCCCTCCAGCTGCCATTTGAAGCTCCCAGGAGGACCAATGGATCCCACAGCGACAGAGGCAGGACCAGGGGGAGGAAGGCAAAGCTGAACCCAGAGATGGTGGGGTCTTTCTTCCTCACACCTGCCACCTGGGGCCCTCTTTGTCCCTGTCATCTCTCAGCCCCCTGCCAGCTGGGGTCTCAGTCACCTGGGGGAGGGAAGTGTCCTCCATGTGGCCCTTGTCAACCCATCTCAAGTGCCTCAAGGACAATGCGGTGAGCTCTCTCCCTCCCTCACTGAGCAGACAGGAGCCATAGCCACTCCCAGGTTAGTTTGATGCTGGTAAGATCTTGGCTCAGAAGTTTCTTTTCTTTTTCGTTTTTTTTTTTCCCCTGACCGGTGTGTGTCTTTGTCATTATATGTTTTCAGTCATCCAGTCACTGGCCAGTGAAACCAAGGACGTTGCCAGAGCTGATGACAACCTCTATGAGAATCAGGAATTGGCCGGCTGTGAGTCAGCCCCCAACATCCAGAGTCCTGGGCCCATCCCTAGGCGAGGTCCCTGGTGCTGGCACTGCCTGGAGGCAGGGGGTACCTGAACCTTCAGCTCTTTGTCCTCCACTGGGCCATTAGGGTCGGGAGGAACTCTGGTTTTTCTCTGTCACCGAAGGGTGGGAGACCAGAGCCCATAAAGCTCATCTCCATGCAAGCCAGGTGTTTTAGGCCCAAGTCTGTGTGCATTGAACTGGCTCCCCCTCCTCCAAATCCCCAGCCCTGAGGGGCTCATCCCTCCCTTCCTAAGTTTGCTTGTCACCTCCATCTGTTTTATCCTGTCTTCTTGGCACCCACAGCAGGAGACAATAATCGTGGTCTGTACAGAGCATGGATTCTAGAAAGAGAAATAAATTGCAGGCTTTCTTGTCTGGCAGCTCCTGGGTGCAGACACACGACATCTGTTGCCTGGGCTCCTGTCAAGTACTGGCCAGTCAGCAAATGTTTGTTGGAGAATCAAGGACAAATGAGCAGGACCTGGCACAGTTAGAGAGTGGCCTCCATGTGAAAAACACACCAACAACTTTTGGTTTACAAAGATGGCACTTTTCCAAATATCAACAAACTCTATCCTGTCCCCTTGGTTCCTGGCAGCCACCCTTGTAGGAGAAGCTGGGCGTGAGGCTGTGCCATGTGATGGAGGCGGGCAGGGGTGGGGGCATTAGTAGGTGACAGGGCTGTATTCACCCGACTCTGGCAGATCCAGTCTCCCCAGGCCACACTGCAGCCAGTGTAGAGGTCAGCCTGGGCAGTGACCCTGTTTCCCACCAGATGTCAGGCCCAGATCCCCCTCTCTGGGGACATGGCACCCCTGCTCTCACTACTTCTTATGGGCCCTGGGTTGGGCCCCACCTCGGGTCAGCCCCAGCCTCCTCACCTGACGCTTGGTCCCTGTGCTCACCTGTGCTATGCCCCAACAGCTCAAAGTCAGGTTAGGACTCTCTCCACCCTCCCCAGTCCCCAGTCCCTAAAGGCTAACCCTGCCACGACCCTCATCCTGACATGAGCCAGGGATGAAGAACAAGGAAATGGAGCCCAGCATACATCAGAGCCCAGGGAAGGGGACCAGGTCCCTGCGACCTGAGGATCCATTTCCAAATGCTAGCGTGAGTCCTGGGAAGGTTCAGTCTACAAAGAGTCTTTTGGGAATTAAGAAAAGCCATTTATATCAGGAGGGACCATAGCTGTTTCTGAAATAGGCTACCCCATGTTGCTGATTCAGTGATAAAGGCCTTGGTGCAGGCTGTCTTCGGAGGTGGGGAACCGTGTTGTCTGGGTGACATTTTGTGAGTCTCAGGTCCTCTCTGGGGTCCCTCCCTGCCCTCTGTCACCCTCTTCTTTCTGACCCTCTCTCTGCCCAGGTAGGTGGGAGCGGGAGGGGTGGGGGACGGCATCTCCCCATACATGTCAGAGGGCCTCTCTGTGCAGGTCCGTGTGGGCATCAGGTATGCTGACAACATCACTACGAAACACACCACTTACTTTTTCTGGTTTCTGGGCTGGTGGTGGCTCCTTGACGATCTAGGATGTTAAAGAGACATAAACACAGGCTGGAGGGGGCATGGAGGGCTGTGGCTCAGCTATGCAGACAGAAGGGGACCCTGCTCGGCAGCAGTAAGGGATCAAAACATGGGCTTTGGGGTGTCAACCTCGGTGCCCAGAGCCTGAGGGTCTGTGGCCCACAGGCTCCACCTCCCTGAGCCTCATGCTCCTCAGTCATAAAAGGGGAATCGGTACCTCCATGGAGGGTCAAGGGGGAGACAGGCAGACTAAGGCCCCTGGTCCCTGGTAGAGTTTTCAGCAGCAGCCCTGACATCATATGAAGACAAGAGAACACTCCCCACACCCCTCCTCCTCTCCCCTTCCCTCCCTCCCCCTGCAGCCCTCCCTGCCTCCCAGCCCTCAGGGATGACAGTCCACCTCCCTCTCCCCGACCAGGCTTTCTCTCCTCACTTCTCGCCCTTTGCAGAAATTTGACCTGCTGGCTTCTATGCTGCTTTGCTTGTCCTTTCTCAGCTCTGCTTGTTCGTCTGCTTCACCCACCTCTGGCCTGTGTCCTTCCAAACCCAGCCGGCCAGCGCCTCTGCCTTCCCTCCCACCCAGGGCCAGTCTCTGTCCTTTATCATTATCAGGGCACCTGTCACACCCTCTGAAGTTGACACTTATCCTCAATGCCCCCCAGCTAACAATACCAGACCAGACACCACATGGTGAGCGCCTGTGGGCAAGGGAGGTGGCTGCTTCATTGCTGCCCCTCTGTGCCCAGCACGGGGCCCTGCACATTCTGGTGACTTAGTGATGACTGTTGAAAGAATGACGGAAGGCACCAGAGATGGGCCGGGATCCATGCTGTTTTCAAAGGCGCAGCTGCCCCCGGGGTTAGCATCCTCCCGGCCAGCATCCTTCTCCCTGTGGGCCATTAGTGCCCTTGCAGACCCCTCTTCGTCCCCCAACAGCAGAGACTCTTGGGGCCTTGGTCCACCTGAGTCCTTCAGAAGCCTGACTGCTGTGGGGCAGCCCTGGTCTCAGGAGGTCTGGGGTCCTTTTGCCCCAGGGGCCAGGACACCCCATAGGCCACCTCCCTGTGAAGGTGAAAGCATGAAGCAGGTGGCCCCCTAGAAGCCCAGGCTGTGTCTATGCCCGGGACAGGAGGACAGAGTCTGTGTCTTGTTTGCTTGTGTGTTGGCCATGGAGCTGATGGGAACCCGCCCACAGGCAGGATCGTGGGGCAGGCATGGGCATGGTCCCTTGGGGCTTGGCGAGGGCTGGATGCAGGCTGTGCGGGCAGGGGTCACTCACCTTCCTGCGGCACAGCCACCAGAGGCACCAGAGCATCAGGAGGATCAGGAGCAGGGCTGGGATGAGGGCATATAAGTAGAGAGGTTTGACATAGCGGGTGAACTGTGGGGGTGGTGATGAGGGAGGCTCCTTGGGAGGCTGCTGGGCAGCTAGTGGGGCAGCTGGTGGAGCAATCTTGCCATCTGGTCCTCCTTCCTACAGAAAAAACACACAGCAGAGTCCGGCATGGACCAGGCGCCTGCTACTTGGATCCCATACCAGCCCACCCTGTCCTCTCAGTCCCCCTTCTACTTGGTTGCCCCACCTAAGGAGACAGATTCTAGGAGGTCGGGGCTGTTACCCAGAGAGCCACTGTGGGGCCCTGGGCCGCAGACCCCACCGTTGGCCCTGCTCAGAGGCTCTCCCCAGAGCCCTGTCAAGGAAGCCCAGTCCTCCATGCAGTGACAACCCAGCCCTCACTGCCTGTCTAGTATGACATACAGGGCTTTTGTAAGGACCACAAAATGCTACGACACACAGATGAGTGAGGGAGGGGTCTTAGGGCCCCAGAGAGGTGTGGGTGCAAGAGCAGAGGCAGGACACCCTGCTCACATCCCCGTAGCCTCCCTCCCCTACTTCCCCCCTCTGCAACCTCGGGCCAAGCTGACTAAGCACGGTCACAGCTGCTCCCACCCTCCTGACCCCGGTGCCGGGGACCCCGACTTGGAGGGCCCAGGGTTCCTAGAGGCCCTGGACCCTGTCCCCTAGTGCACAGTGCCCCAGCCTCTCCTGCTCACCCCGGCTGGAATCCAGGATGGAGCCTTGAGCTCCCCACCACAAGGCTGGGGCCATGGGAGGTGGCAAGGTGTGTCCAGGGAAGGCAGAGCCTCAGCACGGTTCCTGGACTCTGCTTAGGGCTCTAATTGGTCTCTTCCATGTGCCTTCAGTGACACTTGGTTCACAGAGAGAGCAAAGGTTTGCAAGGCCTGGACAGTAAGGTGACCCCCAGGTGCTCTTTTTAGTAGCACTCTCAAGGCACTACCCAAGGCTCATGGGGGTTCAGCTCCTGGAGGTAGGGCTAAGGGCTCCGAGCTACCTGTGAGATGCTGCTCAGGGGCCTGTCCGCACAGGCTACCTTTTGGGCCTGCCTGGGGTGTTGTTCCCTTCACTTGCCTCCCCAGGGTGCAGGGTGTCAGGACAGCCTTAGATGCTAGAGCCTTACCCTGGTACTCGCACAGTTCCTGCTGATGATGCTAACATTGTGGCTGATGAAGCTGACACCATGGTTCAGGCTAACTTCAACAGAGACCTCCCTAAAGCACAGAAGGGGCAGACAATGACCACCAGGCCAGACAGACATAGTTCTTACACTTGGCTCAAATTGTAGCTTATAGTATCTCCTGACTGTAAAGACTTTGAACATCAGGTATTCAGGGCTACCAGAGAGCAGATAGCTGGGGTAAGGGGAGCTCATCCCAAAGTACTACGAGGTCAGCTTCTGCAGTGAAGGCTGACCAGGCAGTGAGGATCCCTGCGCGGGGTCAGATGTCCTCATGGCCATGAGTGAAGTGACCAGGGATGGTGGTATGATGTCACCATCCCGACTCCTCTGTATGTACAGAGTATGTGAATTTAGCTCCAAAAGGCTGCCTGGAGCAAAGGTACCATCCCTGGGGCACAACATCTCCTGCATCCTACGCTCCTCAGCAGAGCCTGGGCCACAGCAGATGGCTGAGCACCTCCGGGGACCACCCACCAGGGCAGGGGTGAAGGATGCCCTCAGTCCTCCTGGAGACAGACATGTGCTGCCCCAGTAGAGGTGGCTTCCTAAATTTTTTACACCTCATGGTGGCAAAAACTGCCCACTTGGCCCCTGGGCTGGGCACTTACTGATCTGGCTTCTCTATCTTTACTCCTGGGCATGTTATACTGCTATCTTTCATAGACTTGGCTTTTACATCTGAAAGACAATCACATGAGAAGAATGTCAGTGGACTTGTCCACCCATCCGCCCCTCCCCTTCTGCCTGCCCTTGGAAGCAGAGCTACCACTTTGGCAGAAGCAGCTTCTCTTCTCTGCCTTCTTCTGACACCTACTGTGCACCAGGCACTGTCAGGGCTCTGGCGTTTAGTGGGAACAAGGCACGCAGAGGCCCTGCTCTCAAGGACCTGACATTTGTGGGACTGGAGAAAGAGACAGACAATAAAGTAACAAACAGTGAACAAAATAAATGCCAGAGTGATAAGTGCAGTGACATCAATAAGTAAGGGACAGGATAGAGAAGGGAGGGGAAGAGACAGCTGCTTAGGAGCAGGTGACCTGTCCTGTCTTTTAGAGACTGAATTTCTCTTTAAGAGAAAGTGAAATATTTATACAGGACATGATGGGATGTCTGGGATTTGCTTCACAATAATCAATGGTGAGAGTATCACCAAAACCAGATTGGCCAGGATTGATAATTACTGAAAGTAGGGGAAGGCTGCTTCAAGGGCATTATACGATTTTTGCTACTTTTGTGTATTATTGAAAATTCCCATTAAAGATAAGGTGTCTGTGAGGCGGTGTGCCTGGAGCTGAAAGTGGATGAGGGGAAAGGCAGGGAAAGGTTTAGGGAAGAGGGTCTGGGCTTTGGGAGCCTGTTCTGAGGCCTGAGGCATAAGTAGCTGAGCTTGTTGTGGGAAAGAGGTGAGTGAGGAGAGGGGGCGGGGCCTCGTGGGCCCTGGGAAGGGGTTTGGGCTTTATTCTAAGTTCAGTGAGCCTGTCGCGTGGCTCGCCAGGTTCAGGTAAGTTTGGACCCAGAGGTAGCAGGGCCTGCAGGTGGCCTGGATGTGGGATGAGAGCAAAGCGGAGCCAAGGGCGACGTGCCCGTTAGTGAGCAGAGCGCCTGGGCGGGTGGTGGTGACATTTATGGACACAGGGAAGCCTGAGGGGAGCAGGGCTTCTGTGTTCGTGCTTGTTCTGTAATTTTATGGGGTCTGGGAGGTGGCACTCCGGAGGCTAGGATAGTCCGTAACTAGTAGCTGTGGAACCTTCTCCTCTCCTGAGCCCTAACTCTTTACATCCTTGTAAAAAGAGATGTGAAAAAAGATGGGAAGGCCCAGCTGCTTTGACTGCTGGCTTTCCTACCAGCTTTCTCCCCACCCTGCTCAAACGTCCCCAGGTCCCAGACTTCCCCTGTGAAAGTTAGAATCAATGGTCCCAGAGGGCTGCAGCAGTTCTGACATCGGGAGGAGAGTCCTTTCACTGGCCTTTTTCATGACACAGGCTTCCCAAGGCCCTAGGAGCTAGGTCCCCACTTCCTGGGGTCTGGAACCACAGCTCTGCACCTGCTGCCCTGTGTGGACAGATGCTGGCCTGCACATTTTTGCTGTGTAGGATGAAAGCAGGTTCTCTCCTAGACTTGCACCTACAGGGCCGTGAGCAGAGGTTAGGGACGAAGTTCTACAGGAGGGGCCATGCCCAGGGCCACACCTCTAGGGACATGTTCCGGAGCATCTCCCTGAAAGTGGAGATAGCTTTAAATGATCTTCTTTTAAATTTATTCAAAAATAGGCTTGTCCTCTGTTTAGAAATATTCTCTAATTTTTACAAGACTGGAGTCTAGGTGTCACTACCTGGACACTTAAACTTCAAAAGCACACAGATCATAATCAAACGAAAGATTTTCCTCTTACATTCCTAATCTGTTAGTGTTTTTATAGCCTCCTTTTAACTTAGGGGTATTTTGGGGGGAACTAATATGTCTCATGAAGAAGGCTCTGCGTGACGCTTAATTCTTTCCTCAATTCCACTTCAGTTTTTCTTCTATCATTCAGGAAAACTGGGGTTTACCAGCTGTATTTGAGATGTTACCGGCACTTATCTGTGGATTTGGAATTGGGGTAACGTCTTATTCTTTACTTTTTTGTACTTCCTGCTTCCTACCGTGTAGCATTGTTATAATCAACAATCTCTAATAATTTTTATTGCTTTTCTCTTTTTTGCCGCAGGTCAGGGCTATTCCCTACAGAATGGTTCATTTCCATGGAAAGGTTTTTGGATCTAACTCAACTGTCAGATTAGCTGTGAACTTCGGACGGTGTTAGTCCTTTGTTGGCACTGAAAATGAAAACTAATCGCCGAGCATGGTTAGGGGAAAGGATCTGCATCTGAAGGATAGGATGGTTGGGATTAGTGTGAAAAAAATTCCAAAGGGGAGCAACTTACTTTCCATAGGCTGTTCACAATCCAGAACAGGGAGAGGGAGGTGACGGCAGGCACCCCACATACTAAGGGCCCAGAAAAGCATGGGACACTGGAAAGTAGTTTCCAATATTAACGGATTAACTAAATACTTCACTTGCCACATTTAAAAAGCTTTGTCTTAGAATATGAAAACTTTACATACTAGCAACAGACAAAATGTATAGAAACCTTGATCAAAATATTTCTTCTTTATGCTTCTCTATGTTTTCTAAACTGTTTTGCCATATGTTTTAATCAGAGGAAAATGTAATTAAAAAGAACCAAATCAATCCTCATCAGTGCATCAGGGCTCCTGGCGACAGACAGCCCTTTACGGCCACTCCTGGTCAGGCTTGACTACGTGCAGTGAGGCGGTCAGCAGAGGAGCCCAGGACTGTGGGATGAGCTCTCCCGTGTGAGATCCTGGTGCTGGTCCAACTCAGAGAGAAACACTCGTGATATCTAGAGTGGGAAAGCAATATAGCCATGGACCACAGGGGAACATCTGAACACATTTCCTGGAGGATAGGTTGAGTCCCACCTTCCTCAAGAACTGTCATCTCAGTGAGCTCAAAGGCCCAGACTGGGCAATCACATCACCTATGCCTACTTTCCAGCTCTTTCTGAACCAGCTTGTGACCTTGGGCAAGCTCTTGAATTGACTCTGACTCTGGTTTCAGATCTACACAAATGAATAACAACAGGTTTCTTTTGAGAATTAACTGGGATAGTGCATGGAAGGCACTTAGCACATTAGCAGATGTAGTAGGTGCTCAATAAACATTAGCTCTCCACATCAATGTGTTACTCAGTCCTAATCACTTCTGAAGTAGAAACCAAGCGATATCTAACTCCCTGAGACCATCTACACACTATGTGGTGTGAGAGTGTGGCAATGGCAGAGCCCTGCACATTCTATGCACCCGTGGAAGGAGGCGAGATGGCCCAGAACTGTGTTGGGGCAGAGGACTTGCTCTGGGTTTACCAGATGGCCCTGGAATGAAGAGTGTCACTGAACATAATATAGTCATATTAAGTCAATGCATCAGGGGAGGGTTGAGAAGGAAGAGAAAGTCCCACTGTCCCCAGGCGCTCTTTGTGGGAGATCAGGCCCACCTCAGCACTGAGGACACATCTGCTGCCCCAACTGTGTGCTTCCTCAGGCCTCTCACCCTTCCTGGAAGGACACTTGGTGCCTATTTCCAAACAGTAGCTTTATATATGTGATAGGGCTTAGTTAGTACACCTACCATACTGGCCCCATTTCCCAGTACAGATAATAGAGGCTGAGAGCAGAACACTCATTAGGTCAAGATCACACATGAAATGTGGGCCAGAGCCAGGATTCCGGGGCTCAGGCCTGGCAGTTGGCATCCTCTCTCAATCCCAGGTGACCACGTGGTCCTGGGAGAGCTCAGTGCACCTGGCCCAGACTCAGGGCCCTGGGGCCACCTCCACTTCCCACCAGCAGACTTGTGAGATTCAAGTCCTTGTCTCTCAAGGGAAGTGAGGGCCGAGGAAAGTGTGGGGGGAGTGTAGCAGTGAGGACAGACCCAGCACCCCCAACCCAGCCTTGAGAGGTGCACGCCCTGACCCAAGACACTCTTCATGTGCTGGGGACTGATCACTGCCTGGCCTGAGATGAAGGGAGCAGTGGCCAGGCTTCCCAGCCAGGCCCCTCCTTCCATTGTCCATGCTGCCTCTGTCCTCACAGTGTCCACAGTGAGTGGTGAGCAAGGGCTTCGACGGCCTAGCCGGCTCAGGGAACGCAGTGTGGTGTGGGAAGCGTGTCACTGGGCGGCACCAAGGGGGTTACTTACCAAACAACCGCTTGTCGCTTAACTTAAATCTACAAATAACTTCATCCTTCTTCTTTGCATTGTTAAATCCTCTTCCAGAAATCATCAATTCATTTTCATCTGCAAGGGCAACACCCAAAGGTCTGTATTAGGACGGGCTGAGTGCTGTCTTCCCTCTGATCTTGCAGTTATGACAGGCCACTCCATAACTGAATTACCAGGGACTCTGATGAGGAAGCATATGTGTCTGAACCAATATCTGTGTGCACACTGGGCCTCACCGGGTATCACAAAGGGTACAACTGAGATGGCTGGGCCTTGAGCACTCGGGGGCTTCTCAGCACTGCCCCTGACCCATCCAACTCATTAAAGGCACCCAGTCTCATACCCTCCACAGGGGCAAACCCAGCCATAGGTTTCCGACTCTGAAGCCAAGGTCTTCCCTGAAAGGCGCAGGCAGTGCTCTCCAGCAGGCCCTCTCTTACGCAAATGCCAGGAACCCAGACAACACAGGCTGAAGACAGTCCTGACCCTTGTCTGAGCTGAGCACACAAGCCTGGGTGTCTGTGGGGCTTTCTGACACTCGGGGATCTGCTCCTCCTCCGTGTCTCTCTCTCTGCCTATGGCAGGCTGGAGACCCCAGGAGCAAGGCCAGGACCTGGGTGAGGCACGGAGGAGGCGAGGACCCTGCCCCGGAGAATCCCCCATGGCAGGCGACGTCCTGTCTCAGCTGTGGGTCTGAAGTCTGCAGTGCGTGCTCTGCCCCGCCCTCTTCCTGCCCCTCCACGGGCCTCACACAGCCCCCCACGCCCACCACAGAGGTTCGCCAAGCACCTCCTTCTGTCAGAGTGGGAGACACTTATAGGCAGTTCTGGGCCATAGGGGCTCCCCAGGCTTCTGGGTCCCCACTGGTGCTTCCTGACAACGGAAACAAATACTAGGGGATCCCGAGAAGGCAGCTAGTGGGCCTGGCCCCTGGAGCTGGCCAGGATAAATGCAGATCTTCCTGCTGCAATCCATGGTCTTTAGCCTGCACCCCTGCCTCCTGGCCTAGGCTGGCTAATGCCAATCCCAGATACTTGATTGGCGCACGGTCAAGTAACTTGAGAAATATTCCTCAGAAATGCCAGCACAGCCTTGGACCTGGCAGAGCTGATTCGTCCTGCTTCAGATCTTCCTGTGGTCCCCTCAGATCAAGGTGGAGTTTACAAATTCTCTTTTGAAGGAAACAGATTCTTGGGCTGTAGGCTGAAGCTGGCCTGCTAATATGTTTTGATAGGCTTTTGGAAGCAGAAAGCTCCCATAGAGGACCTGGCAGTCCCGGCCTCATGGTGAAGGTTGGACCCAGCCTCCTCTTCCACGTAGCTGACAGGAGGGAGGGCGGCAGCCGAGGACAGGGCCGTCTGATAGCCCAGCGCAAAGCCTGTGCCGCATCCTCAGGAGCAGCGCACGCTGCCCTCCGCCTGGACACCCTCCTTCCTCCTTGTGTCTCCTGCTGCCTTCAGCCCCGCTCGGGTGCTGCTTCACCTCTGCAGCAGAGCCCCCTGTGCCCCAGGCAGTGCCGCTCCCAAAGGGGGGCTTCTGAACTCCGGCAAGTCTCCAAAGTGGAAGGCAGGGTGATGGTTTCAATATTTCAGCAAAAGAGACTTCCAGGTCAAGGATTTTTGCTTTGTCCAGAAAGCTGCTCCTTTTGCTTCCCAAACTACCCCCCCGTACCCCAATTCCTCCAACAGTATCAACCACAGGAAGAAAAGGAAGTCACAGGAAGGTCTATAATAGGCTTGCAGGGCTGCATGTCCCACGTACAGTCCACTGTCCATCAGCTCTCAGGCAGCAGACGGACGAACAGTCCCGGGAAGGGAGATGGATCCAGAGCTTTGTCTCTGGAAGAAAAGTTGTACACCAGGCCAGCCGCAGGCTTCAGAGAGAGGAGCTGGGAAGGCAGGCGTCTCCCTGAGAAGGCTGGTGGAGCTGGGCATGAAAAGGGCATCTAGCCTGCCTGAGACTGACACAGATGCACAGGTGGACATGACCTGACTTGGGGCGGGCAGGTCTGGGAGCACCACATGCTGCTTGGGACTGTCACTTTGAGAGAAACTGGACACTGACCAACTGTGACCTGGGTTCCCCTTAAGGCAGCAGGTCTACTTCTGGTCTTGACCCCAGGGAATTCCTTTCCCAAGCTCACAGAGGTAAGCATCAGGACGGTCCTACAGTATGACTTCTAGTATCGACCTATTAGGAACAATCTGAATATTGATCAAGGGAGGCCCATGAAATAAATTGTTCCATCCATGCAATGGAATACTATGTAGATGGCTGGAAAGTACTATGTACTGCATGATCCCATTAATGTAAAAATATCCTTGTAAAGTATACTGAGGTAGGTCTTTACATATAAAAGCTGAACTCTTTGTGGTTGTTCTCTCTGGACAGAGTAGGATGGGACAAGGGGGGACCTTATCACGCTGGGGGACAGCCTGGACCCAGGCTGGTTGCAGGAGTGTCCCCGTCTGCGCAGTGTGTCCTGCCTTCATCCCGTGGGTCCTCCTGCCCCGCACAGCCTGCCCCCCCCACACCCCCAGAGGGTCTCTGGCCATGATGCAGAGCTGGATGCTGGACCTCAGAGGGAAGCCCTGCTCTGCAGTGTGTCCTCCTATGGCCACACTGCTGGGCCCCACCTGCTGGGCTTCCTGCAGACACTCACTCTGGCCCAGTCACATACAGGAAAAGGAGTGACCAGGTGCCGCCTCCAGCCTGCCTCTGGGGTCCAAGCCCCGAGCCAACTCAGCAACACACAGGAGGGATGAATCCCCAAACCACGGTGCCGAGGGTCCCAGGCCAGGCCCCGCGCTCATCCCCTGTGAGTCCCTGAGAAGAGGTTCTAAAGCAGCAAACTAGCCTGTGGAGGAAGAAATCAGGGAGTAGCTGCCTCCAGGCGGTGGGGCAGGGATTGCCTGGGAAGGGAGCTGAGGGGACTTTCTGGGGGCAACTGTAATGTTCTGAGTCCTCATAGGGTTGGGGATTACACAGGTGTGTGCATTTGTCAGAACTCGTCAAATGATAAACTTGTTTGTTGCATTTCAAAAAGAGAAATCTTAACAAATCTTGTTTCCCAGATAAAGAAATGTGGTGCAGTAGCCTGATGACTAAGTTATTTTGAAATGCATCAAGATATAAGATGGGGACTTCCCTGGTGGTGCAGTGGTTAGGAATCCACCTGCTAATGCAGGAGACAAGGGTTCGAACCCTAGTCCGGGAAGATCCCATGTGCCGTGGAGCAACTAAGCCCGTGCACCGCAACTACTGAGCCTGAGCTCTAGAGCCCGCAAGCCACAACTACTGAGCCCGCATGCCAAAACTACTGAGCTTGTGAGCCTAAAGCCTGTGCTTCGCAACGAGGAGTGGCCCCTGCTCGCCACAACTAGAGAAATCTCACAGCAATGGAGACCCAATGCAGCCAAAAAAAAAAAAAAAAAAAAAAGAAATAAGATGAATTGATGAAAACAGAGAGTCAAGAAAGAGAGAGGAGTTAGATAAATAAATGATAAAGGAAATACAGTCAGGTATTAGTTGCAGATCCAGGTAGTGGAGAGAGGGGTATCCATTGTACGTTCATTTCCACTTTGCTATAGGTTTGAAATCTTCTGTAATAAAAAACTGGAATAAAAACAATGAATTGAATGATAAAAAAAAAAAAAAAAGCTGTGGACACAGCCAAGCAGAAGTCATGGTTCATACTGGGTGACAAGTGCCTGACAAGAGACAGGAATAGAGCAAGGGCTTTGAGAAGCCAGAGGGACCCGTTGAGTAGGAAAGGCTTTGGAATTGAGATGCCCTGAGAATAAGACCTAAAAGGATGGTGGGCTGGACCCTGTAAAGCTGAGGAAGGTTTTTCAGGGAAGGCCGGTCCCCCCAGCCCCCAGCCTCTGCAGCAGATGTGCTTAGAGCAGAGGCTGGAGTTTGGAGGGTCTGGTTGTCTGGCTCGGGGGCCTCAGCCTCCATGGTCAGGCTGGGGTAGGGAAGTGGCCTTCTCTGCCCCTCAGGCCCTGTGCAGAGGATGGGCTGGAGCACAGGCCTGGAGGCAGGGAGGCCAGCAGAGGCCTCTGCCTAGTCCTGGAGGGAGGCCGAGAGGCTGAAGAGGCCACGTGCCTTATGCTCCCCACTCCCGGCTTCCTCACACCTGGTCGACTTATTCAGAACGACAGCCTGATGAACAGCTTCTTCTACTTCATTTGGGGTCCAGGTTCGTGCCTTGAGCTTTCCCTCCAAGTGAAGGTCATGCTGTGTGGCAGCTTTTGACAAGATGACATCAGTTGTAAAGGTCAGAGCAGCAGTGCTGGGCCACGCCTGCAGAGGGTGTGCGGTGGGCACCTGTCACCTCAGCTGGGCCGCCACAGGGCATGAATGACAATGGGCATCTTCCTCTATGGTTTGACAGGCCTGTGTATGTCTCAGGGACATAATCAGAGAATTGAAGCTGTCAGGCTACTGCACGGCTGGCACGTGACACCAGAGAAGCCCTGGTTTCGTGTCTGGGGGCAGCAGAGCTCGGATATGAACATTGCTGTGTCTGACCCCATGGCCTACTGTGCTGTAGCCTTGCAGTTCAGAGCACGGCGGCCAGGCCCAGCTTCCTGGGTCTGCGTCCAGCTGCATCCAGCTGTGTGCTGTTACCAGTGGGAGCGTGTGCTTATCCACCCACCTCAGCTCCACAAATCCCAGTGATGTGGACTCACGAGCCGGCACACACAGAGCTCACTGAGAGAGAGGGCTTCTTCCAGAAAAGCAACTGCACAGGATCCTCCCCACACCGATGCAGGGACCCTCCCATGGGAGAGAAGGCAACCTTGTCAAGTTCCACGTCTCAGGGAGAGGTCGACCCCGTTGAACCACTGGGTGTAGTGATAGCTGTGAGTATTTGTTGGATGCCTTTGTCAGTCTGGGTTGCTAGTATGATGCTGACCGTGAACTATGTCCAATTCTTTTCTTCATCCACTGAAATAATCATATTTTTCTTCCCCATTTTGCTCATAAGAAAATCACATTGATATTTCATACACTGAATCAGGCTTGCATTTCAGAGGTGAGTCCTAATTATTCTTGATGTATTGTCCTTTTTTTATGTTGTTGGATTCTATTTGCTAGTGATTTGTTGAGGTTTTTTAAAATAAAGTTTTTCTTATCACTTACTTAAACTTTTGGTTTTGAGTTTAAAAATTATGTACACTAAACTTATCATTTTGCAATATTTTTGTGTCATTTTATGGCATACATCAAACTTATACAGAACTGTATGTCAATTACATCTCAGTAACACTGGAAGAAAGAAGTAATTATACAAATACACACACACGCACCCCCAGCACTTGGCATACACACCTCACATAAACATTCCCTTCTATGCCCGATGTAGTCCTATGCCCACAATTTCCATACAATCACCCCACACACTCAGACACCACACTCACACACACCATACACACTACACGCACACCCCACGCATAGTGAAATCATGTGCTCACAGCACAGCCACAACGCACACTGGGCACATTCACAACTCACACAAACACACACCCCTGTGTTTAAAACAGCACTCCAGCTCTTACCTCCTGTACAGACACTGGAAGGCTCCACAGCTGTCATTTCAATACAGGACTTAGTTCCAAGCTAGAAGAGGGAGATGAGGGGCAGGGGCTTGAATGCGGGGGCTTGGCGAGAAGCTACCCCTTCCCACTTTTCACGTCCAGCCCTCACTCACTGGCTCAATGATGTATTTAAGAGCCTTGAAGCCTTGGTCCACTCCAAAGACGTGATGCGGGCTGTCTGCAATTTCCAATAACTACAGCAGAGAGGAGATGGTTGGCACACAGTCAGGGGTTGAGGACGCAGCAGGTCCCATCCCAGGAGACAGGCTCTTGTCGCCTGCCATGCTGGATTCCAAGGCCACACGCTGGCATCTGCTAGCAGCCCACCCTTAGGGAGTGGAAAGCTCCTCCATCCACACCTCTGGTGGGCAGGTTTACCCAACACTTGATATTCATCTGCAGTGGCTGCCTGGTGTCCAGACACTTGGGGGGGGTAGAGGGCCGTCCTCTCGGAGACCCTGAGACAGCTGCCTTTGAGAGATTTCCCCAACAGGGCTCAAGAGTGGCACCGGTTACCTGTTCTGAATTACCTGTTCTCTCTGATAGTCTTTTACACCCACACAGTATACTGTTGCTCCCATTTTCCGAGCCCTGTCAGCCTAAGAGGAAAAAAGCGTTGAGTACAATTCACAAAACAGGCGGAGCACAAAGCTGGTAATGATGGTCTGGACTTACTTCTTCCTTAGTCATTTCAAACGGCGCTTCCTCCAGGGTTCCATCGGTCAAGGAGATAATCATAGAGGGAACCTTGTTTTCTGCAGAAGAAGCAGGGAGTGGCCTGGTCAGCAAGGCACCTGGAGTGACCTGCCTCAGGCTGCCAGGCCCACAGCACTGCTCCCACACCTCCTCCTCCTGTGGAGAGGCCACCCTGACCTGAGTACCCACCACCCAGAGCACCGGAAGGGAGAAGGGGCCTCAGCCAAGGACCCATTTGACAGACGAGGAGCCTGAGACCGGATCAGAGCCCTTCCTACTGGACCATCGCTATGGGCAGGTGGCACAGCCTGTGCCCTGAAAGGCAACTGCAGCTACTTCACTGGACGAGGACAAGCCTCTCAGGTGAGCACAGGGAGGAGCAGCTGACCGACTGCACAAGAAGTCCCCTTGGGTCCGGGGGGCAGTGGGCGCTGTCTTGGGCGGCGCCGGCAGGCACTCCTGCTGGCTCTGTGGGTCCTGCTATTCAGAACTCGAGGTCAAGGTGCTTGGGCAGCAGCCCCCGCCCAGCTCCCCGCCTTTCCCCAGCAGCCCATGCATCCTTCCTGACAAGGGCTGCAACCCTACAGTCTCGATGCAGCTGGTCTGGGCCAAGTACCGCCATTTCCACTGGCAGAGGCACAGTGAAAGGATTAGAGTCAACCGGAGGGAAGAGGCTCAAGGGAAAGGAGGAAGAGCCAGAGCTGCGGTGGACAAAGTGTGGGCAGCCAGGGGGACACCAAGGTCTCTGTTCCCTAAACTGAACCCCGTCTGCTCGCCATCCCTGGAAGTTCTCTTTTCTTTTTCATGCAGCCCAACCATAGGTCAAGCACTTGATATCTAGTAAGAACCAGGAATGTAATGCATGATCCCATGTGGTTCTCGGAAGCATCCCTGGGGGTGGTTTTCCTCCTCACTGCGCAGAGGAGGAACCTGCAGCACAGAGAGGACAAGGGACGCGCTCCAAGGTCAGCGCTAGGAATTGGCCGAGGTGGGTCTGCACCAGCCCTCGCTGAGGCCCGCGCCTAGCTCTGTCCCACCTGAGCACAGTGACGTCAGCAGGCAGCTTACCTCCTGAGTTAGCTTGTTGAATCTGCTCATTTGCCTGCAACAAAATGAAGGAAATTGGTGGAGGGCAGTGAGATGACCCCAAAATACTCTAAGAACTTGATAAAGCAGAAGAAAGTCTCAGAGCTGTAGGATCTGTACCTTTTTAAATCCTTCGTGCATGTGTGTGGTTCCTGTGGGTACTATATTGTGAAGTCTGCTGAGACCAGCACGAATTTCATTTCTGAAAAAAAACAATAAAGGTGGTTGAGGAGGAATGAGGGTTGACTGTTACAAAACAGACGACTTGACTTGGTGCCATTCTGCCCTGTGGAGACCTGCCTGGACCAGAGAGGACACAAGTGGCCCTGTGGTGACCTCTCTGCCTGTGTCTTTGACACTGACAGGCCTTGGTCAACGCTTCTCTGTCCCCCATTCAGCGGGTGTGGAGGATGCTGCTTTGCTGGTCCCATGGGTAGGGCCTGGCTTTCAATGTGCTCATCCGTGTCTCAGGCATGCAGACCTCAGGGGACTCAGCAAGGGCCCTGCATTGACCGTCCGTGGTTGGGGGGAGCACCCATGGATACGCACCTGTGAATTCAGCACCCCCAATGTGACTGGCGGTACTGTTGGCACCTAAGGGGTCCCTGGTGAGGGCACATCACCTTCCAGCAGGCAAGGTTGAGTGTGGAAAGGTCACTGTGCTGATACCCCTGACCTGTCCCCTCCTCCCCTACCACAGACCCCTGAGGTGGATTTGGACCCTCCAAGCCACTTCCCCTCTGGATCCGTACTAAAGCAAGTAGTCAAGCTGCTACATTAGAGTGTAGGGCTCCTTGGCTTCATGTGCTCCTGAAGAAATAGACCATAAGCTGGAAAAGAGGCCTGAGGCCTGTCCATGCAGGCGGAAGAGCAGTGACCACAGGCTGCCACGGGGATGGGCTGTTGGCCTCTGTTAAAGTAGATAGCAGGGGATGGGACTGGGACACACCAGGGGTGGGGCTCAGGTTCAGGCTAATGCAGTGTGATGGGCTGAGCTGTCACAGCAAGTCTAAGGAGAATGTGGTCCCTGAAGGCTGGCTCTTGCCTTGCGCAGAAGGGATTCTGCTGTGAGGTGCGATCTGAGAGCCCCAGGTCCTGCTCTGCCTGACCCAGCCCAGGAGCTGAGGAAGTTGTGACCAAGGTCCAGTGGAGGCCACACCAGGCCCTGCCTACCCGAGCACAAACAGCCTCCCCTCTTCCTGACACTTTGGGGAAGATTTCTGTTTTGTTGACAGCACCCCCAAATATTCTGGAGCTCTCATCTCTCCCCAGCCTTTGACCTGGGACTGAGCTTGGCCAGGCTTCACTCCTGCCTGAGCGGGCCTTTTCCTTGGGCAGCCCCCCCCACTCAATCCTTACTCCCAGCTCTGTGCACTAGGCTGCTTATGCCCTCATCAGGCCCTTCGCTTCTTAAGATTCCACCCCGTTTTTCACTCCCCTGAGCCCACTCCCACTTCTGACACCTTCCCTTGAGGAAGATGTTGTCACCTCCACTTTCCAGAGAGGACCCCGGAGACCCTCAAGAGCCTCCCCGCAGCTCCCTTGGTTCAGGCTCTGGACCCCTGCCTCGGAGGAGGCAGAGGTCCTCCTGTCCCCCATGGGCAGCTCCTCCCACAGAGGCCCCCGCCCAGCCCCCACCTCTCTTTCTGCCACCTGTCTGACAGCCCCCCACTGACTTGCTGTCTTCCACCTCAACCCCACTCAGGTCTCTCTGAAATGCAGAAGACAGGGACACACAGAACCACGCCTTCCCCTAGCTCACCTAACAGGAAGCACAGCCCCTGCTTCTCCTGGGAGCCGGGCATGGGGAGTGCTGCGTCCACGCACTGGCACCAGCACACTCCCTGGGTTCCGATCATCTGCATCATGAGCATCGGAACCTCCCGGCTACTCAGGAGCTCCATAGCTTCCCACTTCCAGGGCTTTGGGCACATCGCAGGGCCCTCCTAACGGCCCACCTAGGATGCTGGTGTGTCATGCTTCCCTCCTGCACCCCAGCCCACACTCATGGGCTCCCTTGTCTCAGACCCACCAAGGGACCAAGTTCCCCTCCACTGAAGCTCCAGCACTGCCCACCCCTGCCTCCTGGTTCTGAGTGTGCCTCCCCTCTTCCCCCACTGGCCCAGAGCAGAGCGTGACACACAGAGCAGGTGCCCAACACAGGCCAGTGTTCACAAAGGGCCCACACGTCTGCTCCACCAGATCCCAGGCGTCCTTGCAGTGAGCCGGTTCTCAGAAAAGGGAAGAGCGCTGAGAGGACACAGGACAGGTGGAGGGTGGGGCTTAGAGGGGGCGGAGATGCTCTAGCAGCACGGGGTCTGCCAGGGTCAGCACAGTCAGGGGTCAGTGGGAGCCATGGAGCTGGGGCTGGGCGTCAGAGTGGACACTGAGGGGAGCCCAGGACGGCCCAGCCTGCACCCAGTGGGAACTGTCAGCTCCCTGGGCTCTCAATGGATCCCATCCACTAGGCCTGCCTGGGGGATTAAAGCAGCACTTACCTGTCTGAGGTGAGCTTCATGAGGGTGTGACCCACTGTGGAGTAGGTGATGAAGGACATTCTCAGGTTAGGGCTGGGGAGGAAGCACGGGCTCATGAGAAGGTATACGTGACACAGGCTCCAAATGAAGCCAATAAGCAGCCAGAAAGAAGGTGCATCCCAATTTCTCTGTTCCTCACTCCAACTCTTCTGCTTTGGGGTCCATTTCCCAAACCCTGGAAGCTCCTATATCTATAGTGATGGATTTTAGGAATCTTGGTGAAGGAGGCCTGTGGAGATGTGGTGCCTTCTTGGAAGAAAGTGCCAGGATGGCATCCTGCTCCAACCCTATGCTCCCAACACCCCCCCCCAAAGTGTCTTTCTCTCAAACACACACACACACACACATATGCACACACGCACACAGGTGCACATGCACACACCAGGAGATAGACACCTACGCCTCTGGCATGAGGGCCTCCCAACTGGCTTCTCCTCTTCTATAAAATGCTTTGTACCTTCACTCCTCTTCCCTCCTTTATAGCCCTCCCTGCCTTATCTCCTCTCATCTAGAAAAATCATTCTCTATCTTGGCAGCTATTCATATACATCCCTCCCTTTCCTCTCCCTGCCACTGCCTTTTGGTCCATTGACCCTCATTTAGCTAAATTGCTACAATATGTTCATGGATAAGCTCCCTACTGCTTCTCGTTCTTGTTACAAAACATTTTACCCACAATATCAGACTTTCCTTCCTGGGACACAACCTTGATCATCTTGACCAAGATCAACCTTGACCAAAAATCATCTATAGCTCCCTATTGTTCACAGCAGGAAATACAAGTCCCTTGGCATGGCATTATAAGCCCTGATGACCTTGGTCCAAATCTGTCCTGTCCAGCCTCATCCCCTAGCCTTCTCCTGAGTTAACCCTACTCTCCTGCTGAACAGACCACTCGCTGCACAAGAAGTCTCCTTGATGGTTCCTGTTACCCTGTCTTTCCCCATTCTTCAAGACCTAGTTCAAAATTCCACATCCTCTGAGAAACGATCCTTGACTTTTTTCCTAAGAATTCTTGCTTTTTCCTTTTAATTTGCCTTATAAGTCCTTCGCCCTTTTCTTTTGGCCCTTGGCACCATTTAACCTGGTGTTTAGTTATCATGTTACTGGTTTGCCTGTTTCCTCATCTATGAGGTCCTCAAGGGCAGACTGTGTCCCCTACAATATGGCCCGACTTCCAGGTAGGAGCTAAGAAAGCTGCTGAGACCTGATGGAACCAGCGTGATCTCTTCTGCTTCAGAACACCCCCCTGGGCTCTATGCTCCTGACCCGAGGGGCTCCCATGGCCACTGAGTCTAAAGAGCTGTGTACTCTGCCTGGCAGGGGTAAACACCCTGCAACTTGAAGAAGTCGTACTTGCTATACTTCTTGACCAAATCCTCCACAAATGTGTAAATGTCCTTCCAGTTGTTGTTCACACTGCCTGACCTGAAAATGAAGAATACCTGAGTCAGACAGATGAGGTGCATCTATTGTGCAGGCAGAATTTCTGTCTCCTCAGCTTCCAGCAGACACTTTAGCAACTCCCCCCACCCCCCACCACCCACCAATGTAGCTGAAGGCTGCCATGCTCCCTCGGAGACCTCAGTGGGTCACCGTGGTGATGACTTCATCAGTGTGAGAGTGGGAAGGGTGACCAACCAGACCTGTGTGCTTGGGACTCAGGAACTTTTCGGGATGAGGGACTTCTGGTGGCAGACTAGGATGGTTGGGCAGGCTTGGTGGAGCTGTTCCACAGGCAATGATGTAGGATGCATTGGTTGGAAAAGCCTCCAGTGATTCTGATATGACTCTTTTGGTCCCTCAATTCCCCTTGGGAATAAACAATTCTTAGCTGTCTACTCCTCTCCTGCCCCTTGAAAAGGTGTGGGGGTGGGCAGGGGTCAGGGCTCTCTGGCACACCATTCCCACAGAAGTCTCTTAGTTGGTCCTATCATTCATTCTGTGTCCTCTAGGCTGAATCTAAATCTCTCAACAGGGCTTCCCTGGTGGCGCAGTGGTTGAGAGTCCGCCTGCCGACGCAGGGGACATGGGTTCGTGCCCTGGTCTGGGAAGATCCCACATGCCGTGGAGCGGCTGGGCCCGTGAGCCATGGCCACTGAGCCTGCGCGTGCGGAGCCTGTGCTCGGCAACGGGATGGGCCACAACAGAGAGAGGCCTGCATACCGCAAAAAAACTAACTACCTAACTAACTAAATAAATAACTCTCTCAACAAATAGTGATGAGACTAAGAATAGATTCTTTTAACATTATCAAGATTATCATTCATTGAGATGTATGTACCAGGCATTTTACATACATGATTTCCGATTCCAGAACAACCCCATGATATCAGCATTATTTTCATTTTCATTATTTTCATTTTCAGAAGAAAGTTGAGGCTCTCACGAGTCATGGAATTTTCCACAATTTCCATAGGTAACATGGATCTGAATCCAGATCTCGCCTCAAAACCCATGCTCTACCCATTGCACTGGGCAGACGTGTGTGACACGGCTATGTCCAACAATTGCTGGGTAGCAAACACTGGACTCTGACAACTCCCACAATATAAACTTTCTATCAGAAGCTTCCATGCTAAAGTGCAAGACAACTTTTTAAACTAATGGTAACACCTGAAACTAATCTAATATTTTAAGTCAACTATACTTCAATTAAAAAATAGAACTATGTATTCAACTCAAAAAAAGAGAACACATCAAAATAATTAGACACCTTGTCCTAATGAGATTTATCCTTGGAATGTGAGCATGGTTCAACGCATGCAAATTAAAAAGTGGGATACACTACATTAATAGAATGAAAGATAACAATCCAGAGGATCATCTCAATAGATGCATAAAAAGCACTTGACAAATTACAACATTTCATGCTAAAAACTTTAAACAGATTGGGTACAGAAGGAACATACTGCAACATAACTAAGGCCATATACAACAAACCCACAGTTAACATTACACTCGATGGTGGAAAGTTGAAAGCTCTGCTTCTAAGATCAGGTACAAGACAAAGATTCCCGCTCTTACCACTCTTATTCAACATAGTACTGGAAGTCTTACCTGGAGCTAATTGGTATAACAAAGAAACAAAAAGCATTCAAACTGGAAATGAAGAAGTAAGCTTGTCATTATTTGCAGATGATTTGATTTTGTATATAGAGAATCCCAAAGACTCACCCAAAGACCTGTTGGAACTAAACAATGAATTCTGTAAAGCTGTAGGATATAAAATCAACATACAGAAATCGGTGGTGTGGGGCATGGAGGAACGGAAGCGAACGCAGCCAGCACTTTTCCTGTCCACTTAGGCACCAGGGAACCTGTTGGGCCCCAGGGCCTAATCCTCTGCCCTCGGAGCCTCCCTTCTACCGTGCAGAGCCCAAGCCCTGCCCCTACACCTACCCAGGGTCCTACATCTGTATCTGGAGACCCCCCTCTGAGACCCCCTCCAACTCTGCTGGGCCTAAACCCCGCCCACACACCCTCACCCAGGGCCTTACCTCCAAACCCCAGTACTTCACACTCCAGAGGCCCCCCATTTGGACGAACTGCCTCTCTGCTACTGGGCAGGTCTTAAGCAGAAGCCCCGCCCCACGCTTGAACGTCGCCCTGCCTAGGGCCCGCCTCCAAGGCCTCTTCCAGCTGCAGCTGCTTGGGTCCTGAGCCTAGGCCCCACCCCACGCTCAAACATCACCCCCTCCCGCCTACATCCCACCCCACCCTAAACCCTGCCCCTGCCTAAGTTCTACCTTTGCCTAAACTCCGCCCCAACTCCTCTACCCCATAGCCAAGGCTTTTTTTGTTTTGTTTTTCCTTCTTTTGGCTTTTATTTATTTATTTGAATTTTTAGAATTTTATTTATTTTTTTATACAGCAGGTTCTTATTAATTATCCATTTTATACATATTACTGTATATATGTCAATCCCAATCCCTTTTTTACATTTTTAGATTGGGGTTCTGTTTTACCTTCTTGGTGATTCATTGTTGTTGATTCATTTATATTTTTATTTTTTCTAATAAATCTTTTATTTTTCTAATTTTATTTTATTCCTTATACTTTGTTACTGTTTAGCTCCTTTTGGGTTGTTCCCCACCCCCCACCCCCCTTATTTTTTTCTGTTGTGGTTTTGTTTTACCTTGTTGCAGTTGTTTCAATTATATTTTTATTTTTCCTAACATATTTTTATCTTTCTAATTTTCTTTTGTTTTTTCTTCTTTGTTATTGTACTGCTGCTTTTTTTCTTTTCTTTTCTTTTTTGTTTTTTTTTGCCTCACCACGCAGCTTGCGGGATCTTGGTTCCCAGCCCAGAGTTCAGGCCCAAGCTCCTGTGGTGACAACTCTGAGTCCAAACCACTGGACTAGCAGAGAACCACAGACCCCAGGGAATATTGATTAGAGTGAGGCCTTCTGGAGGTCCTCATCTCTACACCAAGACCAGGCTCTATCCATCTGTATGCAAACTGCAGTGCTGGACGTCTCAAGCCAAACAACCAGTAAGACTCCTGTCCACAGCCCCACCCATCAAAAAAAAAAAAAAAAAAGAAACGACAAAGAAATATGTTACAGATGAAGGAGCAAGGTAAAAACCTATAAGACCAAATAAATGAAGACGAAATAGGCAACCTACCCAAAAAAGAATTCAAAGTAATGACAGAAAGATGATCTAAAATCTCAGAAACAGAGTGGAGAAAATACAAGAAACATTTAACAAAGATCTAGAAGAACTAAAGAGCAAACAAACAGTGATGAACAACACAATAACTGAAATTAAAAATACTCTAGAAGGAATCAATAGCAGAATAACTGAGGCAGAAGAACGGATAAGAGAGCTGGAAGATAAAATGGTGGAAAAAACTGCCAGGGAGCAGAAAAAGAAAAAAGAATGAAAAGAATTAAGGACAGTCTCAGAGACCCCTGGGACAACATTAAATTATGTACCAACAATGTACCAACATTCGAATTATGGGGGTCCCAGAAGAAGGAGAGAAAAAGAAAGGGTCTGAGAAAATTTTTGAAGAGATTATAGTCCAAAATTTGCCTAACATGGAAAAGGAAATAGTCAATCAAGTCCAGGAAGCGCAGAGAGTCCCAGACACGATAAATCCAAGGAGAAACATGCCAAGACACATATTAATCCAACTATCAAAAAGTAAATGCAAAGAAAAAATATTAAAAGCAGCAAGGGAAAAGCAATAAATAACATACAAGGGAATCCCCATAAGGTTAACAGCTGATCTTTCAGCAGAAACTCTGCAAGCCAGCAGGGAGCGGCAGGGCATATTTAAAATGATGAAAGGGAAAAACCTACAACCAAGATTACTCTACCCAGCAAGGATCCCATACAGATTAGATGGAGAAATCAAAAGCTTTACAGACAAGCGAAAGCTACAAGAATTCAGCACCACCAAACCAGCTTTACAACAAATGCTAAGGGAACTTCTCTAAGTGGGAAATACAAGAGAAGAAAAAGACCCACAAAAACAAACCCAAAACAATTAAGAAAATGGTAATAGGAACATACACATCAATAACCACCTTGAATGTAAATGGATTAAATGCTCCAACCAAAAGACACAGACTGGCTGAATGGATACAAAAACAAGACCCATATAGATGCTGTCTACAAGCAGCTCAGTTCAGACCTAGGGACACATACAGACTGAAAGTGAGGGGATAGAAAAAGATATTCCATGCAAATGGAAATCAAAAGAAAGCTGGAGTAGCAATACTCATATCAGATAAAATAGACTTTAAAATAAAGACAGTTACTAGAGTTAATGAAGGACACTACATAATGATCAAGGGATCAATCCAAGAAGAAAACATCACAATTATAAGTATTTATGCACCCAACATAGGAGCACCTCAATACATAAGGCAAATGCTAACAGCCATAAAAGGAGAAATCGACTGTAACACATTAATAGTGGGGGACTTTAACTCCCCACTTACATTAATAGACAGATTATCCAGACAGAAAGTAAACAAGGAAACACAAGCTTTAAATGACAGAATAGACCAGATAGACTTAATTGATATTTTTAGGACATTCCACCTGAAAGCAGAAGAATACACTTTCTTCTCAAGTGCACACAGAATGTTCTCCACAATAGATCACATCTTGGTTCACAAATCAAGCCTTGGAAAATTTAAGAAAATTGAAATTGTATCAAGCATCTTTTCTGACCACAACACTATGAGATTAGAAATCAATTACAGGAAAAAAACCCCCAGCAAAACCCACAAATATTTGGAGACTAAACAGTGCACTGCTAAATAATCAAGAGATCACTGAAGAAATCAAACAGCAAATAAAAAAATACCTAGAAACAAACGACAATGAAAACACAATGATCCAAACCTATCGGACGAAGCAAAAGCAGTTCAAAGAGGGACGTTCATAGCAATTCAAGCTCACCTCAAGAAACAAGAAAAATCTCAAATAAGCCATCTAACCTTACATCTAAAGCAACTAGAAAAAGAAGAACAAAGAAAACCCAAAGTTAGTAGAAGGAAAGAAATCATAAAGATCAGGGCAGAAATAAATGAAAGAGAAACAAAGAAAATAATAGCAAAGATCAATAAAACTAAAGGCTGGTTCTTTGAGAAGATAAACAAAATTGATAAACCTTTAGCCAGACTCATCAAGAAAAAAAGGGAGAGGACTCAAATCAATAAAATTAGAAATGAAAAAGGAGAGATTACAACTGACACCGCAGAAATACAAAAGATCATAAGAGACTACTACAAACAAATATATGCCAATAAAATGGACAACCTGAAAGAAATGGACAAATGCTTGGAAAAGTACAACCTTCCAAGACGGAACCAGGAAGAATTAGAAAATACAGACCAATCACAGGCAATGAAGTTGAAACTGTAATTAAAAATCTTCCAACAAACAAAAGTCCAGGACCAGATGGCTTCACAGGCGAATTCTATCAAATGTTTAGAGAAGAGTTAACACCTATCCTCAAACTCTTCCAAAAAACTGCAGAGGGAGGAACACTCCCAAACTCATTCTAGGAGGTCACCATCACCCTGATACCAAAACCAGACAAAGATATCACGAAAAAAGAAAATTATAGACCAATATCACTGATGAACATAGATGCAAAAATCCTCAACAAAATACTAGCAAACAAAATCCAGCAACACACTTAAAGGATCATAAACCATGATCAAGTAGGATTTATCCCAGGGATGCAAGGATTCTTCAACATAAGCAAAACAATCAATGTGATACACCATATTAACAAATTAAGGAATAAAAACCATATGATCATCTCAATAGATGCAGAAAAAGCGTCTGACAAAATTCAACACTCATTTATGACAAAAACTCTCCAGAAAGTGGGCATAGAGGGAAGCTACTTCAACATAATAAGAGCCTTATACAACAAACCCACAGCAAACATCACTCTCAATGGTGAAAAACTGAAACCGTTTCCTGTAAGATCAGGAACAAGACAAGGATGTCCACTCTTGCCACTATTATTCAACCTAGTATTGAAAGTCCTAGCCATGGCAATCAGAGAATAAAAAGAAATAAAAGGAATACAAACTGGAAAAGAAGAAGTAAAACTGTCACTGCAGACAACATGATACTATACTTTAGAACATCCTAAAGATGCCACCACAAAACTACTAGAACTAATCAATGAATTTGGTAAAGTTGCAGGATACAAAATTAATGCACAGAAATCTCTGGCATTCCTGTACACTAACAACAAAAGATCAGAAAGAGAAATTAAGGAAACCATCTCATTTGCCATCACAGCTCAATATCACACAAACAACCCAATCCAAAAATGGGCGGAAGACCTAAATAGACATTTCTCCAAAGAAGACATACAGATGGCTAACAGATACATGGAAAGATGCTCAACATCACTAATCAATAGGGAAATGCGAATCAAAACCACAATGAGGTATCACCTCACACGCGTCAGAATGGCCATCATCAAAAAATCTACAAACAATAAATGCTGGAGAAGGTGTGGAGAAAAGGGAACCCTCCTGCACTGTTGGTGGGAATGTAAATTGATACAGTATGGAGGGTCCTTAAAAAACTAAAAATAGAACTACTATATGACCCAGCAATCCCACTACTGGGCACATACCCTGAGAAAACCATAATTCAAAAAGATACATGTACCACAGTGTTCATTGCAGCACTATTTTCAATAGCCAGGACATGGAAGCAACCTAAATGCCCATCAACAGATGAATGGATAAAGAAGATGTGGCACATATATACAATGGAATATTACTCAGCCATAAAAAGGAATGAAATTGAGTTATTTGTAGTGAGGCAGATGGACCTAGAATCTGTCATACAGAGTGAAGTAAGCGAGAAAGAGAAAAACAAATACCGTACGCTAACGCATATATATGGGATTTTAAAAAGCAGTACTGATGAACCTAATGGCAGGACAGGAATAAAGATGCACACGTAGAGAACGGACTTGAGGGCACGGGGGTGGGAAGGGGAAGCGGAGATGAAGTGAGTGAGAGAGTAGCACTGACATATATCCACTACTAAATGTAAAATGGATGGCTAGTGGGAAGCTTCTGCATAGCACAGGGAGATCACCTCGGTGCTTTGTGACGACCTAGAGGGATGGGGTAGGGAGGGTGGGAGGGAAGCTCAAGAGGGAGGGGATATGGGGATATATAGACATACAGCTGATTCACTTTGTTGTACAGTAGAAACTAACAAAACATTGTAAAGCATTTGTACTCCAATAAAGATGTGGAAAAAGAACAACACAATGAGATACATCTCACACCTGTTAGAACGGCTATAATTAAGAAGACAAGACATAACAAGCATTGGTGAAGACAATACAGAAAAAGGATACAGAAAAAGGAAACTTTTGCACTGTTGATGGGAATGTAAATTGTTTTAGCCACTATGGAAAACAGTATGGAGGTTCCTGAGAAAATTAAATATAGAATTTCCACATGACCCAGCAATCCCACTTCTGGGTATACATCTAAAGGGAATGAAAACAGGATATTGAAGAGATATATGCACTTCCGTGTTTATTGCAGCATTATTCACAATAGCCAAGATATAGACTCAACCTAAGCGCTCATCAACAGATGAGTAGATAAAGAAGAGGTTGTATGTATATACAATAGAATATAATGCAGCCATAAGAAAGAAGGCCATCCTGCCATTTGTGGCAACACTGATGGACTTTTTGCTAAGTAAGATAAGTCAGACAGAGAAAGACAAATACTCTATGATATCACTTATATGTGAATCTAAAAAACCCAACTCATCAAAACAGAGTAAAATGGTGGTTACCAGGGGCTTGGGGGAATAAGAGGTGTTGTTTAAGGGTACAAACTTGCAAATAGTTGACAAATAAATCTTGGATGTCTAAGGCACAGTTTAGTGAACATAGACAACAATATTTTATTTTAATCATCAAATTTTCTAAGAGACTAGATCTTAATTATTCCAACCACAAAAAAAGAAATAATTATGTGATGTGATAGAGGTGCTATCTAAATTTATTTGATATACGTCAAATATATTTGAATACAGATAATGATTTTTAAAAAGAAAGAAAAAGAAAATCAGGAAAATTACATATATAGATATAATATATATATCATATATGAGAATATTAACTTGTAACCATTAATAACCAGGTAACTGTAAAGAAAATATCTATAATAGATATTGAAAATAGCTTCACACAAAGGAAGTGAAAAGGGAACCAAAACCTGTCACTACAACAACAACAAAAAAATCAACTAAACTCAAAGGAAGGTAGAAATGGAGAAAATTAGGGAGAAAAAAGCTAGAAGACATGTAGAAAACAAATAGCAAAGTGTCCGATGTAAGTCCTTCCCTATCAGTAATTACTTTAAATGTACATGGATTAAACTCTCCAATCAAAAGGTACAGATTGCAAGAATGGATCAAAAAAGATGCAACCATATGATGTCTACAAGAGATTCACTTTCAATGTTAAGACACCAGGAGGTTGAAAATGAAAGGATGAAAAGAGATATTCCAAGTCAAGAGAAACCTAAGGAGAGCCGGGATGACTATAATTAACAAACTAGACTTTACATATAAAACTGTTATAAAAGACAAAGAAAGACATTATATAATTACAGGAGGGTCATTTCACTGAGAAGACACAACAGTTATAAACAGATAAGAACCAAATATCAGAGAAGCAAAATTTAGGAAGCAAACATTGACAGACTTAAGGGAGAAACAGACAGTTCTACAGTAACAGTTAGAAACGTCAAAATCCCACTTTCAGTAATAGAACAATCAGACAGAATATGAGAAAACAGAGAAATAAGGGAATAGAGGATGTGAACATCATCATAAGCCAACTGTACCTAACAGATATGTACACTCTTCTCCCAAACAGTAGAATACACATTTTTCTCAAGTGCATGTGAAATGTTCTCCAGGATAGAGTACATGTTAGACCACAAAGCATTTCTTTAAAATTTTTAAATGATGGAAATCCCCCCAAAACTTAAAATCATTTCCAACCCCAATGAAATAAAGCTATAAGTCAATAGCAGAAAATAATCTGGAAATCCACAAATATGTGGAAATGAAACAGTACCCTTTTAATCAGCAAATTGGTCAAAGAGGAAATCACAGAGACATTAGAAAATACCAGGAGACAAATGAAAATGAAAACACAACATACCAAAACATACAGTGAAAGTAGAATTGAGAGGGAAATTTATAGCTGTAGACAAATACATTAAAAAGGAAGAAAAATCTCAAATCTGTACACTAACTTTACAGCTTATGGAACTGGAAAAAGAAATGAAAACTAACCCAAAGTCGCAGAAGGGAAGAAATAATAAAGATTATAACAGAGATAAATAAAATATGGACTAGAGAAATACCAGTGAAATAAAAAATTGGTATGTTGAAAAGATCAACAAAATGGACAAACCTTTATATCCATTGATTTAAATAAAAGAGGGATGACTCAAATGAATGAAATCAGAAAATGAAGTGGGACACTACTACTGATTTTATACAAATAAAAAGGATTATAAGAGAACACTGGAATTTGTAAGCCAGCAAAATAGATAACCTAGATGAAATTAGCACATTCCAGGAAACACACTTACCTGCCCAGACTGAATCATGAAGAAACAAAAGCTGAATAGACCTATAACTAGTAAAGAGATTGAATCCGTAATCAATAATCTCCCAACAGAGAAAAGTCCAGGACCAGATGGTTTCACAGATTAATTCTACTAATCATTTAAAGAGGAATTAACACTAATCCTTCTCCAAATCTTCCAAAAAATTGAAGTGGAGGGAACACTTTCAAACTTATTTTATGAGGCCTGCATTACCCTGTTACCAAAGCCAGACAAACACTTGAAGAAGAGTACAGACTAATATTTCATATGGATATAAATTCAAAAATCCTCAACAAAAAAATCTAGCACAATCTGAAAAGGTAGGATTTATTTCCACAATACAAAGATGGTTCAACATATAAAACTCAAACAATGTAATTAATAAAATTAATATATCAGAGAAACCAAACTACGTGATCATTTCAACTGCTGTAGAATCACTTGATAAAATCTAAAACCCCTTCTTCATAAAAACACTCATATTGGGAATAGAGAAAAATTCTATGTAAAACATGATAAAGGCTAATATATGAAAAATCTACAGCTAACATATCAATGGTGAAAGACTAAAAGCTTTTCCCCAAAGATCAAGAGTAGTACAAGGATGCCCGCTTTCATCACTTCTGTTCAACATAGCATTGGAAGTTATAGACAGAGCAACTAGGCAAGAAAGAGAAATAAAGGCATCCAAATTGAAAAAAAAGAAAAAAGATGTAACATCTCTGTTCTTGGACAATATAATCTTACATGTAAAAAACCCCAAAGATTTCACAAAAAATGTTTGAGTTAATAAGGAAATTCAGCAAAGTTATAGGATACAAAATCAACGTATAAAAATCAGTTCTATTTCTATATACTAATAAAGAACATTCCAAGAAGGAAATTAAGAAAACTATTCCATTTACAATATCATCAAACAGAATAAAATACTTAAGAATTAATGTAATCAATGAGGCAAAAGACCAGTACATTGAAAAGTAGAATACATTGCTGAAAGAAATTTTAAAGTATGTAAATCATTGGAAAAACATGATAAGGAAAATCATAAAGTTTTCTATGGCAAGAAAATCAGACTAAGTCAGAATTGAAACATGCATGACATGCCCCCATTTGTGACGGACCTCTCCCAAGTATTCATTGTGCTTCTGCATTATGCATTAACCAGACCTCCTCAAGGCAGGAGGATATAATCAACCTTTGAGGATAATGGTCCCTTTCTTCTGATGCCAGCATTGTAATTTCTAAGATCGATATTTTTTGTCATCTTGACATTGGATCAAATTGACCTAAAGGCTCACTCTGTATATGCATATCTGGCCAAAACATCTCTGAGGAACTTTATGTATCATGTTAACCTGTCAGTGTGACACATAATTCTTTGTCTCAAAACTATATAAAACTGCATCTCTAGCTCCTGGCAAGTGTAACAGTTCTCAGAGCTTCTGAGAATCTGTCTCCAAGGTAATAATCCTCAGTTTGGCTCAAATAAAATGCTCTAATTTTTCTTCTTTGCCTGGTTGTTAATTGAATTTTCATCAGCAAACATTACATATTTATGGATTAGCAGACTTAATAGTGTTAAATTGGAAATACTAGCTAAGGTTATCTACAGATTCAATGCAATCTTTATCAAAATCTCAACAGCAATTTTTTGTAGAAATTGAATGAGCCACCCTAAAATTCATATGGAATCTCAGGGGATTCAAATAGCTATAAGCAAAATCTTGACTAAGAACAAAGTTGGCAGGTTCATATTTTCTGGTTTCCAAATTTAATACAAAGTTATTGTATTAATAGCTTGACCAAAACAGTGTGGTACTGGCATAAGGACAGACATATAGAACAATGGAATAAAATCGAGAGTCCAGAAATAAACCCTCATATATGTATTCAATGGGTTTTTGACAAGGGTACCACCAAGACTATTTCCCAATGTGGGAAATGACAGTATTTTCAACAAATGATTCTAGGAAAACTGGATGTCTACATGCAAAAGAATGCAGTTAGATTCTTATCTTACACCTACATAGTCTATACAAAAATTAACTCAAAATGGATCAAAGACCTAAATGTAAAAGCTAAAACTAATAAACTTATAAGAAAACATAGGGGAAAAGCTTTATGACATTGGATTTTGTAATGGTTTTTAGATATGACACCAAGAGCACAGACAATAAAGAAAAAAGAGATAAACCAAACTTCATCAAAAGTAAAAACTTTTGTACAAAGGATACCATGAAAAAAAATGAAAAGAGAGGGACTTCCCTGGCGGTGCAATGGTTAAGAATCCGCCTTCCAAAGCAGGGGACATGGGTTTGATCGCTGGTTGGGGAACTAAGATCCCACATGCCGTGGGATAACTAAGAACGTGAGCTGCAACTACTGAGCCCGCGGACTCTAGAGCCCCCATGCCACAACTAGAGAGCCCCTGTGCCGCAACTACTGAGCCTGCGCACTCTGGAGCCCACGAGCCACAACTCGAGAGGAGCCTGCGTGCTGCAACTCGAGAGAAGCCTGCGTGCTGCAACTAGAGAAGCCCGCGCACCTCAACGAAGAGCCCGCATGCTGCAACTAAGACCCGATGCAGCCAAATAAATAAATAAATAAATAAATATTTTTAAAAATGAAAAGATAACCTACAGAATGAAAGAACAATTGAAAATCATATATCTGATAAGAAATTGATATCCAGAATACATAAGAACTCCTACAACTCAACAACCAACACCAAACAGCCCAATTCAAAAATGGGCCAAGGACTTAAATAGACATTTCTACAAAGAAGATATACAAATGGCCATTAAGCACATAAAAAGATGCTCAACATCCCTAGTCATTAGGGAAATGTAAACCAAAACCACAATGAGATACCACTTCATGATGGTTATTATCAAAAACAAAACAAAACAAAATAAAATAAAACAAAACAAAATTTGGAAAATAATAAGTGCCAGAGAGAATGTGGATAAACTGAAACCCTTGTACACTGCTTGTGTGACTGTAAAATAGTGCAGCCACTGTGGAAAATAGTTATGGCATAGTTCACATAGTTAAACACAGAATTAAAAGCACAGAATGATCCAGCAGTTCCACTCCTAGGCATATGCCCAAAAGGAGTGAAAGCAGGGACTCAAATAGTTAACCTGTATACCAGTGTTCGCAGCAGCACTATTCACAATAGCTCCAGTGAGGAAACGATCCAAGTGCTTATCTACAGATAAAAGGATAAAGGAAATGGTATATACATTAAATGGCATATTATTCAGCCATATAAAGAATGAAAATTTGATACATGCTACAACATGGCTGGACCTTGAAAATATTTTGTTAAGTGAAATAAGTCAGACACAAAAGGCCAACTAGTGTATGATTCTACTTGTATGAGGTACCTAGAATAGGCAAATTCACAGATATAGAAAATAGGATAGAGGTTACCACAGGTTGGGGAGAGATGAATGGGAGTTATTGTTTAATAGGTATAGGTTTCAATGTCCTCTGCTGACCAAAGCACATAAGCCATGTCTAGCTCCACGAGGGACTGTGAGGGGTCCTAAGAAGGAGAAAACAAGACATGAGATGACCCACAAACAGGAGAACACAGATCAATGGTCTGGCCTGCATAGCCCTATTCTGCCATTCATCCAAGCTGTGGGAGGAGCTGTGAAGGACACAGATATGCTGAGTCTGCATATTACTCTGAGGATGTCCCTTCAGCTGTCATCAGCTCTAGGAACCCCTCATGTGCAGAGTTTCCTTGCCCAAGGTCGCTCCCTTCCTCAGGTAGCCACCTGCGGTGACTGATGGCCTAATCATTTGGCCCAACTTGGGACAACTATGAGGGTGCCTTTCAGCTCCAAAGCTCCTCCCAGGTCAGCAGAGCCTGTCAGGCCTGCACTAAAGCGCCACTCAGTCCTCCTTCTGTCAGTCCCCTCGCACAGGTGTTGATGCCAAGGCCCTTCCTACTGAACATCCTGCCTCACTCTGTTCCCGGCGTTCTGCTTCTCTCCTCTTTGGCCAGCCCCTCTCCTTCCACGCTGCCCCACGTGTGGGTGCTCCTCTGGGTTCTGCCTCCTCATTCTCCTCTCGGGCACACCCACCCTGGGCTCCTACGTGCCTTTCTCCAGCTGCCTGGGACCTCCTTGGACCCTTCTCTTTTTTACTCCAGCTGCTGCTTCCAGTCTTTCCTTTTCCTACCCATCCTCCCCAAGGCAGCCAAGTGGTCCTTCTGAAAATGCAGATCTGATCCATTTCTCCTCTGATAAAATGTGAAGAACACACCTCCTATGTGGGCCCAGGGCCACATCATTGGCCTGTGCCCCTCCTTTCTCCTTCTCCCCCACGCCCAACTTCTACACACCTGGATCTTCTGGGATCACCTGAGGGCCTCATTCCTCAGGCCTTTGCACAGGCCACTCCCTTAGCCTGCAGCTCCCTGGCCTTCATAGGCCACTGGCCAGTACTGTGGGCACATGGGAGGGTCTGTCATTTTCATCCAATTCAGCCTAACGAAGGAACCAATGAATAAGGAATCTAATGAAGCAGCTGGGAGTGAACCACTCAAGACCTTCCTGCAGGTGAGACACTGCTTTTGCTTCTAACCACCCGGAGGGATTCTCAGGGACCCACCCAGTCTTGGAGTCCTTGGAATGGCTTTGGAATCAGATACTCTAGACTTTTAATTCCAGCTCCATGTTTTCCTATCTGAGGATTTGGGTGGTTATTCCCAGGCCCTGAGCAGCTTCCTTTCCTCATCTGTAAAATAGTGGTCATAACATTTACACACAGTTGTTAAGAAGATGCAGTGATGAGGCTGATTTCCTACTCTACCCTTACCCTGAGTCTGGGGACACACCTGGTCTCCCTCCATCCATTCTGTCTGGAATCCTGTGGCCTCTACCTTCAAAAGAGCTCCATCATCGCCACCCATACCTACTGGTCCGCACCACCATCATCTCCTCCCTGGGTCCCTGCACGAGGCCCCTCATTGGTCTCCTGCCAGGATCTGCCCTTGTGCCCTTTAATGGTGACCCTTTTAGAAACAGTGCAATCACACACCTCCTCTGCTCAAATGACACCTACCCTCTCCCACCTCCTCACCTTCCAGTGTGTCAGCATAGCCTTTCCTGAACACATCTTTAGAACAGCCCCTCCCTCAGCACTTCCCATCCTCCTGTCCTGATTTTCCCCCGGTGTTTATCCCCATCTAACACAATATTTCCTCTTTGATTTATTTCTTTCTTGTCTCCTAATATGAAAGCTCTAAGGGGATGAGGACTTTTTCAAGTTTTCTTTGCTGCCTTATCCCCACTGCCCAAAACAGTGACGGGAGTATAGCAGTTTTCCAGTAATTATTTCAGTGAGTGGATGAACAAGGGAATGAGAGAATGAATAAGACTGCTCACCAATGGATGAAAGATCCAGAGAGGCTTGGGAGTGCCACCAGCAGAGGTGTCTGACGCACGACCCACCTCCCCACAAAGGGCACATGCAGAGAGAGTGAGCCACGGAGTCAGGGCTGGATCAGGGGCCCCTGCAGTGCCAGGGAGTTCCCAGGGTGTGTGACTCTGCCTTCCCTGGAAGTTTGTTTTATGCTTATCCTCCACAGCTGCATCTGACACATGCTGGGCAAACCATATAAACTCCCCTTCATCCCCATCCCAACCTGGTGAGGTGGGTATGAAGGCCCCATTGTACAGATGGGGACACTGAGGCAGAGAGAGGTGAGGCGACTTGCCCTAGGCCGCATGACTGATGACGAGTGGAGTCTGCCTGACTGCAAAGCTGGGGCTGCCTCCTCAGTGGTCCTTAGTCCCCTCTCCGCAAGAGTAGCAGGGGACATCAGGAGGAAGGCTGTCCTCACATTCTGGGAGAATCTTGTCAAGTGGTTTTCTTCAACTAGACTAAAAGAGCATAGTTCCCAGGGAGTGCTGTTCCTTCCCTGGGGCTGAGGAGTGTACTGTGCTTTCAGACAAGCCTGGCCTGGCCCACTGTGGCCGAGCTGTAGGCCTACTCCTCCCTGATGGCCTGGGGCTGAGACATGGGTGTGCAGGGCCTTCTTTCGGACATCCCCAGCTCCCCTTCTCACGTGCAGAATCCAGCAGGATTCCGACCTGGCCAGACTGCAAGGCAAGTGTCTTACTGACAGTAAGGGGCGGGGACTGTGGGGCAGCTTCAGTCCTGGAGCCTGACTGGACTGAGCTGGAGTGGCCCCCCTTTCCCTCCTGCCCTCCCGGCCGTCCTGGGAAGACCCCACACTTCACGTGAACTACAGCGACGCCAGCTGTGGTCAGGGGGTCAGCGCTGGCTCCCAGCACTTAGGAAGACAAAGGAGGCAGGAGGTGGGGGAGGGGGGTGGGCGGGAGGGGTGGGAGGTGGGGACAGCCTGGCTCAGGAAGCCATTTCTCTGGTGCCTTTCTAGTCCCCCTACCTCACACCCTTCTTGGAGGAGAGGAAAGGGGAGCATCCTTCCACTCTTTAATGTTTTGCAGCAAACTAACTTTGATGGACATTGAGCAAACCATGTAGTACTCCCAGCCTCAGTTTCGTCACCTTAAAGTAGGGGTATAGAACCCACTTCCTCAAGTTCTTGGTTGTTCTCAGTGTTCAGCACATCCCTGAAACATAGTAAGTGACCCACCTGTGCCCAGAGCCCTTCCCCCATCCATCCTGGGGCTGTGCTGTGCCCACACTGGGCTTGACTGCAGACAGCAGGGGTGTGGGCAGTGGCGCTGTAACAGGATGGCAGCTGACGGGACCCTTCGGACTCACTGCCACTCTCTGGAAAGACTGACCCAAAGAGGCTGTCATCTCCCTACAATGCCCATCCATCCCCATCCCCAATGCCCAAGAGGGGAATCACTACCACCCTCGGCAAGCAGACAAGATGTGCCCAGGGCATCTCAGAATTCCTGCCACTGGACCGTGAGGAGGGAATTTCTCTTCTAGCAAGCAGGGTGCTCCCACCTCTGCTGCCTCTGCTTAGAAGCTAGTGGGCTGGGGCACACATCCCCCCCCAAGCATCAGTCTCCACAGAGAATAAGAGGAATCAGAGGTAGTACAAACTGGGATGCTGGAATTAGGGAAACACAGGAAGCCTGGGTTCTGTCACCCCCACCAGCCTCTGGGCTACTTCACCCAAACTCTGGGAGCCTGCTCCCCCTTCCAGGAGGTTGCATATGCAAATATTTTCCCTGCTGTATATCCCAGTATTGTTTTGAGGATGGCAGATGCCCAGTAAAGGGCTTTGGGGACCATAAAGTGCTTCAGTGATATTGGGAGTCAAACCACTGTTATTACTGAATAAGTAAAATTTATCCTCAATCCCACAGAGGAGTTGAAAATGGAACCAAGGCAATGTCTCCAGTCCGAAGACCAGCCCATCCCTTTCCTTCCTTGAGGGCCAGAAGGTACCTAATGCACAGCCCAGGTTTCCCAAGGCCACATGCAGAAAGTCCAAAGTGTTCAGAAAGTGCACACAAACTGTAATGTGGATCTCTAAGCAGTCAAAGAAAGAAGCAAAACATTTAGAACCAGCAAAGCAAAGGACTTTGTAAGCAGTGACACTAGGAGAATGCCTAACAGATGACACGGCAACCTCTCGGGCCCAGGAAAAATACAGGTCATTTGGTTAAAAACAAAACAAAACAAAAAAACACAACCCCACACGCAAAGTGAGCTTCTCCCAAGTGCTGAGAAGATAGCGCCTAGCAATCACCTGCCCCTCCAGCTGTGTAAGGGGCGTGCAGGCCACGGGTCCTCGTCCAGCTGAGAGCCATCCAGAAACCTATGGTGGCCTTTTTTCCTTTCCAAAAGAAAAAGTCCCAGGAAACGAATGCCCGGGTCACTCCCTCGGCCTCAGGACAAGGAGGGAGGCCACAGAGGTCTGACCAAGACTCCTCCACCCTCTCCCCTCACAGAAGCTGGCATCTGTTTAAGCCAAGTCTTGCCCACACTGACATCAGAGACAGCACTACTGCTACCAATGGCGCCATCGGGGCAGGAGGGCCACTCACATGTCCAAGATGAAGTAGAGGTCAAAAGAGCTTTGGCAGGAACTCTCATCTTTTGCCCGGCTCTTCCGGGTCCAGGTGCTGGGGCTGCGGAGGTGGTGGGAGGTTCCCGTGTCCTGGATGAGGTGGCGGTAGAGGTTCCCCCGGTCCAGACTGCGGTGGTGGCGGTCCTTCCAGCCTGGACCGTCGTGCTGGAAGCTCCACGCGCTCAGCAGCGGTGGCAGAAGCACCAGCAGCAGGAAGAGCGTGGGCCCTGGCAGGCCAGACCCACCGCTGCCCATTTTGTTTGGCTGCCCCTGCAGCCCCACTGGACGCCGGCCTCCGCTGTGTCTGCGTGTTCCAAGGGTCCTCGACCCCTCTAGCCCTTTCCCCAAAGCTGTGAGCCTCCCCCGGTACCTGCACTGAGGGCGGAAGATGCAAAGAGCGCTGGCCTTGGGCGATGGCCCACTACCTGCTCGGCCTGCCTCCAGCCCCAAGGAGGCAGAATTCCCTTATGATGTCACTTATGATGGACAGAAAGGTTGGCATGGTGACTTTGTGACCTGCAGCTCTGCTCAGTGTCCTGCCTGTTGACAATCCCATGGGGGAGTCAGGGGCTCTTTGGAGGGGCAGCAAGATGTGGCCTCCGTTTGTTCCTCATCCCAAACCCTCTCAGGTGGCCATTAAGATCCTGGAGAAATCCTGCCTTCTTGTCAGCTGAAAGAGGGCAGCTGAGGTGGCTTAGATGAGGCATCGCTGTGGGGGAGGAGGTCCCGGAACTGGGAGTGTAGCGTGTTGCCGTGGTCATTCGTGTGACCCAGTGGATGGAAGGATCTAGAAGGGGAAGAAGGTCCTGCAAGGATGTCAAAGTCCCTTGTGACTGAAGGGCCTGCCAGTTATCTACTTTTTGTAAAAGCCATCACAAGCTGAGTGACAAAACAAAAACTAGTTCGTTATGCTCACAGGGTCTGTGGACCAGAAATTCAGAGAGGGCCGAGTGACGATGGCTTGTCTCTGCTCCATGGAAAAACATGCAACAACTAAAAGGGGGGTGGGGCGGGGGCGGGGCGTGGCTTGCAGCTGTTAACTTGCGACCATTAGCTCGAGACCCTTAGGACGTGACCTTTAGTCATCCTCCCAGCGGCCCTCGGGCAGAGAGTGCGGTGAGGGGTGGATTGCGGCCTTCTCCCCGGGGCCCTCCAGGCCCTCCGGCCTCAGGCTGCCAGGTGAGCTGGGGGTTGGGGGACAGGCTGAGGGCTGTGAAGCCCTGGCCATGGCCGCCCACGGACTGGGCCCAGGCCTTGAAGCAGTGGCCGAACCTCTCCCCAAAACCCGCCTCCGGGACCTAATGGCGGCGGCGGCCCCCATGGGTCACAGTGCGTGGGACCTGGCCCCCATTTAGGCGTCTTGAGGAGCCTGAGGGCTGGTCCTGGGCGCCTGGCTCCCTCAGGCTGGGCAGGGTCTGGAGACCTGGCCCTGAGGGCGCCGCTAGCTGAGATCTGCCTCTTCAGCTGGACCTGGGCACTGGCGGGAGGACCCAGACTGGGTGCTGGACGAACGCTCCCGGGCAGGGTGATGGGCCTGCGCAGGGACCCCCTCGCTTAGCCGGCGCCTGGACCTCGGAGGACGAAAGTCCAGCCTTGGGACCTTGACCAAGTAAAATGAGGGGCAATGATGTCGCTTTGCTTATGGGATTGGTTAAGTGTTGAAAGTCGAAAGGAGGCGTGGAGACAATTAAATGCCTCCCCTTCCCTTTCTTGTCAGAACAGAGAATAACATTTGTTATTAACGAATGTGAAGAACCTCGTGACCTGACCGTGACCTGACCTCATGAACGAAGGATCTGACACCAAGATGTCTGCAACAACTAACCACGCCCCTCCCTCACCTTTCCTATAAAAGGGTTTTGCCGAAAGCTTTCGGGGAGTTTGGGGTTTTTAAGGCATGAGCCATTGTCTCCTTGCGTGGCCCTGAAATAAACCTTTCTCTGCTCCAAACTCAGACGTTCCGGTATTTGGCCTCACAGTGCGTCGGGCACAGGGACTTGCGTTTGGGTAAAAAATCCATTCGCTCTTTCATGTCAATTCTAGAAGTAGCACACTGTTTTCACTCCTCTCCCCCGCCGAACCTTCTAATATTCGACTACAATAACTGTAAATATTTGGAAGGATTTGAATCTGTGATCTGGACTCCTCCTATCAGTGAACACGGCAATGTCTTCATTTATTTGAGTTGTTTTCAGTGCCTTGCCTATAAATTTCCCTATGAATATCTTGACTTCTTTTGTCAAGTGCCTTCCCTATATACTCTGTATTTTTGATGCTATTGGAATGGCATTTTTAATACAGAGTTTTTAAATGATTGCTATCCTGAAGAAATGTATGTATTTGATATACTCACCCAACTTGCTAAACTCTGTTGTTATAAAAATTTATCTGTAGAATTGTTTGCGTTTCTATAGAAAATGAACAGACCCCAAAAACATTATGCTGACTAGTTCTCCAATGAAATGTTGACTCGAAGTTGTGATGGAGGCATTCTTGATTGTAAAGAGAATAATTCTAACACATCACGTTTAAGAATGGTATTTATTGAAGGCTTCTGTTGGATATCTTTTATCCGATTAGGCAGTTTCTTTGTTATTCTCGGTTTGATACAAATCGTGAAGGAGTGTTGAATTTTATCTAAATTCCCTTTCTGTATATTCTTTTGATGAATATGTGCATTTCACCAATAATCTGTTAGTGTGATTAATTACATTGGTGCATGTAAAGCTAATTTTAATATTTTATTACTAAACCCAAATTGATCATGATAATTTTTTAAAACACTGCTGGATTGCGTTTACCATTAGTTTAGAATTTTTTAACCTATGATCAGGAGAGAGACTGCCCTTTAATTCCTGTTTTTGTGCTATTCTTATCTGGTTTTGATATTAGGTATACTAGCCTCATAAAATGTGCTTGGGAATGTTTTCACCTTCTTTTGGAAAGACTTTGAACATGATCACAATAATCTCCTCCTTGAATATTTGATATGATATAATCTATGCCTGGTGTTTTCCTTGTGGGAACTTTTTAAACTACTGATAAAATTTACTCAGTATTTACTGAATGTTATGGACTGAATTGTGCACCCACCAATTTAGATTTTGAACCCTGACCTTTAATGTGACTGTATTTGGAGATTAGGGCCCTTAGGGAGGTGACTGAGGTTAAATGAGGTTATAAAGTGGAGTCCTAATCCCAGAAGACAGATATCCTCATAAGAAGAGAAAGAGACACCAGAACTCTCTTCCTACACAGGCACAGAGGAAAGGCCATGTGAGGACACAGCGAGAAGGTGGTCATTTGAAATCCAGGAAGAGAAACCACATGAGAAACCAACCCTGTTGGCACTTTGATCTTGGACTTCCTGCCTCCAGATGGTGAGAAAATAAATTTCTGTTTTTAAGCCACCCAGCCTGTGGTACTTTGTTAAGGCAGCCTGAGCAGGCTACCACATTGGATTGTTTAGTGCTTCCATTCTTTTATCAGTCATTTCAGATATATTTTTCTAGGAATTTGAACATCTTTGCCCCTATATTTGGTATAAAGTTCAGAATATGTTTGATTTTTATATTTCTGCTCTATCTTGTTTTTAATTCCTATTATTACTTGTGTCTTTTCTTATTTTATGGATTCACAACAAGGAGGGTATTGCCTCCAAGAGGTTGAAAATTAGTTAAGAATCTTTTTAAGTAGGAAGCACAGTCATAAAGAGATATATAGTTTCTCTGTGATGTTACATTAAACCATTTTTTTGGTATCATAAATTTCCTATAAGCTAGTGGTTAGAGCTAGAAACTTGGTGAGATTCAAGGTTAATTGTTTTTGTTGTTGTTGTTGATTTTATTCTTCAGGAGACACATGATACTTGGTAGTTGTATTTTTACTGATGATAAGATTGGTAAATGGGATCAAGTTTGTCAGTCTGTTCCCACCATTAAAGTTCTCCAGCAATGTTTTGACTCATGGTTAAATCCCCCAGCAACATTCCAACTAATGGCTTAAGCATCTATTAATGATAAATGTCTATATTATTTCATTAAGGGTCGCAAAATGGTGACTTAAAAAAATTTTTTTTTTTCTTTTTTGCGGTACGCGGGCTTCTCACTGTTGCGGCCCCTCCCGCTGCAGAGCACAGGCTCCGGATGCGCAGGCTCAGCGACCATGGCTCACGGGGCCAGCCGCTCCACGGCATGTGGGATCTTCCCGGACCGGGGCACGAACCCGCGTCCCCTGCATCGGCAGGCGGATTCCCAACCACTGCACCACCAGGGAAGCCTGAAAAAAAAAAAATTGTTTTTATTGGAGTATAGTTGATTCACAATGTTGTGTTAGTTTCAGGTGTACAGCAAAGTGAATGAGCTATACATATACATATATCCACTCTTTTTTTTTTGATTCTTTTCCCATATAGGCCATTACAGAGTATTGAGTAGACTTCCCTGTGCTATACAGCAGGTAAAATGGTGACTTTTAATTTTATTATTTCTTCTGTATTTATTAGCTGAGGTTCTTTTTTCCCCATTTGATTGAGATATAATTAACATAGCATTGTATGTTTAATGTATGCAGCATAATAATTTGACTTACATATATTGTGAAATGGTCACCACAGTAAGGTTAGTTAACTTATATCATCTCATCTAGATACAAAAAAAGAAAAAGAAAAAAATGTTTTTTCCTATGAAGAGAATTCTTAAGATCTATTGTCTTAACAAATTTCAAATATACCATAGAGCAGTGTTAACTGTAGTTATCATGTTGTAAATTACATCCCAAGTACTATTTTATCTTATAACTGAAAGTTTGCACCTTTTGAACAGCTTCATTCAATTCCTCCTCCCCCAACTCCCCACCTCTGGTAACCACAAATATGATCTCTTTTTCTATGAGGTTTTATTTATTTTTTTTAAGGTTCCACATATAAGTGAGATCACACAGTATTTATCTTTCTCTGACTTATTTCACTTAGCAAAATGCTATCAAGTTCTATCCATGTTGTCACAATGGCAGGATTTCCTTCCTTTTTATGGCCAAATAAAATTCCATTGTGTATATATATATATATATATATATATATATATACCACAACTTTTTAATTCAAAAAAATTTTAGTGAGATATACTTTATTTACAATATCATATTAGTTTTAGGTGTACAAAATTTTTAGAGATTATACTCCATTTATAGTTATTATAAAATGTTATATTGCCTGTGCTGCAGAATATTTCCTTGTAGCTTATTTATTTCATACATAGTAGTTTGTACCTCTTAATTCCCTACCCTTATCTTGCCCCTCCCCACTTCCATCTCCTCGCTGGTAACCACTAGTTTGTTCTCTATATCTGTGAATCTGTTTCTTTTGAGTTATATTAACTAGTTTGTTTCATTTTCTAGATTCCACATATAAGTGATAACATACAGTATTTGTCTTTCTCTGACTTATTTTACTGAGCATGGTACTCTCTAGGTCCATCCATGTTGTGGCAAATTACACAATTTCATTTTTTTAGGGCTGAGTAGTATTCCATTGTGTGTGTGTGTGTGTGTGTGTGTGTGTGTGTGTGTGTGTTGACAATGCGAGCAACAGCTATCGAGGGGGAGGCACTCCTGGCTGGGTCAAAGGCAGATCTTTGGTCTGCAGAGCATTTGTGCATAGTGGCGATACATTAAGGCGAAGTTGACACACCTCCCCTGTAAGGAAGAGAAGAGAGAGGTCACTGAGAAGCCATCAGAATTGGGAGCAGAAGGCTGTGGTTTCCTTGGTTCAAGGGGAGCAGGCTCAGGACCTGTTAGGATCCCCAGGGTGAGCCCTTGTTGATGCCCTTCCTCTCCCTGGGTGCTGGCCTCCAGTCTGTGCTCCTATTTCTAGACTCAGTTCAGGCATTGGGCATCTGCCCTCCCTTTTCCAGGGAACCCTGTTGTTCTGACTCTGGCCTGCCTTCGCTCTGGGGTTGAACTTGCCTGCTTCCTTCTGGACTGGGAGCCTATGGAGCAAAGACAAGGGCTGATTGCCACTGTAGCCCCAGCATTGCCCAGGCTCTCTTGATGAGTGTGTGCCAAAGGGCTGAGTCCCCACTACCATCCTCAGGCTGGGCTCTGGGCCCACAGGGCAAGGGCAGGTGGGGGCACCTTCAGATGGGTGATGGGCTATGGAGGCACATGGGCCCTTAGGTTTGGGTAAAGATTGATGCAGATCCTTTGGGACGGTGTAATCTGTCTGTAGCAAAAACTGCCCCTGGCTTTTCTGTCATTTCCTCCTTGTCCCCAGCTCCTGCTCAGCTTAGGACTCCCAGCTGAAGAGCCCAGATTGCCAGACAGGGTGCCCTAAGCACTCTGGAAGCTGGCAACAACTCTGAGCACTCAGCTCCAAGAGATGCAGACAGTGAGTAAGAAAGGGTCTCCATGCTCTGAGGCAGCATAAGGGAGAAGAGGGAGAACACCTTGGTCTTTCCCAGACTCCCAGCTCACTTCCAGTGGGCAGGTCCTCAAGGACCACGGGGTCTCTCTTTACCCCCCAAAATCTCATTGGCAACCAAGGCAGTCAGAACGTAGGAGCACAGTTTGAGCCATGGCCCCTGAGTGTGCACCCTTCTTAGCCTGATCTGTGCATCCCCACACCATGTACACTCACACCTTTGTGCCTTTGTGTCCCTCTCTTCTTTACATGAAGCATAGTATGCAAGGTGCCCTATAGAACAGTCCCTGCTCTCAAGGAAGCTTCTAGTTCAGTGGTTTGCTATGGTCGCTTGAATAATGGCCCCGAATATATCCCAGTCCTAATCCTTGTGACCTGTGGATGTTGTAGGTCATATTGCAAAAGGGCCTTTGCAGGTGTGATTAAGGATCTTGAGATGGGGAGACTATTGTAGGTTACGTGGGGGGGGGCTCCTACACTTGATCAAAGGGTCCTGTGACAGGGAAGCAGAGGGAGATTTGCCCAAAAAACAAGGCCATGTGACTGTGCAAGCAGAGCAGATTTAGGTGCTGCCTTGCTGCCTTGTAGATGGAGAAGGGCCAGGAGCCAAGGAACACACAGAATATAGCTCTAGAACCTGAAAAGACAGGAAAAGCATTCTCTCCTGGAACCTCAGGAAGGAGTGTGTTCTGGAAGGGCCAATATTAGAAAAATTCTTCTGGGGATTAGAAGGTGGTGGAGCAGAGAGACACTGTCATTTCACAGAAGGTAACGGTAAATTAGACCGACTACCATAATGCGTGGACTGTCATAAGGACACTCCTGGGTACTGTGTCCCCATTGCCTGTCTGGGTATCTCCTGCTGCACATTCAGGGCTGGGGTTGGGGGCCGACTCTGGTCTGCAGAGACTGTAGGTCCCAGCTGACACCCCGTCACTTAGACCAAGATTGACTTTAAGCCTGGGACCAGAGCACTGAGGGCTTCAAGAAAGGACTCAGGACTCACTCCTGCACCTACTGGAATACTGGGGTACCCACAGAAATCCTACAGCACTAGGTCTCCAGGACGAAGGTTGGGAGAGACAAGGTCAAATGGGATGGGGGCAGAGGAGGGGGAGGGGTCACATCCACCAGGCACAGTTACGGGCTCCCAGCCCCTCTCAGGATGAGCAGGGCTGATTTCAGGCAACTCTGGCTGCTGCCACTTACTCTCTGGGTGGTCCTGGCAACTCCCCTCATGTGTCAGGCCTCAGTTTTGCTTCCAGAGAGCACGCAGGTCACTGTGAGCCACAGACTGCTGGGCGGACTCGAGAGCTGGCATTGCAGGGGCCTGGCAGGGCCCTGGGCAGCTATAAGGCCCCCTAATCCGTCACTCTGCCACTTCCCCAACCTGAGCTTCGAAGAGTGGCCCTGGGAATGGGACCATTTCAGAGAGGCGCTCAGCGCCCCTGCCCTTACCTCGCTGGGCAGGAAGGCCATAGCTGGCACCTTCCCTTGGTCCACCCTCTTGTCTCCTGCCTCCCTCTGCTTCAGCCCTCTGTCTTGCTCTGTCCCTCCTGATCCTGAGTGAGCATCTCTGGGTGGCTGTCTCCACTGTTCAGGGCATAAGGCTGGGGTGGGCCTCTTATGACTATAAAGGGGCTGGTTCTGGGAGAGGCTCCAGGAGAATCAGGTGGAAAGTGGGGCTTCTGTGCAATCAAGGCTGGGACTCAGAGCTCGATTCAGACCCAGAACTGGGAGCCCAGCTGCCAAAGGAGCCCCAACACCACTGTCACCAGACAGTGTCTCTGCTGGGTGTGAGCATGCCTCAGGTGTGTCACCTGCAGTGTCCAGAGGCTTTCAGGCCTGTCTAGAGTTTCCAAACGCCCACCTGCCCAGCCACCAAGAGCCAGTGTTTTCCTGATTCAGTGAATGTGGTCAGTGCAGCCCTCACTACAGACCCTGAGACCACAACATCCTCTAAGTCCCTGACCCCGTCTGTACAAAATGTCTGAGCATGGGGACACCCAGGAATATGATGCCCAGGCAGATGATTATAAGGGAAATCAGGAGCACTATTCTCTATGGGCTTGGGGCCTGAGTAGGGCCAGCTCTGGTGGCTTCGGGGTAACCATCCTGAGACCATGAGTGCTGAACTGAAAGGGGGACAGAGCGGTGAGAAGGGTGGAGCCAGGCTCCGAATGGAAGTCTAGCTCCGCCCCTCCTGGACTTTGTGACCTGGGACAAGTCACTCAGCATTTCTGTGGGTCAGACCCCCCTTGGTAAAGATGGGATAATAAGAGCACCTAAAAATACAGTTACTGGGAGGATTAAAACAGTGAAAACATGTAAAGTTCTTAGTCTAGCAACTGACCCAGAGAAAGGACACAATAAAATTATCTATCATTATTATTATTAAATAACAAGGATGACAAGTGGAGAAATTGGGCTTCTCCACATTGTCACAGGCACTGACACAAGGAGGGCATCTTTACTAGCTGGTAAAACCGGTCAGTGTTGACCAGACAACATTTGGGAGGGGTGTCACCATGTCCTCCGGCACTCCTGCAGCTGAGTGAGCAGCCCAGGAGGGTCTCATGGATGGGGTGCAGCCAGCAGTCCCACAGGGTCGGGTAGGCAGTGGGGAGGGACGATGGACGGGAGTCCAATAGGCCTCTCCAGCCCTTTTCGCTTAAGATTGGAATTGCTGGGCATTGCTCTGGAGAAGAAAGGTCCTGACATCCTTGAGACGAGGACGCAGGGGAAATGCATGGGCACCACGTTGAGTATCGTCTGGAAGCTCATGAGCTCCAGATCTCCACGCCTTGGGCATTCCTCTCGGCAGATGCCCGGAGAGGGCTCTCTGACCCACAGTCCCAGGGGCAACTGTCAAGGGCAAAAGCAAGACCCCAGCCCACGGGGAGCATCCCTGTGCCCTGCTTACCATGTCCCTGGGCGGACAGCACGTCAATGGCAGCTGGCTGCAGTGATGGACAAATTCACAAAAAGTATCCAGTTTTCCCTGAAAAGCAGATGTGGTTGTGAGGAAGCTACAGGCACAGACGCTGCCCCCAGATGGGTGGTGTCCCCTCTGTCTCCCATGGCTTCCCAGGGCTGTGTCCCCACAAACTGGCTAAGACAGCACTGCGGCCATCACCTGGGCAGGGGGCTTAAAAGCCTTCTGTGTGTGTTGGGAGCTCGTCACTGTGGGTCACAGATAGTTTTGTTTTCTGGAACAAATCAGTACTTTGGGTGTAGGAGGAGACGTCGGGGCTACTTTTGAAAAAAGTGTCCAAGTTTGGAGGAGATATGCAGTAGCCAAGGAGAGGTCTTCAAGGAGAAAGGTGAGGGGGGCATGGGGACTGGGCAGTAGCTTGAAGAAGAGGGAAGAGGGCCTGCTTTTGGGGGGCTCAGAGGGAGAAGGCAGGGAAGAGACCCAGTCCCTGCTCAGGGGGAAGGGTCCTGAAATGGGGGGGAAAGAGAGAGATGAGGAAACTAAAAAACCGGTGAAAACGTGGACGTGGTGTGGGCGGAAGGTGGGGTCGGGCCTGCGGCAGGAACGAGCCCGTGGCAGGTGCTTCCTCCCTCTCTGGAAGGTGAGCTCTGGCTTCTCCGTGCCCTCACACTGACTCTCAGGGGAGCTGTGGGGCCCACCCTCCGGCTGCCATTTGAAGCTCCCAGGAGGACCAATGGATCCCACAGCGACAGAGGCAGGACCGGGGAAGGAAGGCAAAGCTGAACCCAGAGATGGTGGGGTCTTTCTTCCTCACCTGCCACCTGGGGCCCTCTTCATCCCTTTCATCTCTTAGCCCCCTGCCAGCTGATGTCTCAGTCACCTGGGGGAGCGAAGTGTCCTCAGGCCCCCTCCTCCATGTGGCCCTTGTCACCCCATCTCAGGGGCCTCAAGGACAATGCAGTGAGCTCTCTCCCTCCCTCACTGAGCAGACAGGAGCCATAGGCACTCCCGGGTAGTTTAATGCTGGTAAGATCTTGTCTCAGAAATAGTTGTTGCTGACCCGCATGAGGTTATTGGTAATTTGGTTTGTTTTCACTCATCCAGTCACTGGCCAGTGAAATCCAGGCCTCTGCTGAAGGTGATGACAACCTCTGTGAGAACTAGGGACTGTCCGGCTGTGAGCCAGCCACCAACATCAAGAATCCTGGGCCCGTTCCAAGGGGGAGACCCTGGTGCTGGGACCCACATGGTCAAAGGCTAGCACCCATAAACTCATCTCCACCCAGCCAGGACTTTGAAGTCCAGGCCTCTGCTGCAGGAGGCCTGCAGGCTTCGTCCCACCGCCCAGCTTGGAGGGCATTGTGTCTCCCTTCCTAAGGGCACTTCTCACCTGCAGCAGCCTTATCCTGTCTTCTTGGCACCCACAGCAAGGGATAATCACTGTGGTATATATCCCTGCACGGGGCATGGCTTCTAGAGAGAAAATTATTGTCTGAGTCCTTGTCTGGCAGCTCCTGGGTGCAGACACATGACATCTGTTGCCTGGGCTCCTGTCAAGTACTGGCCAGTCAGCAAATGTTTGTTGGAGAATCAAGGACAAATGAGCAGCACCTGGCACAGTAAGAGAGTGGCCTCCATGTGAAAACCACACCAACTCCTTTTGGTTTACAAAGATGACTCTTTTCCAAATATCAACAAACTCTATCCTGTCCCCTTGGTTCCTGGCAGCCACCCTTGTAGGAGAAGCTGGGCGTGAGGCTGTGCCATGTGACGGAGGCGGGCAGGGGTGTGGGCATTAGCAGGTGACAGGGCTGTATTCACCCGACTCTGGCACATCCAGCCTCCCCAGGCCACACTGCAGCCAGTGTAGACGTCAGCCTGGGCAGTGACCCTGTTTCCCACCAGATCTCAGGCCCAGGTCCCCCTGCCTCGGGACATGGCACCCCTGCTCTCACTACTTCTTATGGGCCCTGGCTTGGGCCCCTACCCCGGGTCAGCCCCAGCCTCCTCAACTGACCCTTGTTCCCTGTGCTCACCTGGGCTGTGCCGCCGTGAAAGCTCAATGCCCGGTAAGCATCCCTCCACCCTCCTCAGCTCCCCAGTCCCTAAAGGCCAACCCTGCCAAGACCCTCACCCTGACATAAGACAAGGATAAAGACCAAGGAAATGGAGCCCAGCATACATCAGAGCCCGAGGAGTGGGACCAGGTACCTGAAACCTGGTGGTCTGTGGGCAACAGGTTCCACCTCCCTGGGCCTCAGGTTCCTCAGTTTTCAAAGGGTAATTGATACGTCAATGTAGAGTCAACAGGGAGACAGGCAGACTAAGGCCCCTGGTCCCTGGTAGAGGTCCCACCTGGGAGTTTTCAGCAGCAGCCCTGACATCATATGAAGACAAGAGAACACTCCCCACACCCCTCCTCCCCTCTCCTTCCCTCCCACCCAGGGCTAGTCTCTGTCCTTGTCATTGTAAGGACACCTGCCATGCCCTCATTTACCCTTAATGCTCCCCAGGAACCAATACCAGACCAGACACCACATGGTGAGCTCCTGTGGGCAAGGGAGGCGGCTGCTTCATTTCTGCCCCTCTGTGCCCAGCACAGGGCCCTGCACATCCTGGTGACTTAGTGATGACTGATGAAGGAATGACAGAAGGCACCAGAGATGGACAGGGATCTCTGCTGTTTTCAAAGGTGCAGCTGCCCCCGAGGTTAGCATCCTCCCCACCAGCATCCTTCTCCCTTTGGACCATCAGTGCCCTTGCAGGCCGCTCTTCGTCCCCCAACAGAGGAGACTCCTGGGGCCTTGGTCCACCTGAGTCCTTCGGTAGCCTGACTGCTGTGGGGCAGCCCTGGTCTCAGGAGGTCTGGGATTCCTTTTCCCCAGGGGCTGGGACAGCCCAGAGGCCACCTCCCTGTGAAGGTGAAAGCACGAAGCAGGTGGCCCCGTAGAAGCCCAGGCTGTGTCTATGCTCAGGATGGGAGGACAGAGTCTGTGCCTTGTTTGCTGGTGAGAGGACCCCAGAGCTGATGGAACCTGACCACAGGCCGGATCATGGGGCAGGTGTGTGCCCAGTCACTCGGGGTTAGTGAGGGCTGGACACAGGCTGTGCAGGCTGTGCTGGACACTCATCCTCTTGTAGCAGCAGATGCAGACAAGCAGCAACAGGAACAGGAATAGGAACAGGGCCGAGATAAGCACAGGGCACCAGAGAGATAAGCACAGGGAACCAGAGAGGATTACTGGAAACCGGGCTCTGTATGACAACCGTGGGCACTGAGGTCTCCTCGTCGAAGAGCTCCTCAGGCTCTGTGGTCTCCTTATCTGGGACAACTGTAATCTCTTGGTGACCTAAGAGACAGGATAGACACAGTTCCTGCACTTGGCTCAATCTGTAGCCCTAGCTCTCCTCACAGTAATGGCTTTGCACTTTAGGCATTTGATGTTCCTCAAATACAGGCAGCAGGGGTAAGGGGAGCCCATCCCCAGGCACCGTGAGATTGACCTCTGCAATGAGGGCTGACCAGGCAGTGAGGAGCCCTGCATGGGGTCAGATGCCCTCAAGACCAGGAGCGAAGTGACCAGGAATGGCTGTATGGTGGCACCATCCTGACTCCTCTGTATGTACACGGTATGTTGGCTTCACCCGGAAAAGCTGCCTGGAGCAAAGGTACCAGCCCTGGGGCACACCATCTCCCACATCCTGCCCTCCTCAGCAGAGCCTGGGCCACCGCGGAACCCTAAGCACCTCGCGGGATTGTCAGCCAGGGCAGGTGCGGAGGATGCCCTGAGCCCTCCCAGAGACAGACATGTGCTGCGCCCGTGAAGGGGGCAGTCCACCTTCTGGACTCCTCATGGTAGCGACACCTGCCCAAAAGGCCCCCTAACCTAAACACTTACTGTGCAGCCTTAAGAAAATATGTCCTGGGCAAATTATTTTTTCTCCAGTCACTGAGTCAGGTGGTGTAGCTGAAAGACAATCACATGAAAAGAAGGTCAGTGGACCTGTCCACGCATCCACCCCTCCCCTTCTGCATGCCCTTGGAAGCAGAGTTACCACTTTAGCAGAAGCAGCTTCACTTCTCTGCCTTCTTCTGACACCTACTGTGCACCAGGCACTGTCAGGGCTCTGGCGTTTAGTGGGAACAAGGCACGCAGAGGCCCTGCTCTCAAGGACCTGACATTTGTGGGACTGGAGAAGGAGACAGACAATAAACAACAAACAGTGAACAAAATAAATGCCAGAGTGAAAAGTGCAGTGACATCAATAAGTAAGGGACAGGATAGAGAAGGGAGGGGAAGGGACAGCTGCTTAGGAGCAGGTGACCTGTCCTGTCTTTTAGAGACTGAATTTCTGTTTAAGAGAAAGTGAAATATTTATACAGGACATGATGGAATGTCTGGGATTTGCTTCACAATAATCAATGGTGAGAATATCAGCAAAACCAGATTGGCCAGGATTGATAATTACTGAAAGTAGGGGAAGGCTGCTTCAAGGGCATTATACGATTTTTGCTACTTTTGTGTATTATTGAAAATTCCCATTAAAGATAAGGTCTCTGTGAGGCGGTGTTCCTGGAGCTGAAAGCAGATGAGGGGAAAGGCAGGGAAAGGCAGGGAAAGGTCTGGGGAAGAGGGTCCGGGCTGTGGACACCTGTTTCGTGGCCTGAGTCATAAGTAGCTGAGCTTGTTGTGGGAAAGAGGTGAGTGAGGAGAGGGGGCGGGGCCTCGTGGGCCCTGGGAAGGGGTTTGGGCTTTATTCTAAGTTCAGTGAGCCTGTCGCGTGGCTCGCCAGGTTCAGGTACGTTTGGACCCAGAGGTAGCAGGGCCTGCAGGTGGCCTGGATGTGGGATGAGAGCAAAGAGGAGCCAAGGGCGACGTGCCCGTTAGTGAGCAGAGCGCCTGGGCGGGTGGTGGTGACATTTAGGGACACAGGGAAGCCTGAGGGGAGCAGGGCTTCTGGGTTCCTGCTTGTTCTGTAATTTTATGGGATCTGGGAGGTGGCACTCCGGAGGCTAGGACAGTCCGTAACTAGTAGCTGTGGATCCTTCTCTCTCCTGAGCCCTAAAACTTCTCACACCCTGACTGTGGCCACAGGTCAGGCCTGTTCTGCACAGATGGTCCCCTTCCAGGTGACCAGCTTTTGGCTAGAACTCAGTTCTCAGATTAGCTACGAACTTCTGAACTGTGTTCCCCTTCATTGGTGCTGATATAGAAACTAATCACCAGTTATGTTTAGGGGGAAGGATTTGTGTCTGAGGGGTAGGGTGATTGGGATTAGTGTGAAGAAAAATCACAAGGAAATGTGGTGTAATTTCCATAGTATTCACAGAGCAGAGAGATTGAGGTGATGTAGGCACCTCATATACTGAGGGCCAAGGAAGGCATGGTTGGCTGCAGAGGAGCTTTCTTATTTTTCTTTTAATTGAAGTATAGTTTTTTTTTTATAATATTATACTAGTTTCAGGGGTATAGCATAGTGATTTAAAATTTTTAATAGATTATACTGCATTTAAAGTCATTATAAAATATTGGCTCTATTCCTTGTGCTGTGCAATATAACCTGTAGCTTATTTATTTTATGCATAGCAGTTTTTAACCTCTTAATCCCCTACCCCTGGATCTTGCTCCTCCCTGCTTCCCTCTTCCCGTTGGCAAACACTGGTTTGTTCTCTACATCTGTGAGTCTGTTTCTGTTTTGTGATATTCAATCACTTGTTTTATTTTTTAGATTCCATGTGTAAGTGATAACACAACAGTATTTTGTTTCTGTGACTGACTTATTTCACTTAGCATAAATACCCTGTAAGTCCATCCTTGTTGTTGCAAATTATGGAATTTCATTCTTTTTTATGGCTGAGTAATATTTCCTGAGCAATATATACCACATGTTTTTTACCTCTTCATCTGTGATGGACACTTATGTTGCTTCCATATCTTGTCTATTATAAATAATGCTGCTGTGAATGTTGAGGTTCATGTATCTTTTCAAATTAGTGTTTTTTTTTCTTCAGATATATATCCAGTAGTGGAATTGCTGGATTATATGGTAATTCTATTTTTACATTTTTGAGGAATCTCCATACTGTTTTGTCTAGTGGCTGCACCAATTTTTGGTGCAGTACATTCCCACCAACAGTATACTGGGGTCCCCTTTTCTCCACATCCTGGCCAACACTTGATAAGAGCCATTTTGACAAGTGTGAGATGATATCTTATTGTGGTTTTGACTTGCATGATTAGTGATGTTGAACATCTTTTTTATATACCTGTTGGCTATCTGTATATCTTCTATGGAAAAATGTCTATTCAGGTCTTCTGCCCATGTTTTAACCGTTTTTTTGGATACTGAAGTGTTTGAGCTATTTATATATTTTGGATATTGACTCATCAGTCATATCATTTGCAAATATTTCCTCCCATTCAGTAGGTTATCTTTTCATTTTGTCAGTAGTTTCTTTTGGTGTGCAAAAGGTTATAAAGTTAATTTGGCCCCATTTGTTTATCTTTGATTTTGTTTCCTTTGCCTTAGGCAACAGGTCCAAAAAGGTATTGCTACAATTTGTGTCAAAGAATATTCTGCCTATGTTTTCTTCTAGGAGTTGTATGGTTTCAGGTCTTATATTTCCATCTTCAATGCATTTTGTTAATTGGAGTATAGTTGCTTTACAATGTTGTGTTAGTTTCTGCTGTATAGCAAGGTGAATCAGCTATCTGTATACATACATCTGCCCTTTTGTGTATTTCCTTCCCATTTTGGTCACCACAGAGCACTGAGTAAAATTCCCTGTGCTATACAGTCAGTTCTCATTAGTTATCTATTTTATACATAGTAGTGTATATATGTCAATCCCAATCTCCCAATCCATCCCACCCTGCCCCTTCACCCCTTGGTACCCATACATTTGTTCTCTACATCTGTGTCTCTATTTCTGCTTTGCAAATAAGTTCATCTATACCATTATTCTAGATTCCACATATATGTGTTAATATACAATATTTGGTTTTGTCTTTCTGACTTACCTCACTCTGTATGACAGTCTCTATGTCCATCCACGTCTCTGCAAATGGCACAATTTTGTTCCCTTTTATGGCTGAGTAATATTCCATTGTTTATATGTACCACATCTTCTTTATCCACTCCTTGTTGATGGACATTTAGGTTGCTTCCTTCTCCTGTCTATTGTAAATAGTGCTGCAATGAACATTGGGGTGCATGTTTTGTTTTTTTTGTTTGTTTGTTTTGTTTTTTTTTTTTTGGCGGGACGCAGGCCTCTCACTGTTGTGGCCTCTCCCGTTGTGGAGCACAGGCTCTGGATGCGCAGGCCCAGCGGCCATGGCTCATGGGCCCAGCTGCTCCTCGGCATGTGGGATCCTCCCAGACCGGGGCACGAACCCGTGTCCCCTGCATTGGCAGGCGGACTCTCAACCAATGCGCCACCAGGGAATCCCGTGCATGTATTTTCTGACTTATGGTTTTCTCCAGGTATATGCCCAGGAGTGGAATTGCTAGGTCATATGGTAGTTCTATTTTTAGGTTTTTAAGGAACCTCCATACTGTTCTCTATAGTGGCTGTATCCGTTTACATTCCCACCAACAGTGTAAGAGGGTTCTCTTTTCTCTACACCCTCTCCAGTATCTATTGTTTTAATGCAATTTTAGATTTTTTGGTATATGGTGTGAGGAAATGTTCTAATCTCATTCTTTTATGTGCAGGGTGTCCAATTTTCCCAGCACCACATATTGAAGAGACTGACTTTTCTCTATTGTATATTTTTGCCTTCTTTGTCATACATTAATTGACCATATGTGCATGAGTTTATTTCTGGGATCTCTCTACTCTTCCATTGATCTATATGTCAATTTTTGTGTCATTACTCTGCTGTTTTGATTACTGTAGCTTTGTGGTATTGTCTGAACACAAGGAACACAATACCTCTAGCTTTGTTCTTTTTTCTCAAGATTGCCTTGACTATTAGAGTTTTTGTGTAGTTACATACAAATTTTAGGATTACTTATTCTATTTCTGTGAAAAATGTCAGGGATTTTTTCCCTAGGTATTGCATTAAATTTGTAGATTGCTTTCAGTAGTATGGACATTTTAACAATATCAATTCTTCCAATCCATGAACAAGACCTTTCTTTCCATTTATGTGTATTTTCTTCACTTGGCTTCATCAATGTTTTATAGTTTTCATGTATAGGTCTTTCACCTTCTAGGTTAAGTTTATTCTTAGGTATTTTATTCTTTCTGATGCAATTGTAAATGGGATTGTTTTATTAAATTCACTTCCTGATATTTTATTATTAGTGTACAGAAATGCAAGAGATTTCTGTATATTAATCTTGCATCCTGCAACTTTATTGAATTCATTTATTAGTTTTAATAGTTTTTTTGGTGAAGTTTTTTGTATCATCTTCTGTATATAGTATCATGTCATCTTCAAATAGTGACAGATTTACTTTTTCCTTCCAATTTGGATGTCTTTTATTTCTTTTTCTTGTCTGATTGCTGTGCCTAAGACTTCCAATATATGTTAACTAGAAGTGGTAATAGTGGGCATCCTTGATTTTTTTCCTGATTTTAGAAGAGAAGCTTTCAGCTTTTCACTGTCAAGTGTTATGTCAGCTGTGGGTTTGTCATAAATGGCTTTTATGAAGTTGAGATATGCTCCCTCTATACCACCTTTGATAAGAGTTTTTTTAAAAATCATGAATGGATGTTGAATTTTGTCAGATGCTTTTTCTGTGTCTACTGAGATGGTCATGTGATTTTTATCCTCTTTTTTGTTGTTGCTGTTGTTAGGGTGGTGAGTTACATTCATTGATTTGTGGATATTGAACCATTTTTTGCGTCCCTGAAATAAATCCCACTTGATCATGGTGTTGATCCTTTTTTATATATTGCTGAATTCAGTTGGCTAACATTTGGTTGAGGTTTTTTGCATCTATATTCATCAGAGATATTGGCCTGTAATTTTCTTTTTCTGTAGTGACCTTGTTTACTTTTGGTATCAGGGTAATGGTGACCTTATAGAGTGATTTTGGGAGTGTTCCCTCCTCTTCAATATTTTGAAATAGTTTGAGAAGGATAGGTATTAGCTCTTCTGTGTAAGTTTGGTAGAATTCCCCTGTGAAGCCATCTCATCTTGGACTTTTGTTTGCTGGGAGTTTGTTGATTACATATTCAATTTCAATACTAGCAATCAGTCTGTGCAGCTTATCTATTTCTTCCTGATTCAGTCCTGGAAGATTATATGTTTCTAGACATTTATCCATTCTTTCTTGGTTGTCCAATTTGTTGGCTTATAACTGGTTGTAGTATTCCCTTATGACTTTTTGTATCTCTGTGATATCAATTGTGATTTCTCCTCTTTCACTTCTTATTTTTTTTTATTTCGGTCCTCTCTCTTTTTTTCTTGATGAGCCTGGCTAAAGGATTATCCATTGTCTTTATCTTTTCAAAACAGGTCTTGATGTGCTGGGGGATTGATTACTTTGTGGCTTTGCATATGAAGGGAGAGGTTACCAGGCTTCCATCCAGGTCTCTCCCTCCACTTGTCCACTTTGCCTCTATCCTTATAGTGTCTACAGTGAGTGGGCAGCAAGGGCTTTGACGGCTTGGTTGGATGAAGGGAATGCAGTGTGTTGTGTGATATTTCTTCCTTGGAGGCACCAAGTGGGTTACTTACCATAGACTTTGCTGAAGCCCAACTCCTATTTGCAAACAATTTCATCCTTTCTTTTTTGATCTATGTCAGATGCAAAAAAATGTCACTTTGTAGGCTTCTGCAAGGGTAACATCCAAAGGTCTGTGTTAGGAGGGGTGAGTGCTGTCTTCCCTCTGATCTCACAGTTACAGAAGGTCATCCAAAACTGAACTCCCAAGTGACTACTATGAGGAAGCAGCTCTGTCTGAACCAATATCTGTGTACCTCCTGTGCCCGATCCTCTCCTGGTGTCACTGAGGGTCCACTCTGAGGCTGCTGGACTGGGCTTTGAGCACTCAGGTTGCTGCTACAAACCTCTCTGAACTGTTGAGCACATTAAAAGACACCCAGTCTCCTAGCCTCCATAAGGGCAAACCCAGGCCCTGAAGTACCACAGTCTTCCCTAAGAGGTACAGGCAGTGCTCTCCACCATAAGTGAAAGAGGAACCCAGACAGCACAGGCTGAAGACAGTCCTGACCCTTGTCTGAGCTGAGCACACAAGCCTGGGTGTCTGTGGGGCTTTCTGACACTAGGGGGTCTGCTCCTCCTCCGTGTCTCTCTCTCTGCCTATGGCAGGCTGGAGACCCCAGGAGCAAGGCCAGGACCTGGGTGAGGCATGGAGGAGGCGAGGACCCTGCCCCGGAGAATCCCCCATGGCAGGCGACGTCCTGTCTCAGCTGTGGGTCTGAAGTCTGCAGTGCGTGCTCTGCCCCGCCCTCTTCCTGCCCCTCCACGGGCCTCACACATCCCCCCACGCCCACCACAGAGGTTCGCCAAGCACCTCCTTCTGTCAGGGTGGGAGACACTGATAGGCAGTTCTGGGCCATAGGGGCTCCCAGGCCTCTGGGTCCCCACTGGTGCTTCCTGACAACTGAAACAAATACTAGGGGATCCAGAGAGGGCAGCTAGAGTGCCTGACTTCTGGGGAGCTGGCCAGGAGAAAGGCAGGTCTTCCTACTGCTAGCCCAAGGTCCAACTCTGTCTCCTGGTCAAGGTCAATTAATTACTTGAGGTCAGTTAACTCTGAGGGACATGCTTCAGAAATGCCAGCACAACCTTGGACCTGGCAGTCCTGATTCCACCTGCTTCAAAGCTTCATGCAGTTTCCATCAGATCAAGGCTAAGTTTGCAAATTCTCTGCTTTGAGGCAATTAGATTCTTGGGCTGTAGGCTGAAGCTGGCCTGCTAATATGTTTTGATAGGCTTTTGGAAGCAGAAAGCTCCCATAGAGGACCTGGCAGTCCCGGCCTCATGGTGAAGGTTGGACCCAGCCTCCTCTTCCACGTAGCTGACAGGAGGGAGGGCGGCAGCCGAGGGCAGGGCCGTCTGATAGCCCAGCGCACAGCCCGTGCCGCATCCTCAGGAGCAGCGCACGCTGCCCTCCGCCTGGACACCCTCCTTCCTCCTTGTGTCTCCTGCTGCCTTCAGCCCCGCTCGGGTGCTGCTTCACCTCTGCAGCAGAGCCCCCTGTGCCCCAGGCAGTGCCGCTCCCAAAGGGGGGCTTCTGAACTCCGGCAAGTCTCCAAAGTGGAAGGCAGGGTGATGGTTTCAATATTTCAGCAAAAGAGACTTCCAGGTCAAGGATTTTTGCTTTGTCCAGAAAGCTGCTCCTTTTGCTTCCCAAACCCCTCCCCCTGCACCCCAATTCCTCCAACAGTATCAACCACAGGAAGAAAAGGAAGTCACAGGAAGGTCTATAATAGGCTTGCAGGGCTGCATGTCCCACGTACAGTCCACTGCCCACCAGCTCTCAGGCAACAGACCGACGAACAGTCCCGGGAAGGGAGATGGATCCTTTCTGGAACAGAGAGCTTTCTCTCTGGAAGAAAAGTTGTACACCAGGCCAGCCGGGGGCTCCAGAGAGAGGAGCTGGGAAGGCAGGCGTCTCCCTGAGAAGGCTGGTGGAGCTGAGCATGAAAAGGGCATCTAGCCTGCCTGAGACTGACACAGGTGCACAGGTGGATGTGACCTGCCCTGGGGTGTGCGGGTCTGGGAGCACCACATGCTGCTTGGGACAGTCACTTTGAGAGAAACTGGACACTGACCAATCCCTAGACCAACTGTGACCAGGGATTGTCTGGGAAGGCAGATGAGGGGACTTTCTGGGGGCAAATGTAGTGCTGTGACTCTCCATGGGGTTTGTGGTTACCATGGTATTGCGTGCATCTGTCAGAACTCATCAAATGATACACTTAAGTTTGCTGAATTTCAAAAAGAGAAATCTTAACAAAAATTGTTTCCAAATTCAAGATATGTGGTGCGGTAGCCTGATGACTGTAATTTATTTTGGAATGCATCAAAAAACCAGATGGACTGATGAAGACAGTGAGACAGAGAAAGAGAGCTGGCTAGATGAATATGAAGAATACAGTCCGATATTAAGTGCAAATCCAGGTGGTGGAGGTAGGGGTGCCCACTGTACAATTGTTTCCACTTTGCTGCAGGTTTGAGATCACCCATAATAAAAGTTTGAAAGAAAAAGAATTTACTGATCAATAAAAAGAAAGACATGGACGCAGCCAAGCAGAAGTCATGGTTCCTACTGGGTGACAAGTGACGAATGACAGGAACAGAGCAAAGGCTGTGGGAAGCCAGGGGGCAAGCTGACCAGGAAAGACTTTGGGGTTGAGGCGCTCTGAGAGTGAAGTCTCAAAGGCTGGGTAGGCTGGATCCTGTAAAGCTGAGGAAGGTTTTTCAGGGAAGGCCGGTCCCCCCAGCCCCCAGCCTCTGCAGCAGGTGGGCTTAGAGCAGAGGCTGGAGCTTGGAGGGTCTGGTTGTCTGGCTCAGGGGCCTCAGCCTCCATGGTCAGGCTGGGCTAAGGAAGTGGCCTTCTCTGCCCCTCGGGCCCTCTGCAGAGGATGGGCTGGAGCACAGGCCTGTAGGCAGGGAGGCCAGCAGAGGCCTCTGCCTAGTCCTGGAGGGAGGCCGAGAGGCTGAAGAGGCCACGTGCCTTATGCTCCCCACTCTCGGCTTCCTCACACCCGGCCCACTGACTTACTCAGGACGACAGCCTGATGAACAGCTTCTTCTACTTCATTTGGGGTCCAGGTTCGTGCCTTGAGCTTTCCCTCCAAGTGACAGTCATGCTGTGTGGCAGCTTTTGACAAGATGACATCAGTTGTAAAGGTGAGAGCAGCAGTGCTGGGCCACGCCTGCAGAGGGTGTGCGGTGGGCACCTGTCACCTCAGCTGGGCCGCCACAGGGCATGAATGACAATGGGCATCTTCCTCTATGGTTTGACAGGCCTGTGTACGTCCCAGGGACATAATCAGAGAATTGAAGCTGTCAGGGTGTTGCACGGCTCAGACGTGACACCAGAGAAGCAGTGACCCATGTCCCCACTTCGCACTGCAGGTCACAGAGTGGATTCAGGAGGAGTCACACGGCCGCCACCCACAGCGCACTCAGCTGGAGACGCTTTCATCCTGGTGGTTCTTTCACCACCTCCCTCCCCACCTTAGGCTCAGCCCGGGGGTGGGGGCAGCACCAGGGGTCAGTGACGGAAGTGTTAGTGCCAGCTCCTGCTGGGGAGGGCCACCGGCTTCCTGATCCTGTGCCAGTCACTGTGAGCTCCACTGTTTCTAAGTCTCACTGCAGACCTGACAGTGGGTGTTGCTGTTTCTACTTCTTGGCGACAAAAGGGGAGCTCGCAGGTGCTCAGCATTTTGTGCTGGTTTCAGGCCCGTGGGCAGCAGAGCTCGGATATAAACACTGCTCTGTGTGACCCCATGGCCTATTGCACTGTAGCCTTGCAGTTCAGAGCACGGCGGCCAGGCCCAGCTTCCTGGGTCTGCGTCCAGCTGCATCCAGCTGTGTGCTGTTACCAGTGGGAGCGTGTGCTTATCCACCTACCTCAGTTCCACAAATCCCAGTGATGTGGACGTATGAGCCGGCACGCACCGAGCTCGCTGAGAGAGAGGGCTTCTTCCAGAAAAGCAACTGCACAGGATCCTCCCCACACTGATGCAGGGACCCTTCCGGGGGAGAGAGGGCATCCTTGTCAAGTTCCAGATCTCAGGGAGATGCCGACCCCGTTGAACTAGTGGGTGTAGTGTTGGCTGTGAGTATTTGTTGGATGTCTTTGTCAGACTTGAACCGTGTCCAACTTTTCTCTTCATCCGTTGAGATAACCATGTTTTCCTTCTCCATCTTCCTGATGTGGTAAATTACATTGATATTTCATATACAGAATCAGACTTGCATTTCTGGCTTCTTACCTAATTAGTTTTGATGTATTATATTTTTTATGTGTTGTTGGATTTCATTTGCTAAGTATAGTTGGGGGTTTTAAAGTATATATTTAATTTTTTAAAGAAATGTTTGTTTTAGTTTTATAAACTAAATTCATTTTGGTCACCTTTTTGCAATATTATGCATTCAAGTCTATACCATTATGTGGTATACTTTAAATTTATCCAGAGCTATATTTCAATTACATGTCAATAAAGCTGGATGGTAAAAGTAATTACACATGCATATCCACACACAACTCCCAACATGCATGCATCATACAATGACACACTGACTTTTATATCTGCACACTCATGTGTTGGACAGATTTCCCTAAAACCTCCTCATACACACACACATCACACACAGACACCACACTCATAGACACCACACACACATACCATACACACTCACTCCACTCAAACCACACATACGACACACACACACACAATCACACCACATACAGAAACACACCATGTACACACAACCCACAGTCACAACACCCACACACCACCGAAATGTGTCACATACACACACATAGAGCCACACACTTCTGTATAGATATGTGAGTCAGGCTCCTACCTCGTACACAGGCACAGTAAGTGTCCCCAGCCATCAGTTCCATACAGGAATTTTCCACCAGTTGGAACAGACAGTGGGGTGGCAGGGTCAGGGAGACTGATGACAGAGGCATAGGGAGAAGACACCCCATCTCCCCTCTCACGGTTAGCCCACACTCACCGAGGTAACAAGCTTTTCCAGGGACTTGAATTCGTCTATCCCATACATTTGGTCTTTTCTTTCTACAATATCATGCAGCTACAAGGGAATTGGAGATGGTGGGCACACAGCCAGGGCTTGAGGACACAGCAGATCCTGTCTAAGGAGACAGGCTCTAGCTTTCTGCTGTGTTAGACTCCAAGGGCCACATCCTGGTGTCTGCCAGCAGCCCACCCTTAGCGAGTGGAAAGCTCCTCCATCCACACCTCTGGTGTGTAGGTTTTCACAGCACTTGCTATTCATTGGCTGTGGCTATCTGTTCTCCAAGCAGTTGGGGTGGGTAGAGGGCCATCCTCTGGGGGTCTCTGGGACAGCTGGCTGCCTTTGAAAGCTTTCCCCATCTGGGCTCAAGAGTGGCACCGGGTTAGCTGAACACCTGGTTAGCTGTTCTGAATTACCTGGTATTTCTTATAGTCTTTCACACCCAGACAGTAAACTTTGGCCCCCATATCCCAAGCTTTTTCAGCCTAAGAGGGAAAAAAAGGTTTGAATAAAAATACCCCAATACATGGAGCACAAATCTGGTAATGATGGACAGGACTCACTTCGCTCTTAGTTTCCTGTAATGTCATTGGCAGCAGTGGTCCAGTGGTCAGAGTGATAATCAGGCTGGAAGCACTGCTATCTGAAGAAGAAGCAGGGAGTGGCCTGGTCAGCAAGGCACCTGGAGTGACCTGCCTCAGGCTGCCAGGCCCACAGCACTGCTCCCACACCTCCTCCTCCTGCGGAGAGGCCACCCTGACCTGAGTACCCACCACCCAGAGCACCGGGAGGGAGAAGGGGCCTCAGCCCAGGACCCGCTTGACAGACGAGGAGCCTGAGACCGGATCAGAGCCCTTCCTAGTGGACCTTCACTATGGGCAGGTGGCACAGCCTTTGCCCTGAAAGGCAACTGCAGCTACTTCACTGGACGAGGACAAGCCTCTCAGGTGAGCACAGGGAGGAGCAGCTGACCGACTGCACACGACATCCCGTTGTGTCCGGGGGGCAGTGGGCTCTGTCTTGGGCGGCACCGGCAGGCACTCCTGCTGTCTCTGTGGGTTCTGCTATTCCGAACTCGAGGTCAAGGTGCTCGGGCAGCAGCCCCCACCCAGCTCCCCGCATTTCCTCAGCAGCCCATGCATCCTTCCTGACAAGGGCTGCAACCCTACAGTCTCGATGCAGCTGGTCTGGGCCAAGTACAGCCATTTCCACAGTCGGAGGCACAGTCAAAGGATGAGAGTCAACCAGAGGAAAGAGGCTCAAGGGAAAGGAGGAAGAGCCAGAGCTGTGGTGGACAAAGTGTGGGCAGCCAGCGGGACACCAAGGTCTCTGTTCCCTAAACTGAACCCCGTCTGCTCGCCATCCCTGGAAGTTCTCTTTTCTTTTTCATGCAGCCCAACCATAGGTCAAGCACTTGATATCTAGTAAGAACCAGGAATGTAATGCATGATCCCATGTGGTTCTCGGAGCATCCGTGGTGATGGTTTTCCTCCTCACTGTGCAGAGGAGGAACCTGCAGCCCAGAGAGGACAAGGGACGCGCTCCAAGGTCAGCGCTAGGAATTGGCCGAGGTGGGTCTGCACCAGCCCTCGCTGAGGCCCGCGCCTAGCTCTGTCCCACCTGAGCACAGTGACGTCAGCAGGCAGCTTACCTCCTGAGTTAGCTTGTTGAATCTGCTCATTTGCCTGCAACAAAATGAAGGAAAGTTGGGGGAGGGCAGTGAGATGACCCCAAAATACTCTAAGAACTTGATAAAGCAGAAGAAAGTCTCAGAGCTGTAGGATCTGTACCTTTTTAAATCCTTCCTGCATGTGTGTGCTTCCTGTAGGTACTATATTCTGAAGTCCGCTGAGACCATCACGAATTTCATTTCTGAAAAAAAAGAATAAAGGTGGTTGAGGAGGAATGAGGGTTGACTGTTACAAAACAGACCACTTGACCTGGTGCGATTCTGCCCTGTGGAGACCTGCCTGGACCAGAGAGGACACAAGTGGCCCTGTGGTGACCTCTCTGCCTGTGTCTTTGACACTGACAGGCCTTGGTCAACGCTTCTCTGTCCCCCATTCAGTGGGTGTGGAGGATGCTGCTTTGCTGGTCCCATGGGTAGGGCCTGGCTTTCAATGTGCTCATCCGTGTCTCAGGCATGCAGACCTCAGGGGACTCAGCAAGGGTCCTGCATTGACCGTCCGTGGTGATGGGGGAGCACCCATGGATACGCACCTGTGAATTCAGCACCCCCAATGTGACTGGCGGTACTGCTGGCACCTAAGAGGTCCCTGGTGAGGGCACATCACCTTCCAACAGGCAAGGCTGAGTGTGGAAAGGTCACTGTGCTGATACCCCTGCCCTGTCCCCTCCTCTCCTACCACAGACCCCTGAGGTGGACTTGGACCCTCCAAGCCACTTCCCCCTCTGATCCGTACTAAAGCAAGTAGTCAAGCTGCTGCATTAGAGTGTAGGGCTCCTGGGCTTCATGTGCTCCTGAAGAAATAGACCATAAGCTGGATAAGAGTCCTGAGGCCTGTCCATGCAGGCAGAAGAGCAGTGACCCCAGGCTGCCATGGGGATGGGCTGTCAGCCTCTGTTAAAACAGATAGCAGGGGATGGGACTGGGACACACCAGGGTTGGGGCTTAGGTTCAGGCTAATGCAGTGTGATGTGCTGAGCAGTCACAGCAATTCTAAGGAGAACGTGCTCCCTGAAGTGTGGCTCTTGCCTTGCACAGAAGGGATTCTGATATGAGGTGCAATCTGAGAGCCCCAGGTCCTGCCCTGCCTGACCCAGCCCAGGAGCTGAGGAGGCTGTGAACCAGGTCCAGTGGAGGCCAAACCAGGCCCTGCCCACCCGAGCACAAACACCCTCTCCTCTTCCTGACACTTTTGGGAAGATTTCTGTTTTGTTGACAGCACCCCCAATTATGCTGGAGCTCTCATCTCTCCCCAGCCTTTGACCTGGGACTGAGCTTGGCCAGGCTTCACTCCTGCCTGAGCGGGCCTTTTCCTTGGGCTGCCTGCCCCATCCTTACTCCCAGCTCTGTGCACTAGGCTGCTTATGCCCTCATCAGGCCCTTTGCTTCTTAAGATTCCACCCCATTTTTCACTCCCCTGAGCCCACTCCCACTTCTGACCTTCCCTTGAGGAAGACTTCGTCACCTCCACTTCCAGAGAGGACCCCGGAGACCCTCAAGAGCCTCCCCATAGCTTCCTTGGTTCAGGCTCTGAACCCCTGCCTTGGAGGAGGCAGTGGTCCTCCTGTCCCCTACGGGCAGCTCCTCCCCTAGAGGCCCCCACCCAGCCCCCGCCTCTCTTTCTGCTACCTGCCTGACAGCCCCCCACTGACTTGCTGTCTGCCACCTCAACCCCACTCAGGTTTCTCTGAAATGCAGAAGACAGGGACACACAGAACCACGCCTTCCCCTAGCTCACCTAACAGGAAGCACAGCCCCTGCTTCTCCTGGGAGCCGGACATGGGGAGTGCTGCGTCCACGCACTGGCACCAGCACACTCCCTGGGTTCCGATCATCTGCATCATGAGCATCGGAACCTCCCGGCTACTCAGGAGCTCCATATCTTCCCACCTCCAGGGCTTTGGGCACATCGCTGGGCCCTCCTAACGGCCCACCTAGGATGCTGGTGTGTCATGCTTCCCTCCTGCACCCCAGCCCACACTCATGGGCTCCCTTGTCTCAGACCCACCAAGGGACCAAGCTCCCCTCCACTGAAGCTCCAGCACTTCAGCACTGCCCTCCCCTGCCTCCTGGCTCTGACTGTGCCTCCCCTCTTCCCCCACTGGCCCAGAGCAGAGAGTGACACACAGAGCAGGTGCCCAACACAGGCTAGTATTCACAAAGGGCCCACACATCTGCTCCACCAGGTCCCAGGCGTCCTTGCAGTGAGCCAGTTCTCAGAAAAGGGAAGAGTGCTGAGAGGACACAGGACAGGTGGAGGGCGGGGCTTAGAGGGGGCGGAGATGGTCTAGCAGCACGGGGTCTGCCAGGGCCAGCGCAGCCAGGGCTCAGTGGGAGCCATGGAGCCGGGGCTGGGGGTCATAGTGGACCCTGAGGGGAGCCCAGGACGGCCCAGCCTGTTGCCAGTGGGTCCACATGAGGTCTCAGGGAACCCCTCAGTTCCCTATGTTTCCCAGTGATCACTCCCACCAGGCCTACAGTGGGGGATTCAAGCAGTACTTAGCTGTCTGAGGTGAGCTTCATGAGGGTGTGACCCAGTGTGGAGTAGGTGATGAAGGACACCCGCAGGTTAGGGCTGGAGAAGTATGAAGACAATGTCAACAAGCAACCAGCAAGGGGGTGCATGTGAATTTCCCTGCTCCCATTCCAAGTGTTTTGCTTCGGGGACTCATTTCCTGAACACTGGAAGTTCCTATAACTTAGTAAAGGATTCTGAGGCCTGTGGAGGTGTGGGGCCTTCCTGGGCCTTCCTCCTCCCTCCTTATACTCCCAACCCCCCAAAATCTCTCTGTCTCTCTGTCTCTCTCTGTCTCTCTCTCTCACACACACACACACACAGAGGCATGCACAAGAACATAGATACTCATGTACTTCTTCATGAGCCTCCCAACTGGTCTCTTTTCTACTGTAAATTTCTCTGAGACTCACCCCTTTTCTCTCCTTGCCCACCTCCCTATGTCCTGCCCATCTCAAAGAAGTTATTCTACCTCTTTCCAGCCTTTCACACATCCCTCCCTTTTCTCTCCCTCCACTGTCTTCTGCCACATTGACCCTCATTATTTTTTCTCTCAGTGGCTACCATAGGTCCCTAGCTGTGCTCTCTACTGCTCTTGGCTCTTGTTGCAAATCATTTTAACCACTCTTATCAGACTTTACTACCGGGAGGACCTCATGTATCATATCAGACACTTGCTCAAGAATCATCTAGAGCTCCCAATTACAGTGGAATTCTAAGCCCCTTGGCCTGGCATTATGAGCCTCAGTGGTTTTCGCTCCACAGTGCTCTGTCTAGACTCATCTCTCAGCCTTCCCTGAGTTAACGCTACTCTCCAGTCAAATAGACCACTCACTCCACAAGAAATCTCCTTGATCATTCTTCTACCCTCTTTTCCCCATTCTTTAGGATCTAGTTCAAAATTCCACATCCCCTAGAAAGTTATACTTGACTTTCAAAAGATAAGAATACTTGCTTCTTCCTTAAAGTTACTAGAAATTCCTTTTCACTTTTCTTTTAGCCCTTGGCACAATTTAACTGGGTGTTTGGTTACTGGTTTGCCTGTTTATTAATCTGTGCGGTCCTCAAGGGCAGACTGTGTCCCCTACGATATGGCCTGACCCCAGGCAGGAGCCAAGAAAGCTGCTGAGACCTGATGGAACCAGCGTGATCTGTCCTTTCGGCTTCAGAACACCCCCTGGACTCTGTGCTCCCGATCAAAGGGACCCCTGTGACCACCGAATCTAAAGAGCTATGTACCCTGCCCGGCAGAAGAAAACACTAGCCGTACTTTGTGTACTTCTCCAATATTTCATCCACTACTATGTAAATGTCCTTCCAAATATCATTCTTCTTCTGTGACCTGAAAACATAGAAGACCTGAGTCAGAGGGATGAGGCGCATCCATCCAGTGGGCAGTGTTTCTGCCTCTCGAGCTTCCAGCAGACACTTTGGCAAATCCTCCCCATCCCAGGTACCGAAAGGCTGCCACACTCCCTCAGTGACCTCAGTGGGTCACCCTGGTGGTGACTTTCATCACTGTGAGTGCTGGGGAGGGTAAACAACCAGACCCATGTGCAGGGGGATGAGGGTGTTTGGGTGGCAAACCAGGATGGTTGATCATTTTACTTGGGGCTTTAAGACAAGGAAAGAGGGAGAATTCATTGGTTAGAAACGCCTCCAGTGCTTCTGACACGTTGGCTCTCGTTGTCCCTCACGTATGGACACCCAACAGGTACCCTGGCCTCAGGCCAGGGAGCATGTGTTACCCAGACTGTTTTATTACAGTTTTTTTTTTTCTCATCAGCCTGCAAACTAAGCCTGGGACACTGCTGTCCTGACATCATGATACCCACCAGCAGGGAAAACTGCAGGCCCTTCCTGGTCTCCTTCAAGTTTTTTGCTCCCATTGTCTTTAACTTTAGTGCCAGGATGGAGACTGAGGAGCCTGAAGGGGGTGAGGGTGAGGAGTGTGCTGTGCTTTCAGATAAGCCTGGCCTATCCCACTGTAGCCATGCTCTAGGCTTACTCCTCACTGATGGCCTGGGGATGGGAAATGGGTGCATAGGGCCCATCCTTGGAAACCGTCATCTCCTCTTCCCCTTTGCAGAATCCAGCAAGACTCAGTCCTGTCACACCCACTAGCCTCTGGGCTACTTCATCCAATGTCTAGGAGCTTTCCCCCTTTCCAGTTGATTGCATAAGCAAATACCTTGCCTACTCTACCTCCCAGAATGTTTTGAGGATGACAGATGTGCAGTAAAGGGCTCTGGGGACCGTAAAGTGCTTCAGTGATATTGGCAGCCATACCACTGTTACTACTGAATGAGTAAAATGTATCCTCAGCCCCACGGAGGAGTTGAAAATGGAACCTAGGCAATATGTCCAGTCTGAGGACACGCCCCTCCCTTTCCTTCCTTGAGGGCCAGAAGGTACAAAATGCACAACCCAGGTTTCTCAAGGCCACAAGCAGACAGACCAAACTGTTCATCATGTGCACACAAACGGTAACGTGGGTCTCCAAGTTGTCAAAGAAAGAAGCAAAACATTTAGAACCAGCAAAGCAAAGGACTTTCCAAGCAGTGACACTAGGAGAATGCCTAACAGATGACATAGCAATCTCCCTGGGGCCCAGGAAAAATAGAAGTCATTCGGGTAAATAACAAAACAAAACAAACACCAAACAAACCCAGAAATCCCAGTGAGCTTCTTCCAAGTGCTGACAAGACAGCTTCTAGCAATCACCTGCCCCTCAAGCTGTATAAGGGACGTGCAGGTCACAGATCCAGGTCAAGCTGATGGAGAGACTGACAACCATCCAGAAACTCTATGGTGCTTTGTTTACTTTCCAAATATAAATGTTCCCGGGACCAAAGGCCTGGGGCACTAATTGTAACTCAGGAACAAGCAGGCCACAGAGGTGTGGTCCTTGGGTCTAATCAAGACTGTTCTTGTCTCCCCTCTCTCGGAGGCTGGGTTCCCTTGGACTACTTCCTGTCATCAGTGGTCCTGTGGACAGAGGTGCCCTGAGGAGCACCCGGGCCAGGCAGGAGAGCCACTCACGCGTCCACTATGAAGTACAGGTCAAAGGCACCCTCGCAGGATTTCAGCTTCTCCCAGTTGTTTCTGTGATGGCTGGTGCCCAGGTGGAAGCTTTTGTTGTTTGGGAGGTGGTGCAGGGATCTCCCTGGGCACAGCTGTAGAGGCTGTAGCACCAGTATCAGGAAGAGCATGGAGCCCAGCATCCTGGGCCCAACACTCCCCATTTTCTTGGCCAGCCCCCGTGGTCCCACTGGACCCTGGCCACTTCAGGCCATCTCAGGCTGGGGCATGTGCTACCTCCGCTGGTTCCCAGGAACCACTACTCCTCCAGCCCTTTCACTAAGGTGCACTGGTGCTGTAAGCCTCCCCTGGTATCTGCCCTCAGGGCAGAAGAGGCAAGAGGCTGGCCTCGGGGGATGTCCTCACTACCTGCATAATCCTCCTCTGTGATGTCCCTTATGATGGACAGGAAGGTTGGCATGGTGGCTTTGTGGCCCGCAGGTCTGCTCAGTGTCCTGCTGTTGACAATCCCAGTGGGGTGTCATGGGTGGGAGTGAGATGAAGGGTCCATTTGTTCTTTATCCCAATCCCTCTCAGGTGGCCATTAAATTCCTCGGGAAACCCTGCCTTTCTGTCAACTGAAAGAAGGCAGCTGAGGTGGCTTAGATAAGGGCATCACTTTTGGGTCAAGGAATTGGGAGCCTAGAGTGCTGCAGTGGTCACTCGTGTGACCCAGTGGATGGAAGGGCCTACAAGTGGACGAAGGCCTGTAAGGATGTCAAAGTCCTTTGTGAATGCGAGACATTGCAGTTATCTTCTTCTGTGTAGCAAATCACCCCAAACTCAGTCGCATAAAACAAGAACTATTTTATTATTCTCCTGGGGTCTGTGACCAGAAATCAGAGAAGGCTGAGTGGCAATGGTTTGTCTCTGTTCTATGTGGGCATACACAACTCTAAGTCAAAAGTGATTAAAAAGCCCCGACTGTGAACGTAAAACTTTTTAGAATACCTTAACCAATTGATTTTATGACCTTCATTTTTATATGCATAAAAGAAGAGTGATATATGCTAAAATCCTTCTCTAGTAAGCTTAGATATTTCAATTCGTAAACCATAAATTGGAAGTGATCTAAAGCATTTTGGGAGTGGTATTTAAAATAATGGGATATTTTAAATAAATGGTGTTTTGGAATTGAGACTGTTGGTGTACTTCACCCAATAGCCTATTAAGTTTTCCTTGCTTCATATTCTTCATGACGCTTGGTATTGTCCTATTTTTATATATTTTCCTATCGATTCAGCATCTGTTTTTGGTCTTAATTTGCATTCTTCTCATTACTGATGGGATTGGTCTTCTGTTCTAGAGACTTAGGGTCCTTTCTGAAGGAGGTAAAAGGTGTCAGGACCTGTTCCAATTAATTCTTGAGGTTTATGTGCTTGGTGAGCTTGGAATGTGAACCTACATGTGGTTAGCAGGCTTTTACAGAGAATGTTCGTGTATAGGAACCCCATGTCTTGGTACCCAGAGTTGAAAGTCCCAGTCATGACTTTTCTTACACCCCTGTCCTCATCAGACACTTCTTGATGATTCTGAGAGTCGGCTTCTATCAGAAAAGCAACTGCACAGGATCCTCCCCACACTGATACAGGGACCTTCTCGAGGGGAGAGAGGGCATCCTTGTCAAGTGCCAGATCTCAGGGAGAAGCTGTCCCCATTGAACCACTGTGGGTAAGGTTAGCTGAGAGAATGTGTGCGGATGCGTTTTATCAGGCTGTTCCTGTTATGATGCTGGACTTGAACTTATGACAACTTTTTTCTTCATTCATTGAGATAATCATGTTTTCCTTCTCCATTTTGCTGATGTGGTCAATTACATTGATATTTCAAACCTGAATCAGACTTGCATTTCTTGGGTGATCCCTAATTGGTCTTGATGTATTGCCCTCTTTATACATTGCTGTATTTCATTTCTTAGTGTTATGATCAGGGATTAAAAAATATCTTTTATTATTTCTTAATTATATTTTTGGTTTTGAGTTTTAAAAAAGTGATTACTCCAGCTTCATCCCAGCTGGAGTCATACGTTGGTAGATTTGGAAAGGACTGTGGAGATAATTTAGCCCAACCCCAGTTGATTGATGGGCAACTGAGGCTGAGAGAGATGGAATAGTCAGTTCAGGGTCACTCACTGGATTGATATGGCCACTTCTGTCTCTTCTAGGAACACTGGCTGTCATTAATCTCTGATGTCAATGGCATCTCCTTTGAGGAATCAGTCTGGAAAGGATGTAGGAGAGGCTCAGATGTCCCTGGTGGCACAGTTTGGACATCCTTTGAGGATAAAATGGCAAATGAAACCCAGGGTCACACAGGAGTGGGATGAAGGGTAACACTGGCATGTGCTTCCCAGGAGCTGTTGAAAACTCAGAGGTTAGACATAGAATCTGACTTTTATTGTTTTTCTTTTTTCTTTTGTGGTATGCGGGCCTCTCGCTGTTGTGGCCTCTCCCGTTGCGGAGCACAGGCTCCGGACGCGCAGGCCCAGCGGCCATGGCTCACGGGCCCAGCCGCTCCGCGGCATGTGGGATCTTCCCGGACCGGGGCATGAACCCGTGTGCCCTGCATCGGCTGGCGGACTCTCAACCACTGTGCCACCAGGGAAGCCCTAGAATGTGACTTTTTGATGGGGTAAAAGTTTGGGAGAAGTTGGAAAGAAGGCAGGAAAAGGAGACCTAAACCCTCCACATGCCCTCATTTGGTGTTTGGGTCACATGGTTGACTTGTTGTTTACCTCTGGGGGCTCTGGGAGGGCGACATGGTCAGTGCAACCAAAGCAGGCTTGGGGACACACACTTGGGTTTCAATCCCAGCTGCGCCTCATCCTTGCAGGCGACATGGGGCAAGATGCTTAGTATTGCAGGACTTGGGTCCTCTTCATCTGTGAAAGAGGGTGATGACCCTCCAGGTGTGTTGAAGATGGAAGGAGGTGACATGTGCAAAACATGTGTCACAGACTCCTGTTGCCAAGATAGTGAGAAGGAGGGCAGGCCCCTGTGCTTCCTTTTACAGGTGGGGCATGAGGCGGGGCGAGAGGAAGGAGCTAAGTTGGACTCAAGTGATGTTCCTGTGAGGAGGGAGCGGAGCTGTCCCCTCCTCACGGTCCTCCCGGGCTCAGGAGACGTATTTGTTAATGATGAAAACTCGGGACACTCAGCTGAGTGTGGTCCAGCAAAGCTCTCACAAGCTGAGGGGGCGCTTGAAGATGGGTTTGCAAGCCTCTAGAACTTGCTGGTGGAGCAGATCAGGGAAGGGCAGGGATGAATGTCTTCCCAGAAGGGCTGATGGCTCCCTTTCCTCCTGGGTGCCACCCTCACTTATGGTCATTGTGTGTCTCCCCTGCAGCCGTGAGCGCCTCAATGGCAAAGCAGAAGCGGATTCACCTATTAGTGCCCAACAGGTTGTCCCAAGAGGGCATTTGACAGTTGACAGGTGAGCAGAGCAGAAGCCAGTGTATGAACATGTGAAGAACAGTTGTGGTCACTTCAGGAGAGTGGAGAGGGAGACCCACACTTGGTGCAGGGGCAGGGCCTGGTGGATAGATGGCTGCCCCCAGGTGTGGGAGCAGGCAACAGGAACAGCTCCAGACCCAAGCCACCATGTCTGGATGTTACTGTCCCGCTTTTCCCCTCTGGTCACCTGTGCTACAGCAGCTCCTGTGTCCAAGCACATCTGATGATTTGTGAGGAAAGGTGGCATGCAGAGCAGCAAGGAAAATCATCTGCTGTGAATCAGGGTGCAAGCATATTAGAGTTGTCAACCAAGTCCAAACTGACTGGTGGAAGCCTTGTGTAAGTACAGCAGCTGCTGCCTGGAGGTTGACAGATGTGGGGCAGTACTGAGCCTGGCCTCTGGGTGGCAGAGTTGTGCGGTGTGGTCCCTCCTCTGTGATGGAATCCTGAAGGTGAAAGCAGGTGGCATTGCGCTCTGAGACAGGGTGAGTTGCTGCATCTATAGCAGTCTGGGTTCTTTAGATACCAACAACAAAGACCGACTCTGGCCACCTTAGTCAAGAAGATGAGTTAGAAGGTTTTGGTGAGGGTGAGAAGAGATGGGAGAGGAGAGAATAGATCCCAGCATCAAAGGGAGGACTGGAGAAGTAATCTTGGAAAAATACAGGGCTTGAGCTGCTTCAGAGAGTCTGGTAATCCCCTCAAACTGAAATTAGGTGTTCTTAGGAAGGATGATGGCAGCATAAATTCAAACCAAACTATCGGATGTCTGCTTTACTCTCATAGTAAGCATGTAATCCTGCCTTCCCATTTGCTGGTTTGAGAACCTGGGTACAAAAGAGTGCCCTTAAGTCTGCTGCAGCCAACACTTCCTGAGAGTGTGCTACTTGCCACCTCATGAAGCCCTGTGGGGTACACAGATAAACAGACACGCAGTCTTTCTCCAGGAGGAGAGGATCAGGCTGGGTAATAGCAAGGACAGTGTTGGGGTCCCAGCAGGCTCCACACACCCTGAGCTTTGGCTCTGCAACCCTGACAGCAAACCTGGCAGTCCTCACACAGGATAAATTTGCTAGCTGTGGAAGGGCATAGCACTGGAGTCTAATTTCTATTGGGGATAAAAGTAGTCCTCTCTCAGCCTTCAGTTTAGGTCCTGGCCCCTGGAGTGTGGGCAGAACTTTTGTGAGTCTCTGCACTGGGGATCAGGACCCCTGACTTGCGCCCCTGCTCTACCTGCTCTATCTGGCAGGCGATTATGAGTACCTTCAGCCCGCCATCCGGACTGTGACCCGGGCAGGGCATCAGATGGGGGGTGGATGCCTGCTCCCACCTCCCAGGGTAGCCTGAGGACATGAGGGTTAATGAAGGTAAGCTGTTCTGAGGTCTGTAGAGAAAGCTGTGCAAGTTGATGGCTCTTACTGTGACCCTCTTCCTTTTCCCTCCCCTGACGCACTCAGTGGGGATGGAGTCACAGGTGGGTCTGGATGGCTTAGTATGAATAGAAGGGTATCATTTAGGGGTGGCTCTGTGTCCTACTAAACTTGTGTCCCTCAACATTTTCCTCATGACTGGAGGATGCCTAGACCTTCTTTGCCTGTGCTATTTTCACCATTGCTTCTTGGAAAACTCCTATTCATCCATCAAACTCCAGAGCTAATGTCACCTCCTTGATGGGGCATTTCTTAGGGAGCACATTATTAGTGACTCTTCATCCCTGATCCTACAACAGTTTTCCCACACCGTTACCACAGGCTTCAGTAGATCCTACTATAACTAGGCTTTCTTCCTCTTCCTGAATGTGCAGTAGTGGCTCCACTGTATTCATCTTTTTATCTACAGGCTGAGCAGAGATTTGTATTTGTTGAATAAGTGAATGAAAATCACCCCTAAGTGATATGGAATGGGTTTCTGTGTCTGGACCATATGCCTTGCTCATAAACGGTCCTTGCAAAACACTCGTGATTGAATTCTTACTTTTTTAACTGCCTTGCACCTGCTTTTGCAGTTCCCTCTGACTTCTCTTTTTGTATTCTATTTTCTTCCTGGCCTTTGGAGGATTTCCTGCCCCCTTTCTAATACCAGGAGGGTGTCTCTGGTATTCCAGTGCCCAGAATTCCAAATTATTTGGGTCTCATGGGTGGTGTGCTGGTAAATGTTTAATAATTGGCTCTCAGCATGTAGTTACAACAGGAATGTCAGATGGTATTTTCATTTGTGGTAAAGTTAACATGAAAATGAAACAATGAAGACAGCTGTCTAAATTTCACTTGTTTCTCAGTGCTTTGAGTGATGTCTTTCTCAAAATAGAGAATAGTTTAACAGTAGAAGAATATTCTTTCCAATTTTTGCACTAATCACAATGGAAAGAATTCAGACAGGACATAATTTTTAGTTTAAACTGAATTCACTTTTCACCCTCACATTCTTAAGTCCAGATAAACAATGAACCAAGAAATGAAGCCCTGATTTATAGCATATGCCATAGATGCCCCCATCATGGCTGACTTGATGTCATTAGATGTGGAGTGGGGGAGAAATGCACAGGAGCAGGGCACCACAGCCCACATACAGGCCCAACAGTTGTGGTACCATCGGCAGCAAGATATTCAATAGTGAGAACTAGTAAAAGAATTAGGAAGTGGTGAGTTTGGGATATTTATTGTGTTTATATAATTCATTAATAGTTTACTTAATGTGGTTTTTGATAATGTCTGTGTTAAAACAGCTAGCTCACAAAATTCCTGAAAATCTCACAAGGCACTATGAGCTGGCTCTGACCGACCACTGGCCACATGCCACAAAAATGTGTTCACTCAAAGAGAGTTGAGGGGAGAGAGGACACTTTTGGGGGACAGAGTTGCATGTATGTGTCCCCTCAGCCTCTTCATGTGGTGAGCTGTACTCAATGCCACAGTGACAGGTTCTGTCTGTTGGTTCAATCAACCTGTGTACGTCATCCCTTCTACTTGGCTTTCCTGCACCGTAGTGGTGGAAAAGCTAAATGTACATTTTATAGACCCCTTGCAGTGAGGACATGGGCTTTTGACATGGATCCCTCCAAGCATCTCCACCCATCAGTGCACCTGGATAGGAATTCCAAAAGGTGTGAGGTGATATCTCATTGTGGTTTTGATTTGCATTTTCCTAATGAGTAGGATGTTGAACATCCTTTAATGTATTAATCGATCACATTTATTGTTTTGTGTATGTTGAACCATGCTTGCATTCCAGGGTAGAATCCCACTTGATTATGGTGTATGATCCTTTAAATGGTTCACTAGTACTTTGTTGAGATTTTTTCCATTATATTCACCAGGGATATTGGTCTCTAGTTTTCCTTCCTTAAATGTCCTTTTCTGGCTTTGGATTCAGGGTAGTGCTGGCCTTGTAAAGTGTCTTTGGTAGTGTTTCTTCCTCTTCATTTTTTGCAGAAAAGCTTGAGAAAGGTTGTTGTTCATTCTTCTTTAAACATTTGTAGAATGTACTAGTATAACCATCTGGTTCTGAGCTTTTCTTTGTTGGAATGTTTTTGATTACTAATTGAATCTCCTTACTCATTATTGGTCTGTTAAGATTTTCTGTTTCTTCAGGATTTAGTCTTGGTGGATGGTACTTTCTAGGACTTTCCTCATTTCTTCAATATTGTCCGATTTGTTGATGTACAGTTGTTGAGCAGTAGAGTTTTATAATTAATTTTGGTAATATCAGTTTTCATGTCTTCTCCTTCATTTATAATTTTATCAATTTGGTTTCTCTTTCTTTTACTTGCTTAGTCTAAACTATTGTCAATTTTGTTTATGTTCTCCAGAAAACTAACTCTTCATTTTGTTCCTTTTACATTGTTTTCTTGTTTTGTATTTCATGTATTTCTGCTCCAATCTTTATTATTTTTTTCCTTCTACTAACTTTGTGCTTTTTTAAATAGTTCTTTAGGTTGAAATATTTTTTCCCTTAAAATATGCATTTACTTCTATAAATTTACTCCTTAGAAATTTTGTTGTTGCAAACTGCATGATCTGGTTTAGATACTGTGTTTGCCTTTTCAAGATATTTGTTTGTTTTTAAAAAAGTCTTCTCTGGTCCACTGGTTGCTCAGGCATGCGTTGTTTAATTTTCATGTAATTTAGCATCTTCCAGCTTCCTTCACGATATTCATTCCTACTTTCATACAACTGTAGTTGGAGAAAATGCATAGCATATCAGTCTTCTTAAATTTATCGAGACTTGCCTGTGGCCTAAAATATGATGTATCTTAGAAAATGGTCCATGTACATCTCTCATTCCATGTTTGGTAAGTGTTCAAGTCTTTTGTTTCAAACATACATTTTCTCTTCCTCTTCTCATATGGGACTCCCATAATTCACTCTTGTTTCTGTTTGTAATGTCCCCATAGTGTTCCTTCACTCTTAAATTTTCTTTTCATTCCTGTGGCAGGATAATTTCAAATGACCTATCTTTTAGTTCACGGAATCTTTCTTCTGCTTGCTCGAGTTTGTTGTTGAATCTCTTTATTATATTCTTCAGTACAGTCATTGTATTCTTCAGCTCTAGTTTCCAGTTGTTCTTTGGATGGTTTCTATTACTTTGTTGAACATCTCATTTTGTTGATACATTTTCTTCCTGAATTTTATGAAGTTGTGTGTCTATGTGTGTTTCTTGCATTTCACTAAACTATTTCACGAAGATTATTTTGAATTCTCTCTACAAGAGTCCATAGATCTCTGTTTCTTTAGAGAGTTTATTCTTTTCATCATCTCATGTTTCCTTGATTCTTCATGGCCCCTGATTTGTTGCATTGGTATGTGCACTGGTATTTGAGTAAGCAGTCTCTTCTTCCCTTCTTGGACTCTGTGGTCCATGGTTTTCCTTCATCTTCACATATATATTCTGTGATTTTCACAGTGAATTCTTGCCTATTGATAGTCCTCTGGCATGTAAGTGTGGAAGGAAACCTGATCATGTTTTCAAAGTATTCTTTAGGAGGGATCTGATAAATTGGGAGGTCTGCCTGTGTCATCAGAGGAGCTGGTGGGAAATTGGGACCCTGCAATTACCTTAATATTATGAGAAATATTAAGGTACAGGAAGGGAACTTACACTTCTGAAGGAGGTGGTAGGTTTGAGGACCTGTTTTTGACAGTGTCTTGGAGATTACATGGGTGGTGGCCTTGGATGTTAACCTACACGTGGTCAGCAGTTTACAGAGAATTCTCAAGCGTGGCAACCCCAAGTCCTGGTGTCCAGAGCTGAAAGGCCCAGTCATGATTTCTTCTAACACCTTGGTCCTCACTGCACAGTTCTTGATGTCTCTGAGCTCATCATCCTCTCCCTCCCTGGGGCAGAGGAGGAAGACATTAACTACTGGGCCCCTGAGTCTTTACAAGTGACCTGGCACTGTTCTGAGCATACTGTAGCAGTTACTATCACCCTCTTGGCACCCTGTAGAGGGGACACCATTATCCATCTTTTCAGCGAGAAATTGAAGCACAGGGAGATTAAGTAACTTGCCCAGGAGATTAAGTAACAGCAAGTGAGTAATGGACACCAGACTGTATTCATACATCAAAGATATTTGGGGCTTTTTGGAAAGAGCATATTTTGGTTAAAACCCCATGTATCTCAACCCATGGTGACAGATGAAGGCCTGTCTGTGGGGAATGAGACTCATCATGTCAACATCCACAGGACACCAGGGTGCTTTGTCCTGGCAGGAGCAGTAGAGCTGCATCTCATACAGTGGAGCAGTGCTCACCAGGTAACAAACTCTCTTGCTAATCAACAACAAATCCCAACTCCTTTTGACTGTAAACCAAAACACAATATATGTGTCCAATTCAGTACAAAAGGGGCTCTTAACACTTTTGTGTTTTTGGTGCTTTAGATGTTGGGATATGGGTGTGGGAGTGACAAAGTACTTCTGCAGAGGTTCCCCGCAGTAGGAGGGATCAGCGGCAGCATCCTGGAGAGTGACTGAGAGCATATGGGTGGGAGATGTTGACCATGTGAACAGCAGTTACTGATGGGGAAGCACTCCTGGCTGGGTTGAAGGCAGGTATTTGGGCCGCAGAACATTTGTGTGCAGTGGGGATTCCGTAAGGTGAAGTTGATGCACCTCCCCTGTGTGAAGAAGAGTAGAGAGAGAAGGTCACTGAGAAGCCATTGGAATTGGGAGCAGAAGGCTGTGCTTTCCTTGCCTCAAGGGGATTAGGCTCAGTACCTGCCAGGATCCCCAGGGTGAGCCTTTGTTGATGCCCTTCCTCTTCCTAGATCCTGGCCTCCAGCCTGCGCTTCTAATTCTAGACTCTGTTCAGATATTGGACATATGCCCTCCCTTCCCTATGGAGCCCCGTTGTTGTGAATCTGGACTCCCTTTGCTCTGGTGTTGAACTTGCCTGCTTCCCTCTGCACTGGGAGCCTGGTTAGCAAGGACAAGGGCTTATTGCTACTGTAGCCCCAGCATTGCCCAGGCTCTCTTGATGAGTATGTGCCGAAGGGATGGGTTCTCACTGCAACCCTCAGGCTGGGGTTGAGTCCAAAGTGCAAGGGCAGGTGATGGCGCCCTCAGATGGGTGATGGGCTCTGGAGGCAACAGCACATACAGACCCCTTGGTTTGGGTAGAGATTGATGCGGACCCTTTGGGACACCATAATCTGTCTGCAGCATCACAGGGAGGGTGGTGAGCACACTGACCAGCTGACAGCATCTATGGGCAGCCCTGGACTGGATTTGTCAATGAGACTCCAGGACCTCTGGGCTTTGGGTTATTCGGACTCACCTGGACACTTTCTTAGCCTCACCAAAAACTGACCTAGCATTCTTCATAACTACATTATTTGTTCAGTGGCATTTTATTATTTTATCCCTGTTTTTGTTTAAAAAAAGGTAAGGCTTGAGCATTTCAGAAACTAGACTAACTTTGCAGATTTAGTAACAGGTTGAAGTCAGTACTTTCCTACAATCACTCCTGAAAATGCCAAAGGGACCTTTCCCCATCCCTGCACAGTGCCCCGCAAAGCAGATTTCTGTGCCCTATATTGTCAGATCCAAAATGCCTCCTTGTGTCACAGAAATGACCTAAAGCCTCTACACAGGAGCACGTGTAACTAGAAGTGCCCATTCATTCATTCATTCATTCATCATCAGAGGGCTCAGTGTGTGGACCATGTGCGTCGGAACAACTGGATTTGGTGCCCTCGCAACACTCTGACCTGCAGGACTGGTGTGCCTCTGTCCGCCACACCCTATTGGGTGACACTGGGTATCCTGTGACATCTTGACCATTGGATGGATGAGGACAGTACTTGATTTCCAGCCTTTCAATTCACCAAGCCCTACAGCCCCAGGGCATACGCACTGGCTGTTTCCTCCGTTTGGAAGCACCTCTCTGGATTTATTTTTATCAGTTATTTCTCAGCTTAACTGTCACTCTCTCACAGATTCTGATCTGGCCAAACAGGCACTCACTGAGATATTCATGACTTTCAAGTGTCTAGAGAGCTGTCTAGAGACAGGTGGAGAATGGGGCTTCTGTGCAAGCAAGGCTGGGACTCAGAGCTCGATTCAGACCCAGAGCCGGGAGCCAAGCTGCAGAAGGAGTCCCAACACCACTGTCACCAGACAGTGTCTCTGCTGGGTGTGAGCATGCCTCAGGTGTGTCACCAGCAATGTCCAAGAGACTTTCAGGTCTATCCAGAGCTTCTAAGTGCCCACCTGTCCAGCCACCAAGAGCCAGTGTTTTCCTGATTCAGTGAATGTGGTCAGTACAGACCTCACTGCATCTTGGGACTGCAACATCCTCCAGGCCCCTGGCCCGGTCTGTACAAAAGGTCTGATAATGGGGACACCAGGAAAATGATGCCCAGGCAGGTGCTTCCCAAGAGAACCAGGAGCATGGCCCTCCTCGGATCTGGAGGCCTGAGAAGGGCAGCTCTCTGACGGTTTGGGGGTAGCCATCATGAGACCACGAGTGCCGAACCGAATGGGGGACAGAGCGGTGAGAAGGGTGGAGCCAGGCTCAGAATTCAAGTCCCGCTCTGCTGCTCCCACCCTTTGTGAGCTGGGACAAGTCACTCAGCCTCTCTGTGGGTCAGACCCGCCTCCATAAAGCTGGGATCTACCAGTACAGTAGTATCTACCTGTACATTCACTGGGAGGATTCAAGCAGTGAGAACAGGTAAACTTCTTGAGCAACTGACCCACAGAAAGGATGCAATAAAATTATCTATCATTATTATTATTAAATAACAAGGATGACAAGTGGAGAAATTGGGCTTCTCCACATTGTCACAGGCACTGACACAAGGAGGGCATCTTTACTAGCTGGTAAAACCAGTCAGTGTTGACCAGACAACATTTTGGAGGGGTGTCACCATGTCGTCTGCCACTCCTGCAGCTGAGTGAGCAGCCCAGGAGGGTCTCATGGATGGGGTGCAGCCAGCAGTCCCACAGGGTCGGGTAGGCAGTGGGGAGGGACGATGGACGGGAGTCCAATAGGCCTCTCCAGCCCTTTTCGCTTAAGATTGGAATTGCTGGGCATTGCTCTGGAGAAGAAAGGTCCTGACATCCTTGAGACGAGGACGCAGGGGAAATGCATGGGCACCACGTTGAGTATCGTCTGGAAGCTCGTGAGCTCCAGGTCTCCACACCTTGGGCGTTCCTCTCAGCAGATGCCCGGAGAGAGCTCTCTGACCCACAGTCCCAGGGGCAACTGTCAAGGGCAAAAGCAAGACCCCAGCCCACGGGGAGCATCCCTGTGCCCTGCTTACCATGTCCCTGGGCGCACAGCACGTCAATGGCAGCTGGCTGCAGTGCTGGGCAATGTCACAAGACGTAGCCAGTTTTCCCTGAAAAGCAGATGTGGTTGTGAGGAAGCTACAGGCACAGACGCTGCCCCCAGATGGGTGGTGTCCCCTCTGTCTCCCATGGCTTCCCAGGCCTGTGTCCCCACAAACTGGCTGACACAACATTGCAGCCATCGCCTGGGCAGGGGGCTGAAAAGCCTTCTGTGTGTGTTGGGAGCTCGTCACTGTGGGTCACAGATAGTTTTGTTTTCTGGAACAAATCAGTACTTTTGGTGTAGGAGGAGAAGTCGGGGCTACTTTTGAAAAAAGTGTCAAAGTTTGGTGAAGATATGCAGTAGCCAAGGAGAGGTCCTCAAGGAGAAAGGTGAGGGGGGCATGGGGACTGGGCAGCACCTTGAAGAAGAGGGAAGAGGGCCTGCTTTTGGGGGGCTCAGAGGGAGAAGGCAGGGAAGAGACCCAGTCCCTGCTCAGGGGAGAGGGTCCTGAAATGGGGGGAAAGAGAGAGATGAGGAAACCAAAGAACAGGTGAAAACGTGGACGTGGTGTGGGCGGAAGGTGGGGCCGGGCCTGCGGCAGGAACGAGCCCGTGGCAGGTGCTTCCTCCCTCCCTGGAAGGTGAGCTCTGGCTTCTCCGTGCCCTCACACTGACTCTCAGGGGACATGCAGGGCCCGCCCTCCAGCTGCCATTTGAAGCTCCCAGGAGGACCAATGGATCCCACAGCGACAGAGGCAGGACCAGGGGGAGGAAGGCAAAGCTGAACCCAGAGATGGTGGGGTCTTTCTTCCTCACACCTGCCACCTGGGGCCCTCTTTGTCCCTGTCATCTCTCAGCCCCCTGCCAGCTGGGGTCTCAGTCACCTGGGGGAGGGAAGTGTCCTCCATGTGGCCCTTGTCACCCCATCTCAAGTGCCTCAAGGACAATGCGGTGAGCTCTCTCCCTCCCTCACTGAGCAGACAGGAGCCATAGCCACTCCCAGGTTAGTTTGATGCTGGTAAGATCTTGGCTCAGAAGTTTCTTTTCTTTTTCGTTTTTTTTTTCCCCTGACCGGTGTGTGTCTTTGTCATTATATGTTTTCAGTCATCCAGTCACTGGCCAGTGAAACCAAGGACGTTGCCAGAGCTGATGACAACCTCTATGAGAATCAGGAATTGGCCGGCTGTGAGTCAGCCCCCAACATCCAGAGTCCTGGGCCCATCCCTAGGCGAGGTCCCTGGTGCTGGCACTGCCTGGAGGCAGGGGGCACCTGAACCTTCAGCTCTTTGTCCTCCACTGGGCCATTAGGGTCGGGAGGAACTCTGGTTTTTCTCTGTCACCGAAGGGTGGGAGACCAGAGCCCATAAAGCTCATCTCCATGCAAGCCAGGTGTTTTAGGCCCAAGTCTGTGTGCATTGAACTGGCTCCCCCTCCTCCAAACCCCCAGCCCTGAGGGGCTCATCCCTCCCTTCCTAAGTTTGCTTGTCACCTCCATCTGTTTTATCCTGTCTTCTTGGCACCCACAGCAGGAGACAATAATCGTGGTCTGTACAGAGCATGGATTCTAGAAAGAGAAATAAATTGCAGGCTTTCTTGTCTGGCAGCTCCTGGGTGCAGACACACGACATCTGTTGCCTGGGCTCCTGTCAAGTACTGGCCAGTCAGCAAATGTTTGTTGGAGAATCAAGGACAAATGAGCAGGACCCGGCACAGTTAGAGAGTGGCCTCCATGTGAAAAACACACCAACAACTTTTGGTTTACAAAGATGGCACTTTTCCAAATATCAACAAACTCTATCCTGTCCCCTTGGTTCCTGGCAGCCACCCTTGTAGGAGAAGCTGGGCGTGAGGCTGTGCCATGTGATGGAGGCGGGCAGGGGTGGGGGCATTAGTAGGTGACAGGGCTGTATTCACCCGACTCTGGCAGATCCAGTCTCCCCAGGCCACACTGCAGCCAGTGTAGAGGTCAGCCTGGGCAGTGACCCTGTTTCCCACCAGATGTCAGGCCCAGATCCCCCTCTCTGGGGACATGGCACCCCTGCTCTCACTACTTCTTATGGGCCCTGGGCTGGGCCCCACCCCGGGTCAGCCCCAGCCTCCTCACCTGACGCTTGGTCCCTGTGCTCACCTGCGCTATGCCCCAACAGCTCAAAGTCAGGTTAGGACTCTCTCCACCCTCCCCAGTCCCCAGTCCCTAAAGGCTAACCCTGCCACGACCCTCATCCTGACATGAGCCAGGGATGAAGAACAAGGAAATGGAGCCCAGCATACATCAGAGCCCAGGGAAGGGGACCAGGTCCCTGCGACCTGAGGATCCATTTCCAAATGCTAGCGTGAGTCCTGGGAAGGTTCAGTCTACAAAGAGTCTTTTGGGAATTAAGAAAAGCCATTTATATCAGGAGGGACCATAGCTGTTTCTGAAATAGGCTACCCCATGTTGCTGATTCAGTGATAAAGGCCTTGGTGCAGGCTGTCTTCGGAGGTGGGGAACCGTGTTGTCTGGGTGACATTTTGTGAGTCTCAGGTCCTCTCTGGGGTCCCTCCCTGCCCTCTGTCACCCTCTTCTTTCTGACCCTCTCTCTGCCCAGGTAGGTGGGAGCGGGAGGTGTGGGAGACGGCATCTCCCCATACATGTCAGAGGGCCTCTCTGTGCAGGTCCGTGTGGGCATCAGGTATGCTGACAACATCACTACGAAACACACCACTTACTTTTTCTGGTTTCTGGGCTGGTGGTGGCTCCTTGACGATCTAGGATGTTAAAGAGACATAAACACAGGCTGGAGGGGGCATGGAGGGCTGTGGCTCAGCTATGCAGACAGAAGGGGACCCTGCTCGGCAGCAGTAAGGGATCAAAACATGGGCTTTGGGGTGTCAACCTCGGTGCCCAGAGCCTGAGGGTCTGTGGCCCACAGGCTCCACCTCCCTGAGCCTCATGCTCCTCAGTCATAAAAGGGGAATCGGTACCTCCATGGAGGGTCAAGGGGGAGACAGGCAGACTAAGGCCCCTGGTCCCTGGTAGAGTTTTCAGCAGCAGCCCTGACATCATATGAAGACAAGAGAACACTCCCCACACCCCTCCTCCTCTCCCCTTCCCTCCCTCCCCCTGCAGCCCTCCCTGCCTCCCAGCCCTCAGGGATGACAATCCACCTCACTCTCCCCGACCAGGCTTTCTCTCCTCACTTCTCGCCCTTTGCAGAAATTTGACCTGCTGGCTTCTATGCTGCTTTGCTTGTCCTTTCTCAGCTCTGCTTGTTCGTCTGCTTCACCCACCTCTGGCCTGTGTCCTTGCAAACCCAGCCGGCCAGCGCCTCTGCCTTCCCTCCCACCCAGGGCCAGTCTCTGTCCTTTATCATTATCAGGGCACCTGTCACACCCTCTGAAGTTGACATTTATCCTCAATGCCCCCCAGCTAACAATACCAGACCAGACACCACATGGTGAGCGCCTGTGGGCAAGGGAGGTGGCTGCTTCATTGCTGCCCCTCTGTGCCCAGCACGGGGCCCTGCACATTCTGGTGACTTAGTGATGACTGTTGAAAGAATGACGGAAGGCACCAGAGATGGGCCGGGATCCATGCTGTTTTCAAAGGCGCAGCTGCCCCCGGGGTTAGCATCCTCCCGGCCAGCATCCTTCTCCCTGTGGGCCATTAGTGCCCTTGCAGACCCCTCTTCGTCCCCCAACAGCAGAGACTCTTGGGGCCTTGGTCCACCTGAGTCCTTCAGAAGCCTGACTGCTGTGGGGCAGCCCTGGTCTCAGGAGGTCTGGGGTCCTTTTGCCCCAGGGGCCAGGACACCCCATAGGCCACCTCCCTGTGAAGGTGAAAGCATGAAGCAGGTGGCCCCCTAGAAGCCCAGGCTGTGTCTATGCCCGGGACAGGAGGACAGAGTCTGTGTCTTGTTTGCTTGTGTGTTGGCCATGGAGCTGATGGGAACCCGCCCACAGGCAGGATCGTGGGGCAGGCATGGGCATGGTCCCTTGGGGCTTGGCGAGGGCTGGATGCAGGCTGTGCGGGCAGGGGTCACTCACCTTCCTGCGGCACAGCCACCAGAGGCACCAGAGCATCAGGAGGATCAGGAGCAGGGCTGGGATGAGGGCATAGAAGTAGAGAGGTTTGACATAGCGGGTGAACTGTGGGGGTGGTGATGAGGGAGGCTCCTCGGGAGGCTGCTGGGCAGCTAGTGGGGCAGCTGGTGGAGCAATCTTGCCATCTGGTCCCCCTTCCTACAGAAAAAACACACAGCAGAGTCCGGCATGGACCAGGCGCCTGCTACTTGGATCCCATACCAGCCCACCCTGTCCTCTCAGTCCCCCTTCTACTTGGTTGCCCCACCTAAGGAGACAGATTCTAGGAGGTCGGGGCTGTTACCCAGAGAGCCACTGTGGGGCCCTGGGCCGCAGACCCCACCGTTGGCCCTGCTCAGAGGCTCTCCCCAGAGCCCTGTCAAGGAAGCCCAGTCCTCCATGCAGTGACAACCCAGCCCTCACTGCCTGTCTAGTATGACATACAGGGCTTTTGTAAGGACCACAAAATGCTACGACACACAGATGAGTGAGGGAGGGGTCTTAGGGCCCCAGAGAGGTGTGGGTGCAAGAGCAGAGGCAGGACACCCTGCTCACATCCCCGTAGCCTCCCTCCCCTACTTCCCCCCTCTGCAACCTCGGGCCAAGCTGACTAAGCACGGTCACAGCTGCTCCCACCCTCCTGACCCCGGTGCCGGGGACCCCGACTTGGAGGGCCCAGGGTTCCTAGAGGCCCTGGACCCTGTCCCCTAGTGCACAGTGCCCCAGCCTCTCCTGCTCACCCCGGCTGGAATCCAGGATGGAGCCTTGAGCTCCCCACCACAAGGCTGGGGCCATGGGAGGTGGCAAGGTGTGTCCAGGGAAGGCAGAGCCTCAGCACGGTTCCTGGACTCTGCTTAGGGCTCTAATTGGTCTCTTCCATGTGCCTTCAGTGACACTTGGTTCACAGAGAGAGCAAAGGTTTGCAAGGCCTGGACAGTAAGGTGACCCCCAGGTGCTCTTTTTAGTAGCACTCTCAAGGCACTACCCAAGGCTCATGGGGGTTCAGCTCCTGGAGGTAGGGCTAAGGGCTCCGAGCTACCTGTGAGATGCTGCTCAGGGGCCTGTCCGCACAGGCTACCTTTTGGGCCTGCCTGGGGTGTTGTTCCCTTCACTTGCCTCCCCAGGGTGCAGGGTGTCAGGACAGCCTTAGATGCTAGAGCCTTACCCTGGTACTCGCACAGTTCCTGCTGATGATGCTAACATTGTGGCTGATGAAGCTGACACCATGGTTCAGGCTAACTTCAACAGAGACCTCCCTAAAGCACAGAAGGGGCAGACAATGACCACCAGGCCAGACAGACATAGTTCTTACACTTGGCTCAAATTGTAGCTTATAGTATCTCCTGACTGTAAAGACTTTGAACATCAGGTATTCAGGGCTACCAGAGAGCAGATAGCTGGGGTAAGGGGAGCTCATCCCAAAGTACTACGAGGTCAGCTTCTGCAGTGAAGGCTGACCAGGCAGTGAGGATCCCTGCGCGGGGTCAGATGTCCTCATGGCCATGAGTGAAGTGACCAGGGATGGTGGTATGATGTCACCATCCCGACTCCTCTGTATGTACAGAGTATGTGAATTTAGCTCCAAAAGGCTGCCTGGAGCAAAGGTACCATCCCTGGGGCACAACATCTCCTGCATCCTACGCTCCTCAGCAGAGCCTGGGCCACAGCAGATGGCTGAGCACCTCCGGGGACCACCCACCAGGGCAGGGGTGAAGGATGCCCTCAGTCCTCCTGGAGACAGACATGTGCTGCCCCAGTAGAGGTGGCTTCCTAAATTTTTTACACCTCATGGTGGCAAAAACTGCCCACTTGGCCCCTGGGCTGGGCACTTACTGATCTGGCTTCTCTATCTTTACTCCTGGGCATGTTATACTGCTATCTTTCATAGACTTGGCTTTTACATCTGAAAGACAATCACATGAGAAGAATGTCAGTGGACTTGTCCACCCATCCGCCCCTCCCCTTCTGCCTGCCCTTGGAAGCAGAGCTACCACTTTGGCAGAAGCAGCTTCTCTTCTCTGCCTTCTTCTGACACCTACTGTGCACCAGGCACTGTCAGGGCTCTGGCGTTTAGTGGGAACAAGGCACGCAGAGGCCCTGCTCTCAAGGACCTGACATTTGTGGGACTGGAGAAAGAGACAGACAATAAAGTAACAAACAGTGAACAAAATAAATGCCAGAGTGATAAGTGCAGTGACATCAATAAGTAAGGGACAGGATAGAGAAGGGAGGGGAAGAGACAGCTGCTTAGGAGCAGGTGACCTGTCCTGTCTTTTAGAGACTGAATTTCTCTTTAAGAGAAAGTGAAATATTTATACAGGACATGATGGGATGTCTGGGATTTGCTTCACAATAATCAATAGTGAGAGTATCACCAAAACCAGATTGGCCAAGATTGGTAATTACTGAAAGTAGGGGAAGGCTGCTTCAAGGGCATTATACGATTTTTGCTACTTTTGTGTATTATTGAAAATTCCCATTAAAGATAAGGTGTCTGTGAGGCGGTGTGCCTGGAGCTGAAAGTGGATGAGGGGAAAGGCAGGGAAAGGTTTAGGGAAGAGGGTCTGGGCTTTGGGAGCCTGTTCTGAGGCCTGAGGCATAAGTAGCTGAGCTTGTTGTGGGAAAGAGGTGAGTGAGGAGAGGGGGCGGGGCCTCGTGGGCCCTGGGAAGGGGTTTGGGCTTTATTCTAAGTTCAGTGAGCCTGTCGCGTGGCTCGCCAGGTTCAGGGAAGTTTGGACATCAGGGCTCCTGGCGACAGACAGCCCTTTACGGCCACTCCTGGTCAGGCTTGACTACGTGCAGTGAGGCGGTCAGCAGAGGAGCCCAGGACTGTGGGATGAGCTCTCCCGTGTGAGATCCTGGTGCTGGTCCAACTCAGAGAGAAACACTCGTGATATCTAGAGTGGGAAAGCAATATAGCCATGGACCACAGGGGAACATCTGAACACATTTCCTGGAGGATAGGTTGAGTCCCACCTTCCTCAAGAACTGTCATCTCAGTGAGCTCAAAGGCCCAGACTGGGCAATCACATCACCTATGCCTACTTTCCAGCTCTTTCTGAACCAGCTTGTGACCTTGGGCAAGCTCTTGAGTTGACTCTGACTCTGGTTTCAGATCTACACAAACGAATAACAACAGGTTTCTTTTGAGAATTAACTGGGATAGTGCATGGAAGGCACTTAGCACATTAGCAGATGTAGTAGGTGCTCAATAAACATTAGCTCTCCACATCAATGTGTTACTCAGTCCTAATCACTTCTGAAGTAGAAACCAAGAGATATCTAACTCCCTGAGGCCATCTACACACTATGTGGTGTGAGAGTGTGGCAATGGCAGAGCCCTGCACATTCTATGCACCCGTGGAAGGAGGCGAGATGGCCCAGAACTGTGTTGGGGCAGAGGACTTGCTCTGGGTTCACCAGATGGCCCTGGAATGAAGAGTGTCACTGAACATAATATAATCATATTAAGTCAATGCATCAGGGGAGGGTTGAGAAGGAAGAGAAAGTCCCACTGTCCCCAGGCGCTCTTTGTGGGAGATCAGGCCCACCTCAGCACTGAGGACACATCTGCTGCCCCAACTGTGTGCTTCCTCAGGCCTCTCACCCTTCCTGGAAGGACACCTGGTGCCTATTTCCAAACAGTAGCTTTATATATGTGATAGGGCTTAGTTAGTACACCTACCATACTGGCCCCATTTCCCAGTACAGATAATAGAGGCTGAGAGCAGAACACTCATTAGATCAAGATCACACATGAAATGTGGGCCAGAGCCAGGATTCCGGGGCTCAGGCCTGGCAGTTGGCATCCTCTCTCAATCCCAGGTGACCACGTGGTCCTGGGAGAGCTCAGTGCACCTGGCCCAGACTCAGGGCCCTGGGGCCACCTCCACTTCCCACCAGCAGACTTGTGAGATTCAAGTCCTTGTCTCTCAAGGGAAGTGAGGGCCGAGGAAAGTGTGGGGGGAGTGTAGCAGTGAGGACAGACCCAGCACCCCCAACCCAGCCTTGAGAGGTGCACGCCCTGACCCAAGACGCTCTTCATGTGCTGGGGACTGATCACTGCCTGGCCTGAGATGAAGGGAGCAGTGGCCAGGCTTCCCAGCCAGGCCCCTCCTTCCATTGTCCATGCTGCCTCTGTCCTCACAGTGTCCACAGTGAGTGGTGAGCAAGGGCTTCGACGGCCTAGCCGGCTCAGGGAACGCAGTGTGGTGTGGGAAGCGTGTCACTGGGCGGCACCAAGGGGGTTACTTACCAAACAACCGCTTGTCGCTTAACTTAAATCTACAAATAACTTCATCCTTCTTCTTTGCATTGTTAAATCCTCTTCCAGAAATCATCAATTCATTTTCATCTGCAAGGGCAACACCCAAAGGTCTGTATTAGGACGGGCTGAGTGCTGTCTTCCCTCTGATCTTGCAGTTATGACAGGCCACTCCATAACTGAATTACCAGGGACTCTGATGAGGAAGCATATGTGTCTGAACCAATATCTGTGTGCACACTGGGCCTCACCGGGTATCACAAAGGGTACAACTGAGATGGCTGGGCCTTGAGCACTCGGGGGCTTCTCAGCACTGCCCCTGACCCATCCAACTCATTAAAGGCACCCAGTCTCATACCCTCCACAGGGGCAAACCCAGCCATAGGTTTCCGACTCTGAAGCCAAGGTCTTCCCTGAAAGGCGCAGGCAGTGCTCTCCAGCAGGCCCTCTCTTACGCAAATGCCAGGAACCCAGACAACACAGGCTGAAGACAGTCCTGACCCTTGTCTGAGCTGAGCACACAAGCCTGGGTGTCTGTGGGGCTTTCTGACACTCGGGGATCTGCTCCTCCTCCGTGTCTCTCTCTCTGCCTATGGCAGGCTGGAGACCCCAGGAGCAAGGCCAGGACCTGGGTGAGGCACGGAGGAGGCGAGGACCCTGCCCCGGAGAATCCCCCATGGCAGGCGACGTCCTGTCTCAGCTGTGGGTCTGAAGTCTGCAGTGCGTGCTCTGCCCCGCCCTCTTCCTGCCCCTCCACGGGCCTCACACAGCCCCCCACGCCCACCACAGAGGTTCGCCAAGCACCTCCTTCTGTCAGAGTGGGAGACACTTATAGGCAGTTCTGGGCCATAGGGGCTCCCCAGGCTTCTGGGTCCCCACTGGTGCTTCCTGACAACTGAAACAAATACTAGGGGATCCCGAGAAGGCAGCTAGTGGGCCTGGCCCCTGGAGCTGGCCAGGATAAATGCAGATCTTCCTGCTGCAATCCATGGTCTTTAGCCTGCACCCCTGCCTCCTGGCCTAGGCTGGCTAATGCCAATCCCAGATACTTGATTGGCGCACGGTCAAGTAACTTGAGAAATATTCCTCAGAAATGCCAGCACAGCCTTGGACCTGGCAGAGCTGATTCGTCCTGCTCCAGATCTTCCTGTGGTCCCCTCAGATCAAGGTGGAGTTTACAAATTCTCTTTTGAAGGAAACAGATTCTTGGGCTGTAGGCAGAAGCTGGCCTGCTAATATGTTTTGATAGGCTTTTGGAAGCAGAAAGCTCCCATAGAGGACCTGGCAGTCCCGGCCTCATGGTGAAGGTTGGACCCAGCCTCCTCTTCCACGTAGCTGACAGGAGGGAGGGCGGCAGCCGAGGACAGGGCCGTCTGATAGCCCAGCGCACAGCCCGTGCCGCATCCTCAGGAGCAGCGCACGCTGCCCTCCGCCTGGACACCCTCCTTCCTCCTTGTGTCTCCTGCTGCCTTCAGCCCCGCTCGGGTGCTGCTTCACCTCTGCAGCAGAGCCCCCTGTGCCCCAGGCAGTGCCGCTCCCAAAGGGGGGCTTCTGAACTCCGGCAAGTCTCCAAAGTGGAAGGCAGGGTGATGGTTTCAATATTTCAGCAAAAGAGACTTCCAGGTCAAGGATTTTTGCTTTGTCCAGAAAGCTGCTCCTTTTGCTTCCCAAACTACCCCCCCGTACCCCAATTCCTCCAACAGTATCAACCACAGGAAGAAAAGGAAGTCACAGGAAGGTCTATAATAGGCTTGCAGGGCTGCATGTCCCACGTACAGTCCACTGTCCATCAGCTCTCAGGCAGCAGACGGACGAACAGTCCCGGGAAGGGAGATGGATCCAGAGCTTTGTCTCTGGAAGAAAAGTTGTACACCAGGCCAGCCGCAGGCTTCAGAGAGAGGAGCTGGGAAGGCAGGCGTCTCCCTGAGAAGGCTGGTGGAGCTGGGCATGAAAAGGGCATCTAGCCTGCCTGAGACTGACACAGATGCACAGGTGGACATGACCTGACTTGGGGCGGGCAGGTCTGGGAGCACCACATGCTGCTTGGGACTGTCACTTTGAGAGAAACTGGACACTGACCAACTGTGACCTGGGTTCCCCTTAAGGCAGCAGGTCTACTTCTGGTCTTGACCCCAGGGAATTCCTTTCCCAAGCTCACAGAGGTAAGCATCAGGACGGTCCTACAGTATGACTTCTAGTATCGACCTATTAGGAACAATCTGAATATTGATCAAGGGAGGCCCATGAAATAAATTGTTCCATCCATGCAATGGAATACTATGTAGATGGCTGGAAAGTACTATGTACTGCATGATCCCATTAATGTAAAAATATCCTTGTAAAGTATACTGAGGTAGGTCTTTACATATAAAAGCTGAACTCTTTGTGGTTGTTCTCTCTGGACAGAGTAGGATGGGACAAGGGGGGACCTTATCACGCTGGGGGACAGCCTGGACCCAGGCTGGTTGCAGGAGTGTCCCCGTCTGCGCAGTGTGTCCTGCCTTCATCCCGTGGGTCCTCCTGCCCCGCACAGCCTGCCCCCCCCACACCCCCAGAGGGTCTCTGGCCATGATGCAGAGCTGGATGCTGGACCTCAGAGGGAAGCCCTGCTCTGCACTGTGTCCTCCTATGGCCACACTGCTGGGCCCCACCTGCTGGGCTTCCTGCAGACACTCACTCTGGCCCAGTCACATACAGGAAAAGGAGTGACCAGGTGCCGCCTCCAGCCTGCCTCTGGGGTCCAAGCCCCGAGCCAACTCAGCAACACACAGGAGGGATGAATCCCCAAACCACGGTGCCGAGGGTCCCAGGCCAGGCCCCGTGCTCATCCCCTGTGAGTCCCTGAGAAGAGGTTCTAAAGCAGCAAACTAGCCTGTGGAGGAAGAAATCAGGGAGTAGCTGCCTCCAGGCGGTGGGGCAGGGATTGCCTGGGAAGGGAGCTGAGGGGACTTTCTGGGGGCAAATGTAATGTTCTGAGTCCTCATAGGGTTGGGGATTACACAGGTGTGTGCATTTGTCAGAACTCGTCAAATGATAAACTTGTTTGTTGCATTTCAAAAAGAGAAATCTTAACAAATCTTGTTTCCCAGATAAAGAAATGTGGTGCAGTAGCCTGATGACTGTAAGTTATTTTGAAATGCATCAAGATATAAGATGGGGACTTCCCTGGTGGTGCAGTGGTTAGGAATCCACCTGCTAATGCAGGAGACAAGGGTTCGAACCCTAGTCCGGGAAGATCCCATGTGCCGTGGAGCAACTAAGCCCGTGCACCGCAACTACTGAGCCTGAGCTCTAGAGCCCGCAAGCCACAACTACTGAGCCCGCATGCCAAAACTACTGAGCTTGTGAGCCTAAAGCCTGTGCTTCGCAACGAGGAGTGGCCCCTGCTCGCCACAACTAGAGAAATCTCACAGCAATGGAGACCCAATGCAGCCAAAAAAAAAAAAAAGAAATAAGATGAATTGATGAAAACAGAGAGTCAAGAAAGAGAGAGGAGTTAGATAAATAAATGATAAAGGAAATACAGTCAGGTATTAGTTGCAGATCCAGGTAGTGGAGAGAGGGGTATCCATTGTACGTTCATTTCCACTTTGCTATAGGTTTGAAATCTTCTGTAATAAAAAACTGGAATAAAAACAATGAATTGAATGATAAAAAAAAAAAAAAAGCTGTGGACACAGCCAAGCAGAAGTCATGGTTCATACTGGGTGACAAGTGCCTGACAAGAGACAGGAATAGAGCAAGGGCTTTGAGAAGCCAGAGGGACCCGTTGAGTAGGAAAGGCTTTGGAATTGAGATGCCCTGAGAATAAGACCTAAAAGGATGGTGGGCTGGACCCTGTAAAGCTGAGGAAGGTTTTTCAGGGAAGGCCGGTCCCCCCAGCCCCCAGCCTCTGCAGCAGATGTGCTTAGAGCAGAGGCTGGAGTTTGGAGGGTCTGGTTGTCTGGCTCGGGGGCCTCAGCCTCCATGGTCAGGCTGGGGTAGGGAAGTGGCCTTCTCTGCCCCTCAGGCCCTGTGCAGAGGATGGGCTGGAGCACAGGCCTGGAGGCAGGGAGGCCAGCAGAGGCCTCTGCCTAGTCCTGGAGGGAGGCCGAGAGGCTGAAGAGGCCACGTGCCTTATGCTCCCCACTACCGGCTTCCTCACACCTGGTCGACTTATTCAGAACGACAGCCTGATGAACAGCTTCTTCTACTTCATTTGGGGTCCAGGTTCCTGCCTTGAGCTTTCCCTCCAAGTGACAGTCATGCTGTGTGGCAGCTTTTGACAAGATGACATCAGTTGTAAAGGTCAGAGCAGCAGTGCTGGGCCACGCCTGCAGAGGGTGTGCGGTGGGCACCTGTCACCTCAGCTGGGCCGCCACAGGGCATGAATGACAATGGGCATCTTCCTCTATGGTTTGACAGGCCTGTGTATGTCTCAGGGACATAATCAGAGAATTGAAGCTGTCAGGCTACTGCACGGCTGGCACGTGACAGCAGAGAAGCCCTGGTTTCGTGTCTGGGGGCAGCAGAGCTCGGATATGAACATTGCTGTGTCTGACCCCATGGCCTACTGTGCTGTAGCCTTGCAGTTCAGAGCACGGCGGCCAGGCCCAGCTTCCTGGGTCTGCGTCCAGCTGCATCCAGCTGTGTGCTGTTACCAGTGGGAGCGTGTGCTTATCCACCCACCTCAGCTCCACAAATCCCAGTGATGTGGACTCACGAGCCGGCACACACAGAGCTCACTGAGAGAGAGGGCTTCTTCCAGAAAAGCAACTGCACAGGATCCTCCCCACACCGATGCAGGGACCCTCCCAGGGGAGAGAAGGCAACCTTGTCAAGTTCCAGGTCTCAGGGAGAGGTCGACCCCGTTGAACCACTGGGTGTAGTGATAGCTGTGAGTATTTGTTGGATGCCTTTGTCAGTCTGGGTTGCTAGTATGATGCTGACCGTGAACTATGTCCAATTCTTTTCTTCATCCACTGAAATAATCATATTTTTCTTCCCCATTTTGCTCATAAGAAAATCACATTGATATTTCATACACTGAATCAGGCTTGCATTTCAGAGGTGAGTCCTAATTATTCTTGATGTATTGTCCTTTTTTTATGTTGTTGGATTCTATTTGCTAGTGATTTGTTGAGGTTTTTTAAAATAAAGTTTTTCTTATCACTTACTTAAACTTTTGGTTTTGAGTTTAAAAATTATGTACACTAAACTTATCATTTTGCAATATTTTTGTGTCATTTTATGGCATACATCAAACTTATACAGAACTGTATGTCAATTACATCTCAGTAACACTGGAAGAAAGAAGTAATTATACAAATACACACACACGCACCCCCAGCACTTGGCATACACACCTCACATAAACATTCCCTTCTATGCCCGATGTAGTCCTATGCCCACAATTTCCATACAATCACCCCACACACTCAGACACCACACTCACACACACCATACACACTACACGCACACCCCACGCATAGTGAAATCATGTGCTCACAGCACAGCCACAACGCACACTGGGCACATTCACAACTCACACAAACACACACCCCTGTGTTTAAAACAGCACTCCAGCTCTTACCTCCTGTACAGACACTGGAAGGCTCCACAGCTGTCATTTCAATACAGGACTTAGTTCCAAGCTAGAAGAGGGAGATGAGGGGCAGGGGCTTGAATGCGGGGGCTTGGCGAGAAGCTACCCCTTCCCACTTTTCACGTCCAGCCCTCACTCACTGGCTCAATGAGGTATTTAAGAGCCTTGAAGCCTTGGTCCACTCCAAAGACGTGACGCGGGCTGTCTGCAATTTCCAATAACTACAGCAGAGAGGAGATGGTTGGCACACAGTCAGGGGTTGAGGACGCGGCAGGTCCCATCCCAGGAGACAGGCTCTTGTCGCCTGCCATGCTGGATTCCAAGGCCACACGCTGGCATCTGCTAGCAGCCCACCCTTAGGGAGTGGAAAGCTCCTCCATCCACACCTCTGGTGGGCAGGTTTACCCAACACTTGATATTCATCTGCAGTGGCTGCCTGGTGTCCAGACACTTGGGGGGGGTAGAGGGCCGTCCTCTCGGAGACCCTGGGACAGCTGCCTTTGAGAGATTTCCCCAACAGGGCTCAAGAGTGGCACCGGTTACCTGTTCTGAATTACCTGTTCTCTCTGATAGTCTTTTACACCCACACAGTATACTGTTGCTCCCATTTTCCGAGCCCTGTCAGCCTAAGAGGAAAAGAGCGTTGAGTACAATTCACAAAACAGGCGGAGCACAAAGCTGGTAATGATGGTCTGGACTTACTTCTTCCTTAGTCATTTCAAATGGCGCTTCCTCCAGGGTTCCATCGGTCAAGGAGATAATCATAGAGGGAACCTTGTTTTCTGCAGAAGAAGCAGGGAGTGGCCTGGTCAGCAAGGCACCTGGAGTGACCTGCCTCAGGCTGCCAGGCCCACAGCACTGCTCCCACACCTCCTCCTCCTGTGGAGAGGCCACCCTGACCTGAGTACCCACCACCCAGAGCACTGGAAGGGAGAAGGGGCCTCAGCCAAGGACCCATTTGACAGACGAGGAGCCTGAGACCGGATCAGAGCCCTTCCTACTGGACCATCGCTATGGGCAGGTGGCACAGCCTGTGCCCTGAAAGGCAACTGCAGCTACTTCACTGGACGAGGACAAGCCTCTCAGGTGAGCACAGGGAGGAGCAGCTGACCGACTGCACAAGAAGTCCCCTTGGGTCCGGGGGGCAGTGGGCGCTGTCTTGGGCGGCGCCGGCAGGCACTCCTGCTGGCTCTGTGGGTCCTGCTATTCAGAACTCGAGGTCAAGGTGCTTGGGCAGCAGCCCCCGCCCAGCTCCCCGCCTTTCCCCAGCAGCCCATGCATCCTTCCTGACAAGGGCTGCAACCCTACAGTCTCGATGCAGCTGGTCTGGGCCAAGTACCGCCATTTCCACTGGCAGAGGCACAGTGAAAGGATTAGAGTCAACCGGAGGGAAGAGGCTCAAGGGAAAGGAGGAAGAGCCAGAGCTGCGGTGGACAAAGTGTGGGCAGCCAGGGGGACACCAAGGTCTCTGTTCCCTAAACTGAACCCCGTCTGCTCGCCATCCGTGGAAGTTCTCTTTTCTTTTTCATGCAGCCCAACCATAGGTCAAGCACTTGATATCTAGTAAGAACCAGGAATGTAATGCATGATCCCATGTGGTTCTCGGAAGCATCCCTGGGGGTGGTTTTCCTCCTCACTGCGCAGAGGAGGAACCTGCAGCACAGAGAGGACAAGGGACGCGCTCCAAAGTCAGCGCTAGGAATTGGCCGAGGTGGGTCTGCACCAGCCCTCGCTGAGGCCCGCGCCTAGCTCTGTCCCACCTGAGCACAGTGACGTCAGCAGGCAGCTTACCTCCTGAGTTAGCTTGTTGAATCTGCTCATTTGCCTGCAACAAAATGAAGGAAATTGGTGGAGGGCAGTGAGATGACCCCAAAATACTCTAAGAACTTGATAAAGCAGAAGAAAGTCTCAGAGCTGTAGGATCTGTACCTTTTTAAATCCTTCCTGCATGTGTGTGGTTCCTGTGGGTACTATATTGTGAAGTCTGCTGAGACCATCACGAATTTCATTTCTGAAAAAAAACAATAAAGGTGGTTGAGGAGGAATGAGGGTTGACTGTTACAAAACAGACGACTTGACTTGGTGCCATTCTGCCCTGTGGAGACCTGCCTGGACCAGAGAGGACACAAGTGGCCCTGTGGTGACCTCTCTGCCTGTGTCTTTGACACTGACAGGCCTTGGTCAACGCTTCTCTGTCCCCCATTCAGCGGGTGTGGAGGATGCTGCTTTGCTGGTCCCATGGGTAGGGCCTGGCTTTCAATGTGCTCATCCGTGTCTCAGGCATGCAGACCTCAGGGGACTCAGCAAGGGCCCTGCATTGACCGTCCGTGGTTGGGGGGAGCACCCATGGATACGCACCTGTGAATTCAGCACCCCCAATGTGACTGGCGGTACTGTTGGCACCTAAGGGGTCCCTGGTGAGGGCACATCACCTTCCAGCAGGCAAGGTTGAGTGTGGAAAGGTCACTGTGCTGATACCCCTGACCTGTCCCCTCCTCCCCTACCACAGACCCCTGAGGTGGATTTGGACCCTCCAAGCCACTTCCCCTCTGGATCCGTACTAAAGCAAGTAGTCAAGCTGCTACATTAGAGTGTAGGGCTCCTTGGCTTCATGTGCTCCTGAAGAAATAGACCATAAGCTGGAAAAGAGGCCTGAGGCCTGTCCATGCAGGCGGAAGAGCAGTGACCACAGGCTGCCACGGGGATGGGCTGTTGGCCTCTGTTAAAGTAGATAGCAGGGGATGGGACTGGGACACACCAGGGGTGGGGCTCAGGTTCAGGCTAATGCAGTGTGATGGGCTGAGCTGTCACAGCAAGTCTAAGGAGAATGTGGTCCCTGAAGGCTGGCTCTTGCCTTGCGCAGAAGGGATTCTGCTGTGAGGTGCGATCTGAGAGCCCCAGGTCCTGCTCTGCCTGACCCAGCCCAGGAGCTGAGGAAGTTGTGACCAAGGTCCAGTGGAGGCCACACCAGGCCCTGCCTACCCGAGCACAAACAGCCTCCCCTCTTCCTGACACTTTGGGGAAGATTTCTGTTTTGTTGACAGCACCCCCAAATATTCTGGAGCTCTCATCTCTCCCCAGCCTTTGACCTGGGACTGAGCTTGGCCAGGCTTCACTCCTGCCTGAGCGGGCCTTTTCCTTGGGCAGCCCCCCCCACTCAATCCTTACTCCCAGCTCTGTGCACTAGGCTGCTTATGCCCTCATCAGGCCCTTCGCTTCTTAAGATTCCACCCCGTTTTTCACTCCCCTGAGCCCACTCCCACTTCTGACACCTTCCCTTGAGGAAGATGTTGTCACCTCCACTTTCCAGAGAGGACCCCGGAGACCCTCAAGAGCCTCCCCGCAGCTCCCTTGGTTCAGGCTCTGGACCCCTGCCTCGGAGGAGGCAGAGGTCCTCCTGTCCCCGATGGGCAGCTCCTCCCACAGAGGCCCCCGCCCAGCCCCCACCTCTCTTTCTGCCACCTGTCTGACAGCCCCCCACTGACTTGCTGTCTTCCACCTCAACCCCACTCAGGTCTCTCTGAAAGGCAGAAGACAGGGACACACAGAACCACGCCTTCCCCTAGCTCACCTAACAGGAAGCACAGCCCCTGCTTCTCCTGGGAGCCGGGCATGGGGAGTGCTGCGTCCACGCACTGGCACCAGCACACTCCCTGGGTTCCGATCATCTGCATCATGAGCATCGGAACCTCCCGGCTACTCAGGAGCTCCATAGCTTCCCACTTCCAGGGCTTTGGGCACATCGCAGGGCCCTCCTAACGGCCCACCTAAGATGCTGGTGTGTCATGCTTCCCTCCTGCACCCCAGCCCACACTCATGGGCTCCCTTGTCTCAGACCCACCAAGGGACCAAGTTCCCCTCCACTGAAGCTCCAGCACTGCCCACCCCTGCCTCCTGGTTCTGAGTGTGCCTCCTGGTTCTGACTGTGCCTCCCCTCTTCCCCCACTGGCCCAGAGCAGAGCGTGACACACAGAGCAGGTGCCCAACACAGGCCAGTGTTCACAAAGGGCCCACACGTCTGCTCCACCAGATCCCAGGCGTCCTTGCAGTGAGCCGGTTCTCAGAAAAGGGAAGAGCGCTGAGAGGACACAGGACAGGTGGAGGGTGGGGCTTAGAGGGGGCGGAGATGCTCTAGCAGCACGGGGTCTGCCAGGGTCAGCACAGTCAGGGCTCAGTGGGAGCCATGGAGCTGGGGCTGGGCGTCAGAGTGGACACTGAGGGGAGCCCAGGACGGCCCAGCCTGCACCCAGTGGGAACTGTCAGCTCCCTGGGCTCTCAATGGATCCCATCCACTAGGCCTGCCTGGGGGATTAAAGCAGCACTTACCTGTCTGAGGTGAGCTTCATGAGGGTGTGACCCACTGTGGAGTAGGTGATGAAGGACATTCGCAGGTTAGGGCTGGGGAGGAAGCACGGGCTCATGAGAAGGTATACGTGACACAGGCTCCAAATGAAGCCAATGAGCAGCCAGAAAGAAGGTGCATCCCAATTTCTCTGTTCCTCACTCCAACTCTTCTGCTTTGGGGTCCATTTCCCAAACCCTGGAAGCTCCTATATCTATAGTGATGGATTTTAGGAATCTTGGTGAAGGAGGCCTGTGGAGATGTGGTGCCTTCTTGGAAGAAAGTGCCAGGATGGCATCCTGCTCCAACCCTATGCTCCCAAAACCCCCCCCAAAGTGTCTTTCTCTCAAACACACACACACACACACATATGCACACACGCACACAGGTGCACATGCACACACCAGGAGATAGACACCTACGCCTCTGGCATGAGGGCCTCCCAACTGGCTTCTCCTCTTCTATAAAATTCTTTGTACCTTCACTCCTCTTCCCTCCTTTATAGCCCTCCCTGCCTTATCTCCTCTCATCTAGAAAAATCATTCTCTATCTTGGCAGCTATTCATATACATCCCTCCCTTTCCTCTCCCTGCCACTGCCTTTTGGTCCATTGACCCTCATTTAGCTAAATTGCTACAATATGTTCATGGATAAGCTCCCTACTGCTTCTCGTTCTTGTTACAAAACATTTTACCCACAATATCAGACTTTCCTTCCTGGGACACAACCTTGATCATCTTGACCAAGATCAACCTTGACCAAAAATCATCTATAGCTCCCTATTGTTCACAGCAGGAAATACAAGTCCCTTGGCATGGCATTATAAGCCCTGATGACCTTGGTCCAAATCTGTCCTGTCCAGCCTCATCCCCTAGCCTTCTCCTGAGTTAACCCTACTCTCCTGCTGAACAGACCACTCGCTGCACAAGAAGTCTCCTTGATGGTTCCTGTTACCCTGTCTTTCCCCATTCTTCAAGACCTAGTTCAAAATTCCACATCCTCTGAGAAACGATCCTTGACTTTTTTCCTAAGAATTCTTGCTTTTTCCTTTTAATTTGCCTTATAAGTCCTTCGCCCTTTTCTTTTGGCCCTTGGCACCATTTAACCTGGTGTTTAGTTATCATGTTACTGGTTTGCCTGTTTCCTCATCTATGAGGTCCTCAAGGGCAGACTGTGTCCCCTACAATATGGCCCGACTTCCAGGTAGGAGCTAAGAAAGCTGCTGAGACCTGATGGAACCAGCGTGATCTCTTCTGCTTCAGAACACCCCCCTGGGCTCTATGCTCCTGACCCGAGGGGCTCCCATGGCCACTGAGTCTAAAGAGCTGTGTACTCTGCCTGGCAGGGGTAAACACCCTGCAACTTGAAGAAGTCGTACTTGCTATACTTCTTGACCAAATCCTCCACAAATGTGTAAATGTCCTTCCAGTTGTTGTTCACACTGCCTGACCTGAAAATGAAGAATACCTGAGTCAGACAGATGAGGTGCATCTATTGTGCAGGCAGAATTTCTGTCTCCTCAGCTTCCAGCAGACACTTTAGCAACTCCCCCCACCCCCCACCACCCACCAATGTAGCTGAAGGCTGCCATGCTCCCTCGGAGACCTCAGTGGGTCACCGTGGTGATGACTTCATCAGTGTGAGAGTGGGAAGGGTGACCAACCAGACCTGTGTGCTTGGGACTCAGGAACTTTTCGGGATGAGGGACTTCTGGTGGCAGACTAGGATGGTTGGGCAGGCTTGGTGGAGCTGTTCCACAGGCAATGATGTAGGATGCATTGGTTGGAAAAGCCTCCAGTGATTCTGATATGACTCTTTTGGTCCCTCAATTCCCCTTGGGAATAAACAATTCTTAGCTGTCTACTCCTCTCCTGCCCCTTGAAAAGGTGTGGGGGTGGGCAGGGGTCAGGGCTCTCTGGCACACCATTCCCACAGAAGTCTCTTAGTTGGTCCTATCATTCATTCTGTGTCCTCTAGGCTGAATCTAAATCTCTCAACAGGGCTTCCCTGGTGGCGCAGTGGTTGAGAGTCCGCCTGCCGACGCAGGGGACATGGGTTCGTGCCCTGGTCTGGGAAGATCCCACATGCCGTGGAGCGGCTGGGCCCGTGAGCCATGGCCACTGAGCCTGCGCGTGCGGAGCCTGTGCTCGGCAACGGGATGGGCCACAACAGAGAGAGGCCTGCATACCGCAAAAAAACTAACTACCTAACTAACTAAATAAATAACTCTCTCAACAAATAGTGATGAGACTAAGAATAGATTCTTTTAACATTATCAAGATTATCATTCATTGAGATGTATGTACCAGGCATTTTACATACATGATTTCCGATTCCAGAACAACCCCATGATATCAGCATTATTTTCATTTTCATTATTTTCATTTTCAGAAGAAAGTTGAGGCTCTCACGAGTCATGGAATTTTCCACAATTTCCATAGGTAACATGGATCTGAATCCAGATCTCGCCTCAAAACCCATGCTCTACCCATTGCACTGGGCAGACGTGTGTGACACGGCTATGTCCAACAATTGCTGGGTAGCAAACACTGGACTCTGACAACTCCCACAATATAAACTTTCTATCAGAAGCTTCCATGCTAAAGTGCAAGACAACTTTTTAAACTAATGGTAACACCTGAAACTAATCTAATATTTTAAGTCAACTATACTTCAATTAAAAAATAGAACTATGTATTCAACTCAAAAAAAGAGAACACATCAAAATAATTAGACACCTTGTCCTAATGAGATTTATCCTTGGAATGTGAGCATGGTTCAACGCATGCAAATTAAAAAGTGGGATACACTACATTAATAGAATGAAAGATAACAATCCAGAGGATCATCTCAATAGATGCATAAAAAGCACTTGACAAATTACAACATTTCATGCTAAAAACTTTAAAGAGATTGGGTACAGAAGGAACATACTGCAACATAACTAAGGCCATATACAACAAACCCACAGTTAACATTACACTCGATGGTGGAAAGTTGAAAGCTCTGCTTCTAAGATCAGGTACAAGACAAAGATTCCCGCTCTTACCACTCTTATTCAACATAGTACTGGAAGTCTTACGTGGAGCTAATTGGTATAACAAAGAAACAAAAAGCATTCAAACTGGAAATGAAGAAGTAAGCTTGTCATTATTTGCAGATGATTTGATTTTGTATATAGAGAATCCCAAAGACTCACCCAAAGACCTGTTGGAACTAAACAATGAATTCTGTAAAGCTGTAGGATATAAAATCAACATACAGAAATCGGTGGTGTGGGGCATGGAGGAACGGAAAAGAATGCAGCCAGCGCTTTTCCTGTCCACTTAGGCACCAGGGAACCTGTTGGGCCCCAGGGCCTAATCCTCTGCCCTCGGAGCCTCCCTTCTACCGTGCAGAGCCCAAGCCCTGCCCCTACACCTACCCAGGGTCCTACATCTGTATCTGGAGACCCCCCTCTGAGACCCCCTCCAACTCTGCTGGGCCTAAACCCCGCCCACACACCCTCACCCAGGGCCTTACCTCCAAACCCCAGTACTTCACACTCCAGAGGCCCCCCATTTGGACGAACTGCCTCTCTGCTACTGGGCAGGTCTTAAGCAGAAGCCCCGCCCCACGCTTGAACGTCGCCCTGCCTAGGGCCCGCCTCCAAGGCCTCTTCCAGCTGCAGCTGCTTGGGTCCTGAGCCTAGGCCCCACCCCACGCTCAAACATCACCCCCTCCCGCCTACATCCCACCCCACCCTAAACCCTGCCCCTGCCTAAGTTCTACCTTTGCCTAAACTCCGCCCCAACTCCTCTACCCCATAGCCAAGGCTTTTTTTGTTTTGTTTTTCCTTCTTTTGGCTTTTATTTATTTATTTGAATTTTTAGAATTTTATTTATTTTTTTATACAGCAGGTTCTTATTAATTATCCATTTTATACATATTACTGTATATATGTCAATCCCAATCCCTTTTTTACATTTTTAGATTGGGGTTCTGTTTTACCTTCTTGGTGATTCATTGTTGTTGATTCATTTATATTTTTATTTTTTCTAATAAATCTTTTATTTTTCTAATTTTATTTTATTCCTTATACTTTGTTACTGTTTTGCTCCTTTTGGGTTGTTCCCCACCCCCCACCCCCCTTATTTTTTTCTGTTGTGGTTTTGTTTTACCTTGTTGCAGTTGTTTCAATTATATTTTTATTTTTCCTAACTTATTTTTATCTTTCTAATTTTCTTTTGTTTTTTCTTCTTTGTTATTGTACTGCTGCTTTTTTTCTTTTCTTTTCTTTTTTGTTTTTTTTTGCCTCACCACGCAGCTTGCGGGATCTTGGTTCCCAGCCCAGAGTTCAGGCCCAAGCTCCTGTGGTGACAGCTCTGAGTCCAAACCACTGGACTAGCAGAGAACCACAGACCCCAGGGAATATTGATTAGAGTGAGGCCTTCTGGAGGTCCTCATCTCTACACCAAGACCAGGCTCTATCCATCTGTATGCAAACTGCAGTGCTGGACGTCTCAAGCCAAACAACCAGTAAGACTCCTGTCCACAGCCCCACCCATCAAAAAAAAAAAAAAAAAAAAAACGACAAAGAAATATGTTACAGATGAAGGAGCAAGGTAAAAACCTATAAGACCAAATAAATGAAGACGAAATAGGCAACCTACCCAAAAAAGAATTCAAAGTAATGACAGAAAGATGATCTAAAATCTCAGAAACAGAGTGGAGAAAATACAAGAAACATTTAACAAAGATCTAGAAGAACTAAAGAGCAAACAAACAGTGATGAACAACACAATAACTGAATTTAAAAATACTCTAGAAGGAATCAATAGCAGAATAACTGAGGCAGAAGAACGGATAAGAGAGCTGGAAGATAAAATGGTGGAAAAAACTGCCAGGGAGCAGAAAAAGAAAAAAGAATGAAAAGAATTAAGGACAGTCTCAGAGACCCCTGGGACAACATTAAATTATGTACCAACAATGTACCAACATTCGAATTATGGGGGTCCCAGAAGAAGGAGAGAAAAAGAAAGGGTCTGAGAAAATTTTTGAAGAGATTATAGTCCAAAATTTGCCTAACATGGAAAAGGAAATAGTCAATCAAGTCCAGGAAGCGCAGAGAGTCCCAGACACGATAAATCCAAGGAGAAACATGCCAAGACACATATTAATCCAACTATCAAAAAGTAAATGCAAAGAAAAAATATTAAAAGCAGCAAGGGAAAAGCAATAAATAACATACAAGGGAATCCCCATAAGGTTAACAGCTGATCTTTCAGCAGAAACTCTGCAAGCCAGCAGGGAGCGGCAGGGCATATTTAAAATGATGAAAGGGAAAAACCTACAACCAAGATTACTCTACCCGGCAAGGATCCCATACAGATTAGATGGAGAAATCAAAAGCTTTACAGACAAGCGAAAGCTACAAGAATTCAGCACCACCAAACCAGCTTTACAACAAATGCTAAGGGAACTTCTCTAAGTGGGAAATACAAGAGAAGAAAAAGACCCACAAAAACAAACCCAAAACAATTAAGAAAATGGTAATAGGAACATACATATCAATAACCACCTTGAATGTAAATGGATTAAATGCTCCAACCAAAAGACACAGACTGGCTGAATGGATACAAAAACAAGACCCATATAGATGCTGTCTACAAGCAGCTCAGTTCAGACCTAGGGACACATACAGACTGAAAGTGAGGGGATAGAAAAAGATATTCCATGCAAATGGAAATCAAAAGAAAGCTGGAGTAGCAATACTCATATCAGATAAAATAGACTTTAAAATAAAGACAGTTACTAGAGTTAATGAAGGACACTACATAATGATCAAGGGATCAATCCAAGAAGAAAACATCACAATTATAAGTATTTATGCACCCAACATAGGAGCACCTCAATACGTAAGGCAAATGCTAACAGCCATAAAAGGAGAAATCGACTGTAACACATTAATAGTGGGGGACTTTAACTCCCCACTTACATTAATAGACAGATTATCCAGACAGAAAGTAAACAAGGAAACACAAGCTTTAAATGACAGAATAGACCAGATAGACTTAATTGATATTTTTAGGACATTCCACCTGAAAGCAGAAGAATACACTTTCTTCTCAAGTGCACACAGAATGTTCTCCACAATAGATCACATCTTGGTTCACAAATCAAGCCTTGGAAAATTTAAGAAAATTGAAATTGTATCAAGCATCTTTTCTGACCACAACACTATGAGATTAGAAATCAATTACAGGAAAAAAAACCCCAGCAATACCCACAAATATTTGGAGACTAAACAGTAAACTGCTAAATAATCAAGAGATCACTGAAGAAATGAAAGAGCAAATAAAAAAATACCTAGAAACAAATGACAATGAAAACACAATGATCCAAACCTATCGGACGAAGCAAAAGCAGTTCAAAGAGGGACGTTCATAGCAATTCAAGCTCACCTCAAGAAACAAGAAAAATCTCAAATAAGCCATCTAACCTTACATCTAAAGCAACTAGAAAAAGAAGAACAAAGAAAACCCAAAGTTAGTAGAAGGAAAGAAATCATAAAGATCAGGGCAGAAATAAATGAAAGAGAAACAAAGAAAATAATAGCAAAGATCAATAAAACTAAAGGCTGGTTCTTTGAGAAGATAAACAAAATTGATAAACCTTTAGCCAGACTCATCAAGAAAAAAAGGGAGAGGACTCAAATCAATAAAATTAGAAATGAAAAAGGAGAGATTACAACTGACACCGCAGAAATACAAAAGATCATAAGAGACTACTACAAACAAATATATGCCAATAAAATGGACAACCTGAAAGAAATGGACAAATGCTTGGAAAAGTACAACCTTCCAAGACGGAACCAGGAAGAATTAGAAAATACAGACCAATCACAGGCAATGAAGTTGAAACTGTAATTAAAAATCTTCCAACAAACAAAAGTCCAGGACCAGATGGCTTCACAGGCGAATTCTATCAAATGTTTAGAGAAGAGTTAACACCTATCCTCAAACTCTTCCAAAAAACTGCAGAGGGAGGAACACTCCCAAACTCATTCTAGGAGGTCACCATCACCCTGATACCAAAACCAGACAAAGATATCACGAAAAAAGAAAATTATAGACCAATATCACTGATGAACATAGATGCAAAAATCCTCAACAAAATACTAGCAAACAAAATCCAGCAACACACTTAAAGGATCATAAACCATGATCAAGTAGGATTTATCCCAGGGATGCAAGGATTCTTCAACATAAGCAAAACAATCAATGTGATACACCATATTAACAAATTAAGGAATAAAAACCATATGATCATCTCAATAGATGCAGAAAAAGCGTCTGACAAAATTCAACACTCATTTATGACAAAAACTCTCCAGAAAGTGGGCATAGAGGGAAGCTACTTCAACATAATAAGAGTCTTATACAACAAACCCACAGCAAACATCACTCTCAATGGTGAAAAACTGAAACCGTTTCCTGTAAGATCAGGAACAAGACAAGGATGTCCACTCTTGCCACTATTATTCAACCTAGTATTGAAAGTCCTAGCCATGGCAATCAGAGAATAAAAAGAAATAAAAGGAATACAAACTGGAAAAGAAGAAGTAAAACTGTCACTGCAGACAACATGATACTATACTTTAGAACATCCTAAAGATGCCACCACAAAACTACTAAAACTAATCAATGAATTTGGTAAAGTTGCAGGATACAAAATTAATGCACAGAAATCTCTGGCATTCCTGTACACTAACAACAAAAGATCAGAAAGAGAAATTAAGGAAACCATCTCATTTGCCATCACAGCTCAATATCACACAAACAACCCAATCCAAAAATGGGCGGAAGACCTAAATAGACATTTCTCCAAAGAAGACATACAGATGGCTAACAGATACATGGAAAGATGCTCAACATCACTAATCAATAGGGAAATGCGAATCAAAACCACAATGAGGTATCACCTCACACGCGTCAGAATGGCCATCATCAAAAAATCTACAAACAATAAATGCTGGAGAAGGTGTGGAGAAAAGGGAACCCTCCTGCACTGTTGGTGGGAATGTAAATTGATACAGTATGGAGGGTCCTTAAAAAACTAAAAATAGAACTACTATATGACCCAGCAATCCCACTACTGGGCACATACCCTGAGAAAACCATAATTCAAAAAGATACATGTACCACAGTGTTCATTGCAGCACTATTTTCAATAGCCAGGACATGGAAGCAACCTAAATGCCCATCAACAGATGAATGGATAAAGAAGATGTGGCACATATATACAATGGAATATTACTCAGCCATAAAAAGGAATGAAATTGAGTTATTTGTAGTGAGGCAGATGGACCTAGAATCTGTCATACAGAGTGAAGTAAGCGAGAAAGAGAAAAACAAATACCGTACGCTAACGCATATATATGGGATTTTAAAAAGCAGTACTGATGAACCTAATGGCAGGACAGGAATAAAGATGCACACGTAGAGAACGGACTTGAGGGCACGGGGGTGGGAAGGGGAAGCGGAGATGAAGTGAGTGAGAGAGTAGCACTGACATATATCCACTACTAAATGTAAAATGGATGGCTAGTGGGAAGCTTCTGCATAGCACAGGGAGATCACCTCGGTGCTTTGTGACGACCTAGAGGGATGGGGTAGGGAGGGTGGGAGGGAAGCTCAAGAGGGAGGGGATATGGGGATATATAGACATACAGCTGATTCACTTTGTTGTACAGTAGAAACTAACAAAACATTGTAAAGCATTTGTACTCCAATAAAGATGTGGAAAAAGAACAACACAATGAGATACATCTCACAGCTGTTAGAACGGCTATAATTAAGAAGACAAGACATAACAAGCATTGGTGAAGACAATACAGAAAAAGGATACAGAAAAAGGAAACTTTTGCACTGTTGATGGGAATGTAAATTGTTTTAGCCACTATGGAAAACAGTATGGAGGTTCCTGAGAAAATTAAATATAGAATTTCCACATGACCCAGCAATCCCACTTCTGGGTATACATCTAAAGGGAATGAAAACAGGATATTGAAGAGATATATGCACTTCCGTGTTTATTGCAGCATTATTCACAATAGCCAAGATATAGACTCAACCTAAGCGCTCATCAACAGATGAGTAGATAAAGAAGAGGTTGTATGTATATACAATAGAATATAATGCAGCCATAAGAAAGAAGGCCATCCTGCCATTTGTGGCAACACTGATGGACTTTTTGCTAAGTAAGATAAGTCAGACAGAGAAAGACAAATACTCTATGATATCACTTATATGTGAATCTAAAAAACCCAACTCATCAAAACAGAGTAAAATGGTGGTTACCAGGGGCTTGGGGGAATAAGAGGTGTTGTTTAAGGGTACAAACTTGCAAATAGTTGACAAATAAATCTTGGATGTCTAAGGCACAGTTTAGTGAACATAGACAACAATATTTTATTTTAATCATCAAATTTTCTAAGAGACTAGATCTTAATTATTCCAACCACAAAAAAAGAAATAATTATGTGATGTGATAGAGGTGCTATCTAAATTTATTTGATATACGTCAAATATATTTGAATACAGATAATGATTTTTAAAAAGAAAGAAAAAGAAAATCAGGAAAATTACATATATAGATATAATATATATATCATATATGAGAATATTAACTTGTAACCATTAATAACCAGGTAACTGTAAAGAAAATATCTATAATAGATATTGAAAATAGCTTCACACAAAGGAAGTGAAAAGGGAACCAAAACCTGTCACTACAACAACAACAAAAAAATCAACTAAACTCAAAGGAAGGTAGAAATGGAGAAAATTAGGGAGAAAAAAGCTAGAAGACATGTAGAAAACAAATAGCAAAGTGTCCGATGTAAGTCCTTCCCTATCAGTAATTACTTTAAATGTACATGGATTAAACTCTCCAATCAAAAGGTACAGATTGCAAGAATGGATCAAAAAAGATGCAACCATATGATGTCTACAAGAGATTCACTTTCAATGTTAAGACACCAGGAGGTTGAAAATGAAAGGATGAAAAGAGATATTCCAAGTCAAGAGAAACCTAAGGAGAGCCGGGATGACTATAATTAACAAACTAGACTTTACATATAAAACTGTTATAAAAGACAAAGAAAGACATTATATAATTACAGGAGGGTCATTTCACTGAGAAGACACAACAGTTATAAACAGATAAGAACCAAATATCAGAGAAGCAAAATTTAGGAAGCAAACATTGACAGACTTAAGGGAGAAACAGACAGTTCTACAGTAACAGTTAGAAACGTCAAAATCCCACTTTCAGTAATAGAACAATCAGACAGAATATGAGAAAACAGAGAAATAAGGGAATAGAGGATGTGAACATCATCATAAGCCAACTGTACCTAACAGATATGTACACTCTTCTCCCAAACAGTAGAATACACATTTTTCTCAAGTGCATGTGAAATGTTCTCCAGGATAGAGTACATGTTAGACCACAAAGCATTTCTTTAAAATTTTTAAATGATGGAAATCCCCCCAAAACTTAAAATCATTTCCAACCCCAATGAAATAAAGCTATAAGTCAATAGCAGAAAATAATCTGGAAATCCACAAATATGTGGAAATGAAACAGTACCCTTTTAATCAGCAAATTGGTCAAAGAGGAAATCACAGAGACATTAGAAAATACCAGGAGACAAATGAAAATGAAAACACAACATACCAAAACATACAGTGAAAGTAGAATTGAGAGGGAAATTTATAGCTGTAGACAAATACATTAAAAAGGAAGAAAAATCTCAAATCTGTACACTAACTTTACAGCTTATGGAACTGGAAAAAGAAATGAAAACTAACCCAAAGTCGCAGAAGGGAAGAAATAATAAAGATTATAACAGAGATAAATAAAATATAGACTAGAGAAATACCAGTGAAATAAAAAATTGGTATGTTGAAAAGATCAACAAAATGGACAAACCTTTATATCCATTGATTTAAATAAAAGAGGGATGACTCGAATGAAATCAGAAAATGAAGTGGGACACTACTACTGATTTTATACAAATAAAAAGGATTATAAGAGAACACTGGAATTTGTAAGCCAGCAAAATAGATAACCTAGATGAAATTAGCACATTCCAGGAAACACACTTACCTGCCCAGACTGAATCATGAAGAAACAAAAGCTGAATAGACCTATAACTAGTAAAGAGGTTGAATCCGTAATCAATAATCTCCCAACAGAGAAAAGTCCAGGACCAGATGGTTTCACAGATTAATTCTACTAATCATTTAAAGAGGAATTAACACTAATCCTTCTCCAAATCTTCCAAAAAATTGAAGTGGAGGGAACACTTTCAAACTTATTTTATGAGGCCTGCATTACCCTGTTACCAAAGCCAGACAAACACTTGAAGAAGAGTACAGACTACTATTTCATATGGATATAAATTCAAAAATCCTCAACAAAAAAATCTAGCACAATCTGAAAAGGTAGGATTTATTTCCACAATACAAAGATGGTTCAACATATAAAACTCAAACAATGTAATTAATAAAATTAATATATCAGAGAAACCAAACTACGTGATCATTTCAACTGCTGTAGAATCACTTGATAAAATCTAAAACCCCTTCTTCATAAAAACACTCATATTGGGAATAGAGAAAAATTCTATGTAAAACATGATAAAGGCTAATATATGAAAAATCTACAGCTAACATATCAATGGTGAAAGACTAAAAGCTTTTCCCCAAAGATCAAGAGTAGTACAAGGATGCCCGCTTTCATCACTTCTGTTCAACATAGCACTGGAAGTTATAGACAGAGCAACTAGGCAAGAAAGAGAAATAAAGGCATCCAAATTGAAAAAAAAGAAAAAAGATGTAACATCTCTGTTCTTGGACAATATAATCTTACATGTAAAAAACCCCAAAGATTTCACAAAAAATGTTTGAGTTAATAAGGAAATTCAGCAAAGTTATAGGATACAAAATCAACGTATAAAAATCAGTTCTATGTCTATATACAAATAATGAACATTCCAAGAAGGAAATTAAGAAAACTATTCCATTTACAATATCATCAAACAGAATAAAATACTTAAGAATTAATGTAATCAATGAGGCAAAAGACCAGTACACTGAAAACTAGAATACATTGCTGAAAGAAATTTTACAATATGTAAATCATTGGAAAAACATGATAAGGAAAATCATAAAGTTTTCTATGGCAAGAAAATCAGACTAAGTCAGAATTGAAACATGCAGGACATGCCCCCATTTGTGACGGACCTCTCCCAAGTATTCATTGTGCTTCTGCATTATGCATTAACCAGACCTCCTCAAGGCAGGAGGATATAATCAACCTTTGAGGATAATGGTCCCTTTCTTCTGATGCCAGCATTGTAATTTCTAAGATCGATATTTTTTGTCATCTTGACATTGGATCAAATTGACCTAAAGGCTCACTCTGTATATGCATATCTGGCCAAAACATCTCTGAGGAACTTTATGTATCATGTTAACCTGTCAGTGTGACACATAATTCTTTGTCTCAAAACTATATAAAACTGCATCTCTAGCTCCTGGCAAGTGTAACAGTTCTCAGAGCTTCTGAGAATCTGTCTCCAAGGTAATAATCCTCAGTTTGGCTCAAATAAAATGCTCTAATTTTTCTTCTTTGCCTGGTTGTTAATTGAATTTTCATCAGCAAACATTACATATTTATGGATTAGCAGACTTAATAGTGTTAAATTGGAAATACTAGCTAAGGTTATCTACAGATTCAATGCAATCTTTATCAAAATCTCAACAGCAATTTTTTGTAGAAATTGAATGAGCCACCCTAAAATTCATATGGAATCTCAGGGGATTCAAATAGCTATAAGCAAAATCTTGACCAAGAACAAAGTTGGCAGGTTCATATTTTCTGGTTTCCAAATTTAATACAAAGTTATTGTATTAATAGCTTGACCAAAACAGTGTGGTACTGGCAAAAGGACAGACATATAGAACAATGGAATAAAATCGAGAGTCCAGAAATAAACCCTCATATATGTATTCAATGGGTTTTTGACAAGGGTACCACCAAGACTATTTCCCAATGTGGGAAATGACAGTATTTTCAACAAATGATTCTAGGAAAACTGGATGTCTACATGCAAAAGAATGCAGTTAGATTCTTATCTTACACCTACATAGTCTATACAAAAATTAACTCAAAATGGATCAAAGACCTAAATGTAAAAGCTAAAACTAATAAACTTATAAGAAAACATAGGGGAAAAGCTTTATGACATTGGATTTTGTAATGGTTTTTAGATATGACACCAAGAGCACAGACAATAAAGAAAAAAGAGATAAACCAAACTTCATCAAAAGTAAAAACTTTTGTACAAAGGATACCATGAAAAAAAATGAAAAGAGAGGGACTTCCCTGGCGGTGCAATGGTTAAGAATCCGCCTTCCAAAGCAGGGGACATGGGTTTGATCGCTGGTTGGGGAACTAAGATCCCACATGCCGTGGGACAACTAAGAACATGAGCTGCAACTACTGAGCCCGCGGACTCTAGAGCCCCCATGCCACAACTAGAGAGCCCCTGTGCCGCAACTACTGAGCCTGCGCACTCTGGAGCCCACGAGCCACAACTCGAGAGGAGCCTGCGTGCTGCAACTCGAGAGAAGCCTGCGTGCTGCAACTAGAGAAGCCCGCGCACCTCAACGAAGAGCCCGCATGCTGCAACTAAGACCCGATGCAGCCAAATAAATAAATAAATAAATATTTTAAAAAATGAAAAGATAACCTACAGAATGAAAGAACAATTGCAAATCATATATCTGATAAGAAATTGATATCCAGAATACATAAGAACTCCTACAACTCAACAACCAACACCAAACAGCCCAATTCAAAAATGGGCCAAGGACTTAAATAGACATTTCTACAAAGAAGATATACAAATGGCCATTAAGCACATAAAAAGATGCTCAACATCCCTAGTCATTAGGGAAATGTAAACCAAAACCACAATGAGATACCACTTCATGATGGTTATTATCAAAAACAAAACAAAACAAAATAAAATAAAACAAAACAAAATTTGGAAAATAATAAGTGCCAGAGAGAATGTGGATAAACTGAAACCCTTGTACACTGCTTGTGTGACTGTAAAATAGTGCAGCCACTGTGGAAAATAGTTATGGCATAGTTCACATAGTTAAACACAGAATTAAAAGCACAGAATGATCCAGCAGTTCCACTCCTAGGCATATGCCCAAAAGGAGTGAAAGCAGGGACTCAAATAGTTAACCTGTATACCAGTGTTCGCAGCAGCACTATTCACAATAGCTCCAGTGAGGAAACGATCCAAGTGCTTATCTACAGATAAAAGGATAAAGGAAATGGTATATACATTAAATGGCATATTATTCAGCCATATAAAGAATGAAAATTTTGATACATGCTATAACATGGTTGGACCTTGAAAACATTTTGTTAAGTGAAATAAGTCAGACACAAAAGGCCAACTAGTGTATGATTCTACTTGTATGAGGTACCTAGAATAGGCAAATTCACAGATATAGAAAACAGGATAGAGGTTACCACAGGTTGGGGAGAGATGAATGGGAGTTATTGTTTAATAGGTATAGGTTTCAATGTCCTCTGCTGACCAAAGCACATAAGCCATGTCTAGCTCCACGAGGGACTGTGAGGGGTCCTAAGAAGGAGAAAACAAGACATGAGATGACCCACAAACAGGAGAACACAGATCAATGGTCTGGCCTGCATAGCCCTATTCTGCCATTCATCCAAGCTGTGGGAGGAGCTGTGAAGGACACAGATATGCTGAGTCTGCATATTACTCTGAGGATGTCCCTTCAGCTGTCATCAGCTCTAGGAACCCCTCATGTGCAGAGTTTCCTTGCCCAAGGTCGCTCCCTTCCTCAGGTAGCCACCTGCGGTGACTGATGGCCTAATCATTTGGCCCAACTTGGGACAACCATGAGGGTGCCTTTCAGCTCCAAAGCTCCTCCCAGGTCAGCAGAGCCTGTCAGGCCTGCACTAAAGCGCCACTCCGTCCTCCTTCTGTCAGTCCCCTCGCACAGGTGTTGATGCCAAGGCCCTTCCTACTGAACATCCTGCCTCACTCTGTTCCCGGCGTTCTGCTTCTCTCCTCTTTGGCCAGCCCCTCTCCTTCCACGCTGCCCCACGTGTGGGTGCTCCTCTGGGTTCTGCCTCCTCATTCTCCTCTCGGGCACACCCACCCTGGGCTCCTACGTGCCTTTCTCCAGCTGCCTGGGACCTCCTTGGACCCTTCTCTTTTTTACTCCAGCTGCTGCTTCCAGTCTTTCCTTTTCCTACCCATCCTCCCCAAGGCAGCCAAGGGGTCCTTCTGAAAATGCAGATCTGATCCATTTCTCCTCTGATAAAATGTGAAGAACACATCTCCTATGTGGGCCCAGGGCCACATCATTGGCCTGTGCCCCTCCTTTCTCCTTCTCCCCCACGCCCAACTTCTACACACCTGGATCTTCTGGGATCACCTGAGGGCCTCATTCCTCAGGCCTTTGCACAGGCCACTCCCTTAGCCTGCAGCTCCCTGGCCTTCATAGGCCACTGGCCAGTACTGTGGGCACATGGGAGGGTCTGTCATTTTCATCCAATTCAGCCTAACGAAGGAACCAATGAATAAGGAATCTAATGAAGCAGCTGGGAGTGAACCACTCAAGACCTTCCTGCAGGTGAGACACTGGTTTTGCTTCTAACCACCCGGAGGGATTCTCAGGGACCCACCCAGTCTTGGAGTCTTTGGAATGGCTTTGGAATCAGATACTCTAGACTTTTAATTCCAGCTCCATGTTTTCCTATCTGAGGATTTGGGTGGTTATTCCCAGGCCCTGAGCAGCTTCCTTTCCTCATCTGTAAAATAGTGGTCATAACATTTACACACAGTTGTTAAGAAGATGCAGTGATGAGGCTGATTTCCTACTCTACCCTTACCCTGAGTCTGGGGACACACCTGGTCTCCCTCCATCCATTCTGTCTGGAATCCTGTGGCCTCTACCTTCAAAAGAGCTCCATCATCGCCACCCATACCTACTGGTCCGCACCACCATCATCTCCTCCCTGGGTCCCTGCACGAGGCCCCTCATTGGTCTCCTGCCAGGATCTGCCCTTGTGCCCTTTAACGGTGACCCTTTTAGAAACAGTGCAATCACACACCTCCTCTGCTCAAACGACACCTACCCTCTCCCACCTCCTCACCTTCCAGTGTGTCAGCATAGCCTTTCCTGAACACATCTTTAGAACAGCCCCTCCCTCAGCACTTCCCATCCTCCTGTCCTGATTTTCCCCCTGGTGTTTATCCCCATCTAACACAATATTTCCTCTTTGATTTATTTCTTTCTTGTCTCCTAATATGAAAGCTCTAAGGGGATGAGGACTTTTTCAAGTTTTCTTTGCTGCCTTATCCCCACTGCCCAAAACAGTGACGGGAGTATAGCAGTTTTCCAGTAATTATTTCAGTGAGTGGATGAACAAGGGAATGAGAGAATGAATAAGACTGCTCACCAATGGATGAAAGATCCAGAGAGCCTTGGGAGTGCCACCAGCAGAGGTGTCTGACGCACGACCCACCTCCCCACAAAGGGCACATGCAGAGAGAGTGAGCCACGGAGTCAGGGCTGGATCAGGGGCCCCTGCAGTGCCGGGGAGTTCCCAGGGTGTGTGACTCTGCCTTCCCTGGAAGTTTGTTTTATGCTTATCCTCCACAGCTGCATCTGACACATGCTGGGCAAACCATATAAACTCCCCTTCATCCCCATCCCAACCTGGTGAGGTGGGTATGAAGGCCCCATTGTACAGATGGGGACACTGAGGCAGAGAGAGGTGAGGCGACTTGCCCTAGGCCGCATGACTGATGACGAGTGGAGTCTGCCTGACTGCAAAGCTGGGGCTGCCTCCTCAGTGGTCCTTAGTCCCCTCTCCGCAAGAGTAGCAGGGGACATCAGGAGGAAGGCTGTCCTCACATTCTGGGAGAATCTTGTCAAGTGGTTTTCTTCAACTAGACTAAAAGAGCATAGTTCCCAGGGAGTGCTGTTCCTTCCCTGGGGCTGAGGAGTGTACTGTGCTTTCAGACAAGCCTGGCCTGGCCCACTGTGGCCGAGCTGTAGGCCTACTCCTCCCTGATGGCCTGGGGCTGAGACATGGGTGTGCAGGGCCTTCTTTCGGACATCCCCAGCTCCCCTTCTCACGTGCAGAATCCAGCAGGATTCCGACCTGGCCAGACTGCAAGGCAAGTGTCTTACTGACAGTAAGGGGCGGGGACTGTGGGGCAGCTTCAGTCCTGGAGCCTGACTGGACTGAGCTGGAGTGGCCCCCCTTTCCCTCCTGCCCTCCCGGCCGTCCTGGGAAGACCCCACACTTCACGTGAACTACAGCGACGCCAGCTGTGGTCAGGGGGTCAGCGCTGGCTCCCAGCACTTAGGAAGACAAAGGAGGCAGGAGGTGGGGGAGGGGGGTGGGCGGGAGGGGTGGGAGGTGGGGACAGCCTGGCTCAGGAAGCCATTTCTCTGGTGCCTTTCTAGTCCCCCTACCTCACACCCTTCTTGGAGGAGAGGAAAGGGGAGCATCCTTCCACTCTTTAATGTTTTGCAGCAAACTAACTTTGATGGACATTGAGCAAACCATGTAGTACTCCCAGCCTCAGTTTCGTCACCTTAAAGTAGGGGTATAGAACCCACTTCCTCAAGTTCTTGGTTGTTCTCAGTGTTCAGCACATCCCTGAAACATAGTAAGTGACCCACCTGTGCCCAGAGCCCTTCCCCCATCCATCCTGGGGCTGTGCTGTGCCCACACTGGGCTTGACTGCAGACAGCAGGGGTGTGGGCAGTGGCGCTGTAACAGGATGGCAGCTGACGGGACCCTTCGGACTCACTGCCACTCTCTGGAAAGACTGACCCAAAGAGGCTGTCATCTCCCTACAATGCCCATCCATCCCCATCCCCAATGCCCAAGAGGGGAATCACTACCACCCTCGGCAACCAGACAAGATGTGCCCAGGGCATCTCAGAATTCCTGCCACTGGACCATGAGGAGGGAATTTCTCTTCTAGCAAGCAGGGTGCTCCCACCTCTGCTGCCTCTGCTTAGAAGCTAGTGGGCTGGGGCACACATCCCCCCTAAGCATCAGTCTCCACAGAGAATAAGAGGAATCAGAGGTAGTACAAACTGGAATGCTGGAATTAGGGAAACACAGGAAGCCTGGGTTCTGTCACCCCCACCAGCCTCTGGGCTACTTCACCCAAACTCTGGGAGCCTGCTCCCCCTTCCAGGAGGTTGCATATGCAAATATTTTCCCTGCTGTATATCCCAGTATTGTTTTGAGGATGGCAGATGCCCAGTAAAGGGCTTTGGGGACCATAAAGTGCTTCAGTGATATTGGGAGTCAAACCACTGTTATTACTGAATAAGTAAAATTTATCCTCAATCCCACAGAGGAGTTGAAAATGGAACCAAGGCAATGTCTCCAGTCCGAAGACCAGCCCATCCCTTTCCTTCCTTGAGGGCCAGAAGGTACCTAATGCACAGCCCAGGTTTCCCAAGGCCACATGCAGAAAGTCCAAAGTGTTCAGAAAGTGCACACAAACTGTAATGTGGATCTCTAAGCAGTCAAAGAAAGAAGCAAAACATTTAGAACCAGCAAAGCAAAGGACTTTGTAAGCAGTGACACTAGGAGAATGCCTAACAGATGACACGGCAACCTCTCTGGGGCCCAGGAAAAATACAGGTCATTTGGTTAAAAACAAAACAAAACAAAAAAACACAACCCCACACGCAAAGTGAGCTTCTCCCAAGTGCTGAGAAGATAGCGCCTAGCAATCACCTGCCCCTGCAGCTGTGTAAGGGGCGTGCAGGCCACGGGTCCTCGTCCAGCTGAGAGCCATCCAGAAACCTATGGTGGCCTTTTTTCCTTTCCAAAAGAAAAAGTCCCAGGAAACGAATGCCCGGGTCACTCCCTCGGCCTCAGGACAAGGAGGGAGGCCACAGAGGTCTGACCAAGACTCCTCCACCCTCTCCCCTCACAGAAGCTGGCATCTGTTTAAGCCAAGTCTTGCCCACACTGACATCAGAGACAGCACTACTGCTACCAATGGCGCCATCGGGGCAGGAGGGCCACTCACATGTCCAAGATGAAGTAGAGGTCAAAAGAGCTTTGGCAGGAACTCTCATCTTTTGCCCGGCTCTTCCGGGTCCAGGTGCTGGGGCTGCGGAGGTGGTGGGAGGTTCCCGTGTCCTGGATGAGGTGGCGGTAGAGGTTCCCCCGGTCCAGACTGCGGTGGTGGGGGTCCTTCCAGCCTGGACCGTCGTGCTGGAAGCTCCCCGCGCTCAGCAGCGGTGGCAGAAGCACCAGCAGCAGGAAGAGCGTGGGCCCTGGCAGGCCAGACCCGCCGCTGCCCATTTTGTTTGGCTGCCCCTGCAGCCCCACTGGACGCCGGCCTCTGCTGTGTCTGCGTGTTCCAAGGGTCCTCGACCCCTCTAGCCCTTTCCCCAAAGCTGTGAGCCTCCCCCGGTACCTGCACTGAGGGCGGAAGATGCAAAGATCGCTGGCCTTGGGCGATGGCCCACTACCTGCTCGGCCTGCCTCCAGCCCCAAGGAGGCAGAATTCCCTTATGATGTCACTTATGATGGACAGAAAGGTTGGCATGGTGACTTTGTGACCTGCAGCTCTGCTCAGTGTCCTGCGTGTTGACAATCCCAGTGGGGAGTCAGGGGCTCTTTGGAGGGGCAGTGAGATGAGGCCTCCGTTTGTTCCTCATCCCAAACCCTCTCAGGTGGCCATTAACATCCTGGAGAAATCCTGCCTTCTAGTCAGCTGAAAGAGGGCAGCTGAAGTGGCTTAGATGAGGCATCGCTGTGGGGGAGGAGGTCCCGGAACTGGGAGTGTAGCGTGTTGCCGTGGTCATTCGTGTGACCCAGTGGATGGAAGGATCTAGAAGGGGAAGAAGGTCCTGCAAGGATGTCAAAGTCCCTTGTGACTGAAGGGCCTGCCAGTTATCTACTTTTTGTAAAAGCCATCACAAGCTGAGTGACAAAACAAAAACTAGTTCGTTATGCTCACAGGGTCTGTGGACCAGAAATTCAGAGAGGGCCGAGTGACGATGGCTTGTCTCTGCTCCATGGAAAAACATGCAACAACTAAAAGGGGGGTGGGGCGGGGGCGGGGCGTGGCTTGCAGCTGTTAACTTGCGACCATTTGCTCGAGACCCTTAGGACGTGACCTTTAGTCATCCTCCCAGCGGCCCTCGGGCAGAGAGTGCGGTGAGGGGTGGATTGCGGCCTTCTCCCCGGGGCCCTCCAGGCCCTCCGGCCTCAGGCTGCCAGGTGAGCTGGGGGTTGGGGGACAGGCTGAGGGCTGTGAAGCCCTGGCCATGGCCGCCCACGGACTGGGCCCAGGCCTTGAAGCAGTGGCCGAACCTCTCCCCAAAACCCGCCTCCGGGACCTAATGGCGGCGGCGGCCCCCATGGGTCACAGTGCATGGGACCCGGCCCCCATTTAGGCGTCTTGAGGAGCCTGAGGGCTGGTCCTGGGCGCCTGGCTCCCTCAGGCTGGGCAGGGTCTGGAGACCTGGCCCTGAGGGCGCCGCTAGCTGAGATCTGCCTCTTCAGCTGGACCTGGGCACTGGCGGGAGGACCCAGACTGGGTGCTGGACGAACGCTCCCGGGCAGGGTGATGGGCCTGCGCAGGGACCCCCTCGCTTAGCCGGCGCCTGGACCTCGGAGGACGAAAGTCCAGCCTTGGGACCTTGACCAAGTAAAATGAGGGGCAATGATGTCGCTTTGCTTATGGGATTGGTTAAGTGTTGAAAGTCGAAAGGAGGCGTGGAGACAATTAAATGCCTCCCCTTCCCTTTCTTGTCAGAACAGAGAATAACATTTGTTATTAACAAATGTGAAGAACCTCGTGACCTGACTGTGACCTGACCTCATGAACGAAGGATCTGACACCAAGATGTCTGCAACAACTAACCACGCCCCTCCCTCACCTTCCCTATAAAAGGGTTTTGCCGAAAGCTTTCGGGGAGTTTGGGGTTTTTAAGGCATGAGCCATTGTCTCCTTGCGTGGCCCTGAAATAAACCTTTCTCTGCTCCAAACTCAGACGTTCCGGTATTTGGCCTCACAGTGCGTCGGGCACAGGGACTTGCGTTTGGGTAAAAAATCCATTCGCTCTTTCATGTCAATTCTAGAAGTAGCACACTGTTTTCACTCCTCTCCCCCGCCGAACCTTCTAATATTCGACTACAATAACTGTAAATATTTGGAAGGATTTGAATCTGTGATCTGGACTCCTCCTATCAGTGAACACGGCAGTGTCTTCATTTATTTGAGTTGTTTTCAGTGCCTTGCCTATAAATTTCCCTATGAATATCTTGACTTCTTTTGTCAAGTGCCTTCCCTATATACTCTGTATTTTTGATGCTATTGGAATGGCATTTTTAATACAGAGTTTTTAAATGATTGCTATCCTGAAGAAATGTATGTATTTGATATACTCACCCAACTTGCTAAACTCTGTTGTTATAAAAATTTATCTGTAGAATTGTTTGCGTTTCTATAGAAAATGAACAGACCCCAAAAACATTATGCTGACTAGTTCTCCAATGAAATGTTGACTCGAAGTTGTGATGGAGGCATTCTTGATTGTAAAGAGAATAATTCTAACACATCACGTTTAAGAATGGTATTTATTGAAGGCTTCTGTTGGATATCTTTTATCCGATTAGGCAGTTTCTTTGTTATTCTCGGTTTGATACAAATCGTGAAGGAGTGTTGAATTTTATCTAAATTCCCTTTCTGTATATTCTTTTGATGAATATGTGCATTTCACCAATAATCTGTTAGTGTGATTAATTACATTGGTGCATGTAAAGCTAATTTTAATATTTTATTACTAAACCCAAATTGATCATGATAATTTTTTTTTTTTTTTTTTTTTTTTTTGCGGTATGCGGGCCTCTCACTGCTGTGGCCTCCCCCGCTGCGGAGCACAGGCTCCGGACGCGCAGGCTCAGCGGCCATGGCTCACGGGCCCAGCCGCTCCGCGGCATATGGGATCCTCCCAGACCGGGGCACGAACCCGTATCCCCTGCATCGGCAGGCGGACTCTCAACCACTTGCGCCACCAGGGAGGCCCCATGATAATTTTTTAAAACACTGCTGGATTGCGTTTACCATTAGTTTAGAATTTTTTAACCTATGATCAGGAGAGAGACTGCCCTTTAATTCCTGTTTTTGTGCTATTCTTATCTGGTTTTGATATTAGGTATACTAGCCTCATAAAATGAGCTTGGGAATGTTTTCACCTTCTTTTGGAAAGACTTTGAACATGATCACAATAATCTCCTCCTTGAATATTTGATATGATATAATCTATGCCTGGTGTTTTCCTTGTGGGAACTTTTTAAACTACTGATAAAATTTACTCAGTATTTACTGAATGTTATGGACTGAATTGTGCACCCACCAATTTAGATTTTGAACCCTGACCTTTAATGTGACTGTATTTGGAGATTAGGGCCCTTAGGGAGGTGACTGAGGTTAAATGAGGTTATAAAGTGGAGTCCTAATCCCAGAAGACAGATATCCTCATAAGAAGAGAAAGAGACACCAGAACTCTCTTCCTACACAGGCACAGAGGAAAGGCCATGTGAGGACACAGCGAGAAGGTGGTCATTTGAAATCCAGGAAGAGAAACCACATGAGAAACCAACCCTGTTGGCACTTTGATCTTGGACTTCCTGCCTCCAGATGGTGAGAAAATAAATTTCTGTTTTTAAGCCACCCAGCCTGTGGTACTTTGTTAAGGCAGCCTGAGCAGGCTACCACATTGGATTGTTTAGTGCTTCCATTCTTTTATCAGTCATTTCAGATATATTTTTCTAGGAATTTGAACATCTTTGCCCCTATATTTGGTATAAAGTTCAGAATATGTTTGATTTTTATATTTCTGCTCTATCTTGTTTTTAATTCCTATTATTACTTGTGTCTTTTCTTATTTTATGGATTCACAACAAGGAGGGTATTGCCTCCAAGAGGTTGAAAATTAGTTAAGAATCTTTTTAAGTAGGAAGCACAGTCATAAAGAGATATATAGTTTCTCTGTGATGTTACATTAAACCATTTTTTTGGTATCATAAATTTCCTATAAGCTAGTGGTTAGAGCTAGAAACTTGGTGAGATTCAAGGTTAATTGTTTTTGTTGTTGTTGTTGATTTTATTCTTCAGGAGACACATGATACTTGGTAGTTGTATTTTTACTGATGATAAGATTGGTAAATGGGATCAAGTTTGTCAGTCTGTTCCCACCATTAAAGTTCTCCAGCAATGTTTTGACTCATGGTTAAATCCCCCAGCAACATTCCAACTAATGGCTTAAGCATCTATTAATGATAAATGTCTATATTATTTCATTAAGGGTCGCAAAATGGTGACTTAAAAAAAATTTTTTTTTTCTTTTTTGCGGTACGCGGGCTTCTCACTGTTGTGGCCCCTCCCGCTGCGGAGCACAGGCTCCGGATGCGCAGGCTCAGCGACCATGGCTCACGGGGCCAGCCGCTCCACGGCATGTGGGATCTTCCCGGACCGGGACACGAACCCGCGTCCCCTGCATCGGCAGGCGGATTCCCAACCACTGCACCACCAGGGAAGCCCTAAAAAAAAAAAATTGTTTTTATTGGAGTATAGTTGATTCACAATGTTGTGTTAGTTTCAGGTGTACAGCAAAGTGAATGAGCTATACATATACATATATCCACTCTTTTTTTTTTGATTCTTTTCCCATATAGGCCATTACAGAGTATTGAGTAGACTTCCCTGTGCTATACAGCAGGTAAAATGGTGACTTTTAATTTTATTATTTCTTCTGTATTTATTAGCTGAGGTTCTTTTTTCCCCATTTGATTGAGATATAATTAACATAGCATTGTATGTTTAATGTATGCAGCATAATAATTTGACTTACATATATTGTGAAATGGTCACCACAGTAAGGTTAGTTAACTTATATCATCTCATCTAGATACAAAAAAAGAAAAAGAAAAAAATGTTTTTTCCTATGAAGAGAATTCTTAAGATCTATTGTCTTAACAAATTTCAAATATACCATAGAGCAGTGTTAACTGTAGTTATCATGTTGTAAATTACATCCCAAGTACTATTTTATCTTATAACTGAAAGTTTGCACCTTTTGAACAGCTTCATTCAATTCCTCCTCCCCCAACTCCCCACCTCTGGTAACCACAAATATGATCTCTTTTTCTATGAGGTTTTATTTATTTTTTTTAAGGTTCCACATATAAGTGAGATCACACAGTATTTATCTTTCTCTGACTTATTTCACTTAGCAAAATGCTATCAAGTTCTATCCATGTTGTCACAATGGCAGGATTTCCTTCCTTTTTATGGCCAAATAAAATTCCATTGTGTATATATATATATATATATATATATATATATATATATATACCACAACTTTTTAATTCAAAAAAATTTTAGTGAGATATACTTTATTTACAATATCATATTAGTTTTAGGTGTACAAAATTTTTAGAGATTATACTCCATTTATAGTTATTATAAAATGTTATATTGCCTGTGCTGCAGAATATTTCCTTGTAGCTTATTTATTTCATACATAGTAGTTGGTACCTCTTAATTCCCTACCCTTATCTTGCCCCTCCCCACTTCCATCTCCTCGCTGGTAACCACTAGTTTGTTCTCTATATCTGTGAATCTGTTTCTTTTGAGTTATATTAACTAGTTTGTTTCATTTTCTAGATTCCACATATAAGTGATAACATACAGTATTTGTCTTTCTCTGACTTATTTTACTGAGCATGGTACTCTCTAGGTCCATCCATGTTGTGGCAAATTACACAATTTCATTTTTTTAGGGCTGAGTAGTATTCCATTGTGTGTGTGTGTGTGTGTGTGTGTGTGTGTGTGTGCTGACAATGCGAGCAACAGCTATCGAGGGGGAGGCACTCCTGGCTGGGTTAAAGGCAGATCTTTGGTCTGCAGAGCATTTGTGCATAGTGGGGATACATTAAGGCGAAGTTGACACACCTCCCCTGTAAGGAAGAGAAGAGAGAGGTCACTGAGAAGCCATCAGAATTGGGAGCAGAAGGCTGTGGTTTCCTTGGTTCAAGGGGAGCAGGCTCAGGACCTGTTAGGATCCCCAGGGTGAGCCCTTGTTGATGCCCTTCCTCTCCCTGGGTGCTGGCCTCCAGTCTGTGCTCCTATTTCTAGACTCAGTTCAGGCATTGGGCATCTGCCCTCCCTTTTCCAGGGAACCCTGTTGTTCTGCCTCTGGCCTGCCTTCGCTCTGGGGTTGAACTTGCCTGCTTCCTTCTGGACTGGGAGCCTATGGAGCAAAGACAAGGGCTGATTGCCACTGTAGCCCCAGCATTGCCCAGGCTCTCTTGATGAGTGTGTGCCAAAGGGCTGAGTCCCCACTACCATCCTCAGGCTGGGCTCTGGGCCCACAGGGCAAGGGCAGGTGGGGGCACCTTCAGATGGGTGATGGGCTATGGAGGCACATGGGCCCTTAGGTTTGGGTAAAGATTGATGCAGATCCTTTGGGACGGTGTAATCTGTCTGTAGCAAAAACTGCCCCTGGCTTTTCTGTCATTTCCTCCTTGTCCCCAGCTCCTGCTCAGCTTAGGACTCCCAGCTGAAGAGCCCAGATTGCCAGACAGGGTGCCCTAAGCACTCTGGAAGCTGGCAACAACTCTGAGCACTCAGCTCCAAGAGATGCAGACAGTGAGTAAGAAAGGGTCTCCATGCTCTGAGGCAGCATAAGGGAGAAGAGGGAGAACACCTTGGTCTTTCCCAGACTCCCAGCTCACTTCCAGTGGGCAGGTCCTCAAGGACCACGGGGTCTCTCTTTACCCCCCAAAATCTCATTGGCAACCAAGGCAGTCAGAACGTAGGAGCACAGTTTGAGCCATGGCCCCTGAGTGTGCACCCTTCTTAGCCTGATCTGTGCATCCCACACCATGTACACTCACACCTTTGTGCCTTTGTGTCCCTCTCTTCTTTACATGAAGCATAGTATGCAAGGTGCCCTATAGAACAGTCCCTGCTCTCAAGGAAGCTTCTAGTTCAGTGGTTTGCTATGGTCGCTTGAATAATGGCCCCGAATATATCCCAGTCCTAATCCTTGTGACCTGTGGATGTTGTAGGTCATATTGCAAAAGGGCCTTTGCAGGTGTGATTAAGGATCTTGAGATGGGGAGACTATTGTAGGTTACGTGGGGGGGGGGCTCCTACACTTGATCAAAGGGTCCTGTGACAGGGAAGCAGAGGGAGATTTGCCCAAAAAACAAGGCCATGTGACTGTGCAAGCAGAGCAGGTTTAGGTGCTGCCTTGCTGCCTTGTAGATGGAGAAGGGCCAGGAGCCAAGGAACACACGGAATATAGCTCTAGAAGCTGAAAAGACAGGAAAAGCATTCTCTCCTGGAACCTCAGGAAGGAGTGTGTTCTGGAAGGGCCAATATTAGAAAAATTCTTCTGGGGATTAGAAGGTGGTGGAGCAGAGAGACACTGTCATTTCACAGAAGGTAACGGTAAATTAGACCGACTACCATAATGCGTGGACTGTCATAAGGACACTCCTGGGTACTGTGTCCCCATTGCCTGTCTGGGTATCTCCTGCTGCACATTCAGGGCTGGGGTTGGGGGCTGACTCTGGTCTGCAGAGACTGTAGGTCCCAGCTGACACCCCGTCACTTAGACCAAGATTGACTTTAAGCCTGGGACCAGAGCACTGAGGGCTTCAAGAAAGGACTCAGGACTCACTCCTGCACCTACTGGAATACTGGGGTACCCACAGAAATCCTACAGCACTAGGTCTCCAGGACGAAGGTTGGGAGGGACAAGGTCAAATGGGATGGGAGCAGAGGAGGGGGAGGGGTCACATCCACCAGGCACAGTTACGGGCTCCCAGCCCCTCTCAGGATGAGCAGGGCTGATTTCAGGCAACTCTGGCTGCTGCCACTTACTCTCTGGGTGGTCCTGGCAACTCCCCTCATGTGTCAGGCCTCAGTTTTGCTTCCAGAGAGCACGCAGGTCACTGTGAGCCACAGACTGCTGGGCGGACTCGAGAGCTGGCATTGCAGGGGCCTGGCAGGGCCCTGGGCAGCTATAAGGCCCCCTAATCCGTCACTCTGCCACTTCCCCAACCTGAGCTTCGAAGAGTGGCCCTGGGAATGGGACCATTTCAGAGAGGCGCTCAGCGCCCCTGCCCTTACCTCGCTGGGCAGGAAGGCCATAGCTGGCACCTTCCCTTGGTCCACCCTCTTGTCTCCTGCCTCCCTCTGCTTCAGCCCTCTGTCTTGCTCTGTCCCTCCTGATCCTGAGTGAGCATCTCTGGGTGGCTGTCTCCACTGTTCAGGGCATAAGGCTGGGGTGGGGCTCTTATGACTATAAAGGGGCTGGTTCTGGGAGAGGCTCCAGGAGAATCAGGTGGAAAGTGGGGCTTCTGTGCAATCAAGGCTGGGACTCAGAGCTCGATTCAGACCCAGAACTGGGAGCCCAGCTGCCAAAGGAGCCCCAACACCACTGTCACCAGACAGTGTCTCTGCTGGGTGTGAGCATGCCTCAGGTGTGTCACCTGCAGTGTCCAGAGGCTTTCAGGCCTGTCTAGAGTTTCCAAACGCCCACCTGCCCAGCCACCAAGAGCCAGTGTTTTCCTGATTCAGTGAATGTGGTCAGTGCAGCCCTCACTACAGACCCTGAGACCACAACATCCTCTAAGTCCCTGACCCCGTCTGTACAAAATGTCTGAGCATGGGGACACCCAGGAATATGATGCCCAGGCAGATGATTATAAGGGAAATCAGGAGCACTATTCTCTATGGGCTTGGGGCCTGAGTAGGGCCAGCTCTGGTGGCTTCGGGGTAACCATCCTGAGACCATGAGTGCTGAACTGAAAGGGGGACAGAGCGGTGAGAAGGGTGGAGCCAGGCTCCGAATGGAAGTCTAGCTCCGCCCCTCCTGGACTTTGTGACCTGGGACAAGTCACTCAGCATTTCTGTGGGTCAGACCCCCCTTGGTAAAGATGGGATAATAAGAGCACCTAAAAATACAGTTACTGGGAGGATTAAAACAGTGAAAACATGTAAAGTTCTTAGTCTAGCAACTGACCCAGAGAAAGGACACAATAAAATTATCTATCATTATTATTATTAAATAACAAGGATGACAAGTGGAGAAATTGGGCTTCTCCACATTGTCACAGGCACTGACACAAGGAGGGCATCTTTACTAGCTGGTAAAACCGGTCAGTGTTGACCAGACAACATTTGGGAGGGGTGTCACCATGTCCTCCGGCACTCCTGCAGCTGAGTGAGCAGCCCAGGAGGGTCTCATGGATGGGGTGCAGCCAGCAGTCCCACAGGGTCGGGTAGGCAGTGGGGAGGGACGATGGACGGGAGTCCAATAGGCCTCTCCAGCCCTTTTCGCTTAAGATTGGAATTGCTGGGCATTGCTCTGGAGAAGAAAGGTCCTGACATCCTTGAGACGAGGACGCAGGGGAAATGCATGGGCACCACGTTGAGTATCGTCTGGAAGCTCATGTGCTCCAGATCTCCACGCCTTGGGCATTCCTCTCGGCAGATGCCCGGAGAGGGCTCTCTGACCCACAGTCCCAGGGGCAACTGTCAAGGGCAAAAGCAAGACCCCAGCCCACGGGGAGCATCCCTGTGCCCTGCTTACCATGTCCCTGGGCGGACAGCACGTCAATGGCAGCTGGCTGCAGTGCTGGACAAATTCACAAAAAGTATCCAGTTTTCCCTGAAAAGCAGATGTGGTTGTGAGGAAGCTACAGGCACAGACGCTGCCCCCAGATGGGTGGTGTCCCCTCTGTCTCCCATGGCTTCCCAGGGCTGTGTCCCCACAAACTGGCTAAGACAGCACTGCGGCCATCACCTGGGCAGGGGGCTTAAAAGCCTTCTGTGTGTGTTGGGAGCTCGTCACTGTGGGTCACAGATAGTTTTGTTTTCTGGAACAAATCAGTACTTTGGGTGTAGGAGGAGACGTCGGGGCTACTTTTGAAAAAAGTGTCCAAGTTTGGAGGAGATATGCAGTAGCCAAGGAGAGGTCTTCAAGGAGAAAGGTGAGGGGGGCATGGGGACTGGGCAGTAGCTTGAAGAAGAGGGAAGAGGGCCTGCTTTTGGGGGGCTCAGAGGGAGAAGGCAGGGAAGAGACCCAGTCCCTGCTCAGGGGGAAGGGTCCTGAAATGGGGGGGAAAGAGAGAGATGAGGAAACTAAAAAACCGGTGAAAACGTGGACGTGGTGTGGGCGGAAGGTGGGGTCGGGCCTGCGGCAGGAACGAGCCCGTGGCAGGTGCTTCCTCCCTCTCTGGAAGGTGAGCTCTGGCTTCTCCGTGCCCTCACACTGACTCTCAGGGGAGCTGTGGGGCCCACCCTCCGGCTGCCATTTGAAGCTCCCAGGAGGACCAATGGATCCCACAGCGACAGAGGCAGGACCGGGGAAGGAAGGCAAAGCTGAACCCAGAGATGGTGGGGTCTTTCTTCCTCACCTGCCACCTGGGGCCCTCTTCATCCCTTTCATCTCTTAGCCCCCTGCCAGCTGATGTCTCAGTCACCTGGGGGAGCGAAGTGTCCTCAGGCCCCCTCCTCCATGTGGCCCTTGTCACCCCATCTCAGGGGCCTCAAGGACAATGCAGTGAGCTCTCTCCCTCCCTCACTGAGCAGACAGGAGCCATAGGCACTCCCGGGTAGTTTAATGCTGGTAAGATCTTGTCTCAGAAATAGTTGTTGCTGACCCGCATGAGGTTATTGGTAATTTGGTTTGTTTTCACTCATCCAGTCACTGGCCAGTGAAATCCAGGCCTCTGCTGAAGGTGATGACAACCTCTGTGAGAACTAGGGACTGTCCGGCTGTGAGCCAGCCACCAACATCAAGAATCCTGGGCCCGTTCCAAGGGGGAGACCCTGGTGCTGGGACCCACATGGTCAAAGGCTAGCACCCATAAACTCATCTCCACCCAGCCAGGACTTTGAAGTCCAGGCCTCTGCTGCAGGAGGCCTGCAGGCTTCGTCCCACCGCCCAGCTTGGAGGGCATTGTGTCTCCCTTCCTAAGGGCACTTCTCACCTGCAGCAGCCTTATCCTGTCTTCTTGGCACCCACAGCAAGGGATAATCACTGTGGTATATATCCCTGCACGGGGCATGGCTTCTAGAGAGAAAATTATTGTCTGAGTCCTTGTCTGGCAGCTCCTGGGTGCAGACACATGACATCTGTTGCCTGGGCTCCTGTCAAGTACTGGCCAGTCAGCAAATGTTTGTTGGAGAATCAAGGACAAATGAGCAGCACCTGGCACAGTAAGAGAGTGGCCTCCATGTGAAAACCACACCAACTCCTTTTGGTTTACAAAGATGACTCTTTTCCAAATATCAACAAACTCTATCCTGTCCCCTTGGTTCCTGGCAGCCACCCTTGTAGGAGAAGCTGGGCGTGAGGCTGTGCCATGTGACGGAGGCGGGCAGGGGTGTGGGCATTAGCAGGTGACAGGGCTGTATTCACCCGACTCTGGCACATCCAGCCTCCCCAGGCCACACTGCAGCCAGTGTAGACGTCAGCCTGGGCAGTGACCCTGTTTCCCACCAGATCTCAGGCCCAGGTCCCCCTGCCTCGGGACATGGCACCCCTGCTCTCACTACTTCTTATGGGCCCTGGCTTGGGCCCCTACCCCGGGTCAGCCCCAGCCTCCTCAACTGACCCTTGTTCCCTGTGCTCACCTGGGCTGTGCCGCCGTGAAAGCTCAATGCCCGGTAAGCATCCCTCCACCCTCCTCAGCTCCCCAGTCCCTAAAGGCCAACCCTGCCAAGACCCTCACCCTGACATAAGACAAGGATAAAGACCAAGGAAATGGAGCCCAGCATACATCAGAGCCCGAGGAGTGGGACCAGGTACCTGAAACCTGGTGGTCTGTGGGCAACAGGTTCCACCTCCCTGGGCCTCAGGTTCCTCAGTTTTCAAAGGGTAATTGATACGTCAATGTAGAGTCAACAGGGAGACAGGCAGACTAAGGCCCCTGGTCCCTGGTAGAGGTCCCACCTGGGAGTTTTCAGCAGCAGCCCTGACATCATATGAAGACAAGAGAACACTCCCCACACCCCTCCTCCCCTCTCCTTCCCTCCCACCCAGGGCTAGTCTCTGTCCTTGTCATTGTAAGGACACCTGCCATGCCCTCATTTACCCTTAATGCTCCCCAGGAACCAATACCAGACCAGACACCACATGGTGAGCTCCTGTGGGCAAGGGAGGCGGCTGCTTCATTTCTGCCCCTCTGTGCCCAGCACAGGGCCCTGCACATCCTGGTGACTTAGTGATGACTGATGAAGGAATGACAGAAGGCACCAGAGATGGACAGGGATCTCTGCTGTTTTCAAAGGTGCAGCTGCCCCCGAGGTTAGCATCCTCCCCACCAGCATCCTTCTCCCTTTGGACCATCAGTGCCCTTGCAGGCCGCTCTTCGTCCCCCAACAGAGGAGACTCCTGGGGCCTTGGTCCACCTGAGTCCTTCGGTAGCCTGACTGCTGTGGGGCAGCCCTGGTCTCAGGAGGTCTGGGATTCCTTTTCCCCAGGGGCTGGGACAGCCCAGAGGCCACCTCCCTGTGAAGGTGAAAGCACGAAGCAGGTGGCCCCGTAGAAGCCCAGGCTGTGTCTATGCTCAGGATGGGAGGACAGAGTCTGTGCCTTGTTTGCTGGTGAGAGGACCCCAGAGCTGATGGAACCTGACCACAGGCCGGATCATGGGGCAGGTGTGTGCCCAGTCACTCGGGGTTAGTGAGGGCTGGACACAGGCTGTGCAGGCTGTGCTGGACACTCATCCTCTTGTAGCAGCAGATGCAGACAAGCAGCAACAGGAACAGGAATAGGAACAGGGCCGAGATAAGCACAGGGCACCAGAGAGATAAGCACAGGGAACCAGAGAGGATTACTGGAAACCGGGCTCTGTATGACAACCGTGGGCACTGAGGTCTCCTCGTCGAAGAGCTCCTCAGGCTCTGTGGTCTCCTTATCTGGGACAACTGTAATCTCTTGGTGACCTAAGAGACAGGATAGACACAGTTCCTGCACTTGGCTCAATCTGTAGCCCTAGCTCTCCTCACAGTAATGGCTTTGCACTTTAGGCATTTGATGTTCCTCAAATACAGGCAGCAGGGGTAAGGGGAGCCCATCCCCAGGCACCGTGAGATTGACCTCTGCAATGAGGGCTGACCAGGCAGTGAGGAGCCCTGCATGGGGTCAGATGCCCTCAAGACCAGGAGCGAAGTGACCAGGAATGGCTGTATGGTGGCACCATCCTGACTCCTCTGTATGTACACGGTATGTTGGCTTCACCCGGAAAAGCTGCCTGGAGCAAAGGTACCAGCCCTGGGGCACACCATCTCCCACATCCTGCCCTCCTCAGCAGAGCCTGGGCCACCGCGGAACCCTAAGCACCTCGCGGGATTGTCAGCCAGGGCAGGTGCGGAGGATGCCCTGAGCCCTCCCAGAGACAGACATGTGCTGCGCCCGTGAAGGGGGCAGTCCACCTTCTGGACTCCTCATGGTAGCGACACCTGCCCAAAAGGCCCCCTAACCTAAACACTTACTGTGCAGCCTTAAGAAAATATGTCCTGGGCAAATTATTTTTTCTCCAGTCACTGAGTCAGGTGGTGTAGCTGAAAGACAATCACATGAAAAGAAGGTCAGTGGACCTGTCCACGCATCCACCCCTCCCCTTCTGCATGCCCTTGGAAGCAGAGTTACCACTTTAGCAGAAGCAGCTTCACTTCTCTGCCTTCTTCTGACACCTACTGTGCACCAGGCACTGTCAGGGCTCTGGCGTTTAGTGGGAACAAGGCACGCAGAGGCCCTGCTCTCAAGGACCTGACATTTGTGGGACTGGAGAAGGAGACAGACAATAAACAACAAACAGTGAACAAAATAAATGCCAGAGTGAAAAGTGCAGTGACATCAATAAGTAAGGGACAGGATAGAGAAGGGAGGGGAAGGGACAGCTGCTTAGGAGCAGGTGACCTGTCCTGTCTTTTAGAGACTGAATTTCTGTTTAAGAGAAAGTGAAATATTTATACAGGACATGATGGAATGTCTGGGATTTGCTTCACAATAATCAATGGTGAGAATATCAGCAAAACCAGATTGGCCAGGATTGATAATTACTGAAAGTAGGGGAAGGCTGCTTCAAGGGCATTATACGATTTTTGCTACTTTTGTGTATTATTGAAAATTCCCATTAAAGATAAGGTCTCTGTGAGGCGGTGTTCCTGGAGCTGAAAGCAGATGAGGGGAAAGGCAGGGAAAGGCAGGGAAAGGTCTGGGGAAGAGGGTCCGGGCTGTGGACACCTGTTTCGTGGCCTGAGTCATAAGTAGCTGAGCTTGTTGTGGGAAAGAGGTGAGTGAGGAGAGGGGGCGGGGCCTCGTGGGCCCTGGGAAGGGGTTTGGGCTTTATTCTAAGTTCAGTGAGCCTGTCGCGTGGCTCGCCAGGTTCAGGTACGTTTGGACCCAGAGGTAGCAGGGCCTGCAGGTGGCCTGGATGTGGGATGAGAGCAAAGAGGAGCCAAGGGCGACGTGCCCGTTAGTGAGCAGAGCGCCTGGGCGGGTGGTGGTGACATTTAGGGACACAGGGAAGCCTGAGGGGAGCAGGGCTTCTGGGTTCCTGCTTGTTCTGTAATTTTATGGGATCTGGGAGGTGGCACTCCGGAGGCTAGGACAGTCCGTAACTAGTAGCTGTGGATCCTTCTCTCTCCTGAGCCCTAAAACTTCTCACACCCTGACTGTGGCCACAGGTCAGGCCTGTTCTGCACAGATGGTCCCCTTCCAGGTGACCAGCTTTTGGCTAGAACTCAGTTCTCAGATTAGCTACGAACTTCTGAACTGTGTTCCCCTTCATTGGTGCTGATATAGAAACTAATCACCAGTTATGTTTAGGGGGAAGGATTTGTGTCTGAGGGGTAGGGTGATTGGGATTAGTGTGAAGAAAAATCACAAGGAAATGTGGTGTAATTTCCATAGTATTCACAGAGCAGAGAGATTGAGGTGATGTAGGCACCTCATATACTGAGGGCCAAGGAAGGCATGGTTGGCTGCAGAGGAGCTTTCTTATTTTTCTTTTAATTGAAGTATAGTTTTTTTTTATAATATTATACTAGTTTCAGGGGTATAGCATAGTGATTTAAAATTTTTAATAGATTATACTGCATTTAAAGTCATTATAAAATATTGGCTCTATTCCTTGTGCTGTGCAATATAACCTGTAGCTTATTTATTTTATGCATAGCAGTTTTTAACCTCTTAATCCCCTACCCCTGGATCTTGCTCCTCCCTGCTTCCCTCTTCCCGTTGGCAAACACTGGTTTGTTCTCTACATCTGTGAGTCTGTTTCTGTTTTGTGATATTCAATCACTTGTTTTATTTTTTAGATTCCATGTGTAAGTGATAACACAACAGTATTTTGTTTCTGTGACTGACTTATTTCACTTAGCATAAATACCCTGTAAGTCCATCCTTGTTGTTGCAAATTATGGAATTTCATTCTTTTTTATGGCTGAGTAATATTTCCTGAGCAATATATACCACATGTTTTTTACCTCTTCATCTGTGATGGACACTTATGTTGCTTCCATATCTTGTCTATTATAAATAATGCTGCTGTGAATGTTGAGGTTCATGTATCTTTTCAAATTAGTGTTTTTTTTTCTTCAGATATATATCCAGTAGTGGAATTGCTGGATTATATGGTAATTCTATTTTTACATTTTTGAGGAATCTCCATACTGTTTTGTCTAGTGGCTGCACCAATTTTTGGTGCAGTACATTCCCACCAACAGTATACTGGGGTCCCCTTTTCTCCACATCCTGGCCAACACTTGATAAGAGCCATTTTGACAAGTGTGAGATGATATCTTATTGTGGTTTTGACTTGCATGATTAGTGATGTTGAACATCTTTTTTATATACCTGTTGGCTATCTGTATATCTTCTATGGAAAAATGTCTATTCAGGTCTTCTGCCCATGTTTTAACCGTTTTTTTGGATACTGAAGTGTTTGAGCTATTTATATATTTTGGATATTGACTCATCAGTCATATCATTTGCAAATATTTCCTCCCATTCAGTAGGTTATCTTTTCATTTTGTCAGTAGTTTCTTTTGGTGTGCAAAAGGTTATAAAGTTAATTTGGCCCCATTTGTTTATCTTTGATTTTGTTTCCTTTGCCTTAGGCAACAGGTCCAAAAAGGTATTGCTACAATTTGTGTCAAAGAATATTCTGCCTATGTTTTCTTCTAGGAGTTGTATGGTTTCAGGTCTTATATTTCCATCTTCAATGCATTTTGTTAATTGGAGTATAGTTGCTTTACAATGTTGTGTTAGTTTCTGCTGTATAGCAAGGTGAATCAGCTATCTGTATACATACATCTGCCCTTTTGTGTATTTCCTTCCCATTTTGGTCACCACAGAGCACTGAGTAAAATTCCCTGTGCTATACAGTCAGTTCTCATTAGTTATCTATTTTATACATAGTAGTGTATATATGTCAATCCCAATCTCCCAATCCATCCCACCCTGCCCCTTCACCCCTTGGTACCCATACATTTGTTCTCTACATCTGTGTCTCTATTTCTGCTTTGCAAATAAGTTCATCTATACCATTATTCTAGATTCCACATATATGTGTTAATATACAATATTTGGTTTTGTCTTTCTGACTTACCTCACTCTGTATGACAGTCTCTATGTCCATCCACGTCTCTGCAAATGGCACAATTTTGTTCCCTTTTATGGCTGAGTAATATTCCATTGTTTATATGTACCACATCTTCTTTATCCACTCCTTGTTGATGGACATTTAGGTTGCTTCCTTCTCCTGTCTATTGTAAATAGTGCTGCAATGAACATTGGGGTGCATGTTTTGTTTTTTTTGTTTGTTTGTTTTGTTTTTTTTTTTTTGGCGGGACGCAGGCCTCTCACTGTTGTGGCCTCTCCCGTTGTGGAGCACAGGCTCTGGATGCGCAGGCCCAGCGGCCATGGCTCATGGGCCCAGCTGCTCCTCGGCATGTGGGATCCTCCCAGACCGGGGCACGAACCCGTGTCCCCTGCATTGGCAGGCGGACTCTCAACCAATGCGCCACCAGGGAATCCCGTGCATGTATTTTCTGACTTATGGTTTTCTCCAGGTATATGCCCAGGAGTGGAATTGCTAGGTCATATGGTAGTTCTATTTTTAGGTTTTTAAGGAACCTCCATACTGTTCTCTATAGTGGCTGTATCCGTTTACATTCCCACCAACAGTGTAAGAGGGTTCTCTTTTCTCTACACCCTCTCCAGTATCTATTGTTTTAATGCAATTTTAGATTTTTTGGTATATGGTGTGAGGAAATGTTCTAATCTCATTCTTTTATGTGCAGGGTGTCCAATTTTCCCAGCACCACATATTGAAGAGACTGACTTTTCTCTATTGTATATTTTTGCCTTCTTTGTCATACATTAATTGACCATATGTGCATGAGTTTATTTCTGGGATCTCTCTACTCTTCCATTGATCTATATGTCAATTTTTGTGTCATTACTCTGCTGTTTTGATTACTGTAGCTTTGTGGTATTGTCTGAACACAAGGAACACAATACCTCTAGCTTTGTTCTTTTTTCTCAAGATTGCCTTGACTATTAGAGTTTTTGTGTAGTTACATACAAATTTTAGGATTACTTATTCTATTTCTGTGAAAAATGTCAGGGATTTTTTCCCTAGGTATTGCATTAAATTTGTAGATTGCTTTCAGTAGTATGGACATTTTAACAATATCAATTCTTCCAATCCATGAACAAGACCTTTCTTTCCATTTATGTGTATTTTCTTCACTTGGCTTCATCAATGTTTTATAGTTTTCATGTATAGGTCTTTCACCTTCTAGGTTAAGTTTATTCTTAGGTATTTTATTCTTTCTGATGCAATTGTAAATGGGATTGTTTTATTAAATTCACTTCCTGATATTTTATTATTAGTGTACAGAAATGCAAGAGATTTCTGTATATTAATCTTGCATCCTGCAACTTTATTGAATTCATTTATTAGTTTTAATAGTTTTTTTGGTGAAGTTTTTTGTATCATCTTCTGTATATAGTATCATGTCATCTTCAAATAGTGACAGATTTACTTTTTCCTTCCAATTTGGATGTCTTTTATTTCTTTTTCTTGTCTGATTGCTGTGCCTAAGACTTCCAATATATGTTAACTAGAAGTGGTAATAGTGGGCATCCTTGATTTTTTTCCTGATTTTAGAAGAGAAGCTTTCAGCTTTTCACTGTCAAGTGTTATGTCAGCTGTGGGTTTGTCATAAATGGCTTTTATGAAGTTGAGATATGCTCCCTCTATACCACCTTTGATAAGAGTTTTTTAAAAATCATGAATGGATGTTGAATTTTGTCAGATGCTTTTTCTGTGTCTACTGAGATGGTCATGTGATTTTTATCCTTTTTTTTTTGTTGCTGTTGTTAGGGTGGTGAGTTACATTCATTGATTTGTGGATATTGAACCATTTTTTGCGTCCCTGAAATAAATCCCACTTGATCATGGTGTTGATCCTTTTTTATATATTGCTGAATTCAGTTGGCTAACATTTGGTTGAGGTTTTTTGCATCTATATTCATCAGAGATATTGGCCTGTAATTTTCTTTTTCTGTAGTGACCTTGTTTACTTTTGGTATCAGGGTAATGGTGACCTTATAGAGTGATTTTGGGAGTGTTCCCTCCTCTTCAATATTTTGAAATAGTTTGAGAAGGATAGGTATTAGCTCTTCTGTGTAAGTTTGGTAGAATTCCCCTGTGAAGCCATCTCATCTTGGACTTTTGTTTGCTGGGAGTTTGTTGATTACATATTCAATTTCAATACTAGCAATCAGTCTGTGCAGCTTATCTATTTCTTCCTGATTCAGTCCTGGAAGATTATATGTTTCTAGACATTTATCCATTCTTTCTTGGTTGTCCAATTTGTTGGCTTATAACTGGTTGTAGTATTCCCTTATGACTTTTTGTATCTCTGTGATATCAATTGTGATTTCTCCTCTTTCACTTCTTATTTTTTTTTATTTCGGTCCTCTCTCTTTTTTTCTTGATGAGCCTGGCTAAAGGATTATCCATTGTCTTTATCTTTTCAAAACAGGTCTTGATGTGCTGGGGGATTGATTACTTTGTGGCTTTGCATATGAAGGGAGAGGTTACCAGGCTTCCATCCAGGTCTCTCCCTCCACTTGTCCACTTTGCCTCTATCCTTATAGTGTCTACAGTGAGTGGGCAGCAAGGGCTTTGACGGCTTGGTTGGATGAAGGGAATGCAGTGTGTTGTGTGATATTTCTTCCTTGGAGGCACCAAGTGGGTTACTTACCATAGACTTTGCTGAAGCCCAACTCCTATTTGCAAACAATTTCATCCTTTCTTTTTTGATCTATGTCAGATGCAAAAAAATGTCACTTTGTAGGCTTCTGCAAGGGTAACATCCAAAGGTCTGTGTTAGGAGGGGTGAGTGCTGTCTTCCCTCTGATCTCACAGTTACAGAAGGTCATCCAAAACTGAACTCCCAAGTGACTACTATGAGGAAGCAGCTCTGTCTGAACCAATATCTGTGTACCTCCTGTGCCCGATCCTCTCCTGGTGTCACTGAGGGTCCACTCTGAGGCTGCTGGACTGGGCTTTGAGCACTCAGGTTGCTGCTACAAACCTCTCTGAACTGTTGAGCACATTAAAAGACACCCAGTCTCCTAGCCTCCATAAGGGCAAACCCAGGCCCTGAAGTACCACAGTCTTCCCTAAGAGGTACAGGCAGTGCTCTCCACCATAAGTGAAAGAGGAACCCAGACAGCACAGGCTGAAGACAGTCCTGACCCTTGTCTGAGCTGAGCACACAAGCCTGGGTGTCTGTGGGGCTTTCTGACACTAGGGGGTCTGCTCCTCCTCCGTGTCTCTCTCTCTGCCTATGGCAGGCTGGAGACCCCAGGAGCAAGGCCAGGACCTGGGTGAGGCATGGAGGAGGCGAGGACCCTGCCCCGGAGAATCCCCCATGGCAGGCGACGTCCTGTCTCAGCTGTGGGTCTGAAGTCTGCAGTGCGTGCTCTGCCCCGCCCTCTTCCTGCCCCTCCACGGGCCTCACACATCCCCCCACGCCCACCACAGAGGTTCGCCAAGCACCTCCTTCTGTCAGGGTGGGAGACACTGATAGGCAGTTCTGGGCCATAGGGGCTCCCAGGCCTCTGGGTCCCCACTGGTGCTTCCTGACAACTGAAACAAATACTAGGGGATCCAGAGAGGGCAGCTAGAGTGCCTGACTTCTGGGGAGCTGGCCAGGAGAAAGGCAGGTCTTCCTACTGCTAGCCCAAGGTCCAACTCTGTCTCCTGGTCAAGGTCAATTAATTACTTGAGGTCAGTTAACTCTGAGGGACATGCTTCAGAAATGCCAGCACAACCTTGGACCTGGCAGTCCTGATTCCACCTGCTTCAAAGCTTCATGCAGTTTCCATCAGATCAAGGCTAAGTTTGCAAATTCTCTGCTTTGAGGCAATTAGATTCTTGGGCTGTAGGCTGAAGCTGGCCTGCTAATATGTTTTGATAGGCTTTTGGAAGCAGAAAGCTCCCATAGAGGACCTGGCAGTCCCGGCCTCATGGTGAAGGTTGGACCCAGCCTCCTCTTCCACGTAGCTGACAGGAGGGAGGGCGGCAGCCGAGGGCAGGGCCGTCTGATAGCCCAGCGCACAGCCCGTGCCGCATCCTCAGGAGCAGCGCACGCTGCCCTCCGCCTGGACACCCTCCTTCCTCCTTGTGTCTCCTGCTGCCTTCAGCCCCGCTCGGGTGCTGCTTCACCTCTGCAGCAGAGCCCCCTGTGCCCCAGGCAGTGCCGCTCCCAAAGGGGGGCTTCTGAACTCCGGCAAGTCTCCAAAGTGGAAGGCAGGGTGATGGTTTCAATATTTCAGCAAAAGAGACTTCCAGGTCAAGGATTTTTGCTTTGTCCAGAAAGCTGCTCCTTTTGCTTCCCAAACCCCTCCCCCTGCACCCCAATTCCTCCAACAGTATCAACCACAGGAAGAAAAGGAAGTCACAGGAAGGTCTATAATAGGCTTGCAGGGCTGCATGTCCCACGTACAGTCCACTGCCCACCAGCTCTCAGGCAACAGACCGACGAACAGTCCCGGGAAGGGAGATGGATCCTTTCTGGAACAGAGAGCTTTCTCTCTGGAAGAAAAGTTGTACACCAGGCCAGCCGGGGGCTCCAGAGAGAGGAGCTGGGAAGGCAGGCGTCTCCCTGAGAAGGCTGGTGGAGCTGAGCATGAAAAGGGCATCTAGCCTGCCTGAGACTGACACAGGTGCACAGGTGGATGTGACCTGCCCTGGGGTGTGCGGGTCTGGGAGCACCACATGCTGCTTGGGACAGTCACTTTGAGAGAAACTGGACACTGACCAATCCCTAGACCAACTGTGACCAGGGATTGTCTGGGAAGGCAGATGAGGGGACTTTCTGGGGGCAAATGTAGTGCTGTGACTCTCCATGGGGTTTGTGGTTACCATGGTATTGCGTGCATCTGTCAGAACTCATCAAATGATACACTTAAGTTTGCTGAATTTCAAAAAGAGAAATCTTAACAAAAATTGTTTCCAAATTCAAGATATGTGGTGCGGTAGCCTGATGACTGTAATTTATTTTGGAATGCATCAAAAAACCAGATGGACTGATGAAGACAGTGAGACAGAGAAAGAGAGCTGGCTAGATGAATATGAAGAATACAGTCCGATATTAAGTGCAAATCCAGGTGGTGGAGGTAGGGGTGCCCACTGTACAATTGTTTCCACTTTGCTGCAGGTTTGAGATCACCCATAATAAAAGTTTGAAAGAAAAAGAATTTACTGATCAATAAAAAGAAAGACATGGACGCAGCCAAGCAGAAGTCATGGTTCCTACTGGGTGACAAGTGACGAATGACAGGAACAGAGCAAAGGCTGTGGGAAGCCAGGGGGCAAGCTGACCAGGAAAGACTTTGGGGTTGAGGCGCTCTGAGAGTGAAGTCTCAAAGGCTGGGTAGGCTGGATCCTGTAAAGCTGAGGAAGGTTTTTCAGGGAAGGCCGGTCCCCCCAGCCCCCAGCCTCTGCAGCAGGTGGGCTTAGAGCAGAGGCTGGAGCTTGGAGGGTCTGGTTGTCTGGCTCAGGGGCCTCAGCCTCCATGGTCAGGCTGGGCTAAGGAAGTGGCCTTCTCTGCCCCTCGGGCCCTCTGCAGAGGATGGGCTGGAGCACAGGCCTGTAGGCAGGGAGGCCAGCAGAGGCCTCTGCCTAGTCCTGGAGGGAGGCCGAGAGGCTGAAGAGGCCACGTGCCTTATGCTCCCCACTCTCGGCTTCCTCACACCCGGCCCACTGACTTACTCAGGACGACAGCCTGATGAACAGCTTCTTCTACTTCATTTGGGGTCCAGGTTCGTGCCTTGAGCTTTCCCTCCAAGTGACAGTCATGCTGTGTGGCAGCTTTTGACAAGATGACATCAGTTGTAAAGGTGAGAGCAGCAGTGCTGGGCCACGCCTGCAGAGGGTGTGCGGTGGGCACCTGTCACCTCAGCTGGGCCGCCACAGGGCATGAATGACAATGGGCATCTTCCTCTATGGTTTGACAGGCCTGTGTACGTCCCAGGGACATAATCAGAGAATTGAAGCTGTCAGGGTGTTGCACGGCTCAGACGTGACACCAGAGAAGCAGTGACCCATGTCCCCACTTCGCACTGCAGGTCACAGAGTGGATTCAGGAGGAGTCACACGGCCGCCACCCACAGCGCACTCAGCTGGAGACGCTTTCATCCTGGTGGTTCTTTCACCACCTCCCTCCCCACCTTAGGCTCAGCCCGGGGGTGGGGGCAGCACCAGGGGTCAGTGACGGAAGTGTTAGTGCCAGCTCCTGCTGGGGAGGGCCACCGGCTTCCTGATCCTGTGCCAGTCACTGTGAGCTCCACTGTTTCTAAGTCTCACTGCAGACCTGACAGTGGGTGTTGCTGTTTCTACTTCTTGGCGACAAAAGGGGAGCTCGCAGGTGCTCAGCATTTTGTGCTGGTTTCAGGCCCGTGGGCAGCAGAGCTCGGATATAAACACTGCTCTGTGTGACCCCATGGCCTATTGCACTGTAGCCTTGCAGTTCAGAGCACGGCGGCCAGGCCCAGCTTCCTGGGTCTGCGTCCAGCTGCATCCAGCTGTGTGCTGTTACCAGTGGGAGCGTGTGCTTATCCACCTACCTCAGTTCCACAAATCCCAGTGATGTGGACGTATGAGCCGGCACGCACCGAGCTCGCTGAGAGAGAGGGCTTCTTCCAGAAAAGCAACTGCACAGGATCCTCCCCACACTGATGCAGGGACCCTTCCGGGGGAGAGAGGGCATCCTTGTCAAGTTCCAGATCTCAGGGAGATGCCGACCCCGTTGAACTAGTGGGTGTAGTGTTGGCTGTGAGTATTTGTTGGATGTCTTTGTCAGACTTGAACCGTGTCCAACTTTTCTCTTCATCCGTTGAGATAACCATGTTTTCCTTCTCCATCTTCCTGATGTGGTAAATTACATTGATATTTCATATACAGAATCAGACTTGCATTTCTGGCTTCTTACCTAATTAGTTTTGATGTATTATATTTTTTATGTGTTGTTGGATTTCATTTGCTAAGTATAGTTGGGGGTTTTAAAGTATATATTTAATTTTTTAAAGAAATGTTTGTTTTAGTTTTATAAACTAAATTCATTTTGGTCACCTTTTTGCAATATTATGCATTCAAGTCTATACCATTATGTGGTATACTTTAAATTTATCCAGAGCTATATTTCAATTACATGTCAATAAAGCTGGATGGTAAAAGTAATTACACATGCATATCCACACACAACTCCCAACATGCATGCATCATACAATGACACACTGACTTTTATATCTGCACACTCATGTGTTGGACAGATTTCCCTAAAACCTCCTCATACACACACACATCACACACAGACACCACACTCATAGACACCACACACACATACCATACACACTCACTCCACTCAAACCACACATACGACACACACACACACAATCACACCACATACAGAAACACACCATGTACACACAACCCACAGTCACAACACCCACACACCACCGAAATGTGTCACATACACACACATAGAGCCACACACTTCTGTATAGATATGTGAGTCAGGCTCCTACCTCGTACACAGGCACAGTAAGTGTCCCCAGCCATCAGTTCCATACAGGAATTTTCCACCAGTTGGAACAGACAGTGGGGTGGCAGGGTCAGGGAGACTGATGACAGAGGCATAGGGAGAAGACACCCCATCTCCCCTCTCACGGTTAGCCCACACTCACCGAGGTAACAAGCTTTTCCAGGGACTTGAATTCGTCTATCCCATACATTTGGTCTTTTCTTTCTACAATATCATGCAGCTACAAGGGAATTGGAGATGGTGGGCACACAGCCAGGGCTTGAGGACACAGCAGATCCTGTCTAAGGAGACAGGCTCTAGCTTTCTGCTGTGTTAGACTCCAAGGGCCACATCCTGGTGTCTGCCAGCAGCCCACCCTTAGCGAGTGGAAAGCTCCTCCATCCACACCTCTGGTGTGTAGGTTTTCACAGCACTTGCTATTCATTGGCTGTGGCTATCTGTTCTCCAAGCAGTTGGGGTGGGTAGAGGGCCATCCTCTGGGGGTCTCTGGGACAGCTGGCTGCCTTTGAAAGCTTTCCCCATCTGGGCTCAAGAGTGGCACCGGGTTAGCTGAACACCTGGTTAGCTGTTCTGAATTACCTGGTATTTCTTATAGTCTTTCACACCCAGACAGTAAACTTTGGCCCCCATATCCCAAGCTTTTTCAGCCTAAGAGGGAAAAAAAGGTTTGAATAAAAATACCCCAATACATGGAGCACAAATCTGGTAATGATGGACAGGACTCACTTCGCTCTTAGTTTCCTGTAATGTCATTGGCAGCAGTGGTCCAGTGGTCAGAGTGATAATCAGGCTGGAAGCACTGCTATCTGAAGAAGAAGCAGGGAGTGGCCTGGTCAGCAAGGCACCTGGAGTGACCTGCCTCAGGCTGCCAGGCCCACAGCACTGCTCCCACACCTCCTCCTCCTGCGGAGAGGCCACCCTGACCTGAGTACCCACCACCCAGAGCACCGGGAGGGAGAAGGGGCCTCAGCCCAGGACCCGCTTGACAGACGAGGAGCCTGAGACCGGATCAGAGCCCTTCCTAGTGGACCTTCACTATGGGCAGGTGGCACAGCCTTTGCCCTGAAAGGCAACTGCAGCTACTTCACTGGACGAGGACAAGCCTCTCAGGTGAGCACAGGGAGGAGCAGCTGACCGACTGCACACGACATCCCGTTGTGTCCGGGGGGCAGTGGGCTCTGTCTTGGGCGGCACCGGCAGGCACTCCTGCTGTCTCTGTGGGTTCTGCTATTCCGAACTCGAGGTCAAGGTGCTCGGGCAGCAGCCCCCACCCAGCTCCCCGCATTTCCTCAGCAGCCCATGCATCCTTCCTGACAAGGGCTGCAACCCTACAGTCTCGATGCAGCTGGTCTGGGCCAAGTACAGCCATTTCCACAGTCGGAGGCACAGTCAAAGGATGAGAGTCAACCAGAGGAAAGAGGCTCAAGGGAAAGGAGGAAGAGCCAGAGCTGTGGTGGACAAAGTGTGGGCAGCCAGCGGGACACCAAGGTCTCTGTTCCCTAAACTGAACCCCGTCTGCTCGCCATCCCTGGAAGTTCTCTTTTCTTTTTCATGCAGCCCAACCATAGGTCAAGCACTTGATATCTAGTAAGAACCAGGAATGTAATGCATGATCCCATGTGGTTCTCGGAGCATCCGTGGTGATGGTTTTCCTCCTCACTGTGCAGAGGAGGAACCTGCAGCCCAGAGAGGACAAGGGACGCGCTCCAAGGTCAGCGCTAGGAATTGGCCGAGGTGGGTCTGCACCAGCCCTCGCTGAGGCCCGCGCCTAGCTCTGTCCCACCTGAGCACAGTGACGTCAGCAGGCAGCTTACCTCCTGAGTTAGCTTGTTGAATCTGCTCATTTGCCTGCAACAAAATGAAGGAAAGTTGGGGGAGGGCAGTGAGATGACCCCAAAATACTCTAAGAACTTGATAAAGCAGAAGAAAGTCTCAGAGCTGTAGGATCTGTACCTTTTTAAATCCTTCCTGCATGTGTGTGCTTCCTGTAGGTACTATATTCTGAAGTCCGCTGAGACCATCACGAATTTCATTTCTGAAAAAAAAGAATAAAGGTGGTTGAGGAGGAATGAGGGTTGACTGTTACAAAACAGACCACTTGACCTGGTGCGATTCTGCCCTGTGGAGACCTGCCTGGACCAGAGAGGACACAAGTGGCCCTGTGGTGACCTCTCTGCCTGTGTCTTTGACACTGACAGGCCTTGGTCAACGCTTCTCTGTCCCCCATTCAGTGGGTGTGGAGGATGCTGCTTTGCTGGTCCCATGGGTAGGGCCTGGCTTTCAATGTGCTCATCCGTGTCTCAGGCATGCAGACCTCAGGGGACTCAGCAAGGGTCCTGCATTGACCGTCCGTGGTGATGGGGGAGCACCCATGGATACGCACCTGTGAATTCAGCACCCCCAATGTGACTGGCGGTACTGCTGGCACCTAAGAGGTCCCTGGTGAGGGCACATCACCTTCCAACAGGCAAGGCTGAGTGTGGAAAGGTCACTGTGCTGATACCCCTGCCCTGTCCCCTCCTCTCCTACCACAGACCCCTGAGGTGGACTTGGACCCTCCAAGCCACTTCCCCCTCTGATCCGTACTAAAGCAAGTAGTCAAGCTGCTGCATTAGAGTGTAGGGCTCCTGGGCTTCATGTGCTCCTGAAGAAATAGACCATAAGCTGGATAAGAGTCCTGAGGCCTGTCCATGCAGGCAGAAGAGCAGTGACCCCAGGCTGCCATGGGGATGGGCTGTCAGCCTCTGTTAAAACAGATAGCAGGGGATGGGACTGGGACACACCAGGGTTGGGGCTTAGGTTCAGGCTAATGCAGTGTGATGTGCTGAGCAGTCACAGCAATTCTAAGGAGAACGTGCTCCCTGAAGTGTGGCTCTTGCCTTGCACAGAAGGGATTCTGATATGAGGTGCAATCTGAGAGCCCCAGGTCCTGCCCTGCCTGACCCAGCCCAGGAGCTGAGGAGGCTGTGAACCAGGTCCAGTGGAGGCCAAACCAGGCCCTGCCCACCCGAGCACAAACACCCTCTCCTCTTCCTGACACTTTTGGGAAGATTTCTGTTTTGTTGACAGCACCCCCAATTATGCTGGAGCTCTCATCTCTCCCCAGCCTTTGACCTGGGACTGAGCTTGGCCAGGCTTCACTCCTGCCTGAGCGGGCCTTTTCCTTGGGCTGCCTGCCCCATCCTTACTCCCAGCTCTGTGCACTAGGCTGCTTATGCCCTCATCAGGCCCTTTGCTTCTTAAGATTCCACCCCATTTTTCACTCCCCTGAGCCCACTCCCACTTCTGACCTTCCCTTGAGGAAGACTTCGTCACCTCCACTTCCAGAGAGGACCCCGGAGACCCTCAAGAGCCTCCCCATAGCTTCCTTGGTTCAGGCTCTGAACCCCTGCCTTGGAGGAGGCAGTGGTCCTCCTGTCCCCTACGGGCAGCTCCTCCCCTAGAGGCCCCCACCCAGCCCCCGCCTCTCTTTCTGCTACCTGCCTGACAGCCCCCCACTGACTTGCTGTCTGCCACCTCAACCCCACTCAGGTTTCTCTGAAATGCAGAAGACAGGGACACACAGAACCACGCCTTCCCCTAGCTCACCTAACAGGAAGCACAGCCCCTGCTTCTCCTGGGAGCCGGACATGGGGAGTGCTGCGTCCACGCACTGGCACCAGCACACTCCCTGGGTTCCGATCATCTGCATCATGAGCATCGGAACCTCCCGGCTACTCAGGAGCTCCATATCTTCCCACCTCCAGGGCTTTGGGCACATCGCTGGGCCCTCCTAACGGCCCACCTAGGATGCTGGTGTGTCATGCTTCCCTCCTGCACCCCAGCCCACACTCATGGGCTCCCTTGTCTCAGACCCACCAAGGGACCAAGCTCCCCTCCACTGAAGCTCCAGCACTTCAGCACTGCCCTCCCCTGCCTCCTGGCTCTGACTGTGCCTCCCCTCTTCCCCCACTGGCCCAGAGCAGAGAGTGACACACAGAGCAGGTGCCCAACACAGGCTAGTATTCACAAAGGGCCCACACATCTGCTCCACCAGGTCCCAGGCGTCCTTGCAGTGAGCCAGTTCTCAGAAAAGGGAAGAGTGCTGAGAGGACACAGGACAGGTGGAGGGCGGGGCTTAGAGGGGGCGGAGATGGTCTAGCAGCACGGGGTCTGCCAGGGCCAGCGCAGCCAGGGCTCAGTGGGAGCCATGGAGCCGGGGCTGGGGGTCATAGTGGACCCTGAGGGGAGCCCAGGACGGCCCAGCCTGTTGCCAGTGGGTCCACATGAGGTCTCAGGGAACCCCTCAGTTCCCTATGTTTCCCAGTGATCACTCCCACCAGGCCTACAGTGGGGGATTCAAGCAGTACTTAGCTGTCTGAGGTGAGCTTCATGAGGGTGTGACCCAGTGTGGAGTAGGTGATGAAGGACACCCGCAGGTTAGGGCTGGAGAAGTATGAAGACAATGTCAACAAGCAACCAGCAAGGGGGTGCATGTGAATTTCCCTGCTCCCATTCCAAGTGTTTTGCTTCGGGGACTCATTTCCTGAACACTGGAAGTTCCTATAACTTAGTAAAGGATTCTGAGGCCTGTGGAGGTGTGGGGCCTTCCTGGGCCTTCCTCCTCCCTCCTTATACTCCCAACCCCCCAAAATCTCTCTGTCTCTCTGTCTCTCTCTGTCTCTCTCTCTCACACACACACACACACAGAGGCATGCACAAGAACATAGATACTCATGTACTTCTTCATGAGCCTCCCAACTGGTCTCTTTTCTACTGTAAATTTCTCTGAGACTCACCCCTTTTCTCTCCTTGCCCACCTCCCTATGTCCTGCCCATCTCAAAGAAGTTATTCTACCTCTTTCCAGCCTTTCACACATCCCTCCCTTTTCTCTCCCTCCACTGTCTTCTGCCACATTGACCCTCATTATTTTTTCTCTCAGTGGCTACCATAGGTCCCTAGCTGTGCTCTCTACTGCTCTTGGCTCTTGTTGCAAATCATTTTAACCACTCTTATCAGACTTTACTACCGGGAGGACCTCATGTATCATATCAGACACTTGCTCAAGAATCATCTAGAGCTCCCAATTACAGTGGAATTCTAAGCCCCTTGGCCTGGCATTATGAGCCTCAGTGGTTTTCGCTCCACAGTGCTCTGTCTAGACTCATCTCTCAGCCTTCCCTGAGTTAACGCTACTCTCCAGTCAAATAGACCACTCACTCCACAAGAAATCTCCTTGATCATTCTTCTACCCTCTTTTCCCCATTCTTTAGGATCTAGTTCAAAATTCCACATCCCCTAGAAAGTTATACTTGACTTTCAAAAGATAAGAATACTTGCTTCTTCCTTAAAGTTACTAGAAATTCCTTTTCACTTTTCTTTTAGCCCTTGGCACAATTTAACTGGGTGTTTGGTTACTGGTTTGCCTGTTTATTAATCTGTGCGGTCCTCAAGGGCAGACTGTGTCCCCTACGATATGGCCTGACCCCAGGCAGGAGCCAAGAAAGCTGCTGAGACCTGATGGAACCAGCGTGATCTGTCCTTTCGGCTTCAGAACACCCCCTGGACTCTGTGCTCCCGATCAAAGGGACCCCTGTGACCACCGAATCTAAAGAGCTATGTACCCTGCCCGGCAGAAGAAAACACTAGCCGTACTTTGTGTACTTCTCCAATATTTCATCCACTACTATGTAAATGTCCTTCCAAATATCATTCTTCTTCTGTGACCTGAAAACATAGAAGACCTGAGTCAGAGGGATGAGGCGCATCCATCCAGTGGGCAGTGTTTCTGCCTCTCGAGCTTCCAGCAGACACTTTGGCAAATCCTCCCCATCCCAGGTACCGAAAGGCTGCCACACTCCCTCAGTGACCTCAGTGGGTCACCCTGGTGGTGACTTTCATCACTGTGAGTGCTGGGGAGGGTAAACAACCAGACCCATGTGCAGGGGGATGAGGGTGTTTGGGTGGCAAACCAGGATGGTTGATCATTTTACTTGGGGCTTTAAGACAAGGAAAGAGGGAGAATTCATTGGTTAGAAACGCCTCCAGTGCTTCTGACACGTTGGCTCTCGTTGTCCCTCACGTATGGACACCCAACAGGTACCCTGGCCTCAGGCCAGGGAGCATGTGTTACCCAGACTGTTTTATTACAGTTTTTTTTTTTCTCATCAGCCTGCAAACTAAGCCTGGGACACTGCTGTCCTGACATCATGATACCCACCAGCAGGGAAAACTGCAGGCCCTTCCTGGTCTCCTTCAAGTTTTTTGCTCCCATTGTCTTTAACTTTAGTGCCAGGATGGAGACTGAGGAGCCTGAAGGGGGTGAGGGTGAGGAGTGTGCTGTGCTTTCAGATAAGCCTGGCCTATCCCACTGTAGCCATGCTCTAGGCTTACTCCTCACTGATGGCCTGGGGATGGGAAATGGGTGCATAGGGCCCATCCTTGGAAACCGTCATCTCCTCTTCCCCTTTGCAGAATCCAGCAAGACTCAGTCCTGTCACACCCACTAGCCTCTGGGCTACTTCATCCAATGTCTAGGAGCTTTCCCCCTTTCCAGTTGATTGCATAAGCAAATACCTTGCCTACTCTACCTCCCAGAATGTTTTGAGGATGACAGATGTGCAGTAAAGGGCTCTGGGGACCGTAAAGTGCTTCAGTGATATTGGCAGCCATACCACTGTTACTACTGAATGAGTAAAATGTATCCTCAGCCCCACGGAGGAGTTGAAAATGGAACCTAGGCAATATGTCCAGTCTGAGGACACGCCCCTCCCTTTCCTTCCTTGAGGGCCAGAAGGTACAAAATGCACAACCCAGGTTTCTCAAGGCCACAAGCAGACAGACCAAACTGTTCATCATGTGCACACAAACGGTAACGTGGGTCTCCAAGTTGTCAAAGAAAGAAGCAAAACATTTAGAACCAGCAAAGCAAAGGACTTTCCAAGCAGTGACACTAGGAGAATGCCTAACAGATGACATAGCAATCTCCCTGGGGCCCAGGAAAAATAGAAGTCATTCGGGTAAATAACAAAACAAAACAAACACCAAACAAACCCAGAAATCCCAGTGAGCTTCTTCCAAGTGCTGACAAGACAGCTTCTAGCAATCACCTGCCCCTCAAGCTGTATAAGGGACGTGCAGGTCACAGATCCAGGTCAAGCTGATGGAGAGACTGACAACCATCCAGAAACTCTATGGTGCTTTGTTTACTTTCCAAATATAAATGTTCCCGGGACCAAAGGCCTGGGGCACTAATTGTAACTCAGGAACAAGCAGGCCACAGAGGTGTGGTCCTTGGGTCTAATCAAGACTGTTCTTGTCTCCCCTCTCTCGGAGGCTGGGTTCCCTTGGACTACTTCCTGTCATCAGTGGTCCTGTGGACAGAGGTGCCCTGAGGAGCACCCGGGCCAGGCAGGAGAGCCACTCACGCGTCCACTATGAAGTACAGGTCAAAGGCACCCTCGCAGGATTTCAGCTTCTCCCAGTTGTTTCTGTGATGGCTGGTGCCCAGGTGGAAGCTTTTGTTGTTTGGGAGGTGGTGCAGGGATCTCCCTGGGCACAGCTGTAGAGGCTGTAGCACCAGTATCAGGAAGAGCATGGAGCCCAGCATCCTGGGCCCAACACTCCCCATTTTCTTGGCCAGCCCCCGTGGTCCCACTGGACCCTGGCCACTTCAGGCCATCTCAGGCTGGGGCATGTGCTACCTCCGCTGGTTCCCAGGAACCACTACTCCTCCAGCCCTTTCACTAAGGTGCACTGGTGCTGTAAGCCTCCCCTGGTATCTGCCCTCAGGGCAGAAGAGGCAAGAGGCTGGCCTCGGGGGATGTCCTCACTACCTGCATAATCCTCCTCTGTGATGTCCCTTATGATGGACAGGAAGGTTGGCATGGTGGCTTTGTGGCCCGCAGGTCTGCTCAGTGTCCTGCTGTTGACAATCCCAGTGGGGTGTCATGGGTGGGAGTGAGATGAAGGGTCCATTTGTTCTTTATCCCAATCCCTCTCAGGTGGCCATTAAATTCCTCGGGAAACCCTGCCTTTCTGTCAACTGAAAGAAGGCAGCTGAGGTGGCTTAGATAAGGGCATCACTTTTGGGTCAAGGAATTGGGAGCCTAGAGTGCTGCAGTGGTCACTCGTGTGACCCAGTGGATGGAAGGGCCTACAAGTGGACGAAGGCCTGTAAGGATGTCAAAGTCCTTTGTGAATGCGAGACATTGCAGTTATCTTCTTCTGTGTAGCAAATCACCCCAAACTCAGTCGCATAAAACAAGAACTATTTTATTATTCTCCTGGGGTCTGTGACCAGAAATCAGAGAAGGCTGAGTGGCAATGGTTTGTCTCTGTTCTATGTGGGCATACACAACTCTAAGTCAAAAGTGATTAAAAAGCCCCGACTGTGAACGTAAAACTTTTTAGAATACCTTAACCAATTGATTTTATGACCTTCATTTTTATATGCATAAAAGAAGAGTGATATATGCTAAAATCCTTCTCTAGTAAGCTTAGATATTTCAATTCGTAAACCATAAATTGGAAGTGATCTAAAGCATTTTGGGAGTGGTATTTAAAATAATGGGATATTTTAAATAAATGGTGTTTTGGAATTGAGACTGTTGGTGTACTTCACCCAATAGCCTATTAAGTTTTCCTTGCTTCATATTCTTCATGACGCTTGGTATTGTCCTATTTTTATATATTTTCCTATCGATTCAGCATCTGTTTTTGGTCTTAATTTGCATTCTTCTCATTACTGATGGGATTGGTCTTCTGTTCTAGAGACTTAGGGTCCTTTCTGAAGGAGGTAAAAGGTGTCAGGACCTGTTCCAATTAATTCTTGAGGTTTATGTGCTTGGTGAGCTTGGAATGTGAACCTACATGTGGTTAGCAGGCTTTTACAGAGAATGTTCGTGTATAGGAACCCCATGTCTTGGTACCCAGAGTTGAAAGTCCCAGTCATGACTTTTCTTACACCCCTGTCCTCATCAGACACTTCTTGATGATTCTGAGAGTCGGCTTCTATCAGAAAAGCAACTGCACAGGATCCTCCCCACACTGATACAGGGACCTTCTCGAGGGGAGAGAGGGCATCCTTGTCAAGTGCCAGATCTCAGGGAGAAGCTGTCCCCATTGAACCACTGTGGGTAAGGTTAGCTGAGAGAATGTGTGCGGATGCGTTTTATCAGGCTGTTCCTGTTATGATGCTGGACTTGAACTTATGACAACTTTTTTCTTCATTCATTGAGATAATCATGTTTTCCTTCTCCATTTTGCTGATGTGGTCAATTACATTGATATTTCAAACCTGAATCAGACTTGCATTTCTTGGGTGATCCCTAATTGGTCTTGATGTATTGCCCTCTTTATACATTGCTGTATTTCATTTCTTAGTGTTATGATCAGGGATTAAAAAATATCTTTTATTATTTCTTAATTATATTTTTGGTTTTGAGTTTTAAAAAAGTGATTACTCCAGCTTCATCCCAGCTGGAGTCATACGTTGGTAGATTTGGAAAGGACTGTGGAGATAATTTAGCCCAACCCCAGTTGATTGATGGGCAACTGAGGCTGAGAGAGATGGAATAGTCAGTTCAGGGTCACTCACTGGATTGATATGGCCACTTCTGTCTCTTCTAGGAACACTGGCTGTCATTAATCTCTGATGTCAATGGCATCTCCTTTGAGGAATCAGTCTGGAAAGGATGTAGGAGAGGCTCAGATGTCCCTGGTGGCACAGTTTGGACATCCTTTGAGGATAAAATGGCAAATGAAACCCAGGGTCACACAGGAGTGGGATGAAGGGTAACACTGGCATGTGCTTCCCAGGAGCTGTTGAAAACTCAGAGGTTAGACATAGAATCTGACTTTTATTGTTTTTCTTTTTTCTTTTGTGGTATGCGGGCCTCTCGCTGTTGTGGCCTCTCCCGTTGCGGAGCACAGGCTCCGGACGCGCAGGCCCAGCGGCCATGGCTCACGGGCCCAGCCGCTCCGCGGCATGTGGGATCTTCCCGGACCGGGGCATGAACCCGTGTGCCCTGCATCGGCTGGCGGACTCTCAACCACTGTGCCACCAGGGAAGCCCTAGAATGTGACTTTTTGATGGGGTAAAAGTTTGGGAGAAGTTGGAAAGAAGGCAGGAAAAGGAGACCTAAACCCTCCACATGCCCTCATTTGGTGTTTGGGTCACATGGTTGACTTGTTGTTTACCTCTGGGGGCTCTGGGAGGGCGACATGGTCAGTGCAACCAAAGCAGGCTTGGGGACACACACTTGGGTTTCAATCCCAGCTGCGCCTCATCCTTGCAGGCGACATGGGGCAAGATGCTTAGTATTGCAGGACTTGGGTCCTCTTCATCTGTGAAAGAGGGTGATGACCCTCCAGGTGTGTTGAAGATGGAAGGAGGTGACATGTGCAAAACATGTGTCACAGACTCCTGTTGCCAAGATAGTGAGAAGGAGGGCAGGCCCCTGTGCTTCCTTTTACAGGTGGGGCATGAGGCGGGGTGAGAGGAAGGAGCTAAGTTGGACTCAAGTGATGTTCCTGTGAGGAGGGAGCGGAGCTGTCCCCTCCTCACGGTCCTCCCGGGCTCAGGAGACGTATTTGTTAATGATGAAAACTCGGGACACTCAGCTGAGTGTGGTCCAGCAAAGCTCTCACAAGCTGAGGGGGCGCTTGAAGATGGGTTTGCAAGCCTCTAGAACTTGCTGGTGGAGCAGATCAGGGAAGGGCAGGGATGAATGTCTTCCCAGAAGGGCTGATGGCTCCCTTTCCTCCTGGGTGCCACCCTCACTTATGGTCATTGTGTGTCTCCCCTGCAGCCGTGAGCGCCTCAATGGCAAAGCAGAAGCGGATTCACCTATTAGTGCCCAACAGGTTGTCCCAAGAGGGCATTTGACAGTTGACAGGTGAGCAGAGCAGAAGCCAGTGTATGAACATGTGAAGAACAGTTGTGGTCACTTCAGGAGAGTGGAGAGGGAGACCCACACTTGGTGCAGGGGCAGGGCCTGGTGGATAGATGGCTGCCCCCAGGTGTGGGAGCAGGCAACAGGAACAGCTCCAGACCCAAGCCACCATGTCTGGATGTTACTGTCCCGCTTTTCCCCTCTGGTCACCTGTGCTACAGCAGCTCCTGTGTCCAAGCACATCTGATGATTTGTGAGGAAAGGTGGCATGCAGAGCAGCAAGGAAAATCATCTGCTGTGAATCAGGGTGCAAGCATATTAGAGTTGTCAACCAAGTCCAAACTGACTGGTGGAAGCCTTGTGTAAGTACAGCAGCTGCTGCCTGGAGGTTGACAGATGTGGGGCAGTACTGAGCCTGGCCTCTGGGTGGCAGAGTTGTGCGGTGTGGTCCCTCCTCTGTGATGGAATCCTGAAGGTGAAAGCAGGTGGCATTGCGCTCTGAGACAGGGTGAGTTGCTGCATCTATAGCAGTCTGGGTTCTTTAGATACCAACAACAAAGACCGACTCTGGCCACCTTAGTCAAGAAGATGAGTTAGAAGGTTTTGGTGAGGGTGAGAAGAGATGGGAGAGGAGAGAATAGATCCCAGCATCAAAGGGAGGACTGGAGAAGTAATCTTGGAAAAATACAGGGCTTGAGCTGCTTCAGAGAGTCTGGTAATCCCCTCAAACTGAAATTAGGTGTTCTTAGGAAGGATGATGGCAGCATAAATTCAAACCAAACTATCGGATGTCTGCTTTACTCTCATAGTAAGCATGTAATCCTGCCTTCCCATTTGCTGGTTTGAGAACCTGGGTACAAAAGAGTGCCCTTAAGTCTGCTGCAGCCAACACTTCCTGAGAGTGTGCTACTTGCCACCTCATGAAGCCCTGTGGGGTACACAGATAAACAGACACGCAGTCTTTCTCCAGGAGGAGAGGATCAGGCTGGGTAATAGCAAGGACAGTGTTGGGGTCCCAGCAGGCTCCACACACCCTGAGCTTTGGCTCTGCAACCCTGACAGCAAACCTGGCAGTCCTCACACAGGATAAATTTGCTAGCTGTGGAAGGGCATAGCACTGGAGTCTAATTTCTATTGGGGATAAAAGTAGTCCTCTCTCAGCCTTCAGTTTAGGTCCTGGCCCCTGGAGTGTGGGCAGAACTTTTGTGAGTCTCTGCACTGGGGATCAGGACCCCTGACTTGCGCCCCTGCTCTACCTGCTCTATCTGGCAGGCGATTATGAGTACCTTCAGCCCGCCATCCGGACTGTGACCCGGGCAGGGCATCAGATGGGGGGTGGATGCCTGCTCCCACCTCCCAGGGTAGCCTGAGGACATGAGGGTTAATGAAGGTAAGCTGTTCTGAGGTCTGTAGAGAAAGCTGTGCAAGTTGATGGCTCTTACTGTGACCCTCTTCCTTTTCCCTCCCCTGACGCACTCAGTGGGGATGGAGTCACAGGTGGGTCTGGATGGCTTAGTATGAATAGAAGGGTATCATTTAGGGGTGGCTCTGTGTCCTACTAAACTTGTGTCCCTCAACATTTTCCTCATGACTGGAGGATGCCTAGACCTTCTTTGCCTGTGCTATTTTCACCATTGCTTCTTGGAAAACTCCTATTCATCCATCAAACTCCAGAGCTAATGTCACCTCCTTGATGGGGCATTTCTTAGGGAGCACATTATTAGTGACTCTTCATCCCTGATCCTACAACAGTTTTCCCACACCGTTACCACAGGCTTCAGTAGATCCTACTATAACTAGGCTTTCTTCCTCTTCCTGAATGTGCAGTAGTGGCTCCACTGTATTCATCTTTTTATCTACAGGCTGAGCAGAGATTTGTATTTGTTGAATAAGTGAATGAAAATCACCCCTAAGTGATATGGAATGGGTTTCTGTGTCTGGACCATATGCCTTGCTCATAAACGGTCCTTGCAAAACACTCGTGATTGAATTCTTACTTTTTTAACTGCCTTGCACCTGCTTTTGCAGTTCCCTCTGACTTCTCTTTTTGTATTCTATTTTCTTCCTGGCCTTTGGAGGATTTCCTGCCCCCTTTCTAATACCAGGAGGGTGTCTCTGGTATTCCAGTGCCCAGAATTCCAAATTATTTGGGTCTCATGGGTGGTGTGCTGGTAAATGTTTAATAATTGGCTCTCAGCATGTAGTTACAACAGGAATGTCAGATGGTATTTTCATTTGTGGTAAAGTTAACATGAAAATGAAACAATGAAGACAGCTGTCTAAATTTCACTTGTTTCTCAGTGCTTTGAGTGATGTCTTTCTCAAAATAGAGAATAGTTTAACAGTAGAAGAATATTCTTTCCAATTTTTGCACTAATCACAATGGAAAGAATTCAGACAGGACATAATTTTTAGTTTAAACTGAATTCACTTTTCACCCTCACATTCTTAAGTCCAGATAAACAATGAACCAAGAAATGAAGCCCTGATTTATAGCATATGCCATAGATGCCCCCATCATGGCTGACTTGATGTCATTAGATGTGGAGTGGGGGAGAAATGCACAGGAGCAGGGCACCACAGCCCACATACAGGCCCAACAGTTGTGGTACCATCGGCAGCAAGATATTCAATAGTGAGAACTAGTAAAAGAATTAGGAAGTGGTGAGTTTGGGATATTTATTGTGTTTATATAATTCATTAATAGTTTACTTAATGTGGTTTTTGATAATGTCTGTGTTAAAACAGCTAGCTCACAAAATTCCTGAAAATCTCACAAGGCACTATGAGCTGGCTCTGACCGACCACTGGCCACATGCCACAAAAATGTGTTCACTCAAAGAGAGTTGAGGGGAGAGAGGACACTTTTGGGGGACAGAGTTGCATGTATGTGTCCCCTCAGCCTCTTCATGTGGTGAGCTGTACTCAATGCCACAGTGACAGGTTCTGTCTGTTGGTTCAATCAACCTGTGTACGTCATCCCTTCTACTTGGCTTTCCTGCACCGTAGTGGTGGAAAAGCTAAATGTACATTTTATAGACCCCTTGCAGTGAGGACATGGGCTTTTGACATGGATCCCTCCAAGCATCTCCACCCATCAGTGCACCTGGATAGGAATTCCAAAAGGTGTGAGGTGATATCTCATTGTGGTTTTGATTTGCATTTTCCTAATGAGTAGGATGTTGAACATCCTTTAATGTATTAATCGATCACATTTATTGTTTTGTGTATGTTGAACCATGCTTGCATTCCAGGGTAGAATCCCACTTGATTATGGTGTATGATCCTTTAAATGGTTCACTAGTACTTTGTTGAGATTTTTTCCATTATATTCACCAGGGATATTGGTCTCTAGTTTTCCTTCCTTAAATGTCCTTTTCTGGCTTTGGATTCAGGGTAGTGCTGGCCTTGTAAAGTGTCTTTGGTAGTGTTTCTTCCTCTTCATTTTTTGCAGAAAAGCTTGAGAAAGGTTGTTGTTCATTCTTCTTTAAACATTTGTAGAATGTACTAGTATAACCATCTGGTTCTGAGCTTTTCTTTGTTGGAATGTTTTTGATTACTAATTGAATCTCCTTACTCATTATTGGTCTGTTAAGATTTTCTGTTTCTTCAGGATTTAGTCTTGGTGGATGGTACTTTCTAGGACTTTCCTCATTTCTTCAATATTGTCCGATTTGTTGATGTACAGTTGTTGAGCAGTAGAGTTTTATAATTAATTTTGGTAATATCAGTTTTCATGTCTTCTCCTTCATTTATAATTTTATCAATTTGGTTTCTCTTTCTTTTACTTGCTTAGTCTAAACTATTGTCAATTTTGTTTATGTTCTCCAGAAAACTAACTCTTCATTTTGTTCCTTTTACATTGTTTTCTTGTTTTGTATTTCATGTATTTCTGCTCCAATCTTTATTATTTTTTTCCTTCTACTAACTTTGTGCTTTTTTAAATAGTTCTTTAGGTTGAAATATTTTTTCCCTTAAAATATGCATTTACTTCTATAAATTTACTCCTTAGAAATTTTGTTGTTGCAAACTGCATGATCTGGTTTAGATACTGTGTTTGCCTTTTCAAGATATTTGTTTGTTTTTAAAAAAGTCTTCTCTGGTCCACTGGTTGCTCAGGCATGCGTTGTTTAATTTTCATGTAATTTAGCATCTTCCAGCTTCCTTCACGATATTCATTCCTACTTTCATACAACTGTAGTTGGAGAAAATGCATAGCATATCAGTCTTCTTAAATTTATCGAGACTTGCCTGTGGCCTAAAATATGATGTATCTTAGAAAATGGTCCATGTACATCTCTCATTCCATGTTTGGTAAGTGTTCAAGTCTTTTGTTTCAAACATACATTTTCTCTTCCTCTTCTCATATGGGACTCCCATAATTCACTCTTGTTTCTGTTTGTAATGTCCCCATAGTGTTCCTTCACTCTTAAATTTTCTTTTCATTCCTGTGGCAGGATAATTTCAAATGACCTATCTTTTAGTTCACGGAATCTTTCTTCTGCTTGCTCGAGTTTGTTGTTGAATCTCTTTATTATATTCTTCAGTACAGTCATTGTATTCTTCAGCTCTAGTTTCCAGTTGTTCTTTGGATGGTTTCTATTACTTTGTTGAACATCTCATTTTGTTGATACATTTTCTTCCTGAATTTTATGAAGTTGTGTGTCTATGTGTGTTTCTTGCATTTCACTAAACTATTTCACGAAGATTATTTTGAATTCTCTCTACAAGAGTCCATAGATCTCTGTTTCTTTAGAGAGTTTATTCTTTTCATCATCTCATGTTTCCTTGATTCTTCATGGCCCCTGATTTGTTGCATTGGTATGTGCACTGGTATTTGAGTAAGCAGTCTCTTCTTCCCTTCTTGGACTCTGTGGTCCATGGTTTTCCTTCATCTTCACATATATATTCTGTGATTTTCACAGTGAATTCTTGCCTATTGATAGTCCTCTGGCATGTAAGTGTGGAAGGAAACCTGATCATGTTTTCAAAGTATTCTTTAGGAGGGATCTGATAAATTGGGAGGTCTGCCTGTGTCATCAGAGGAGCTGGTGGGAAATTGGGACCCTGCAATTACCTTAATATTATGAGAAATATTAAGGTACAGGAAGGGAACTTACACTTCTGAAGGAGGTGGTAGGTTTGAGGACCTGTTTTTGACAGTGTCTTGGAGATTACATGGGTGGTGGCCTTGGATGTTAACCTACACGTGGTCAGCAGTTTACAGAGAATTCTCAAGCGTGGCAACCCCAAGTCCTGGTGTCCAGAGCTGAAAGGCCCAGTCATGATTTCTTCTAACACCTTGGTCCTCACTGCACAGTTCTTGATGTCTCTGAGCTCATCATCCTCTCCCTCCCTGGGGCAGAGGAGGAAGACATTAACTACTGGGCCCCTGAGTCTTTACAAGTGACCTGGCACTGTTCTGAGCATACTGTAGCAGTTACTATCACCCTCTTGGCACCCTGTAGAGGGGACACCATTATCCATCTTTTCAGCGAGAAATTGAAGCACAGGGAGATTAAGTAACTTGCCCAGGAGATTAAGTAACAGCAAGTGAGTAATGGACACCAGACTGTATTCATACATCAAAGATATTTGGGGCTTTTTGGAAAGAGCATATTTTGGTTAAAACCCCATGTATCTCAACCCATGGTGACAGATGAAGGCCTGTCTGTGGGGAATGAGACTCATCATGTCAACATCCACAGGACACCAGGGTGCTTTGTCCTGGCAGGAGCAGTAGAGCTGCATCTCATACAGTGGAGCAGTGCTCACCAGGTAACAAACTCTCTTGCTAATCAACAACAAATCCCAACTCCTTTTGACTGTAAACCAAAACACAATATATGTGTCCAATTCAGTACAAAAGGGGCTCTTAACACTTTTGTGTTTTTGGTGCTTTAGATGTTGGGATATGGGTGTGGGAGTGACAAAGTACTTCTGCAGAGGTTCCCCGCAGTAGGAGGGATCAGCGGCAGCATCCTGGAGAGTGACTGAGAGCATATGGGTGGGAGATGTTGACCATGTGAACAGCAGTTACTGATGGGGAAGCACTCCTGGCTGGGTTGAAGGCAGGTATTTGGGCCGCAGAACATTTGTGTGCAGTGGGGATTCCGTAAGGTGAAGTTGATGCACCTCCCCTGTGTGAAGAAGAGTAGAGAGAGAAGGTCACTGAGAAGCCATTGGAATTGGGAGCAGAAGGCTGTGCTTTCCTTGCCTCAAGGGGATTAGGCTCAGTACCTGCCAGGATCCCCAGGGTGAGCCTTTGTTGATGCCCTTCCTCTTCCTAGATCCTGGCCTCCAGCCTGCGCTTCTAATTCTAGACTCTGTTCAGATATTGGACATATGCCCTCCCTTCCCTATGGAGCCCCGTTGTTGTGAATCTGGACTCCCTTTGCTCTGGTGTTGAACTTGCCTGCTTCCCTCTGCACTGGGAGCCTGGTTAGCAAGGACAAGGGCTTATTGCTACTGTAGCCCCAGCATTGCCCAGGCTCTCTTGATGAGTATGTGCCGAAGGGATGGGTTCTCACTGCAACCCTCAGGCTGGGGTTGAGTCCAAAGTGCAAGGGCAGGTGATGGCGCCCTCAGATGGGTGATGGGCTCTGGAGGCAACAGCACATACAGACCCCTTGGTTTGGGTAGAGATTGATGCGGACCCTTTGGGACACCATAATCTGTCTGCAGCATCACAGGGAGGGTGGTGAGCACACTGACCAGCTGACAGCATCTATGGGCAGCCCTGGACTGGATTTGTCAATGAGACTCCAGGACCTCTGGGCTTTGGGTTATTCGGACTCACCTGGACACTTTCTTAGCCTCACCAAAAACTGACCTAGCATTCTTCATAACTACATTATTTGTTCAGTGGCATTTTATTATTTTATCCCTGTTTTTGTTTAAAAAAAGGTAAGGCTTGAGCATTTCAGAAACTAGACTAACTTTGCAGATTTAGTAACAGGTTGAAGTCAGTACTTTCCTACAATCACTCCTGAAAATGCCAAAGGGACCTTTCCCCATCCCTGCACAGTGCCCCGCAAAGCAGATTTCTGTGCCCTATATTGTCAGATCCAAAATGCCTCCTTGTGTCACAGAAATGACCTAAAGCCTCTACACAGGAGCACGTGTAACTAGAAGTGCCCATTCATTCATTCATTCATTCATCATCAGAGGGCTCAGTGTGTGGACCATGTGCGTCGGAACAACTGGATTTGGTGCCCTCGCAACACTCTGACCTGCAGGACTGGTGTGCCTCTGTCCGCCACACCCTATTGGGTGACACTGGGTATCCTGTGACATCTTGACCATTGGATGGATGAGGACAGTACTTGATTTCCAGCCTTTCAATTCACCAAGCCCTACAGCCCCAGGGCATACGCACTGGCTGTTTCCTCCGTTTGGAAGCACCTCTCTGGATTTATTTTTATCAGTTATTTCTCAGCTTAACTGTCACTCTCTCACAGATTCTGATCTGGCCAAACAGGCACTCACTGAGATATTCATGACTTTCAAGTGTCTAGAGAGCTGTCTAGAGACAGGTGGAGAATGGGGCTTCTGTGCAAGCAAGGCTGGGACTCAGAGCTCGATTCAGACCCAGAGCCGGGAGCCAAGCTGCAGAAGGAGTCCCAACACCACTGTCACCAGACAGTGTCTCTGCTGGGTGTGAGCATGCCTCAGGTGTGTCACCAGCAATGTCCAAGAGACTTTCAGGTCTATCCAGAGCTTCTAAGTGCCCACCTGTCCAGCCACCAAGAGCCAGTGTTTTCCTGATTCAGTGAATGTGGTCAGTACAGACCTCACTGCATCTTGGGACTGCAACATCCTCCAGGCCCCTGGCCCGGTCTGTACAAAAGGTCTGATAATGGGGACACCAGGAAAATGATGCCCAGGCAGGTGCTTCCCAAGAGAACCAGGAGCATGGCCCTCCTCGGATCTGGAGGCCTGAGAAGGGCAGCTCTCTGACGGTTTGGGGGTAGCCATCATGAGACCACGAGTGCCGAACCGAATGGGGGACAGAGCGGTGAGAAGGGTGGAGCCAGGCTCAGAATTCAAGTCCCGCTCTGCTGCTCCCACCCTTTGTGAGCTGGGACAAGTCACTCAGCCTCTCTGTGGGTCAGACCCGCCTCCATAAAGCTGGGATCTACCAGTACAGTAGTATCTACCTGTACATTCACTGGGAGGATTCAAGCAGTGAGAACAGGTAAACTTCTTGAGCAACTGACCCACAGAAAGGATGCAATAAAATTATCTATCATTATTATTATTAAATAACAAGGATGACAAGTGGAGAAATTGGGCTTCTCCACATTGTCACAGGCACTGACACAAGGAGGGCATCTTTACTAGCTGGTAAAACCAGTCAGTGTTGACCAGACAACATTTTGGAGGGGTGTCACCATGTCGTCTGCCACTCCTGCAGCTGAGTGAGCAGCCCAGGAGGGTCTCATGGATGGGGTGCAGCCAGCAGTCCCACAGGGTCGGGTAGGCAGTGGGGAGGGACGATGGACGGGAGTCCAATAGGCCTCTCCAGCCCTTTTCGCTTAAGATTGGAATTGCTGGGCATTGCTCTGGAGAAGAAAGGTCCTGACATCCTTGAGACGAGGACGCAGGGGAAATGCATGGGCACCACGTTGAGTATCGTCTGGAAGCTCGTGAGCTCCAGGTCTCCACACCTTGGGCGTTCCTCTCAGCAGATGCCCGGAGAGAGCTCTCTGACCCACAGTCCCAGGGGCAACTGTCAAGGGCAAAAGCAAGACCCCAGCCCACGGGGAGCATCCCTGTGCCCTGCTTACCATGTCCCTGGGCGCACAGCACGTCAATGGCAGCTGGCTGCAGTGCTGGGCAATGTCACAAGACGTAGCCAGTTTTCCCTGAAAAGCAGATGTGGTTGTGAGGAAGCTACAGGCACAGACGCTGCCCCCAGATGGGTGGTGTCCCCTCTGTCTCCCATGGCTTCCCAGGCCTGTGTCCCCACAAACTGGCTGACACAACATTGCAGCCATCGCCTGGGCAGGGGGCTGAAAAGCCTTCTGTGTGTGTTGGGAGCTCGTCACTGTGGGTCACAGATAGTTTTGTTTTCTGGAACAAATCAGTACTTTTGGTGTAGGAGGAGAAGTCGGGGCTACTTTTGAAAAAAGTGTCAAAGTTTGGTGAAGATATGCAGTAGCCAAGGAGAGGTCCTCAAGGAGAAAGGTGAGGGGGGCATGGGGACTGGGCAGCAGCTTGAAGAAGAGGGAAGAGGGCCTGCTTTTGGGGGGCTCAGAGGGAGAAGGCAGGGAAGAGACCCAGTCCCTGCTCAGGGGAGAGGGTCCTGAAATGGGGGGAAAGAGAGAGATGAGGAAACCAAAGAACAGGTGAAAACGTGGACGTGGTGTGGGCGGAAGGTGGGGCCGGGCCTGCGGCAGGAACGAGCCCGTGGCAGGTGCTTCCTCCCTCCCTGGAAGGTGAGCTCTGGCTTCTCCGTGCCCTCACACTGACTCTCAGGGGACATGCAGGGCCCGCCCTCCAGCTGCCATTTGAAGCTCCCAGGAGGACCAATGGATCCCACAGCGACAGAGGCAGGACCAGGGGGAGGAAGGCAAAGCTGAACCCAGAGATGGTGGGGTCTTTCTTCCTCACACCTGCCACCTGGGGCCCTCTTTGTCCCTGTCATCTCTCAGCCCCCTGCCAGCTGGGGTCTCAGTCACCTGGGGGAGGGAAGTGTCCTCCATGTGGCCCTTGTCACCCCATCTCAAGTGCCTCAAGGACAATGCGGTGAGCTCTCTCCCTCCCTCACTGAGCAGACAGGAGCCATAGCCACTCCCAGGTTAGTTTGATGCTGGTAAGATCTTGGCTCAGAAGTTTCTTTTCTTTTTCGTTTTTTTTTTCCCCTGACCGGTGTGTGTCTTTGTCATTATATGTTTTCAGTCATCCAGTCACTGGCCAGTGAAACCAAGGACGTTGCCAGAGCTGATGACAACCTCTATGAGAATCAGGAATTGGCCGGCTGTGAGTCAGCCCCCAACATCCAGAGTCCTGGGCCCATCCCTAGGCGAGGTCCCTGGTGCTGGCACTGCCTGGAGGCAGGGGGCACCTGAACCTTCAGCTCTTTGTCCTCCACTGGGCCATTAGGGTCGGGAGGAACTCTGGTTTTTCTCTGTCACCGAAGGGTGGGAGACCAGAGCCCATAAAGCTCATCTCCATGCAAGCCAGGTGTTTTAGGCCCAAGTCTGTGTGCATTGAACTGGCTCCCCCTCCTCCAAACCCCCAGCCCTGAGGGGCTCATCCCTCCCTTCCTAAGTTTGCTTGTCACCTCCATCTGTTTTATCCTGTCTTCTTGGCACCCACAGCAGGAGACAATAATCGTGGTCTGTACAGAGCATGGATTCTAGAAAGAGAAATAAATTGCAGGCTTTCTTGTCTGGCAGCTCCTGGGTGCAGACACACGACATCTGTTGCCTGGGCTCCTGTCAAGTACTGGCCAGTCAGCAAATGTTTGTTGGAGAATCAAGGACAAATGAGCAGGACCCGGCACAGTTAGAGAGTGGCCTCCATGTGAAAAACACACCAACAACTTTTGGTTTACAAAGATGGCACTTTTCCAAATATCAACAAACTCTATCCTGTCCCCTTGGTTCCTGGCAGCCACCCTTGTAGGAGAAGCTGGGCGTGAGGCTGTGCCATGTGATGGAGGCGGGCAGGGGTGGGGGCATTAGTAGGTGACAGGGCTGTATTCACCCGACTCTGGCAGATCCAGTCTCCCCAGGCCACACTGCAGCCAGTGTAGAGGTCAGCCTGGGCAGTGACCCTGTTTCCCACCAGATGTCAGGCCCAGATCCCCCTCTCTGGGGACATGGCACCCCTGCTCTCACTACTTCTTATGGGCCCTGGGCTGGGCCCCACCCCGGGTCAGCCCCAGCCTCCTCACCTGACGCTTGGTCCCTGTGCTCACCTGCGCTATGCCCCAACAGCTCAAAGTCAGGTTAGGACTCTCTCCACCCTCCCCAGTCCCCAGTCCCTAAAGGCTAACCCTGCCACGACCCTCATCCTGACATGAGCCAGGGATGAAGAACAAGGAAATGGAGCCCAGCATACATCAGAGCCCAGGGAAGGGGACCAGGTCCCTGCGACCTGAGGATCCATTTCCAAATGCTAGCGTGAGTCCTGGGAAGGTTCAGTCTACAAAGAGTCTTTTGGGAATTAAGAAAAGCCATTTATATCAGGAGGGACCATAGCTGTTTCTGAAATAGGCTACCCCATGTTGCTGATTCAGTGATAAAGGCCTTGGTGCAGGCTGTCTTCGGAGGTGGGGAACCGTGTTGTCTGGGTGACATTTTGTGAGTCTCAGGTCCTCTCTGGGGTCCCTCCCTGCCCTCTGTCACCCTCTTCTTTCTGACCCTCTCTCTGCCCAGGTAGGTGGGAGCGGGAGGTGTGGGAGACGGCATCTCCCCATACATGTCAGAGGGCCTCTCTGTGCAGGTCCGTGTGGGCATCAGGTATGCTGACAACATCACTACGAAACACACCACTTACTTTTTCTGGTTTCTGGGCTGGTGGTGGCTCCTTGACGATCTAGGATGTTAAAGAGACATAAACACAGGCTGGAGGGGGCATGGAGGGCTGTGGCTCAGCTATGCAGACAGAAGGGGACCCTGCTCGGCAGCAGTAAGGGATCAAAACATGGGCTTTGGGGTGTCAACCTCGGTGCCCAGAGCCTGAGGGTCTGTGGCCCACAGGCTCCACCTCCCTGAGCCTCATGCTCCTCAGTCATAAAAGGGGAATCGGTACCTCCATGGAGGGTCAAGGGGGAGACAGGCAGACTAAGGCCCCTGGTCCCTGGTAGAGTTTTCAGCAGCAGCCCTGACATCATATGAAGACAAGAGAACACTCCCCACACCCCTCCTCCTCTCCCCTTCCCTCCCTCCCCCTGCAGCCCTCCCTGCCTCCCAGCCCTCAGGGATGACAATCCACCTCACTCTCCCCGACCAGGCTTTCTCTCCTCACTTCTCGTCCTTTGCAGAAATTTGACCTGCTGGCTTCTATGCTGCTTTGCTTGTCCTTTCTCAGCTCTGCTTGTTCGTCTGCTTCACCCACCTCTGGCCTGTGTCCTTGCAAACCCAGCCGGCCAGCGCCTCTGCCTTCCCTCCCACCCAGGGCCAGTCTCTGTCCTTTATCATTATCAGGGCACCTGTCACACCCTCTGAAGTTGACATTTATCCTCAATGCCCCCCAGCTAACAATACCAGACCAGACACCACATGGTGAGCGCCTGTGGGCAAGGGAGGTGGCTGCTTCATTGCTGCCCCTCTGTGCCCAGCACGGGGCCCTGCACATTCTGGTGACTTAGTGATGACTGTTGAAAGAATGACGGAAGGCACCAGAGATGGGCCGGGATCCATGCTGTTTTCAAAGGCGCAGCTGCCCCCGGGGTTAGCATCCTCCCGGCCAGCATCCTTCTCCCTGTGGGCCATTAGTGCCCTTGCAGACCCCTCTTCGTCCCCCAACAGCAGAGACTCTTGGGGCCTTGGTCCACCTGAGTCCTTCAGAAGCCTGACTGCTGTGGGGCAGCCCTGGTCTCAGGAGGTCTGGGGTCCTTTTGCCCCAGGGGCCAGGACACCCCATAGGCCACCTCCCTGTGAAGGTGAAAGCATGAAGCAGGTGGCCCCCTAGAAGCCCAGGCTGTGTCTATGCCCGGGACAGGAGGACAGAGTCTGTGTCTTGTTTGCTTGTGTGTTGGCCATGGAGCTGATGGGAACCCGCCCACAGGCAGGATCGTGGGGCAGGCATGGGCATGGTCCCTTGGGGCTTGGCGAGGGCTGGATGCAGGCTGTGCGGGCAGGGGTCACTCACCTTCCTGCGGCACAGCCACCAGAGGCACCAGAGCATCAGGAGGATCAGGAGCAGGGCTGGGATGAGGGCATAGAAGTAGAGAGGTTTGACATAGCGGGTGAACTGTGGGGGTGGTGATGAGGGAGGCTCCTCGGGAGGCTGCTGGGCAGCTAGTGGGGCAGCTGGTGGAGCAATCTTGCCATCTGGTCCCCCTTCCTACAGAAAAAACACACAGCAGAGTCCGGCATGGACCAGGCGCCTGCTACTTGGATCCCATACCAGCCCACCCTGTCCTCTCAGTCCCCCTTCTACTTGGTTGCCCCACCTAAGGAGACAGATTCTAGGAGGTCGGGGCTGTTACCCAGAGAGCCACTGTGGGGCCCTGGGCCGCAGACCCCACCGTTGGCCCTGCTCAGAGGCTCTCCCCAGAGCCCTGTCAAGGAAGCCCAGTCCTCCATGCAGTGACAACCCAGCCCTCACTGCCTGTCTAGTATGACATACAGGGCTTTTGTAAGGACCACAAAATGCTACGACACACAGATGAGTGAGGGAGGGGTCTTAGGGCCCCAGAGAGGTGTGGGTGCAAGAGCAGAGGCAGGACACCCTGCTCACATCCCCGTAGCCTCCCTCCCCTACTTCCCCCCTCTGCAACCTCGGGCCAAGCTGACTAAGCACGGTCACAGCTGCTCCCACCCTCCTGACCCCGGTGCCGGGGACCCCGACTTGGAGGGCCCAGGGTTCCTAGAGGCCCTGGACCCTGTCCCCTAGTGCACAGTGCCCCAGCCTCTCCTGCTCACCCCGGCTGGAATCCAGGATGGAGCCTTGAGCTCCCCACCACAAGGCTGGGGCCATGGGAGGTGGCAAGGTGTGTCCAGGGAAGGCAGAGCCTCAGCACGGTTCCTGGACTCTGCTTAGGGCTCTAATTGGTCTCTTCCATGTGCCTTCAGTGACACTTGGTTCACAGAGAGAGCAAAGGTTTGCAAGGCCTGGACAGTAAGGTGACCCCCAGGTGCTCTTTTTAGTAGCACTCTCAAGGCACTACCCAAGGCTCATGGGGGTTCAGCTCCTGGAGGTAGGGCTAAGGGCTCCGAGCTACCTGTGAGATGCTGCTCAGGGGCCTGTCCGCACAGGCTACCTTTTGGGCCTGCCTGGGGTGTTGTTCCCTTCACTTGCCTCCCCAGGGTGCAGGGTGTCAGGACAGCCTTAGATGCTAGAGCCTTACCCTGGTACTCGCACAGTTCCTGCTGATGATGCTAACATTGTGGCTGATGAAGCTGACACCATGGTTCAGGCTAACTTCAACAGAGACCTCCCTAAAGCACAGAAGGGGCAGACAATGACCACCAGGCCAGACAGACATAGTTCTTACACTTGGCTCCAATTGTAGCTTATAGTATCTCCTGACTGTAAAGACTTTGAACATCAGGTATTCAGGGCTACCAGAGAGCAGATAGCTGGGGTAAGGGGAGCTCATCCCAAAGTACTACGAGGTCAGCTTCTGCAGTGAAGGCTGACCAGGCAGTGAGGATCCCTGCGCGGGGTCAGATGTCCTCATGGCCATGAGTGAAGTGACCAGGGATGGTGGTATGATGTCACCATCCCGACTCCTCTGTATGTACAGAGTATGTGAATTTAGCTCCAAAAGGCTGCCTGGAGCAAAGGTACCATCCCTGGGGCACAACATCTCCTGCATCCTACGCTCCTCAGCAGAGCCTGGGCCACAGCAGATGGCTGAGCACCTCCGGGGACCACCCACCAGGGCAGGGGTGAAGGATGCCCTCAGTCCTCCTGGAGACAGACATGTGCTGCCCCAGTAGAGGTGGCTTCCTAAATTTTTTACACCTCATGGTGGCAAAAACTGCCCACTTGGCCCCTGGGCTGGGCACTTACTGATCTGGCTTCTCTATCTTTACTCCTGGGCATGTTATACTGCTATCTTTCATAGACTTGGCTTTTACATCTGAAAGACAATCACATGAGAAGAATGTCAGTGGACTTGTCCACCCATCCGCCCCTCCCCTTCTGCCTGCCCTTGGAAGCAGAGCTACCACTTTGGCAGAAGCAGCTTCTCTTCTCTGCCTTCTTCTGACACCTACTGTGCACCAGGCACTGTCAGGGCTCTGGCGTTTAGTGGGAACAAGGCACGCAGAGGCCCTGCTCTCAAGGACCTGACATTTGTGGGACTGGAGAAAGAGACAGACAATAAAGTAACAAACAGTGAACAAAATAAATGCCAGAGTGATAAGTGCAGTGACATCAATAAGTAAGGGACAGGATAGAGAAGGGAGGGGAAGAGACAGCTGCTTAGGAGCAGGTGACCTGTCCTGTCTTTTAGAGACTGAATTTCTCTTTAAGAGAAAGTGAAATATTTATACAGGACATGATGGGATGTCTGGGATTTGCTTCACAATAATCAATAGTGAGAGTATCACCAAAACCAGATTGGCCAAGATTGGTAATTACTGAAAGTAGGGGAAGGCTGCTTCAAGGGCATTATACGATTTTTGCTACTTTTGTGTATTATTGAAAATTCCCATTAAAGATAAGGTGTCTGTGAGGCGGTGTGCCTGGAGCTGAAAGTGGATGAGGGGAAAGGCAGGGAAAGGTTTAGGGAAGAGGGTCTGGGCTTTGGGAGCCTGTTCTGAGGCCTGAGGCATAAGTAGCTGAGCTTGTTGTGGGAAAGAGGTGAGTGAGGAGAGGGGGCGGGGCCTCGTGGGCCCTGGGAAGGGGTTTGGGCTTTATTCTAAGTTCAGTGAGCCTGTCGCGTGGCTCGCCAGGTTCAGGGAAGTTTGGACATCAGGGCTCCTGGCGACAGACAGCCCTTTACGGCCACTCCTGGTCAGGCTTGACTACGTGCAGTGAGGCGGTCAGCAGAGGAGCCCAGGACTGTGGGATGAGCTCTCCCGTGTGAGATCCTGGTGCTGGTCCAACTCAGAGAGAAACACTCGTGATATCTAGAGTGGGAAAGCAATATAGCCATGGACCACAGGGGAACATCTGAACACATTTCCTGGAGGATAGGTTGAGTCCCACCTTCCTCAAGAACTGTCATCTCAGTGAGCTCAAAGGCCCAGACTGGGCAATCACATCACCTATGCCTACTTTCCAGCTCTTTCTGAACCAGCTTGTGACCTTGGGCAAGCTCTTGAGTTGACTCTGACTCTGGTTTCAGATCTACACAAACGAATAACAACAGGTTTCTTTTGAGAATTAACTGGGATAGTGCATGGAAGGCACTTAGCACATTAGCAGATGTAGTAGGTGCTCAATAAACATTAGCTCTCCACATCAATGTGTTACTCAGTCCTAATCACTTCTGAAGTAGAAACCAAGAGATATCTAACTCCCTGAGGCCATCTACACACTATGTGGTGTGAGAGTGTGGCAATGGCAGAGCCCTGCACATTCTATGCACCCGTGGAAGGAGGCGAGATGGCCCAGAACTGTGTTGGGGCAGAGGACTTGCTCTGGGTTCACCAGATGGCCCTGGAATGAAGAGTGTCACTGAACATAATATAATCATATTAAGTCAATGCATCAGGGGAGGGTTGAGAAGGAAGAGAAAGTCCCACTGTCCCCAGGCGCTCTTTGTGGGAGATCAGGCCCACCTCAGCACTGAGGACACATCTGCTGCCCCAACTGTGTGCTTCCTCAGGCCTCTCACCCTTCCTGGAAGGACACCTGGTGCCTATTTCCAAACAGTAGCTTTATATATGTGATAGGGCTTAGTTAGTACACCTACCATACTGGCCCCATTTCCCAGTACAGATAATAGAGGCTGAGAGCAGAACACTCATTAGGTCAAGATCACACATGAAATGTGGGCCAGAGCCAGGATTCCGGGGCTCAGGCCTGGCAGTTGGCATCCTCTCTCAATCCCAGGTGACCACGTGGTCCTGGGAGAGCTCAGTGCACCTGGCCCAGACTCAGGGCCCTGGGGCCACCTCCACTTCCCACCAGCAGACTTGTGAGATTCAAGTCCTTGTCTCTCAAGGGAAGTGAGGGCCGAGGAAAGTGTGGGGGGAGTGTAGCAGTGAGGACAGACCCAGCACCCCCAACCCAGCCTTGAGAGGTGCACGCCCTGACCCAAGACGCTCTTCATGTGCTGGGGACTGATCACTGCCTGGCCTGAGATGAAGGGAGCAGTGGCCAGGCTTCCCAGCCAGGCCCCTCCTTCCATTGTCCATGCTGCCTCTGTCCTCACAGTGTCCACAGTGAGTGGTGAGCAAGGGCTTCGACGGCCTAGCCGGCTCAGGGAACGCAGTGTGGTGTGGGAAGCGTGTCACTGGGCGGCACCAAGGGGGTTACTTACCAAACAACCGCTTGTCGCTTAACTTAAATCTACAAATAACTTCATCCTTCTTCTTTGCATTGTTAAATCCTCTTCCAGAAATCATCAATTCATTTTCATCTGCAAGGGCAACACCCAAAGGTCTGTATTAGGACGGGCTGAGTGCTGTCTTCCCTCTGATCTTGCAGTTATGACAGGCCACTCCATAACTGAATTACCAGGGACTCTGATGAGGAAGCATATGTGTCTGAACCAATATCTGTGTGCACACTGGGCCTCACCGGGTATCACAAAGGGTACAACTGAGATGGCTGGGCCTTGAGCACTCGGGGGCTTCTCAGCACTGCCCCTGACCCATCCAACTCATTAAAGGCACCCAGTCTCATACCCTCCACAGGGGCAAACCCAGCCATAGGTTTCCGACTCTGAAGCCAAGGTCTTCCCTGAAAGGCGCAGGCAGTGCTCTCCAGCAGGCCCTCTCTTACGCAAATGCCAGGAACCCAGACAACACAGGCTGAAGACAGTCCTGACCCTTGTCTGAGCTGAGCACACAAGCCTGGGTGTCTGTGGGGCTTTCTGACACTCGGGGATCTGCTCCTCCTCCGTGTCTCTCTCTCTGCCTATGGCAGGCTGGAGACCCCAGGAGCAAGGCCAGGACCTGGGTGAGGCACGGAGGAGGCGAGGACCCTGCCCCGGAGAATCCCCCATGGCAGGCGACGTCCTGTCTCAGCTGTGGGTCTGAAGTCTGCAGTGCGTGCTCTGCCCCGCCCTCTTCCTGCCCCTCCACGGGCCTCACACAGCCCCCCACGCCCACCACAGAGGTTCGCCAAGCACCTCCTTCTGTCAGAGTGGGAGACACTTATAGGCAGTTCTGGGCCATAGGGGCTCCCCAGGCTTCTGGGTCCCCACTGGTGCTTCCTGACAACTGAAACAAATACTAGGGGATCCCGAGAAGGCAGCTAGTGGGCCTGGCCCCTGGAGCTGGCCAGGATAAATGCAGATCTTCCTGCTGCAATCCATGGTCTTTAGCCTGCACCCCTGCCTCCTGGCCTAGGCTGGCTAATGCCAATCCCAGATACTTGATTGGCGCACGGTCAAGTAACTTGAGAAATATTCCTCAGAAATGCCAGCACAGCCTTGGACCTGGCAGAGCTGATTCGTCCTGCTCCAGATCTTCCTGTGGTCCCCTCAGATCAAGGTGGAGTTTACAAATTCTCTTTTGAAGGAAACAGATTCTTGGGCTGTAGGCAGAAGCTGGCCTGCTAATATGTTTTGATAGGCTTTTGGAAGCAGAAAGCTCCCATAGAGGACCTGGCAGTCCCGGCCTCATGGTGAAGGTTGGACCCAGCCTCCTCTTCCACGTAGCTGACAGGAGGGAGGGCGGCAGCCGAGGACAGGGCCGTCTGATAGCCCAGCGCACAGCCCGTGCCGCATCCTCAGGAGCAGCGCACGCTGCCCTCCGCCTGGACACCCTCCTTCCTCCTTGTGTCTCCTGCTGCCTTCAGCCCCGCTCGGGTGCTGCTTCACCTCTGCAGCAGAGCCCCCTGTGCCCCAGGCAGTGCCGCTCCCAAAGGGGGGCTTCTGAACTCCGGCAAGTCTCCAAAGTGGAAGGCAGGGTGATGGTTTCAATATTTCAGCAAAAGAGACTTCCAGGTCAAGGATTTTTGCTTTGTCCAGAAAGCTGCTCCTTTTGCTTCCCAAACTACCCCCCCGTACCCCAATTCCTCCAACAGTATCAACCACAGGAAGAAAAGGAAGTCACAGGAAGGTCTATAATAGGCTTGCAGGGCTGCATGTCCCACGTACAGTCCACTGTCCATCAGCTCTCAGGCAGCAGACGGACGAACAGTCCCGGGAAGGGAGATGGATCCAGAGCTTTGTCTCTGGAAGAAAAGTTGTACACCAGGCCAGCCGCAGGCTTCAGAGAGAGGAGCTGGGAAGGCAGGCGTCTCCCTGAGAAGGCTGGTGGAGCTGGGCATGAAAAGGGCATCTAGCCTGCCTGAGACTGACACAGATGCACAGGTGGACATGACCTGACTTGGGGCGGGCAGGTCTGGGAGCACCACATGCTGCTTGGGACTGTCACTTTGAGAGAAACTGGACACTGACCAACTGTGACCTGGGTTCCCCTTAAGGCAGCAGGTCTACTTCTGGTCTTGACCCCAGGGAATTCCTTTCCCAAGCTCACAGAGGTAAGCATCAGGACGGTCCTACAGTATGACTTCTAGTATCGACCTATTAGGAACAATCTGAATATTGATCAAGGGAGGCCCATGAAATAAATTGTTCCATCCATGCAATGGAATACTATGTAGATGGCTGGAAAGTACTATGTACTGCATGATCCCATTAATGTAAAAATATCCTTGTAAAGTATACTGAGGTAGGTCTTTACATATAAAAGCTGAACTCTTTGTGGTTGTTCTCTCTGGACAGAGTAGGATGGGACAAGGGGGGACCTTATCACGCTGGGGGACAGCCTGGACCCAGGCTGGTTGCAGGAGTGTCCCCGTCTGCGCAGTGTGTCCTGCCTTCATCCCGTGGGTCCTCCTGCCCCGCACAGCCTGCCCCCCCCACACCCCCAGAGGGTCTCTGGCCATGATGCAGAGCTGGATGCTGGACCTCAGAGGGAAGCCCTGCTCTGCACTGTGTCCTCCTATGGCCACACTGCTGGGCCCCACCTGCTGGGCTTCCTGCAGACACTCACTCTGGCCCAGTCACATACAGGAAAAGGAGTGACCAGGTGCCGCCTCCAGCCTGCCTCTGGGGTCCAAGCCCCGAGCCAACTCAGCAACACACAGGAGGGATGAATCCCCAAACCACGGTGCCGAGGGTCCCAGGCCAGGCCCCGTGCTCATCCCCTGTGAGTCCCTGAGAAGAGGTTCTAAAGCAGCAAACTAGCCTGTGGAGGAAGAAATCAGGGAGTAGCTGCCTCCAGGCGGTGGGGCAGGGATTGCCTGGGAAGGGAGCTGAGGGGACTTTCTGGGGGCAAATGTAATGTTCTGAGTCCTCATAGGGTTGGGGATTACACAGGTGTGTGCATTTGTCAGAACTCGTCAAATGATAAACTTGTTTGTTGCATTTCAAAAAGAGAAATCTTAACAAATCTTGTTTCCCAGATAAAGAAATGTGGTGCAGTAGCCTGATGACTGTAAGTTATTTTGAAATGCATCAAGATATAAGATGGGGACTTCCCTGGTGGTGCAGTGGTTAGGAATCCACCTGCTAATGCAGGAGACAAGGGTTCGAACCCTAGTCCGGGAAGATCCCATGTGCCGTGGAGCAACTAAGCCCGTGCACCGCAACTACTGAGCCTGAGCTCTAGAGCCCGCAAGCCACAACTACTGAGCCCGCATGCCAAAACTACTGAGCTTGTGAGCCTAAAGCCTGTGCTTCGCAACGAGGAGTGGCCCCTGCTCGCCACAACTAGAGAAATCTCACAGCAATGGAGACCCAATGCAGCCAAAAAAAAAAAAAAGAAATAAGATGAATTGATGAAAACAGAGAGTCAAGAAAGAGAGAGGAGTTAGATAAATAAATGATAAAGGAAATACAGTCAGGTATTAGTTGCAGATCCAGGTAGTGGAGAGAGGGGTATCCATTGTACGTTCATTTCCACTTTGCTATAGGTTTGAAATCTTCTGTAATAAAAAACTGGAATAAAAACAATGAATTGAATGATAAAAAAAAAAAAAAAGCTGTGGACACAGCCAAGCAGAAGTCATGGTTCATACTGGGTGACAAGTGCCTGACAAGAGACAGGAATAGAGCAAGGGCTTTGAGAAGCCAGAGGGACCCGTTGAGTAGGAAAGGCTTTGGAATTGAGATGCCCTGAGAATAAGACCTAAAAGGATGGTGGGCTGGACCCTGTAAAGCTGAGGAAGGTTTTTCAGGGAAGGCCGGTCCCCCCAGCCCCCAGCCTCTGCAGCAGATGTGCTTAGAGCAGAGGCTGGAGTTTGGAGGGTCTGGTTGTCTGGCTCGGGGGCCTCAGCCTCCATGGTCAGGCTGGGGTAGGGAAGTGGCCTTCTCTGCCCCTCAGGCCCTGTGCAGAGGATGGGCTGGAGCACAGGCCTGGAGGCAGGGAGGCCAGCAGAGGCCTCTGCCTAGTCCTGGAGGGAGGCCGAGAGGCTGAAGAGGCCACGTGCCTTATGCTCCCCACTACCGGCTTCCTCACACCTGGTCGACTTATTCAGAACGACAGCCTGATGAACAGCTTCTTCTACTTCATTTGGGGTCCAGGTTCCTGCCTTGAGCTTTCCCTCCAAGTGACAGTCATGCTGTGTGGCAGCTTTTGACAAGATGACATCAGTTGTAAAGGTGAGAGCAGCAGTGCTGGGCCACGCCTGCAGAGGGTGTGCGGTGGGCACCTGTCACCTCAGCTGGGCCGCCACAGGGCATGAATGACAATGGGCATCTTCCTCTATGGTTTGACAGGCCTGTGTATGTCTCAGGGACATAATCAGAGAATTGAAGCTGTCAGGCTACTGCACGGCTGGCACGTGACAGCAGAGAAGCCCTGGTTTCGTGTCTGGGGGCAGCAGAGCTCGGATATGAACATTGCTGTGTCTGACCCCATGGCCTACTGTGCTGTAGCCTTGCAGTTCAGAGCACGGCGGCCAGGCCCAGCTTCCTGGGTCTGCGTCCAGCTGCATCCAGCTGTGTGCTGTTACCAGTGGGAGCGTGTGCTTATCCACCCACCTCAGCTCCACAAATCCCAGTGATGTGGACTCACGAGCCGGCACACACAGAGCTCACTGAGAGAGAGGGCTTCTTCCAGAAAAGCAACTGCACAGGATCCTCCCCACACCGATGCAGGGACCCTCCCAGGGGAGAGAAGGCAACCTTGTCAAGTTCCAGGTCTCAGGGAGAGGTCGACCCCGTTGAACCACTGGGTGTAGTGATAGCTGTGAGTATTTGTTGGATGCCTTTGTCAGTCTGGGTTGCTAGTATGATGCTGACCGTGAACTATGTCCAATTCTTTTCTTCATCCACTGAAATAATCATATTTTTCTTCCCCATTTTGCTCATAAGAAAATCACATTGATATTTCATACACTGAATCAGGCTTGCATTTCAGAGGTGAGTCCTAATTATTCTTGATGTATTGTCCTTTTTTTATGTTGTTGGATTCTATTTGCTAGTGATTTGTTGAGGTTTTTTAAAATAAAGTTTTTCTTATCACTTACTTAAACTTTTGGTTTTGAGTTTAAAAATTATGTACACTAAACTTATCATTTTGCAATATTTTTGTGTCATTTTATGGCATACATCAAACTTATACAGAACTGTATGTCAATTACATCTCAGTAACACTGGAAGAAAGAAGTAATTATACAAATACACACACACGCACCCCCAGCACTTGGCATACACACCTCACATAAACATTCCCTTCTATGCCCGATGTAGTCCTATGCCCACAATTTCCATACAATCACCCCACACACTCAGACACCACACTCACACACACCATACACACTACACGCACACCCCACGCATAGTGAAATCATGTGCTCACAGCACAGCCACAACGCACACTGGGCACATTCACAACTCACACAAACACACACCCCTGTGTTTAAAACAGCACTCCAGCTCTTACCTCCTGTACAGACACTGGAAGGCTCCACAGCTGTCATTTCAATACAGGACTTAGTTCCAAGCTAGAAGAGGGAGATGAGGGGCAGGGGCTTGAATGCGGGGGCTTGGCGAGAAGCTACCCCTTCCCACTTTTCACGTCCAGCCCTCACTCACTGGCTCAATGAGGTATTTAAGAGCCTTGAAGCCTTGGTCCACTCCAAAGACGTGACGCGGGCTGTCTGCAATTTCCAATAACTACAGCAGAGAGGAGATGGTTGGCACACAGTCAGGGGTTGAGGACGCGGCAGGTCCCATCCCAGGAGACAGGCTCTTGTCGCCTGCCATGCTGGATTCCAAGGCCACACGCTGGCATCTGCTAGCAGCCCACCCTTAGGGAGTGGAAAGCTCCTCCATCCACACCTCTGGTGGGCAGGTTTACCCAACACTTGATATTCATCTGCAGTGGCTGCCTGGTGTCCAGACACTTGGGGGGGGTAGAGGGCCGTCCTCTCGGAGACCCTGGGACAGCTGCCTTTGAGAGATTTCCCCAACAGGGCTCAAGAGTGGCACCGGTTACCTGTTCTGAATTACCTGTTCTCTCTGATAGTCTTTTACACCCACACAGTATACTGTTGCTCCCATTTTCCGAGCCCTGTCAGCCTAAGAGGAAAAGAGCGTTGAGTACAATTCACAAAACAGGCGGAGCACAAAGCTGGTAATGATGGTCTGGACTTACTTCTTCCTTAGTCATTTCAAATGGCGCTTCATCCAGGGTTCCATCGGTCAAGGAGATAATCATAGAGGGAACCTTGTTTTCTGCAGAAGAAGCAGGGAGTGGCCTGGTCAGCAAGGCACCTGGAGTGACCTGCCTCAGGCTGCCAGGCCCACAGCACTGCTCCCACACCTCCTCCTCCTGTGGAGAGGCCACCCTGACCTGAGTACCCACCACCCAGAGCACTGGAAGGGAGAAGGGGCCTCAGCCAAGGACCCATTTGACAGACGAGGAGCCTGAGACCGGATCAGAGCCCTTCCTACTGGACCATCGCTATGGGCAGGTGGCACAGCCTGTGCCCTGAAAGGCAACTGCAGCTACTTCACTGGACGAGGACAAGCCTCTCAGGTGAGCACAGGGAGGAGCAGCTGACCGACTGCACAAGAAGTCCCCTTGGGTCCGGGGGGCAGTGGGCGCTGTCTTGGGCGGCGCCGGCAGGCACTCCTGCTGGCTCTGTGGGTCCTGCTATTCAGAACTCGAGGTCAAGGTGCTTGGGCAGCAGCCCCCGCCCAGCTCCCCGCCTTTCCCCAGCAGCCCATGCATCCTTCCTGACAAGGGCTGCAACCCTACAGTCTCGATGCAGCTGGTCTGGGCCAAGTACCGCCATTTCCACTGGCAGAGGCACAGTGAAAGGATTAGAGTCAACCGGAGGGAAGAGGCTCAAGGGAAAGGAGGAAGAGCCAGAGCTGCGGTGGACAAAGTGTGGGCAGCCAGGGGGACACCAAGGTCTCTGTTCCCTAAACTGAACCCCGTCTGCTCGCCATCCGTGGAAGTTCTCTTTTCTTTTTCATGCAGCCCAACCATAGGTCAAGCACTTGATATCTAGTAAGAACCAGGAATGTAATGCATGATCCCATGTGGTTCTCGGAAGCATCCCTGGGGGTGGTTTTCCTCCTCACTGCGCAGAGGAGGAACCTGCAGCACAGAGAGGACAAGGGACGCGCTCCAAAGTCAGCGCTAGGAATTGGCCGAGGTGGGTCTGCACCAGCCCTCGCTGAGGCCCGCGCCTAGCTCTGTCCCACCTGAGCACAGTGACGTCAGCAGGCAGCTTACCTCCTGAGTTAGCTTGTTGAATCTGCTCATTTGCCTGCAACAAAATGAAGGAAATTGGTGGAGGGCAGTGAGATGACCCCAAAATACTCTAAGAACTTGATAAAGCAGAAGAAAGTCTCAGAGCTGTAGGATCTGTACCTTTTTAAATCCTTCCTGCATGTGTGTGGTTCCTGTGGGTACTATATTGTGAAGTCTGCTGAGACCATCACGAATTTCATTTCTGAAAAAAAACAATAAAGGTGGTTGAGGAGGAATGAGGGTTGACTGTTACAAAACAGACGACTTGACTTGGTGCCATTCTGCCCTGTGGAGACCTGCCTGGACCAGAGAGGACACAAGTGGCCCTGTGGTGACCTCTCTGCCTGTGTCTTTGACACTGACAGGCCTTGGTCAACGCTTCTCTGTCCCCCATTCAGCGGGTGTGGAGGATGCTGCTTTGCTGGTCCCATGGGTAGGGCCTGGCTTTCAATGTGCTCATCCGTGTCTCAGGCATGCAGACCTCAGGGGACTCAGCAAGGGCCCTGCATTGACCGTCCGTGGTTGGGGGGAGCACCCATGGATACGCACCTGTGAATTCAGCACCCCCAATGTGACTGGCGGTACTGTTGGCACCTAAGGGGTCCCTGGTGAGGGCACATCACCTTCCAGCAGGCAAGGTTGAGTGTGGAAAGGTCACTGTGCTGATACCCCTGACCTGTCCCCTCCTCCCCTACCACAGACCCCTGAGGTGGATTTGGACCCTCCAAGCCACTTCCCCTCTGGATCCGTACTAAAGCAAGTAGTCAAGCTGCTACATTAGAGTGTAGGGCTCCTTGGCTTCATGTGCTCCTGAAGAAATAGACCATAAGCTGGAAAAGAGGCCTGAGGCCTGTCCATGCAGGCGGAAGAGCAGTGACCACAGGCTGCCACGGGGATGGGCTGTTGGCCTCTGTTAAAGTAGATAGCAGGGGATGGGACTGGGACACACCAGGGGTGGGGCTCAGGTTCAGGCTAATGCAGTGTGATGGGCTGAGCTGTCACAGCAAGTCTAAGGAGAATGTGGTCCCTGAAGGCTGGCTCTTGCCTTGCGCAGAAGGGATTCTGCTGTGAGGTGCGATCTGAGAGCCCCAGGTCCTGCTCTGCCTGACCCAGCCCAGGAGCTGAGGAAGTTGTGACCAAGGTCCAGTGGAGGCCACACCAGGCCCTGCCTACCCGAGCACAAACAGCCTCCCCTCTTCCTGACACTTTGGGGAAGATTTCTGTTTTGTTGACAGCACCCCCAAATATTCTGGAGCTCTCATCTCTCCCCAGCCTTTGACCTGGGACTGAGCTTGGCCAGGCTTCACTCCTGCCTGAGCGGGCCTTTTCCTTGGGCAGCCCCCCCCACTCAATCCTTACTCCCAGCTCTGTGCACTAGGCTGCTTATGCCCTCATCAGGCCCTTCGCTTCTTAAGATTCCACCCCGTTTTTCACTCCCCTGAGCCCACTCCCACTTCTGACACCTTCCCTTGAGGAAGATGTTGTCACCTCCACTTTCCAGAGAGGACCCCGGAGACCCTCAAGAGCCTCCCCGCAGCTCCCTTGGTTCAGGCTCTGGACCCCTGCCTCGGAGGAGGCAGAGGTCCTCCTGTCCCCGATGGGCAGCTCCTCCCACAGAGGCCCCCGCCCAGCCCCCACCTCTCTTTCTGCCACCTGTCTGACAGCCCCCCACTGACTTGCTGTCTTCCACCTCAACCCCACTCAGGTCTCTCTGAAAGGCAGAAGACAGGGACACACAGAACCACGCCTTCCCCTAGCTCACCTAACAGGAAGCACAGCCCCTGCTTCTCCTGGGAGCCGGGCATGGGGAGTGCTGCGTCCACGCACTGGCACCAGCACACTCCCTGGGTTCCGATCATCTGCATCATGAGCATCGGAACCTCCCGGCTACTCAGGAGCTCCATAGCTTCCCACTTCCAGGGCTTTGGGCACATCGCAGGGCCCTCCTAACGGCCCACCTAAGATGCTGGTGTGTCATGCTTCCCTCCTGCACCCCAGCCCACACTCATGGGCTCCCTTGTCTCAGACCCACCAAGGGACCAAGTTCCCCTCCACTGAAGCTCCAGCACTGCCCACCCCTGCCTCCTGGTTCTGAGTGTGCCTCCTGGTTCTGACTGTGCCTCCCCTCTTCCCCCACTGGCCCAGAGCAGAGCGTGACACACAGAGCAGGTGCCCAACACAGGCCAGTGTTCACAAAGGGCCCACACGTCTGCTCCACCAGATCCCAGGCGTCCTTGCAGTGAGCCGGTTCTCAGAAAAGGGAAGAGCGCTGAGAGGACACAGGACAGGTGGAGGGTGGGGCTTAGAGGGGGCGGAGATGCTCTAGCAGCACGGGGTCTGCCAGGGTCAGCACAGTCAGGGCTCAGTGGGAGCCATGGAGCTGGGGCTGGGCGTCAGAGTGGACACTGAGGGGAGCCCAGGACGGCCCAGCCTGCACCCAGTGGGAACTGTCAGCTCCCTGGGCTCTCAATGGATCCCATCCACTAGGCCTGCCTGGGGGATTAAAGCAGCACTTACCTGTCTGAGGTGAGCTTCATGAGGGTGTGACCCACTGTGGAGTAGGTGATGAAGGACATTCGCAGGTTAGGGCTGGGGAGGAAGCACGGGCTCATGAGAAGGTATACGTGACACAGGCTCCAAATGAAGCCAATGAGCAGCCAGAAAGAAGGTGCATCCCAATTTCTCTGTTCCTCACTCCAACTCTTCTGCTTTGGGGTCCATTTCCCAAACCCTGGAAGCTCCTATATCTATAGTGATGGATTTTAGGAATCTTGGTGAAGGAGGCCTGTGGAGATGTGGTGCCTTCTTGGAAGAAAGTGCCAGGATGGCATCCTGCTCCAACCCTATGCTCCCAAAACCCCCCCCAAAGTGTCTTTCTCTCAAACACACACACACACACACATATGCACACACGCACACAGGTGCACATGCACACACCAGGAGATAGACACCTACGCCTCTGGCATGAGGGCCTCCCAACTGGCTTCTCCTCTTCTATAAAATTCTTTGTACCTTCACTCCTCTTCCCTCCTTTATAGCCCTCCCTGCCTTATCTCCTCTCATCTAGAAAAATCATTCTCTATCTTGGCAGCTATTCATATACATCCCTCCCTTTCCTCTCCCTGCCACTGCCTTTTGGTCCATTGACCCTCATTTAGCTAAATTGCTACAATATGTTCATGGATAAGCTCCCTACTGCTTCTCGTTCTTGTTACAAAACATTTTACCCACAATATCAGACTTTCCTTCCTGGGACACAACCTTGATCATCTTGACCAAGATCAACCTTGACCAAAAATCATCTATAGCTCCCTATTGTTCACAGCAGGAAATACAAGTCCCTTGGCATGGCATTATAAGCCCTGATGACCTTGGTCCAAATCTGTCCTGTCCAGCCTCATCCCCTAGCCTTCTCCTGAGTTAACCCTACTCTCCTGCTGAACAGACCACTCGCTGCACAAGAAGTCTCCTTGATGGTTCCTGTTACCCTGTCTTTCCCCATTCTTCAAGACCTAGTTCAAAATTCCACATCCTCTGAGAAACGATCCTTGACTTTTTTCCTAAGAATTCTTGCTTTTTCCTTTTAATTTGCCTTATAAGTCCTTCGCCCTTTTCTTTTGGCCCTTGGCACCATTTAACCTGGTGTTTAGTTATCATGTTACTGGTTTGCCTGTTTCCTCATCTATGAGGTCCTCAAGGGCAGACTGTGTCCCCTACAATATGGCCCGACTTCCAGGTAGGAGCTAAGAAAGCTGCTGAGACCTGATGGAACCAGCGTGATCTCTTCTGCTTCAGAACACCCCCCTGGGCTCTATGCTCCTGACCCGAGGGGCTCCCATGGCCACTGAGTCTAAAGAGCTGTGTACTCTGCCTGGCAGGGGTAAACACCCTGCAACTTGAAGAAGTCGTACTTGCTATACTTCTTGACCAAATCCTCCACAAATGTGTAAATGTCCTTCCAGTTGTTGTTCACACTGCCTGACCTGAAAATGAAGAATACCTGAGTCAGACAGATGAGGTGCATCTATTGTGCAGGCAGAATTTCTGTCTCCTCAGCTTCCAGCAGACACTTTAGCAACTCCCCCCACCCCCCACCACCCACCAATGTAGCTGAAGGCTGCCATGCTCCCTCGGAGACCTCAGTGGGTCACCGTGGTGATGACTTCATCAGTGTGAGAGTGGGAAGGGTGACCAACCAGACCTGTGTGCTTGGGACTCAGGAACTTTTCGGGATGAGGGACTTCTGGTGGCAGACTAGGATGGTTGGGCAGGCTTGGTGGAGCTGTTCCACAGGCAATGATGTAGGATGCATTGGTTGGAAAAGCCTCCAGTGATTCTGATATGACTCTTTTGGTCCCTCAATTCCCCTTGGGAATAAACAATTCTTAGCTGTCTACTCCTCTCCTGCCCCTTGAAAAGGTGTGGGGGTGGGCAGGGGTCAGGGCTCTCTGGCACACCATTCCCACAGAAGTCTCTTAGTTGGTCCTATCATTCATTCTGTGTCCTCTAGGCTGAATCTAAATCTCTCAACAGGGCTTCCCTGGTGGCGCAGTGGTTGAGAGTCCGCCTGCCGACGCAGGGGACATGGGTTCGTGCCCTGGTCTGGGAAGATCCCACATGCCGTGGAGCGGCTGGGCCCGTGAGCCATGGCCACTGAGCCTGCGCGTGCGGAGCCTGTGCTCGGCAACGGGATGGGCCACAACAGAGAGAGGCCTGCATACCGCAAAAAAACTAACTACCTAACTAACTAAATAAATAACTCTCTCAACAAATAGTGATGAGACTAAGAATAGATTCTTTTAACATTATCAAGATTATCATTCATTGAGATGTATGTACCAGGCATTTTACATACATGATTTCCGATTCCAGAACAACCCCATGATATCAGCATTATTTTCATTTTCATTATTTTCATTTTCAGAAGAAAGTTGAGGCTCTCACGAGTCATGGAATTTTCCACAATTTCCATAGGTAACATGGATCTGAATCCAGATCTCGCCTCAAAACCCATGCTCTACCCATTGCACTGGGCAGACGTGTGTGACACGGCTATGTCCAACAATTGCTGGGTAGCAAACACTGGACTCTGACAACTCCCACAATATAAACTTTCTATCAGAAGCTTCCATGCTAAAGTGCAAGACAACTTTTTAAACTAATGGTAACACCTGAAACTAATCTAATATTTTAAGTCAACTATACTTCAATTAAAAAATAGAACTATGTATTCAACTCAAAAAAAGAGAACACATCAAAATAATTAGACACCTTGTCCTAATGAGATTTATCCTTGGAATGTGAGCATGGTTCAACGCATGCAAATTAAAAAGTGGGATACACTACATTAATAGAATGAAAGATAACAATCCAGAGGATCATCTCAATAGATGCATAAAAAGCACTTGACAAATTACAACATTTCATGCTAAAAACTTTAAAGAGATTGGGTACAGAAGGAACATACTGCAACATAACTAAGGCCATATACAACAAACCCACAGTTAACATTACACTCGATGGTGGAAAGTTGAAAGCTCTGCTTCTAAGATCAGGTACAAGACAAAGATTCCCGCTCTTACCACTCTTATTCAACATAGTACTGGAAGTCTTACGTGGAGCTAATTGGTATAACAAAGAAACAAAAAGCATTCAAACTGGAAATGAAGAAGTAAGCTTGTCATTATTTGCAGATGATTTGATTTTGTATATAGAGAATCCCAAAGACTCACCCAAAGACCTGTTGGAACTAAACAATGAATTCTGTAAAGCTGTAGGATATAAAATCAACATACAGAAATCGGTGGTGTGGGGCATGGAGGAACGGAAAAGAATGCAGCCAGCGCTTTTCCTGTCCACTTAGGCACCAGGGAACCTGTTGGGCCCCAGGGCCTAATCCTCTGCCCTCGGAGCCTCCCTTCTACCGTGCAGAGCCCAAGCCCTGCCCCTACACCTACCCAGGGTCCTACATCTGTATCTGGAGACCCCCCTCTGAGACCCCCTCCAACTCTGCTGGGCCTAAACCCCGCCCACACACCCTCACCCAGGGCCTTACCTCCAAACCCCAGTACTTCACACTCCAGAGGCCCCCCATTTGGACGAACTGCCTCTCTGCTACTGGGCAGGTCTTAAGCAGAAGCCCCGCCCCACGCTTGAACGTCGCCCTGCCTAGGGCCCGCCTCCAAGGCCTCTTCCAGCTGCAGCTGCTTGGGTCCTGAGCCTAGGCCCCACCCCACGCTCAAACATCACCCCCTCCCGCCTACATCCCACCCCACCCTAAACCCTGCCCCTGCCTAAGTTCTACCTTTGCCTAAACTCCGCCCCAACTCCTCTACCCCATAGCCAAGGCTTTTTTTGTTTTGTTTTTCCTTCTTTTGGCTTTTATTTATTTATTTGAATTTTTAGAATTTTATTTATTTTTTTATACAGCAGGTTCTTATTAATTATCCATTTTATACATATTACTGTATATATGTCAATCCCAATCCCTTTTTTACATTTTTAGATTGGGGTTCTGTTTTACCTTCTTGGTGATTCATTGTTGTTGATTCATTTATATTTTTATTTTTTCTAATAAATCTTTTATTTTTCTAATTTTATTTTATTCCTTATACTTTGTTACTGTTTTGCTCCTTTTGGGTTGTTCCCCACCCCCCACCCCCCTTATTTTTTTCTGTTGTGGTTTTGTTTTACCTTGTTGCAGTTGTTTCAATTATATTTTTATTTTTCCTAACTTATTTTTATCTTTCTAATTTTCTTTTGTTTTTTCTTCTTTGTTATTGTACTGCTGCTTTTTTTCTTTTCTTTTCTTTTTTGTTTTTTTTTGCCTCACCACGCAGCTTGCGGGATCTTGGTTCCCAGCCCAGAGTTCAGGCCCAAGCTCCTGTGGTGACAGCTCTGAGTCCAAACCACTGGACTAGCAGAGAACCACAGACCCCAGGGAATATTGATTAGAGTGAGGCCTTCTGGAGGTCCTCATCTCTACACCAAGACCAGGCTCTATCCATCTGTATGCAAACTGCAGTGCTGGACGTCTCAAGCCAAACAACCAGTAAGACTCCTGTCCACAGCCCCACCCATCAAAAAAAAAAAAAAAAAAAAAACGACAAAGAAATATGTTACAGATGAAGGAGCAAGGTAAAAACCTATAAGACCAAATAAATGAAGACGAAATAGGCAACCTACCCAAAAAAGAATTCAAAGTAATGACAGAAAGATGATCTAAAATCTCAGAAACAGAGTGGAGAAAATACAAGAAACATTTAACAAAGATCTAGAAGAACTAAAGAGCAAACAAACAGTGATGAACAACACAATAACTGAATTTAAAAATACTCTAGAAGGAATCAATAGCAGAATAACTGAGGCAGAAGAACGGATAAGAGAGCTGGAAGATAAAATGGTGGAAAAAACTGCCAGGGAGCAGAAAAAGAAAAAAGAATGAAAAGAATTAAGGACAGTCTCAGAGACCCCTGGGACAACATTAAATTATGTACCAACAATGTACCAACATTCGAATTATGGGGGTCCCAGAAGAAGGAGAGAAAAAGAAAGGGTCTGAGAAAATTTTTGAAGAGATTATAGTCCAAAATTTGCCTAACATGGAAAAGGAAATAGTCAATCAAGTCCAGGAAGCGCAGAGAGTCCCAGACACGATAAATCCAAGGAGAAACATGCCAAGACACATATTAATCCAACTATCAAAAAGTAAATGCAAAGAAAAAATATTAAAAGCAGCAAGGGAAAAGCAATAAATAACATACAAGGGAATCCCCATAAGGTTAACAGCTGATCTTTCAGCAGAAACTCTGCAAGCCAGCAGGGAGCGGCAGGGCATATTTAAAATGATGAAAGGGAAAAACCTACAACCAAGATTACTCTACCCGGCAAGGATCCCATACAGATTAGATGGAGAAATCAAAAGCTTTACAGACAAGCGAAAGCTACAAGAATTCAGCACCACCAAACCAGCTTTACAACAAATGCTAAGGGAACTTCTCTAAGTGGGAAATACAAGAGAAGAAAAAGACCCACAAAAACAAACCCAAAACAATTAAGAAAATGGTAATAGGAACATACATATCAATAACCACCTTGAATGTAAATGGATTAAATGCTCCAACCAAAAGACACAGACTGGCTGAATGGATACAAAAACAAGACCCATATAGATGCTGTCTACAAGCAGCTCAGTTCAGACCTAGGGACACATACAGACTGAAAGTGAGGGGATAGAAAAAGATATTCCATGCAAATGGAAATCAAAAGAAAGCTGGAGTAGCAATACTCATATCAGATAAAATAGACTTTAAAATAAAGACAGTTACTAGAGTTAATGAAGGACACTACATAATGATCAAGGGATCAATCCAAGAAGAAAACATCACAATTATAAGTATTTATGCACCCAACATAGGAGCACCTCAATACGTAAGGCAAATGCTAACAGCCATAAAAGGAGAAATCGACTGTAACACATTAATAGTGGGGGACTTTAACTCCCCACTTACATTAATAGACAGATTATCCAGACAGAAAGTAAACAAGGAAACACAAGCTTTAAATGACAGAATAGACCAGATAGACTTAATTGATATTTTTAGGACATTCCACCTGAAAGCAGAAGAATACACTTTCTTCTCAAGTGCACACAGAATGTTCTCCACAATAGATCACATCTTGGTTCACAAATCAAGCCTTGGAAAATTTAAGAAAATTGAAATTGTATCAAGCATCTTTTCTGACCACAACACTATGAGATTAGAAATCAATTACAGGAAAAAAAACCCCAGCAATACCCACAAATATTTGGAGACTAAACAGTAAACTGCTAAATAATCAAGAGATCACTGAAGAAATGAAAGAGCAAATAAAAAAATACCTAGAAACAAATGACAATGAAAACACAATGATCCAAACCTATCGGACGAAGCAAAAGCAGTTCAAAGAGGGACGTTCATAGCAATTCAAGCTCACCTCAAGAAACAAGAAAAATCTCAAATAAGCCATCTAACCTTACATCTAAAGCAACTAGAAAAAGAAGAACAAAGAAAACCCAAAGTTAGTAGAAGGAAAGAAATCATAAAGATCAGGGCAGAAATAAATGAAAGAGAAACAAAGAAAATAATAGCAAAGATCAATAAAACTAAAGGCTGGTTCTTTGAGAAGATAAACAAAATTGATAAACCTTTAGCCAGACTCATCAAGAAAAAAAGGGAGAGGACTCAAATCAATAAAATTAGAAATGAAAAAGGAGAGATTACAACTGACACCGCAGAAATACAAAAGATCATAAGAGACTACTACAAACAAATATATGCCAATAAAATGGACAACCTGAAAGAAATGGACAAATGCTTGGAAAAGTACAACCTTCCAAGACGGAACCAGGAAGAATTAGAAAATACAGACCAATCACAGGCAATGAAGTTGAAACTGTAATTAAAAATCTTCCAACAAACAAAAGTCCAGGACCAGATGGCTTCACAGGCGAATTCTATCAAATGTTTAGAGAAGAGTTAACACCTATCCTCAAACTCTTCCAAAAAACTGCAGAGGGAGGAACACTCCCAAACTCATTCTAGGAGGTCACCATCACCCTGATACCAAAACCAGACAAAGATATCACGAAAAAAGAAAATTATAGACCAATATCACTGATGAACATAGATGCAAAAATCCTCAACAAAATACTAGCAAACAAAATCCAGCAACACACTTAAAGGATCATAAACCATGATCAAGTAGGATTTATCCCAGGGATGCAAGGATTCTTCAACATAAGCAAAACAATCAATGTGATACACCATATTAACAAATTAAGGAATAAAAACCATATGATCATCTCAATAGATGCAGAAAAAGCGTCTGACAAAATTCAACACTCATTTATGACAAAAACTCTCCAGAAAGTGGGCATAGAGGGAAGCTACTTCAACATAATAAGAGTCTTATACAACAAACCCACAGCAAACATCACTCTCAATGGTGAAAAACTGAAACCGTTTCCTGTAAGATCAGGAACAAGACAAGGATGTCCACTCTTGCCACTATTATTCAACCTAGTATTGAAAGTCCTAGCCATGGCAATCAGAGAATAAAAAGAAATAAAAGGAATACAAACTGGAAAAGAAGAAGTAAAACTGTCACTGCAGACAACATGATACTATACTTTAGAACATCCTAAAGATGCCACCACAAAACTACTAAAACTAATCAATGAATTTGGTAAAGTTGCAGGATACAAAATTAATGCACAGAAATCTCTGGCATTCCTGTACACTAACAACAAAAGATCAGAAAGAGAAATTAAGGAAACCATCTCATTTGCCATCACAGCTCAATATCACACAAACAACCCAATCCAAAAATGGGCGGAAGACCTAAATAGACATTTCTCCAAAGAAGACATACAGATGGCTAACAGATACATGGAAAGATGCTCAACATCACTAATCAATAGGGAAATGCGAATCAAAACCACAATGAGGTATCACCTCACACGCGTCAGAATGGCCATCATCAAAAAATCTACAAACAATAAATGCTGGAGAAGGTGTGGAGAAAAGGGAACCCTCCTGCACTGTTGGTGGGAATGTAAATTGATACAGTATGGAGGGTCCTTAAAAAACTAAAAATAGAACTACTATATGACCCAGCAATCCCACTACTGGGCACATACCCTGAGAAAACCATAATTCAAAAAGATACATGTACCACAGTGTTCATTGCAGCACTATTTTCAATAGCCAGGACATGGAAGCAACCTAAATGCCCATCAACAGATGAATGGATAAAGAAGATGTGGCACATATATACAATGGAATATTACTCAGCCATAAAAAGGAATGAAATTGAGTTATTTGTAGTGAGGCAGATGGACCTAGAATCTGTCATACAGAGTGAAGTAAGCGAGAAAGAGAAAAACAAATACCGTACGCTAACGCATATATATGGGATTTTAAAAAGCAGTACTGATGAACCTAATGGCAGGACAGGAATAAAGATGCACACGTAGAGAACGGACTTGAGGGCACGGGGGTGGGAAGGGGAAGCGGAGATGAAGTGAGTGAGAGAGTAGCACTGACATATATCCACTACTAAATGTAAAATGGATGGCTAGTGGGAAGCTTCTGCATAGCACAGGGAGATCACCTCGGTGCTTTGTGACGACCTAGAGGGATGGGGTAGGGAGGGTGGGAGGGAAGCTCAAGAGGGAGGGGATATGGGGATATATAGACATACAGCTGATTCACTTTGTTGTACAGTAGAAACTAACAAAACATTGTAAAGCATTTGTACTCCAATAAAGATGTGGAAAAAGAACAACACAATGAGATACATCTCACAGCTGTTAGAACGGCTATAATTAAGAAGACAAGACATAACAAGCATTGGTGAAGACAATACAGAAAAAGGATACAGAAAAAGGAAACTTTTGCACTGTTGATGGGAATGTAAATTGTTTTAGCCACTATGGAAAACAGTATGGAGGTTCCTGAGAAAATTAAATATAGAATTTCCACATGACCCAGCAATCCCACTTCTGGGTATACATCTAAAGGGAATGAAAACAGGATATTGAAGAGATATATGCACTTCCGTGTTTATTGCAGCATTATTCACAATAGCCAAGATATAGACTCAACCTAAGCGCTCATCAACAGATGAGTAGATAAAGAAGAGGTTGTATGTATATACAATAGAATATAATGCAGCCATAAGAAAGAAGGCCATCCTGCCATTTGTGGCAACACTGATGGACTTTTCGCTAAGTAAGATAAGTCAGACAGAGAAAGACAAATACTCTATGATATCACTTATATGTGAATCTAAAAAACCCAACTCATCAAAACAGAGTAAAATGGTGGTTACCAGGGGCTTGGGGGAATAAGAGGTGTTGTTTAAGGGTACAAACTTGCAAATAGTTGACAAATAAATCTTGGATGTCTAAGGCACAGTTTAGTGAACATAGACAACAATATTTTATTTTAATCATCAAATTTTCTAAGAGACTAGATCTTAATTATTCCAACCACAAAAAAAGAAATAATTATGTGATGTGATAGAGGTGCTATCTAAATTTATTTGATATACGTCAAATATATTTGAATACAGATAATGATTTTTAAAAAGAAAGAAAAAGAAAATCAGGAAAATTACATATATAGATATAATATATATATCATATATGAGAATATTAACTTGTAACCATTAATAACCAGGTAACTGTAAAGAAAATATCTATAATAGATATTGAAAATAGCTTCACACAAAGGAAGTGAAAAGGGAACCAAAACCTGTCACTACAACAACAACAAAAAAATCAACTAAACTCAAAGGAAGGTAGAAATGGAGAAAATTAGGGAGAAAAAAGCTAGAAGACATGTAGAAAACAAATAGCAAAGTGTCCGATGTAAGTCCTTCCCTATCAGTAATTACTTTAAATGTACATGGATTAAACTCTCCAATCAAAAGGTACAGATTGCAAGAATGGATCAAAAAAGATGCAACCATATGATGTCTACAAGAGATTCACTTTCAATGTTAAGACACCAGGAGGTTGAAAATGAAAGGATGAAAAGAGATATTCCAAGTCAAGAGAAACCTAAGGAGAGCCGGGATGACTATAATTAACAAACTAGACTTTACATATAAAACTGTTATAAAAGACAAAGAAAGACATTATATAATTACAGGAGGGTCATTTCACTGAGAAGACACAACAGTTATAAACAGATAAGAACCAAATATCAGAGAAGCAAAATTTAGGAAGCAAACATTGACAGACTTAAGGGAGAAACAGACAGTTCTACAGTAACAGTTAGAAACGTCAAAATCCCACTTTCAGTAATAGAACAATCAGACAGAATATGAGAAAACAGAGAAATAAGGGAATAGAGGATGTGAACATCATCATAAGCCAACTGTACCTAACAGATATGTACACTCTTCTCCCAAACAGTAGAATACACATTTTTCTCAAGTGCATGTGAAATGTTCTCCAGGATAGAGTACATGTTAGACCACAAAGCATTTCTTTAAAATTTTTAAATGATGGAAATCCCCCCAAAACTTAAAATCATTTCCAACCCCAATGAAATAAAGCTATAAGTCAATAGCAGAAAATAATCTGGAAATCCACAAATATGTGGAAATGAAACAGTACCCTTTTAATCAGCAAATTGGTCAAAGAGGAAATCACAGAGACATTAGAAAATACCAGGAGACAAATGAAAATGAAAACACAACATACCAAAACATACAGTGAAAGTAGAATTGAGAGGGAAATTTATAGCTGTAGACAAATACATTAAAAAGGAAGAAAAATCTCAAATCTGTACACTAACTTTACAGCTTATGGAACTGGAAAAAGAAATGAAAACTAACCCAAAGTCGCAGAAGGGAAGAAATAATAAAGATTATAACAGAGATAAATAAAATATAGACTAGAGAAATACCAGTGAAATAAAAAATTGGTATGTTGAAAAGATCAACAAAATGGACAAACCTTTATATCCATTGATTTAAATAAAAGAGGGATGACTCGAATGAAATCAGAAAATGAAGTGGGACACTACTACTGATTTTATACAAATAAAAAGGATTATAAGAGAACACTGGAATTTGTAAGCCAGCAAAATAGATAACCTAGATGAAATTAGCACATTCCAGGAAACACACTTACCTGCCCAGACTGAATCATGAAGAAACAAAAGCTGAATAGACCTATAACTAGTAAAGAGGTTGAATCCGTAATCAATAATCTCCCAACAGAGAAAAGTCCAGGACCAGATGGTTTCACAGATTAATTCTACTAATCATTTAAAGAGGAATTAACACTAATCCTTCTCCAAATCTTCCAAAAAATTGAAGTGGAGGGAACACTTTCAAACTTATTTTATGAGGCCTGCATTACCCTGTTACCAAAGCCAGACAAACACTTGAAGAAGAGTACAGACTACTATTTCATATGGATATAAATTCAAAAATCCTCAACAAAAAAATCTAGCACAATCTGAAAAGGT